>NC_088302.1:37117399-37830289 GCF_032854445.1 Liolophura sinensis | reverse complement strand
GGATATCAGAAATGATACAAATGCCTTTTCATATGCTCTATAACTGTTGTGATATATACTTATCCAAAATATTCTCCCTATACGACCATTGTTGAAATGGAAACTGTCAGGTTGTGAGTGGCATGTTGATCACCTTGATGAACGAATGTCCATTCAAATTCTTATTTTCAAATTCATTTTTGATTCTTCGACCATTTGATTGGTCTATTCAAATATTAAGCTGTCCTGATTGCACTTATAAAGGACTGGCATAAAGCTTTTAAGTTTCCTGTCTGTCCCAAACTACTACCCCTGCATTTAGGCGTATGAAAACTACACAGTACATACAGAGGCTGACAGTTATAATGGCCACAATTTTATTCCTTTGATCAGCTGAACATTCTTGAAATTTTTATATATGACAATATCATTACGACATTATTGTTTGATTTATCTCAGTAAATGAGTAGAAATGTAGAGTCACTGGAACTTTAGAATGTTAAAAGTTAAAACTTTAGAAGTTAAAACGTAAGAATGAAAAAAACAATAAACGATGCAACTTCCACTGTGACAACATTATATGGTTCTTGGATGCATACACTGAATACACCTCCTAATAAGTCCAATCGGCGTTTCAGGGGTGTCACGAATTCACGCAGATATCGGCAAGACTGGAGGGGGCTCTCGCAAACTAACGTAGATAAAAGAAATTGTTTTACGGAAGTTGCTAGATTGAGCACACATCTCTCTCTCGACTCGACGGCGCCGTTGGCACCTAACGTAAAATCACGTTTGTTTTTGGTGCGGTATTTGGCGAGAGCCCCCACCTGTCTCGCCAAAATCTGCGTGAAATCGCGAGACCTCTGAAAACGCCGATTGGGCCAAATGCGATCGTATTCCGAATGCATGACACGGCTGCTTCTGGACTGAGCTATACAAATGCTTGTTAATTCAACATCAGTCAACAGCAAACAACTAGTTTCAGAACAAAATATCACTCTGACGCATGATGGATCGACAAAATGGTCTAGGCGTACAAAGGCATTTCAACACATATCGGAAGAGTTCGAAACAAAGTGTATATAGATACGTTAATTATCCGTTAGTGTTTTTTATCTGCCCAGTTGATATCTCGCCTGTAACCAAAGTTCATGCCTTGTTGGCTGGCGACTTTGTTGGTGCCCATTTGTAAACCAATCACGCCGTGTCCAGCCTTCAGCTGCTCTTCCGAAAAGTCACGTGGGTTGGCTAGAGCCTCTCTCACGCCCAAGGCAGGTCCGTCAAATCCTTGTATCTGAGCCTGAAACAACAATGGAATTGTAACATAGCTTATGTCGGCTGGGACTTTAAATGGAAAGAAAACAATAATAGCACGTATGCCTGAATCAAAAATATACGAGCAATAAAGACTTATATGTTTGCAGTCCCAAACAAACAAATATCACAAGCGAAACAATCGCTATCAATTTCTTGGAAAGTTGTTCACTTACATGAAGGATTGCGTCAATGAATTCTCGGTGATGGGCCTAAAGTCCCTAATGGTTCTTAATGTTTTTTTAATTTATTAAGTTTAATCCAAAGCTACCTGTTAGACTGTGAACACCGAAAGAAATTTGACCAAGAAATATGAATCGAAAAAGAAAACCCGGTGACTCACCCTACGTCCTAACGCGTGTATGGTGTTTACAACCTGAACCATGTTCTGGCCCTCGTATAAGTCCACCGTTTGGAACATGTCGTTTTTGGACACGCCATATGCCAACATGGCGTCCAAGAATAGAGATATATTTTCCATTTGCTTGAATGGCATCGTTGAGGTATTGATTTTCTTGACACTTCCAGGTTGTAATACGTTCATTAGCCTGAAAGAAATAAATCAAGTGAAAAAAATATAAGTATACAGAGATTCGGTATTTTGTCCACAGCTACACATGACTTTATCCTATATGAATTATACCCTATCACACGGTTTATTCTACCCATCGCGGAGCTTGTCAAATGACGATTTTATAAGGTGCCGTAAACCGCGCAATGGCGACTTAGGTACAAGTTGAATTGACCATTAATCTCTCACAAAACGTCATCGCAAAGGCAAGAATGAACAACGGATTATGGAAAATTTGGACTCAAGGTGATTTAGGTGCGAAAAGATCCCTCATACGATCGTTCCAAGACACATGAACCACCAACATGATTTCCTACCGAAATATTTTGATTTCTCGGATTCGAACTAAACAGAACGATAATTTGTCCGTTAATTTTAGCTATTCACAGTGAGTGAGCGCATTGATGCGCTCCAGTGTCGAATGAGTTATTGTGTGTTTATTTCCGGGTACCCGAAGTTAAACACCGGAATTGAAAAGTAACTAACAAGCTTTTTCACAAATGACCGACAAATGTACATGTATGCGATATTGGTTCAAGGCAATAGATCTCCAGAAACAGTTATTAAAGAACTGTCCACCGCTAATTTCCACCACGGCCTGAAAACTGAGGAGGCAGTAAATGGAATGTGTAAGACATCTGGTTCGAGTCGTGAGACTGAATCAAAACCACTATATCATATTTAACAATAATACATGCATTTAAGTTCCATACCGTATGAATACTGCTCTCACGACACGAACCCCCAAGTGTGCGAGTTCAAATTCCCCCCAATGTGACAAATCTAACCATTCTGTGAAAGTGAGTGAGTGAGTGCTTGGGGTTTAATGTCGTACTCAACAATTTTTCAGTCATATGACGACGAAGGAATCATTAGGGTGCATGTACGTGTAATGTGCTCCTTGTTGCAGGACGGATTTCCACCGCTCTTTTATTTAGTGCTGCTTCACTGAGACGACTTACCGAAGGCAAGCAAGCCGCCCCCGCCCGAACCATTATACTGATACGGGTCAACCAGTCGTTGCACTATCCCCTTCATGCTGAACGCCATGCAAGGAAGTTACAACTTCCTCTTTTAAAGTCTTAGGTGTGACTCGATCAAGGATTGATGTGGGTCTACCTGTCCCGAAGCGGACGCTCTACCAACTGTGCTATCGGGCCGGTCATTCTGTGAAAGCCGACCTATACATCATATTAGCAAAAATGTTCAGCTTTTTAACTCGTTCGAATGTTGCTAAAATTACACACATATTCCTCGTTTTATAACAAATGGGATATCATTTAACACTTACGTGCACAATATTTCGCCACTTTTCAAAGCCTTCTGGAACCTTTCGCACCGATAGGCAAATCTCTGTCAGCACCCTGCAGGAAGTCAAAAGTACAATTAATATTGTTACTATCAAGTTTTAAGAAGATATTCTGTCTGTGAGTCATCACAATATCATCTGATAGATTGAACAGAATTGTCACACATATTTTTCACACTTTTCATAACCAAATCTGACAACAGTTCATGATATTCCATGGCCAAATCTCTAGATAGTTCATGACATTTGATGGCAAATCTGATGATAATTCATGATTTTAATGAGCAAATCTGAATATTAGTCATGGCTTTTCATGGCCAAATCTGACAATAGTTCATGACATTTCATGGCTAAACCTAATGATAATTCATGATTTTCCATAGCCAAATCTGACAATAATTCATGACATTTCATGGCCAAATCTGATGATGTTTCAGGACTTTTCATGTCACACATCCTCAGTTTTTATGACCAAAACTGACAATAATTCTTACCATACGAAAACATGATGGTATAGATCAGATGTTTCACCATCAGACAGGGATATTAATACAGAAAC
This sequence comes from Liolophura sinensis, assembly GCF_032854445.1. Lineage (NCBI taxonomy): Eukaryota > Metazoa > Mollusca > Polyplacophora > Chitonida > Chitonidae > Liolophura > Liolophura sinensis. The sequence goes on along the minus strand of NC_088302.1, from coordinate 37,826,557 downwards.
AAATACCCACTAATGACCGTTCATGGGATGAATTTTCATAATACTAATATTAATACATACTTGTACATATGTAGGTGCTCAAAGAAAACAAAATATGTAACTTTTTCATGATCTCCAAAATATTTCAGCTCTTGCACATCCTCCAAAAATATGACTGTGACTTAAATAGGTTTAAAGATGACACCAAAAATTGCCTTAGGAATGTCATAAATATGTCACTATGTTATAATCTTCATTTAGTTGATTTAAAATTCACTTATACTTTAAAAATATAACATACAGGTTCCAAGTCCATGCCAGTGACCTCCTCTATCCAGATCCGAGCCTGTTGTTCCAGGGCCTCGCTGTACTGGCGGTTGATCTGCGCAATACAAGGGAGATAACTCTAAAGCTCGTACACCGCCTTCAGAATTACATCGCTGGGAGTATCAGCAATCTTGGTGCTAATTACAACGTGTGCATATATATATATATATATATATATATATATATATATATATATATATATATATATATATATATATATATATATATATATATTGAATCAAGAAAGGAAGAACGGCATTATAGGACGATGAAGGTAAATTTTATTATGACTTTTGAATGTCAGCTTGAGGTGCTAGTCATTATCAACAAATGCTGGTCATTATCAGGACTATATTATTAGGTTCTGGGGCAAACATAATGACGCTGATGGCATACTGATTATAGAGAACTTAATGATTTGGAAGCTTGTTAGAATAAGATCGTTGAACTCACCTTTCTCCTCACCTCCCCTGTCATACCATAAGCCATCGGCCTATTCGCCATCTTGACACTTCTGTAAAATAAAAGAATTCAAATGCATTAGTTCAGAGTACACAACAAAATACACATTGGCCATATCTGTGTGGGAGAAGTGATGTAGGCCTAAAGGTTGTTATGAGTTCTAAGTTTGAGACAGTCCTGCAGTTTTCACAGGTAAATTATACACAACTTCCTGTGTATTAACGTCCCAGGAAGCTTAAAATCGCCCACACCTTTAGATTTGAACTGCTGACCAGAGTTGTTATTTCAATCTATTTATTTATTTATTTGGTTGATGTTTTACGCCGTACTCAAGAATATTTCACTTATACGACGGCGACCAGCATTATGGTGGGTGGAAACCGGGCACAGCCCGGGGGAAACCCACGACCATCCGCAGGTTGCTGGCAGACCTTCCCACAAGTGGCCGGAGAGGAAGCCAGCATGACCTGGACTTGAACTCACAGCGACCGCATTGGTGAGAGGCTCCTGGGTCATTACGCTGCGCTAGCGCGCTAACCGACTGAGCCACGGAGGCCCCCGTTATTTCAATCTACGTATTGTAAGCATGACTATAGCCATGAATGGATGTGTTCACAGCTACAGTAGTCAGGAACCTTTCATTTTCATTTTGATCAGCAGCCAATTAAAAGTGTTACTCTGTATTCTCTGCATGACATTTACTCGCTACAGTTCAGTCCACATTCACGACTATCAATGGGGCGTGTTTTTTTTTTCCTAGCCTGAAATATTTTTGTACTAAATCATTTCGCTGAGCTAAACCATTATTATGACAATTAAGTTTTTGTCATGTGCATGTTCCCGATTTACCGAAATTTAATAGCGGTCTTTTATGTTGTAGCCTGTTAGCTGAAGAACAGACTGGTCAAAATTGACTGACCAGGGGCATTCACGTCTAAATCAGGCTATTGTACCTGTACTTAGCGTACTAACACAACATAGGCATGCAGGCCTCTCTGCGGTTTTTCATGAAAAAAACTGTTGAGTTTTCATGAACAGGTACAAGTAACAGGTATTTGCATTCTGTAGTGAGGGAATAACGACACGGATCAGTGATCAAAGGCCAGCATATATCAGTACTAAGTAAATACATGTACAATCAAACAGGTAATCATTGGTGTCTGGTGTACAATAGAGACTGAATCTACGAATGTGGGCTGGCTGTATTTAGTGACACAGACGTTTCGACAAATGGCTGAATAAAAAACTTGAACCCCACCCTAGAAGATACATATAGAACCAGTGCCAGAGGCCTTTTTTGTACAATACATTAGGATTCTCCTGCATGATGTCAGATATCTGCAAATTTGCAATGGGGCCATATTTTAGTTTATACCTAACATATCAAACCATTGAAAGCTTGGTAAAATGCTCGTTAAATAGGGAATACAGACGACATAAGTAAAACGATCAGACATCATGAATGACATCAATATATGCTATGATAAGGAAATGGTATAGAACGTTCAAATCCATTTCTATTTCTTTTATACATGCATGTATAAATCATGATATACATATCTCATGCGTCCATCTAGGGCACAGCACTTGAGTTTTATTGAAAATATCCAGTTTATACCATTGATCAGCGAAATGATTATGTAACTACATCAATACTGAGCGTTAAATGATTGATTTGACACTGCCATTGTCAGAAATTCCCTAAAATGTGCGTATACGGTTAATTAGGGGGATACGAGATGCTTTTTTTTTTCTGTCTTATCCTGTGTCGTTAACTGGAAATTACAAACGGTCTGCAGGTTCTAGCCCAAGATAATAAGACAGAATAATTTCATTAGTGTATACAAGTAGCTTTGATATGTTTTATACATTCTATGTTTTATACATTCTGTGTTTTATACATTCTATGTTTTATACATTCTATGTTTTCCGAGGTTTATATTGATGGGTTGGTTGTTGTGATGTGTAAAAAAAGGGACAATGATTGTAGAGTACAGATCTTAACATTTTCTGACAGATGTAACATATGCGTAAATTTCACAACTTCAGGATTTTAACTGTGTTTTTTTTCATACAGGCAGGCACATTTATACAACGTACATGTTCGCAAATGATTAAAAAAAGACAAGAAAAAAATCTAGCAAGGATGACCTGTTAAACTTAATTTCATGATCACAACATAAGCGTGCATAACATATCATTCAAAAACTTGACCCGTAACCTAACTTTCATGGCAATTTAATGGCGATATTTGGCAATCATATACATGAAAGGCACTGTATGTATACACATTCTGCAAATTTCAAATTTCAACCATCGTCTATTTTATGTACTTCTCTTTGTGGGGCAAAAGTTAACTAGACTGAAATGTCAAACATTTTTTGTCAAAGCGCTGTACATAATGTACTGTACAGTGCAATGGTGAATACGACACTATGGTGCTATGCTGTTGTCAAGTCTCTTTGATAAAGAATGATAGAGTAAAATAGACAGGCACAGATTTGTTATTTGAAATATGTCGTTGTTTGACAAAAATATCGTCTGCATGCACGGCTCTCTAACTCTATAATTCTCAAGGTTACGTGTCTGAAATAGCTGACTGCCTCCATTGTCAACCCACTATTGTGTTGGTGTCCATTCATGGCCTGTAAAGCTTATGTATATGTATATGTAACATTAATTTATGAACATTCCATTCTTTTTGTTTCTGATCAAAAATTACAAATGCAGCACTTTTGTAGTACATTTATTCGAAGTGGAAGAATTTTTTTTAATAAATGTGTGTTAGGTGCAGAATAGGTGTGCTAAGATACAGGTGTATAACATTAGTGTTAAATTACAGGTGTGAAAATGTGAACAGGTCAAGTGAAAAGGAAACAGAAAACACGTCATGAACGAAAGCTATATAAAATGCAAAATTCCCCCGGGCTCTGTCCGGTTTTTACTCCTAAAATAATGTAGGCCTATATAAGTGAAATATTCTTGAGTACGGTGTAAAACACCGATAAATAGATAAATAAATATAATGTGTAAAAACCAACAGGAAACAGCTCAGCAGATATTACATCATATTCCGCGGTACATAGACATCAGCCCCAGTACATACCCAGACCCCAGGTCATGACTGAAATTCAGATAACAGAAAGTGGATAAATGAGGACCAAGGGCAATTCTTAAAACAAAGTTTTAGCTTTTCAACAGCATAAAACTACAGTGTTCTATTCCTTGCACAACGAGTACAGGATAGCACAAGAAAAGAGGTGTATAATGTACACGTAGCCCCTCTTTTCAACTTTAATCACGCATTTATACAATGACATCTTTTTAACAAAAAGTCCTATGAATCATCCGCTATATTGGCTGGTTTCGAAGAAACACGTAAAGTTTCTTTCACACCAAGGTCATTTATAAAGGGGGCTTGGCTTGGTGAAATGTCCGCATTCCAGAAGTGTGCTTTGTCTCTTTCGTATTATTCTCAATCCCTGCAGCGTTACCTTATGTATTTCTCATATCTCTTGTTCCCCTTTCTGGGCGAAGCTCGCATAAATCTGTTTGCGCACATGCGGTTTGAAAAGCGAACTGTAACACTTAAAGCACGTGTTCTCTCTTTAGGTGTAGCTTATAAGCAGAAAGAAAAGAATAATTGTGACAAATGGGTTAAAATAATATATGTTCATCGTGTACATCTGGTATGTCATCAGTTATCAATTTCCTCCTCCACTGATTTAACGAGCAGGGTGACATATAATGCTTAAAATACATATTAAGCATGTAACATACATATTATGCATACTGCACACCAGCACTGCATACAACATACAGGCTGTACGGCCTGTTCCTTATCAAGGTATTGCACATATAATTATACATGCATGTATAGGTAGCCAAGACAATCAGCATTATGCAACCCTCAGTCTAGGAAATCCACTTTAGCACCTGGAAAACAATACAAGGAGAGAACACAATACCAGTACAAACACATGTTGTCCAGGAAGTGACCGACATACACGTCAAGCAGTGTGGAGGTGTTGTCAACTATATACAAGGTCAGAACGCGACGCGTGCTCCTGAATTCGCTGGATAAGTTTCACATTCCATTCTGTCGCCACAATATTCGCTGAAATGTTGCCGATGTGGCGTTACTCCATAATCATTCATACATGCACGTTCCACTCTGCCGCCACGATATTCGCTGAAATGTTGCCGATGTGGCCTTATGCCATAATCATTCACACATTCACATTGCATTCTGTCGCCTCGATATGGCTGAAATGTTACCGATGTGGCGTTACGCCATAATCCTTCATACATTCACATTGCATTCTGTCGCCTCGATATTCGCTGAAATATTGCCGATGTGGCCCTACGCCATAATCATTCATACATTCACATTCCATTCTGTCGCCACGATATTCGCTGAAATGTTGCCGATGTGGCCTTACGCCATAATCATTCACACATTGCATTCTGTGGCCACGATATATGGCTGAAATATAACTGCGGATGTGCGTTAAGTAATCATTCATTAATTTTCATTCCATCCTGCATTGCAGCTAGAACAATGAATGGGCGTTGAAATGTCCAAAATATATTAAAGCCAACTGCATTCACGCCATTATTATAACTGATAGCATATGGGTTTTTAAACACTACATTTGAACTTCCGTCTTGTATAGCGAATAAGAAAACCACTTGTCAGGTATATTGTACCTAATCAAGATATTTAGGTCAAGACTGACTTTAACATGAACTCCCATATTCACCATAGAAAGGTTTTATCTCTGTTACAACTATTGAGTCTCTCTGGTATATTATAATCACTATATTAAAGGAAATTTAGTCTTCCGTCTCTTATTTTACAACTGATGAGACTTTCATATACGTATAAACACGACATTACGGTCAAGGTAGATCAATGACAGTTTAACCTGCATTGTAAACACCACATCAAGGTCATTACAGACGTCTTGCTGTATGGTACAACCACAACAACCGAGACTTTCAGATATATACATTACACTCACGACATCAGGGTCAAGCTACACCTCTATTTACATGTTACAATGACACTTTCACATACATTACAACCACCACATAAAGGTCACTTGCTGTATGTTGCAACTACAGTATTGAAGAGTATCAGATGCATTATAATCACGACAAAGGTCAGTTTAAACCTTTATCGATACCTCTCAATTAATGAAACATAAAAAAATGTTGTCAATTCTGTCTTGATTTCCCTCAATTATAACATAAAGCTTCCGTATTTTCTAATGTACATAATTATCAAAATAATTAGATTAAAGCGAAAATTTGGTTAAAACGCTGCGATAATATAAAAGGACAGAGTGTCATATGGATACGTGTTCAGCGGTTTTTCATCTAGTAACCTGAATCCGGTAAACTCATGTCTATACATTATATTATGGATGTGACAAAAACAGGAATTTGCACTTACTACACAAAACAAGGTCAAGATTGCTCTCCACAGTACTGCAATCCTGGCTCCTTATCTGTAGTGGAGACTGTATTTATGTCAAGTCTCATGTCGCCGTGGTATGCTATACATATTGGCCTACACCGGTAACGAAAATCTCAGCTTTGCATGTACAGGCTGCTCATGTAAGATTGTATGTGGCGCTGTATAATATGACACATGTTAACAGTGAACATAAACAATGTAACAAAGTTAGTGTCATTCAAAGTCCTGTCGCAAAAGTACCCAGAGGTATTTTCATTTCATTTTTTTTTTTTTTTTTTTTTAGAATTTTGGATGCACATTGAAAAGCATTTGATTATATCCAATTAAGTGGTGTGATTTCTGATTACATTAACTAAAAATGTAAAAAAATAACTTAAATACTTATAAACAAAGCTCTGTCGCCTCCATTTTAAGGCACACATTCCTTTTTACTTTATGCCCACTTTAATGCTTTAAAGGGGCTTCAATCGCTGACTCGTTGGAATAACGCATCGCTCTCACAGCAACCGGTTGGACCTTGACCTTGAAGAAGAAGTGCGCTAACCAATATGGAATGCAGTTGTAAGCTTGCCGATTTTTTGGCGAAATGAATTGATTTTTTTCAAGCTCTTACAGATTTCCGTCAAACCCGTAAACCTAACCGGAGTGGTGTAAGTGAAATATTCTTAATAAGTGCGACGTTAAAACACGTAAAAAATAAAACAAAACGAATAATTCCTGAGAGGTTAAACACATATACATAGACTTCTTCTCTACATGTACACCATCTGGGTGCTCTATATCGCGATGATTCCGATCTGCTTATTTTGTGGAAATTACGGCGTCCTACTGAATAACGTTGACGACAGTCATGGCGACATTTCACACGCACATCAGTGAAATTGGCGATGCAATACATTTTAAACATCATATGCCCATGAGTTGTCAAACAGTTGAAAATACTCTTGAATTAAATGCCACTGTTCTTTTGTTCACACCAATACTGTGACGTCCATTCAGGCCGTTTTCAGTTTCCACCTATCCACGAGACTTTACACACAGTAATCGTATAAGCCTGCAATATTACGTCGTTGGGTTTTACTCTGGCCCTGTCAGTGGGTGTGACATACAAAGCCCGCATGTGTTCCTCATTGTCGCATTTTTGAGCCGCACAATTGCTCTAAGCAAGTAAGGTATGTAGGTTAAAGAACTTACACATTTTGTGACACAATGAGTTAAGAATTTTTTTTCCACTATTTTGGGACATTCAGGTTAAAACCCACCACGTGTGTAACTGGATACAAAAGTCCTTGCACTGCCGGCGTATAACGATTCGCAGTATGTGAATATACATGTACAACGCTGCATGTATAGCCTCCGCAGTTTATGGGAGAGCAGAAAGTCCGCATTTCTTTGTAATTACTCCAGTGTATCCATGTCTCGAAAAAAAAAACAACTTTTGTGGCCAAATAATTGGATGATTATGCATCTGAAAAACACTGTGATCTAATGGAACAAAGCTTTTCGATGGTTTATGATCATATAGTTGACAGTGAAATATAACTACATTGCTCATGTCACGACATATGAACCACAGATGAACCACAGATGAACCACGACAGATGAATCATGTTGTCATGATATAATTGACAAGGCAACGGAAAGTTATCCTCACCACAGAAGCACTGAAGTACAGATTTTCCGAGGCTAAAAAGGTTTTGAAGTGTCAGTTGATGCATCTGTATGAATAATTACATCTATAAGTGTGTGACCGTTCTGGTCTACCATACTTAGTGCACACTCAACCCCGTATACAATTACTGAGTTTCAGGGCTATCTGATAGTGCTCTTCCAACCGTAAAATAAAAATCTGTCTGACTATTTTCCCACTGTATAAAAATACTGTAATTATGTATGCACGTCGTAGGCTTTCTTCGTTGCAAGTATAAATGGTTTGTTACATACAGTGGGTGTGTTTGTTAAAAATACTGCAGACTTCTTCACACAGTCATGCCTTTGATAAATTTAGAATGACTCTCAGGCAAATATGTTTTGTCATATCGAAGATTTCGTAATCACAGCGAAGATAGGTTACATTACATTCGAATGTAATTACACACGATTATAAACAATGAGCAAAAGTATTGTAGTTAACTCTGCTCAAACATCTATCTGCATGATAGTGGAGTTGTTAATTCGCAGTTATAAAGATGAACATAAAGGGTTCCACAATTACGCTGTCGCTATGGGAACGTACACTACATGACACTAATAATAATGATAATAACTCACATAAAACACCTTTTTCATGATAATGCAACAGCCCATTATCGCAACTGCCGTGCCCGACAAAATATAAATATTTCTGTTCCCACGCCATAAACGACATGGTCATAGGCTCTTTACTTTGTCTGATACAAACCTCATACTTGCTATACTCTCGTAGGGCTAACGTATAACTACAACAAGATAACTCAACTAAAGCGCAACTGAGAATGTATTCGACAAGGAAATTATTCACTAATTATACGAGTTTTAAATTTAAATTGTACATGTCATGCCTAGAATATCGATGCGAGCATACCCTGTGAGCATCACTGAAAAATGATTACTGCCTTTCTGTTACACGCTACCATCTTTACTTACTGTTGTGATGCATTCTCTTACGTGTACATATCGTTACGTTTCTGATTCGTTGGCGCTGGATCATGCGCTTTATTGACTTGGAATGCTCCTTCATGGTCTTTGACTGGTATACACATGTCGGACCTGACGCTTACACTCACTCAATCATTCGTCATTTTTTGATATTTTTTGGGTTCTGTAATGCCCGCATTTCACAGGGATTTTTCATGACACAAGTTAACACAATAGTCCATTTGTTCACAATACGTATCCTTATAATAAAGCGCATAACTTGAACAAACCAGTGTATAGAAACATTGATTGAGTATTGTTACATGGAATATTACCCAGTAACAAGAATGTGTATTTGCATATATAGATATATACTTTTGTTTAATACCGTACTTAACAATGTTTCAACCATATGACAGGGAGGAGCCATTAGCTGTATGCACATATATTGTTTCTTCTTGTAGCCGGGCGAGTTCATGCCCCCAAAGAGCTGCCGCCACTGAAGTATCATGCCGAAGACACCAGACAAGACATTCCACCCAGCCACATTATGCTGATACCGGGGCAACCAGTCATGTCCCCTTGCTCTCTGATACATACAGGCCTACTTTGTAGGTCGCACAGTACAATGGCTCATAGACGCTAAATCGTCGTTTCACACTTTAAATCTGTATTGTTAGAGAAAACTAATTACAATTGTTAGAGAAAACTAATTACAAGTTCATTTTCACTGTAGGGCCTCCTCCTCGTGTATACATGTACATGTATGAATGGCTTGCATTCATAAATGCAGAAGCATAGAATTATTCCATTATTCCAGTCCTTGGATGCATGGTAAAGTTGTTTATTACATTTGATTGGTGTTTTACGACGTACTCAAGAATATTTCACTTATACGACGGTGGCCAGAATTATGGTAGAGCCCGAAGGAAACACACGACCACCCGCAAGTTGCTGCATGGCAGATCTTCCCACGTACGACCAGTGAGGAAGCCAGCATGAGCTGGACTTGAACTCACAGTGACCGCATGGCATGGTGAGAGGCATGGTAAGAGACACGCTAATCACTTTGGCCACGGAGGCCCCTAGCATGATATACAGTACACACCATGTCCAGAACAATGATCGTGTACATGGCTGACTGTACAATATGCCGCCTCAGGTCCGGTCAGGCCAAGGTGACAAATTATACACTCCGTGTTCTCGCATCGACCTGGTGACCTTAGATGGTTATTTAGTGGTGTGTATGAATCATGTACAGCGAATTTGTAACCGGAGGTACTGTGCCAGGCTGATTTCAACGACAATTAGAGCTTGTGCGCGTATAACAACATAAGCATTTGTATTATCTCCCATCCACAGCTATAATTAACACCACAGATAATTGTTTTGCTCAAAGGTGGTCCCCAGGCACAACGCGTATATTTATGCCTGTCGGTATATTTGTGTTGGGCTTGATATTAAAGTCGCGGTGAGGGGATGGTATGGACGTATATATAACAGTTCGGAGAGTACATGCGCGTTTGAATATATATACATGCTGATGCAGAGTAGAAAATAATGATGTGTCCATAAGAGAGTAAATTAGACTAGATGAGGTGTGAGTCATGGGTTAGGTTAGGGCCTGCTGGTCGGGCCATGCCCATGAGAACCCTCACTGGTAAGAGAACCCACTGGTCGGGGCACGCACGAGCAGGCCAGCTGAAAACGGTAATTTGCGCAATTCTCTTGAGTGGTTGTTACACACGTTCCTGGTCTACATTTAAATATAGATGCACAACGCTGCACAAAACAGTCAGGAAATTTAGGTCATGCAGTCTGGTGGTTGCCACAGTTTATTCTAACCCATGAGTGATGGTGGTGCATGCCCACTGAAAACGCGAAAGTCTTTGACGGAGTTCTGATAGTATCTGATAAGCTGATTTTCTCTTACAATGGTGCGAAATATGGCTTGTGAAGGAAGTCAGTTCATATCAACAGACGAAGACCAGTGAAAAAACTTTGACTCTCAATCACAAAAAATGACTGTCAGGAATGGATGGTGCTGGAGACCAATTCTCCGCAACAAAAACTTTGACTCGCTCTCAGATACACTAGGCAAAGTAGGATGGTTAAGGACACCAGTTCACCTCAACAGTCATAGGCGGAGACCGATGAAAAGATTTTGACTGACTCTCCATTATAATGATGACTGTGGAGAATGGATGATGTATGACGGCAATGCACCTCAACAAAGTCACAGACGGAAACCATCGCAAAGTTTCCTTTTCAAGCGATTGTCTCGTATAACGATCACTGTCCGGAACGGGAGAGAAAAGAGATTACTATACCTTGACGAAATATTTCATGGTGTGTGTCACCGACGAAAGGTGAAGACCATTGCTCCTCAAGGGAGTTTTTGATGAAGACCATCAACGACTGTTATGAATGGATCGTGTATTTCACTGCGAATGCATCTCAGCCAAATCATAGACGGAGACTGATTCTAACGGACTGCATTTGCCGTGCATTACTGAAGGACACAATTGTATCACTGCACCTTTACAAAGGTTTCAACGGATCGAGATCATCGAACAGTCTCTGATTAGCTGTCTTCAGTGAAGAAGATGGCAAAGACTGGACGGAGAAGCGGGCCAGTACACCTGCCCTAGACAGGTCCATCTTTACGTACTGTGACGAGAGTTGTGGCTGGACAGTAAGGAGGCCATCGCACTTGATGGATTGTCTCCAGTTTTTAATTAATATTAATAACGACGATTGGGGTTGGGCGGTGGAAGAGAAAGTCCCTGCTCTCCTACTTCCCTCTGTATTGTATATGCAGCAAGTAGACAAAATTCTCATAGAAACTTTTTAAGTAAAGGTGGCCAATCATGCTTACTTAAAGACGTTGTACACGCCATACAGGTAACTGGTTTGATCGCGCCATCAATGCGCGTGGGATACGGACAAATGGGCCAAAAACTTAACAAGTATAACGGCTGGAAAAAGCACCAGTTTCTTATCTACTACACTGAAGAATCACCAGTTTCGTATCTACTACATTGAAGAAGCATCACTTTCGCATCATTATACTACGCTAAAAAAGCACCAGTTTCGTGTCTACTACCCTGAAGAAGCATCACTTTTGCATAATTATACAACGCTGAAGAAGCACCAGTTTCGTATATACTACGCTGAGGAATTACCAATTTCGTATATACTACGCTGAGGGAGCACCAGTTTCGTATATACTTCGCTAAAGAAGCACCAGTCTCGTAGATAATACACCGAGGAAGGAACAGTTTCGAATCTACTACACTGAATCTACTACACCAGTTTCGTATGTCTACTACGTTGTGCATCTACTCCTCAGAACTGCTATGACATAACGCGCCACATACACCGTAGCCATGGCATCTTGGCGTATCTTGTTCACACCAAGCCATTACAATACATATATACAGAGACTCGCAAACCACGCACCACAAACATGTTCAATTACATTCTCCAGTTACCTTCTCAAATCTCCAAAACTCTGATCTAACTATGGGAGGTGACGGTCGACTGCAGCTTCACAGAATTCAAATCAAGCAATGTGTGGGATATCATACATGCAGATGCTTGAAGAGCCACCATACAATCTTCCAATACTGTTTATGAAAAACGACCCGAAGTCAACCAGAGGAAGTTTTCTTTTTGCCATCACGTCAACAAGCAATTGTCATTTGTGGAAAAAGTACACAAAATACAGCTTCCGTTAAGAAAAAATAATAAAGCTGCACACGAGGTCTTGAACCCACACACTTGCCTATCAAACAAAGACATACAATAAGTTTGTTGACACGGTTCGCTGACTTCTCCATACACAAAGTTTACAGAGAAAATACCACCTCGGGTGCTTAATTTTAATAACACTTAAACTACATTAACTATCTCAGAATCATCCTCGTCTATCATTTGGGATGATTTGTCCAATCATCTAATGATATCTCTGGAGAAATTTATAGACATATATATGTTCTGTCGTAAATACAGTCACACTGCATGCACAGTGCAAAATTTATATTTATATGCTGGTCTTTTGAAAATTATATATATTCGTATATATATTCAATGTTTACTTCTCCTACGACAGGGTTTTGGTTAGATGACGGAAGAAACGAGATATAGTCCGAAGGCAACCACCGTGCCTTGTATGAGATACCTAACTTACAGCCGTGCATCTAATGTTATCAGCGACATACATGTCAATTACTGGTTTAGTCCACAACATTCATGATGGCTAGCGGTACTCCGATTGTGACATCCCTTTCGATAGTGGTTTAAAATGACACTATTGATCTGTTCATTATGTGAACATGTCCTTTATGACTAACTAAATTTCACCTTCAAACCTTCAAGCTGGATCTAAACGCGTACATGCTTAATGATGAATTTATGACGACTTCTTCTGAGTCCAACCCGACATATATATGACAACGCTGTGTGTGGAGGCGACAGGCTTCATATTGTTTTGGCTATGTAGGGACTCCAGCGAATCGATCGGGGCATCAGAGTGTGTCACAGAAGAAGCACGTGTGGTGTGGGGACAACGGTCTTTGTCGCTAAGGATGGAATATTTGTGCTATGCAGCGGTTATTGGTAACTGATCAAGATGCATGCTTCAACCTCAGAAGCATGGTCCTCGGCCTGGAAAGGTGACGCATTCTGACGTGTTCTTGTTGGCGAGATCAGCACGTTACGCAGGCTTTACATGCCAGCGATCGGAACAGTCAACACTCTCGCTATATGTTCCATTATGGCTCCGTTTATACGCAATTATACACACCGCCAGGTAGCAATTAGAGCTTTCGGACAATCTGACAAAAAAACACAAAGGTATAGGCTTGACAAGGCCTTATTGAGGGTAACCCATCCATGCCCTGTGCCAGAGGATCCCCGCGGGGAGGGGCCTTTGATGACAAAGCAATGCAAACGACCTCTAATACACCTGTACAGCAGCTCTACCCCGGCCTTCGCTCTATTATACTTTTACCTGGCCTCTGTCACGGTTTATGCAGCACGATGAAAGTGACTCTTGGAGGCTACCTCATCCCAGATCCGAGATTTACTGTTGTCCCTAGTATTTAGGACTGCCACATCTCCAGGAATGAAGGAATATAATTTGACCACACCTGCCCTACACAAATTCACACTAGTGGCTATAGTAATCAACGTTAAGAATATTCTTAAGGTAATTCCATGCAGGAATGAGTAAATATGTTAATACCTATACAGCTTCATTGAAATTGCAAGTAAGCTAGAGAACAGGGCTTTCCGGTGAATAGAGAAATATAGGCTAAATCCGGGAGTTCTAAACATAACATTTTGTTCAGTGCTTAGCGATATACAGGATATTTTCCACATTTTTGCAACACGCTCTAAGCAAGGACGTCTAAGTGCATGCAAACAAAGGGAAAGACATCTCGTAAACAAAGAACCTTTTCACGCTGAGCAGGCTTCATAGTACGACGTGTTCACGTCAGCTGATGTGATGATCTTCTATACAGACGGTCTTTATTTCAGCAGATTTTGACATAGTGTGCTAGAGGGCCGTCATGGACACCTATATGCATATAACACGGATTAAGGGATTAAGCTTCCTATAGCAAACGGCTTACACCATGCAGATCACTGTTTTCGCGGGGCATTACCTTAAACGCATTGCGCTGTTTCAAAATACCACCTGTAAGAAACAATCACTTGATACCTGATCCCACCCGTGACAAAAGATCATTATTACCCAGACTTCGATCGTGTTTGATATCTTATATTAACCAATTACCCCTGGCGAATTCATGCGTTCAAGTTTCTCTTACCTACCTTCAAATTCTCCAGGCAGTTTTTGGGTTTGTGACAATAGTGGTTAATGATGTGATCAAATCGTTGTCAATTCCTTGTCCCCCAGTAAATCCCGAATCCTTAGCAGAAAGCAATCTGAATGTGAGAGTTATGTTGAGGCACCAGTTGGTGGTTATCGAGGACCGGTAGCCCGCCACTGTCACCCGGCTTACACTCGGCAGGAATGGCAGGCTGGGATCAACCAAGGTCACCATAGCCGGCTAAATCACTGTGGCGCACGACGGGTGGGGCACACATCTCCGGGGGAAAGGTCGATAACAGGATACTGTTGATAAGAAGACCCACGTTTACAGCTCTTCAAATTGAATAAGTGTCTACTATAGATCACTGTGGATATTAGTGAATAATCGGTCCAGTAGAAGCTATTTTCTTCTGCTGACAAAGCCCCATCCCCCACATGGGTAACCTCAGGGAAATCACCTTCCATCGTTACAGTGCTATGCGCAAGGAAAGCGGAGTTGCAGGCCTGGTCGATTTGCGGATTAATGTTTGCCGATTATATGGCTGACCCAAATTCTCATTCATATCAAGTCGAACTGATGTTGCCCGAGTTGCCCCCCTTACTAGCGACGTAACATCCTACAGAATATGCTAATATTTCAGAATTAGTTGAACTAATTCCGAGTCAGCAACAGAACAAAAACGTCAACAATTTTGCCAAAGGGAGACGAAAAGGGCCGAATCCCGAGCACGATCATTAACTCATTATTGTGAATCCATGCAACAAGTTTCAATTCAAAGCCCTGAACGGTGTTTCGGGTTGTAACCTATATAGTAGGAAACTAGGCGTAAATAGTTTTCAGTTGCAAAAATTTAACTGCCATTCGAGTGGTACAGTTACAATGCGAAAAAAACAAAAAAAACAAAAAAAAAAAAACAAAACAAAAAACGCATTTGTTGTAATCGCGAAGAATGATATTTATTTCTGAACTGAGCTGAAGCTTTTCGTTAATCCATAATCGAAACAGTATAAGTAGATCTCACTGCTTAAACCAATGACTGTTTTACCTCCATATTATATGGAGGAGTTAATAAGTTACCAGCTTGTACTGTAGTTGCTCAGGGTTCAAATCTGATCCGTTTCA
The DNA here is from genome assembly GCF_032854445.1 of Liolophura sinensis. Classification (NCBI taxonomy): domain Eukaryota; kingdom Metazoa; phylum Mollusca; class Polyplacophora; order Chitonida; family Chitonidae; genus Liolophura; species Liolophura sinensis. Next base: position 37,810,726 of record NC_088302.1, on the reverse strand, counting down.
CAACCGCATGAATAGAGAGTGACCCGTTGCTGAATGTTTAAAGGCGCTGGGGCCGATCTCACAAAGCCATTTCTGACTTAAGTCAAAATCTGAAATACTTTGTTAAAGCTTATTAATCAGCTTAACAAATTAATATTGTGTCCACCTGATCAATGTTATCTTAAGACTGTGTCCAAATTTCAACTTCAGACCGAAAATGAAGCATTTTGAAGAGGTTTTAAATTTTGACTTTAGTCAGAGATGGCTTTATGAAATTGGCCTCTGGTCTTTCAATTTCTATAGGGCAAATCAAGCGCGGGATCGAACCTATGCAGTTACAAAAATCACCCCTATTGTAGAATATAGCAAAGTGAAAAATTCTTCGAGTATGTAGTTTATTTATTTCTTTTGTTTGTTTGATTTTTACGAGAATACTTCACTTATAGGACGAGGACCAGAATTCTGGTGAGACGAAAAAGGGCAGAGCCCGATGGAGTAAGTCACTGAAACAAACAATAGAATTTTCAGCAAATTAAATACATTTACAACCACTGGACATTAACTGCCTAAAATAGAGCATTGACGTAAAGACAAAATTAAAAGGTGTAAACTCTCATTCGATTTTAGTAGAAAGGTGTCCCTGTCGCATTTTCATTCAAATTTCTAAATCGTAACAGTGGTTCACTTGGTTAGTGCGCCAGCACAACGTAATGACCCTGGGGCCTCTTACCAATGCGGTCGCCGTGAGTTCAAGCCCAGGTCATGCTGGCTTCCTCTCCGGCCGTACGTGGGAAGGTAAGCCAGCAACCGGCGGATGGTCCTTGGTTTTGTCCGGGCTCTGCCCGGTTTCCTCCCAGCATAATGTTGGCCGCTGTCGTATAAGTGAAATATTCTTGAGTACGGCGTAAAACTCCAATCTAGTAAAATACATCTAAATCGTTACAAAATTCAACATCTTTTCTCTGAGAAAATTCAGACCATCAAATTTCAAGAAAATATTTACGTCTGATATAACAATTAGGCAAACCTCTATTTTTCTTGTGGAGATAAACTTTAAAGTTTACCACTAGCAAATATGTAACATACCTACACTAAATTTTGAATGTGCCCATAAAGTCCATCAATTCTGTTCAACCTTTCCAATATGTCGACACTGGTTATATATGCCCTTATCTGTTCATATTTTATTCAGCACATGTGGAATTCCTCGAGTTTGTCTTTCTTTATGCTCAATGCCATTCAATCAAATTATGCCATTCAATCAAAGTTATCAAGGCAACAGGAAACTTGACCAACATCACGAGGAATATGGCAGTTCTTCCCACTAAGCCGTGGGTGACAATGCAAGTGGGAGCTATATAGAACACCTTAACGTTAGTCAGCGAGCAGATTGTCTACCTTTAGCATATCACCGGCTTTATGTCATGCAGGACCTGTATCAAATACATGGCCGAGCTCTGTCCAATTTCCACCACGTGATCCGCGTTTTCCTGAAATATTCTTGACCCCAGCCAAATAAACATTTTGAGTTTCACAACTCCATGATGCTTACTTGGAAAAGCATGGCATCTTTTCTGTTTGCCTCTATTACATCGATGAATAACTGCCTATATAGGTCATGGAGAAACCACTGCAAGATTTCGATACTTTTAAGTGAGTTATGATAAAAACCTAGGCACAACTTTACAAAATGATACATTAACCATGCGAGTGATTGCTGCAAATATACTGAGAGCATATGCAGTAAAAATCAGGCGATTTTGTGGCACTGTGGTACAAATCCAGATTCTATATAGACCAACAAGCGGAGTGCGACATGCAACAAAATCTGCACCCCATGCTCCAGAGTTATGCAAAGCTATAAACAATATAAACACAAGAAAACTATAAATATATGTGAGCTGCACAACTGCTGCTACTTTACTTCATGCACTTAATCCTGTATAGAAAAAATAAATCTTAATTTAATTCATTCTGTGAGATATAACCCATTTACCACAAACGCAAATTGGGATGATTCACGAAATATCACTACAATCAAAACAGAAGAACTTTTTACATTTCCCAGGACCGCCGCATCCTACGGTTGTATTAGGCGAGTTATTGTTTGATGTGGCACGGTACATCTTTCTCACACTGCGTTGCTTTTTAGGAACTGGATTCAAGTCCGAGAATTCAGAATCTTCATCCTCTGATGATAAACGTCGCTTGGAGGATACTGGCGATTGCTTTATTTTGACGGCAGGTCGTTTTGTTTTCAGCTCCGTATTGTAACCGCTTCCGCTGCTTGAAATAACAACACGGAAAGCTCCCGCTAAGCTTTTTCTGGCCGGAACGCTTTCTCGGTTGCGAGAGCGTAACTTCTTTATACGCCGTTCGAAAGAGTTTTCAGGCGAGCTGTGAGACGATGCACTACTACCTTCTGAATCATCAGAAAACGTCATTCCACTGTTTCCGGATAATGGTCGACAAGACATATCATCCGATTCGTCAGAATTCAATTCGTATATACGATCGATTTCATTTTTCTTGTGGATTTTCTTACGGACCGAAACTTTACGAGGGGAGGTCATGCCATTCGTTGTTTGTGGTGAGTCATCTGGACTGTACATTGTCGCTTGCGAGACGGAAGATTTCTCGCGTCTAGGAACTCCCTTTTCCTTCAACTTCAGACGTTTTTCCTTCGTGTCGTGATTTTCAGAGGAAAGACGAACATTCGATAACTGCCTGAAGTCAAAACCTTCAATGTCGTCGTCTGGCTCTCTTTTCTTTAAAGGTCGAATCTCTGCATGGTATTCATCTTTCTCCGGACCCCAAATTCGTTCTTTTCTTCGTCTTGGCTGCGGAGAAGAACAGCGCTTCTTGAGGACTGTACAGGAATCGTGCTCATTTTTGTTTTTAGCTTGTTTATTCAAACTGCTGACAGGACTTCTTAGACAGTTTATTTGAAGGCATTCCATGGGATTTGAAGGAATCTGCTGTTCTTTGTAATTCTGAGCGTCATTTACTTCAATGGTAGATATACCACAGTCAAAGGTGGAGTTCTTCAGGTGCTTCCCACGTGGTGTGCTGGTAGCGCGTTTTGTTAACCCCATGGAGTTACTTACAGGAGACTTTTTGGGTGGGGTCAAACTGGGCGTCAAATCAGAGATACAGCTGTGATCTCTCAAACCTCTGCTGGTATGGGTGACAAGCTTCGGTAATGCGGAACGGACTTGAAGCCGTGCCTTAGTAGCATCATGAACTGTATCACTGCTAAATTCTACCTCTTTTTGCCCTAACCTTCTTGACACCCCGGACTGACTCTTGCTTTGCATCTCAGTGGGATGAGAAAACTTACCGGCGGTCTTTCCAGTCTCAAGAGGAGACTTTAAGTACACGTTTTTCAAATGCGACAGAACAGTAGCGGGAGATGCATCTTTTCTGTGAATGGGAGTCATGAGGCCCCCCTTTCTCGCCACAATGATGGGCATAGGAGACAGTAAAGCAGCAATTTCGTCAGGAGGCCTGCTTTGATAGAAGAGGTTATCAAACTGTTTCTGAATATCCGTGCAGACCGTTTCAGAACTGTGAGAGATGGACCTTTCACTGGTATTATCAACCGAATGGTTATATGTAAGAGAGGACACTGGGCCATTTTTTGAATTTAGACTAAGCTTTTTAAATTTAAGAAGATCTGGTGTCTTTAAGACAGCTGACCGTGATTCATGAGTTGCTGATGTCACAAGGTCACGAGGGCTGTTTTCCATCCATCGTGCTCCAGTCTCCTTCACTTTAGACTGATTACTTTTGCTTGTCAGAAATGATGCTGGACTGCCTGATGATGCAACAGAGTTCTCCGAAGACCTTAGGACGGTATAGTCTAGGCTTGTATTGGAGGCTCGCTTGATAATGTGAAGTTGTTCCAAGTGTTGTTGACCAGTCTGTGAATTCTGTTGTTTAGCAACAGACTGAATGTCAGCCGTTTTGTCTTCAACCATGTTTTCTTTAATCGGTACAATCTCTTCCAACTTCTCGCTAGAAAAACTGGTCTTCGACATAAACAGATCTACATTAACTGATTTACTTTTGGGTGGGTGGCATTTGGATTGGGTTCCACTGGACGAGCTAGTCTTTGGTGTAGCTTTACTTCTACTAAGCGGAGAAACCAGCCTCCTCCCGGAATTTGTTACAGCAGACTTCTGAAAAAATAGGCCATGGTGTCCGGATGTGTGCGTAGACGTTATGATAGTGGAGGGGTCCATGTCATTCCTGGTGGAATTGAAGACGGGATCAAACGTTATGTTACCAAGCTGAATCAGAGTTGTATCATGACCATTGTCCACACTCTTTCGACTCTCCCCTGTCGATGGTTCCTCCTTAAGGTTTACCTTTCTACAATTCACACCGCTAACAACTCTGTCACTGTCATGGGCAGGCTGCTGCTGAGCAGGGTCTTGTCCTGCTTTAACAACATACGTTGTGTTTAAAGGGCAATCTGAGGGTCTGCCACTATCATAATCTAGAGTAATAATTTCATCTTCTTCACTCTCTGGTGAGCTTGGAATAACCACGTCATTGTTTCCTTGGACAGGTTTTAATTTCACCCCAGTAAAGTCAAGAGAATGTTTCCCAACAGCTTTTAGTGCCGCCTGACAAGCATTTGAAGGAGAACCGTTATTCTGGGTTACTTTTCCTCCTTTGAACAGGAGCTCTAGAAGTGGGTTGGTTTTTGGATTAGCCCTTGCAGAAGACGGGGGCATTTGTGACGTGGCAGTAGAGTCAGTGTCAATGTCGGCGTCATAAGACCTGCTCTTCTCGGTAGTTCGTTTGCTCATTGTGTCTTTGGGGTCCTCTTCTGTGTCCAGATCAGCATCATTGCCGTCACTTTCCTCGATCTCGTCATTACAGGCCACATCACTCTCTGAACCACTGGAAAAGTAACTGGAGTCTTCAGTAATGGTGTCTGCATCACTCGTTTCATCTACATCCTCTTCTGCACTTTCCTTTGCCACAGCCTCTCTGATCTCTGAAAACGAATGCATTAGTGAGTTTCTGAATTAATCTATTGATGAGTTTAATTTACTTGATTGTAGATTTACACCATAAGCAAGACTCTATTTAATTCAGTTTACAATGGCAGTCAGTTGCATGGGATGGAGGAAAACAGAGTGTTCAGGACACAGTTTCATGAAATGTACTTACCTAGGAAAGCCCTTGAATACCATGACAGCATGTGTTGTAGAGATATGACGTGCTCTAGGTTAAGGGATACTTAGCATGAAGTATGCCCAATGAAACCTACTCCAGGGTAGACCACTGACTTTGGCAAGTAACTGACAAGACTTTCCCACATGCATGGTACCGGTACACATTATAATAGGCACACCTTATTGTTGGAAGGCAACTGGTCTTCAACGAATGATTGACTCAGCAAACAGCCGTTCAAGTATTCTTGTGTGCATATTGTTATTAATGCTCCCCCCCCCCCCCCCCCCCAAACAACGACAGTGGGCCAACATATAAATTTTGTGCCCAGGAACAGGCTTTAACCCGCACCTCCTAACTCCTAACATCACATTCTACATTATTTTCGCTCAAAATTCAGAACTATTGCAATGTTGTGATCTGACCAAAATAATGCAGAAAGAATGAAAGATGTGGTTAATGCCACAATGGAAGCATATAAGCCATATAGTGGAGAAAAAAGATGAACTAAGGTCATTTTTGTAATATAGAAAGAGCAGTAGTCTCAGAGCAGAACAAAAGAAACATCTTCTCTACACATAAAAAGTTTCAGGATCTATAAGTTGTACCAAGAGGGAACTAACCTTCAATAGCTGTGATGTTTGCAGACTTCTCAGAAGCTGTGTACCTGATCATCCAGGACTCATCCTCCAGGGTACTGCGCACACTCTGGTTGTTGTAGGACACATACTGGTCCTGCTAGAATGAGATCATGGAAAGTCTCAAACTCTGCACTTGACTGAATCTTAATGTCAGATCTGTGTAATATGCTGATTTGCTGATACATACTTCATAATGAATGACAGAAAGCAAAAAGGAAAAAATGGACGGAATCTTTCATGGTCAGGAATTTTTTTTTTTTTTTTTTCAACACGTTTTCTTACAAATTAATTTAGTAATCACAGTTCACATTCACAAACATTTTGTCAATCAAGGTTTTGTAACTGATCTCATAATCTCACGGTGTTATAACCAAGATCATGCCATTTCAAAAGGCAGGTAATGAGAACTGGATATATAGCTCCATTGGTCCCAGACTGCTAAAGAACATTTAATTATAATATTGATCTCTGAATGTATACTTGACATCTAACCTCAAACCAGACAATACAAATGAAAATCCCACAAACATCATCACCAACAGACTATCAGCTACACTTTTAACTCATGGTTTCTGCTTAAAGTGATCAGATGCTGCAGATGGCTTTGACACTGTGAGAGGGAGAATCATTTTTGATGCGACAGTTACCCTTGACAGCTGATCATCATCCCCATCACAAGCAGAGGCAGAAGAAGCAGTTCCGTATGCTGAATCACTTGACCGATCTGATATACAAAAATGAGATTCACGTAAATTTAATTAATCAGGCTTGCTACCTGTAAACTTTTCTAATGAAATAGCTCTGAGTGCACTACAACAGAAATGCTACATATTTCACCCTCACAAACACCTCCAAGAAAATACTCATAAAGTTAAATGGTATTATTGTTCTACGTGAATGCAGAACCCTTAAAATTTGCTTTGAGTGTATTTTCATTTCAAAATATTATCCATCTAAACAGGTTCTTATTGCACGTTAATGGCATACTCAAGAATTTTCCAAAGTCCTAGTCAGGGGAGTTTTCTTATACATATACTTCCAATTTCAAGACTATACATCTGGTGATGTTGGAATACATGTACATGTATTTTCTTATCCATCTATCGGGGTTGATAGCACAGTTGGAAGAGAGCACTTCAGGAGCAGAAGATCCAGGCTTAATTCTAGGTCAGGTCACGCCTAAGACTTTAAACGAAGAAGTTATAGCTTCCTCTCTTGGCGTTCAGCTTTAAGGGGATAGTGCAACGACTGTTTCAGTATAATGGCTCGGGCGGGGCAGCTTACTTTCCTTCGGTAAGTTGTCTCAGTGAAGCAGCACTAGATAAAAGAGCCTTGGAAATCTGTTCTGCAACAAGGAGGCACATTACTCCTACATGCACACTGAGGACTCCTTCGTTGTCATATGACTGAAAAATTATTAAGTACGATGTTAAACCCTAAGCACTCCCTCACTTATATCCATTTGGTGAAGGTATGACAAATGTACCTCTTGGAAATGTGGTTCAAAGTTTTCTTGTGTAGCTTCTGAAAGTTTGATATATTAACTTTTGGGGAAATGCACTTCAAAGTTTTCTTTGATTTGTTTATTTATTTGATTGGTGTTTTACGCCATATTCAAGAATATTTCACCAGGCACAGCCCGGGGGAAACCCACGACCATCCGCAGATTGCTGCAAGACCTTCCCACATACGGCTGGAGAGGAAGCCAGCATGAGCTGGACTTGAACTCACAGTGGCCGCATTGGTGAGAGACTCCTAGGTCATTACGCTGCGCTAGCGCACTACCCAACTGAGCATGTTTTCTTTGAGTGGCTACTGAAAGTTTGACACACATACTTTTGGGGAATGTGGTTCAAAGTATTCTTGAGCAGCAATTGAAAGTTTGATACACCTGTTACCTTTTTAATATGCCTGGTGAAAGTTTGAAACATGTACTTTCTTGTATATCACTGTAAAGTGAGTCAAAAGTATCAAATCTGTACAATCATAATTTAGGACACTACAAACTGTAAGCCATAAGTTACCTCTTCGTTTTGTGATTTGCAATCTAGAGGCCCCAAAGTATCGTGGCTCAATGTGTTCAAGCTTTCCTGAAAATGAGAAGAACAGCTTTATCAATTAGTTAAGACATTAAAACAGTTCCAATAGTAATTTCTCTCCACTGAATTGCACATTCACTTTTATAGCTACTTGGGTGTTCATTTTAATGTTTTTAAGTAAAGTGTATAACACCAATCAAATAAACAAATAAATTCACTGGCATTTAGGTCATAATCAAGAACTTTACTTTTAATATACTACTATGGTGAGACTAATGGGTCATGTTGAAAGCAAAAGGAGTGTTTCGAATAAGCCACTGCCCTTTGCAAGATAACGGACAAACCTCCCGACTTATATATGTTAAACCAGGGAGAGCTGGATTTGAACATGAAATTTCATTGGTCAAGGAAAATCACAGCCAGTGAGAGACCTAGAAATTATTACTTATTTTTACTGTAATACAGAACATTTATAGTTAATTTCTAAATCAAAAAAAAAAAAAAAATAAAGATTATACAAGACAAGCAGTATCCTACACACTCAACTGGAGCCAACAATCATATCTACATGTGTATAGACTATTGCCATTGCTTAGATAAGATAGATGAGTTCCTGACTTACCATTATCCGAGACAACTTCAAAATTTGAAAGGTCTAATTCATCATCATCATGAAAAGGTCTATTGTACTGTAACAAAATAGAGAAACATTATAACTTCTTAGATAATGACCCACATCACAAAACTTATGTATTCCTTGTGTATCTTCGAAAACACACCAGGACAGAAAGATAACATCTAAATCTCAAGCCATGTTCAGATTATTGCAGCTAGCTCTTACCTTTAACAAGTAAAAGCATATTGCTGACGTCCCCTCATACAAAAACATTGGTATTAGGCATATACTCCTTGGAGTATTTGAAACAATATAATTATTTGTTTCACTTGTAGAAACAAAAACAACAATGTTAATTGAAGATGCAAGAACAACACTGCCAAGCCTGACCACAAAAACAGTATAATAGCACAACTTGATAGTTGACCACCACTAAAGGTCATGGTGAGCTGAGAAACTGTGCACAGCAAGGTTGGTATTTACCAGAATCCACCAATTAAACTTGCCAACAAATTTATACTCAAGTCTGACATGATGACCAGTCTGCATGGACACAATGTCTAATTGTTCTGTAAATTTATCAAGGGCCACTACTCAGCAGTTTGGTAAGTGTGTGCATGGAGAGCAGTGGTGAAATTTCATGTCGGTGTATATGCAGAATAACATAAAAAGAAAACCCTCCTGACCAGTCAAACACTACAGTTATCACTTTTATAGATTTGAGATCATAACGTTCCCAAAATGTATCCTAATCTATATATGCAACATCCTTTTCAGAATTACCAGTAGCCAGAGTTACTTTCAGGCCAATTAACACTGACCAAACTATACGCCATCTATGACCAGGTGACTTGCACTGGTTACTATTTGTTATGTATCATTATAGTCAACCTATGTGCGTCTGTTACGTTGGTGATAGAATTGGAATTGCCTACATACATCAATGTGTTATATCAATGTTAATCTTTTAGTCAGAATTTTAATGCAGATTTTTGTTATGTTGTTAACTGTTTCTCATCTAGTTCAAACATGTTCAGTCTATGCTGGAATTAGCTATGGCAACCATGCCAACTTTGGACATGACTGTTAAATACTGTTATATCCAATATATAAACTTTTTCCAGACTTCACTCTAGAGAGTAAAACATACAGTTAATAAACAGAAGTACAACTTTCAAGACAAGTGTCCAGAGCCCTTCCTTGATGTCACAGTTGAAGACTAAAAGCCCTCGTGATACATCCCCAAAGGACCCAATTCTCAAATCCCTCTAATTGGATGCACATGGCATTTCACATTGTGGCATAGATGAACATTTAGGATAATGTGGTGTTAAAACTTAAGCTTGTTGTATGTACCTTAATCATATGCCTGACATAAAGAAAAATGCCTGTAGTGTACAGACTGTAAACTAAATAACTTTCACATGACTTACGATATACATTTATTCATTCATTTGAATAGTGTTTTACGCTGTACTCAAGAATATTTCACTTATACAATGGCGACCAACATTATGGTGGGAGGAAACCGGGCAGGGCCCGGGGGAAACCCACGACCATCCACAGGTTGCTGCAGAGGATTATGATATATAAATCCAACAGTACATGTGGGCATACAGAGCTGTCTATCATTGAAGACTTCATGGTTTACACAATAAGTTTAAGTACATACACTCAGCCCTGGGCCCAGTTGTTCAAAACTGTTTCAAGTCTTAATACCAGATTTAAGTCAAGTCTTCAATTTTGTACTTAGCCCAAAGTAATTGTGTATCAGTATATTACATATGAACTAAATCTGCTGCTTTTATACTCTGACTTTGGACAAATATATTGGATGCAGAACTGGGTTAAAATCTTAAACGTACTTAATACCAGTATTACATAATACACATTCGAACAACTGGGCCCCGATGACAACTAGGATTGTGGAACCCAGAAATATTGGATATTACCATCTGCAATGTGAGTCCGGAAGAAATATGTTAAATGCTCCCAGTTTTGATAACTGACACAATGTAAAAGCAAGTCTCCAATTTGTTGGTCCAATCAGTGTTGTATGGATGTCTTTAGTTTATTTATTTATTTATTTGATTGGTGTTTTACGCCGTACTCAAGAATATTTCACTTATACGACGGCGGCGGCCAGCATTATGGTGGGAGGAAACCGGGCACACCCCGGTTGAAACCCACGACCATCCGCAGGTTGCTGGATGACCTTCCCACGTGCGGCCGAGAGGAAGCCAGCATGAGCTGGACTTGAACTCACAGCGACCGTACTGGTGAGAGACTCACGCTGCGCTAGCGCGCTGACCAACTGAGCCACATAGGCTCCCGTCTGACAGTTTAAGCTGAATGCAACAACAACAATGGCTTCATAATAAACATTCCTGACTTCGAAATTTCTAAATATTTTTCTACCTTTTGTTCTCATATTAGAAACCGTACAATCCTTACCTTTCGGATAATGCTTTCCAAGTTCAATCGGAACCGTCTTTCACTGTGCAACAGTTCAAAATTTACCGCCATTCTCGAAAACAATCCTTCTGCGCATTTTTTTATTTTGTTGCCGTAAACAGGTCTCTTGATTTTACGACAAACAGACTTACCACAAACCACGTGACTTTCGAGTCGAGTCCCATTGGCAGTGACAGCTTTAATAGGTTCGCCGTTCACATTTAGCTGTGAGCGCCTGGGAACGAGGACGATAGCCGGAAAGTGGTCCCACATAGTCATGGCGTTACTATCGAAGAGGTTGACATTGAAGAATGGTAAGAAGCCGTTCTCTAAAGTAGATGTTGTTCATTACTATCCTGTGTACCCTTATATAATCGTGATTAAATATGAAAGGCATTCCGTTCTTCCTGCTCAAAGCAGCGTCTGAGATTACTGTACTAAAGCTTGTATAAAATTGATATCAAGACGGTCAAGTTGACATTTACGACGTGTTGGCAGTGGTCAGTGTTATCAAACAGTCTAGAGGCAATTACGAAAGACTAACACATACTCAGTATCATTCTAGGGATCATTATTACCCCAATTTTAGTTTGAAGACCTAGAAATGATTCAGTTTTACTCTAATCTGAGCAGTTTGATTATGTACCAGCTAGTCATAGGTAGACTGCGTACTGTACCTGTATTTTACTACGCTACTGGTGTGTGAAAACATTGAAGTTAGAAATGTAGGTTTCATAATCAGCTTCAAAAATGAATTCATGGCAATTTCCACCAAATTACGCCACGGGGTTATAGAATTTTATACCAACTAAATATGTTTTTAATAGTACATGTAAGAAAGCACATTCAGAATGATATATGGTTGAATTTAATAATGATATTAGCTCTCATATTTATGTAGGCAGATCAGTATGGGATTCTTTATGAAATATAACCACAAAACAATGACAGGGCTACATGTATGTGAAAATTACCATAGATGCACATGTGTTAAATGGGCTGCAAATTATATGATGATGGGGGATGAAAAATTGGTATGTAGGTAAATCCTTGTCAGTCTGGTTTGAACTGCCTCTGTTTTGTATCAGCAGCTCTGTCTACTGTCAGAGGTAGGGCAGTTATTTCATACTCTACTAGTTCTAACCGGTGCATAAATATTTGCTGGAAATATAAACTATGTATAAGTGGACTTTGATCTCTTTCATTTGGATATGAAAGTAGGTCATAGTTTGCTCATATGTGAGTCACAAATTGAATTAAGTATCTTTGCCTTATTAGAGCTGTTCTTTGGTGCTAAGTTTATGAAGTTTAGAGGTTATCAAAATTGAATGGAATTGCAACACAATAATTATAAAATTGTTGGGGCTGATAAAATGTTGTTTGTAACATGACTCGTTTCATGTGTTTGCTTTTACTGGAAACTTTTTTTAACTTGACCTAGTCTCAGAGTATGAAGTCAGTTAAGTTACATGTATATAATTCTCTTTAGTTTGAATGGATTAAATTATTTTCCTCAGTTGGTTAGTGCGCTAATGATCCCAGGAGCCTCTCACCAATGCGGTCACTGTGAGTTCAAATCCAGCTCATGCTGACTTCCTCCTCAGCCTTATGTGGGAAGGTCTGCCAGCAACCTGCAGATGGTCATGGGTTTTCCCTGGGCTTTGCCTGGATTCCTCCGAACATAATGCTGGCTGCCGTCATATAAGTGAAATATTCCTGAGTACGGCGTAAAACACCAATTTATTAAATTTTAATAAATTAAATTATGTTCTCTTACAGCAAGATGCTATGTCAACTTGCTCAGACAGTTTTACAGATCGGAATCTTCTCTTCCCAAAATAACAACACATTACACAGTATTTCCCAGGGAGAGCGACCCTCGCTGGAAAGGTCAGTGTATAGCTGTGTTTGTATATAAGTCTATTTGCTGGTTTGGTAATTGTTGTGTATGTCCTCTTTGAAGGTTAAATAATTTTTATTTCATGCTTGACTGGCCCCGATGAATAGGAAAGGTACCTTTATATGTTACTATAAATCTGTTATGTCATGTTATGGACTTACACGTACATGTAACTAGAACTATACATGTGTATGTAATGAGGGGCCTTTGCGGCGGAGGGGTTTAGCACGCCAGCATGGCGAAATGACCCAGGAGCTTTTCAGAAATGCAGTCTGTGAGTTCAGGTCCAACTCATGCTGGCTTCCTCCCCGGCCATGCATGGAAAGGTCTGTCAGCAGTCTGCAGATGGTGGACGGTGGTGGATTTCCCCTGGGCTCTGCTCGGTTTCCTCCCGCTGTAATGCTGGCCACCTCTATACGAGTGAAATATTCTTGAATACGGCGTAAAACACCAATCAAATAAATAAATATATATGTAATACATGTATGAATTGTAAATACATGCACTGTTATCTTCATGTATTTGTGTACCAATTATTTATGGTTCCATTTTGTCATTTTTTTTTTCAAATAAACGCCCAAACTGTTAAATTCTTTATATTGGAAATATTTTTATACTGTGTAGCCAATCTTGTGTGATTTCAACATTGTACAGCATGTAAGCATCCTACATGTATATGTGTGTCTCCATTGCTGTTGTTGTTGTTGTTTGACAGATGTGGATATGGAGAGGTATGGCGATGAGGCAGACGTTGTAATCGTGGGAGGTGGACCAGCTGGACTGTCAGCTGCCTGTCGACTCAAACAGTTAGCCAATGAACAAAGCCGAGAACTCAGAGTATGCCTGGTGGAGAAGGCTTCAGAAATAGGTGAGGTTTATTTAGTAGGACAACGGAGCCCACTAATCCCTTTATTCCTATATAGATTGAGGTGCATAAATAATAGCAAACATGTACTGTACATGAAGAAAATACGAATGTTGGATATTACCTTTGTGCTGTGCCTATGATGTTAACATGTTTGTCAACAAAGCTAGTTGCATTTTTGTTGAAAACAATTGATCTTTGCTTCTATCATGCAAATAATATCTCTTCATTTACATATACAGCAAATAAGTTATAATTTTATCAAATTTTTCACCTTATTATAATTGCCATGTCCAGCGTTTAGGAGGGTGAAATTTTCTGTTAAATTTATTAAAATATTGGGTCTACTATACTAAGTAGGTGAAAAATCACATGAAATTGTATGTGATAAACAATAAATCACATCTAACTTCACATGATTTTTCGCCAGCTTATTATAGCAGGGTGAAAAAGGTGATATACTGTATTTATTAAGGAGGAAATTTATTTGCTTGTCTGTCGTATTAGCCTGCGGCCTCATTGCTTAGGGGCCCGTCAGTTACAGCAAGAACAACATCTCAACCAAACGAGTCAGCAAGAGCCCGTACATCATCGTTAGCATGCTGTTCAAGCATTCATGTTTATAGCATATAATATCTGAGTGTAATGTTATTGTGAAGTAGGCTACTATACCACATTGGTCTGGACAAAGAGCTGGTTCTCAGTGTTGAAAAATTAACTGTCTAAACTGTAAAGTCTTTCATACATTGTACTCCTCTCTCTCAGGTAGATAGGCTATTGTGAACAGTTGTCATTACTTTCTGCCCACAGGTGGTCACACTCTATCAGGAGCATGTATAGAGCCCCGGGCTATGTCAGAGCTGTTCCCAGACTGGGAAGAGAGAGGGGTAAGTGAGGAAGGAAAAAGACATTTTAATGCTTGAAATAACAATCCATGGTATGATGTTGTGTGACTATGATTCCTGTTTTATGAAATGCACAGGCAGTTATGTGCAAAAGAAAGTTTCAATTTCATAAAAACAAAATTTGAAACATGAAAAAATATTTTGTCGACATGAAAAGTGTTTTGTGTTATGTTAATACAAATTTATTAGTGTATGAACTTTTGGATGAATCAGCGAGGATCAAAAATCAACCGAGGAATCAGTTCCCAAGAACTGTTCAGTAAAATGTTTTTGAGAAAATGAAGTATTCTTGAGTAGGGCACAGACAGACTGAAAACCCTTAGCATCAAAGTATTAATGCAAGTATGTGAAAATGAGTTGATATGTAGATTTATTTTAATCTTGCTTTGCAGATAATAGCTAGATGTCATTGGATCTTTCCAGTTTCACACCATTTCTCTGATTGTATGTATTCACCATGTGTTTTGTGGTCAGTATATTAATTACAGCCAAATTGCTATGGTATTTGTAGGCTCCCCTGAAAACGAAGGTAACAGGTGACAAATTTTCACTGCTGACCAAGACAGGCAGAATACCTATTCCAGTATTACCAGGTACGATCACTAAACATATTGTAAACTAAAATATTATTGAGCCTGGCATGAAACACTCATGATGAGATAAATTGTAAAGAAAAGCCCTATATCATCATGACCATGTATAAAGACCATGGGAGATATTCACTCACAGTATGTGATCAGTACAGCTATGATACAGGTATTGTGGCTGTTAAAAGCTGGGAAAGGAACATAACACATTCTCTTACTAATAATGCCAGATATATCCCTCAATATTGGTGTAAGCAACATGATAATATTGTGAGTGTAATCTGCTACATATGTTCTTACAGGAATGCCTATTAATAACCATGGTAATTACATAGTGCGGCTGGGTAATGTGGTGAGGTGGTTAGGAGAGCAGGCAGAGGAGCTGGGGGTAGAGCTATACCCGGGCTATGCTGCTAGTGAGGTGAGTCAGCTGAGGCATTACTTTTTCTGGGTAGCAGTCACTGTATCAACTTTTTCTCTTTACTTTTTTGTCTGTCCAACTTTTGAGGACTGCATTTATAGGATACACTGCCATACTTTTTGCAGTTGAGGTGCCATACTCCTTATATATTATGATAGTGTGCTTAGGCATATTATTGGCACACAAGCAAGGTTATAAGAAGTTATAGAATGAACCACTGCACATAAGTACTTATGGAGAGAAAGGTATTTGAAAGCCTCATGTTAAATCACCAACTTTCATATAAAGTTTAAATACATGTTGTGCTAATTCTGTGCTACTTTAAGGCTATTCAGTTATGTGATGCAGTGCATTAGTGCTCTCCAGACTCTGCCCGTTTTACATCCTGACAGCGTGAAAGTTAAGTGTCATTGAGCATGGACTAAAATAAATATAGATATATCTAGAAGGTATCACTAATGGTAATTCTACACCATTCTACATCTATATGATATTCTACTATATTGATTCATGATTTACATGTTAATAATCCATTTATTTTTGTTACATTGATGTCTTTCATTTTTTGTACTTTTTTTTTTTTTTGATTTATTGAAAAAACTTTTTAATTTCAGGTTTTATTTCATGACGATGGAAGTGTGAAAGGTATAGCAACAAATGATGTAGGAATTCACAAGGATGGTTCACCAAAGGTAAGCAAATACTTTTATTGAGGGTTTTCTTTCCTTGATGTACATTGTTGCTTTATAAACTTCTTTGGTGATGATAGTATTATTTGTATCTGAAATCACCAAGTATTTTTTTTTTAAATGTTTTTGTCTTGTATCAAAGTGGTGTGTTATATGTATATGTAGTCTAGATTTTATAGCAAAATATTCTAACAGAAACATTGAATAATTTATTTATTTGTGCTTCATGTTATACCCAAGAATGTTTTACTTACTCACGACAACCAGCATATAATACTTTGTGTGTTCGCTGTGTTGTGTTGTGCGGTTAATAACCTAAAGATTTATTTTATGTTTAAAGGGTAGGACGTTTTCTGTGCTCACAATAGTTTGCATTAATTTTAAACATTTTATTTGTGTTCTTGTTTCTAAGGAAACGTTTGAGAGAGGGATGGAGCTTCATGCTAAAGTGACGATATTTGGAGAGGGTTGCCATGGCCATCTGGCCAAGCAGTTATACAAACAGTTTAACCTCCGTGAGAACTGTCAGCCTCAGACATACGGGATTGGGCTGAAGGAGCTATGGGAGGTAGCCCCAGAACATCATCACCCAGGCAGAGTGGAGCACACAGTTGGATGGCCATTTGTGAGTAGACATCCATGTAATATTACTCCACGCACACACTACAAGTGACAACTTAGCTCCTCTTTTCTCGTTGATTGTGGGTTTCCTCCCAGGTTCTGCCTGATTTCCTCCCACCATAATGCAGGCGCCCGTCGTATAAGTCAAATATTCTTTACGGCGTAAAACACCAATGAAATAAATGAATAAATCAATGCTTCTCTACCTGTAATTGCCAAATTTGTCATTCAGTCGTTCGACACACAGAGTGGGGGTTCAAATTCGGCTTTGTACAGGGAATTTGTACATTCACACACTCTGACTGCTTGTAGGGCCTTTCTGACAGTAAGTGGTTAACAACCCTGGCGATTTGCACAGTCTAACATTCATCGTCTTCCACTTGTATATGAGACTTCCACTTCCATAGGAGACCACTTGTCTTCCACTGATATGATGCAAGTCTGTATTTCCACTCATAAAACTGACTGCCATAGTAATTAAATGCTGGTTGAATAAATAGTAGCAGGGAAGACCTTCAGGTGATAACATAAATTCTCTAGTAATATTTCATCAAAACATTTAATGAAGAGATGAGTGAAAAATATCACTGGATGTCTTGATGTAAACTAGGAACATAAAACATCTCTGGAGTCAGTTGCTGCTCCTATTGTTTGATTTTACATTGGTCACAATAGAGTTATTTCCCTTGTATTGGACTAACGACCAAGAGCAGGCTGATGTACCCTAATACATGCATCCAGTCTATCTATCATCGCAAAGCCTGTAGCTCATGGCCTATGTTTTCTCGTTGCTATATTGTCCTACAAATCGACGTATGTATGGAAGCTCACTCAATTTTATCCCCCCACAGGAGGTACATGTTCATGTATTTAAGGGAGAGGGTTTCAGGTACCAAGGAATGGGGCTTACACTCACTGTTCACTGTGCACACTTTCACAGCTGATACAGTCCTGAAACAAAGTCTTGGTGTGATAGTAAGGCACACCTGAAAAATCAAAAGTCAGGGGTGAATAAATTTAGAGGTGCTAATGAAACTCCTGTTCTCTTCTAAGGGGTGATGATGTTGATAAAATTATAACTTCTTACTACCAGTCCTCCATGACATGAACAGAGGTTACTGATGCTGTATTGTGTGAATAAAACATGTAGTGATATATTAATAGGGTGCTAAACAAGTTGTGTGCGGTGGTTAACGTCTCCTTTTTCTAACAGGATATTCACACGTATGGTGGAACATTTTTGTATCATTTGGATGAAGGATCACCACAAGTCGTTGTAGGCATGGTGGTAAGTAATAATATATGAAGATTAATCTGATAAAACCAGGTTATCTGTGAAGAGTAAACTCTTTGATTCTATTATTAATCACTAATTGTTTCTATTACATTATAATTTACAGTCTTAATATATTAATACGTTAAACTTATTGCAGAATCCTAGATAAACTTCAACTTGAATTCAAATGGCACCAAGTCTTTGTGTTTTCTAGTAGATTCGTTCTCTATAAACACTATAAATTGCATACTTTAAGGTATGAATTTAATAATAGAAATTCATGTGGGTATGACAATGAATAGACTGATGTTTTGCATTTTTATGGGCCTACTGGGGAGAATCGCCAGAGTCCCATTATAGAGGCTTGAAGAAATGTGAAGAAAAATTGTTGGAAGTAGTTTCAATCAAGTACGACGTGTCAGTGCGCTTAATGAAATAGACCATGTGTTATGGTCAGATATTAGCTTCCTTTCATGATGGTTTCTTCATTGTTTTGTTGGGATCTATATGTTATGATTATGCATTGAATAAAAATTTTAGTTATGTTAGGAGTCATGCTTTCATTTATTATTTGTTTAGTTCCGTGCCACAAAAGGTTATCGAATGTGCTTGCACTGTTTTTAGGATTGTGATAGTAAATGTCAGATACCTGGAGGTACCTTCATTGTCTGTGAAAGTGTGAGCAGCAAAAAGATTTACTATAAGGTAGCCTACGTTCATATTAGTCACTAAAATGATAAAAATAAAAGTTGTCAGATGGCGGGTATGCCATTGGACCTTGACCCCAGTGCTATAAATAAGGGGCGTGCAGGCGTAAATGTGCTTAAAAATTAGATGATATGCTTCTAATATTAAAACAGAGCTTAGTACTAAATTCCTGAAAACTATGGAATAGTACATGCGAAATTTAAAGCAAACAGTCCTGTCAGAATTAAAAGTAGATCTCCAAAGTAGTTTATGTGCGCGGCGCTCTCCATGACCTGTTAGTTTTCAGAAACTGACGGTTACAGCAAAGGCTCATGTACCACTACCCCCAGTCACGGAGAATGACTGCTGTGATATTTGTATTTGTGACAATCTCTAGTGTTTGCCCTGAAGAAGATGTAGCAAAGCTAAAAAAAAGTGGTCATTTGGGTTACTGTACAGCAAATTCAGCTAATGCAAAGAAATACAACAATCACAAGAACAGCGAATATTCAGAAACACTTTAGATTTATACTGTATACTGCCACTAAGTAAAGCACAGATGATAAATTTGTAGGCCTGCATTTGGATTTAGCATAAGCGTATCATATTTTGATCCCAAAACGGCAGTTGTTCTTGTATACAGAAATGTTCCAACATGTAAAAAGAAATTACCAGTCGCATCAGGCAAGTTACCATAGAATGAAATAATACTGCAACCCCTGGTATCAAAGCAAAATGAAATTGTAAGGCTGTCAGTAAGTGGGTTATTGGAATAAACCCAGTAAACCTACAGGTTGAGGTGTAATAAATAATGTAGGCCTGTGAGTGTCATTCAGATTCATCCCTCATGACGAAGATTTATAAATAAGGAATTTATTCTAGAATGTTATGACAAGTCGTAATACGCAGTTTTCGAGTTACGCCAAACACGACAACAGAATGACGTCTCCGTGCAAAAAGACGTCGCCACATTATGGCACAGTAGGGCTAATTGCCTATCTTTTAAGATGGCAGCGAGCGTGTGTAGATCAAAGTAATGGTAGAACATCATTTTTTGTGCAATATTGGGGAATGCTAATTCACCCCTGAACACAATTCAGAAGATCAGTGTAATCCTTTCAATTACTTCTCTATATTTTGTATACCACCCCATGTTAAAATTACCAGATTGGCCCTACCGTGTCGTAAAGTGACAAAGTCATATCATAAAGGGACGTCACTCTGTCGTCGTAACGTCATATCTCGAAACATGCGTATTCTGGGCAATTGACATGCACATACATATACTTGTAGTCCTATATGTAACTACAAGAATCTCTGAACCGGTAGGCCTATACACATATGCACATATATGTCTTTTGATTTTCTCAACTCCCCTCACACAATGAACTTCACACTTTCCAGACATATTGCTGGGGACCCAAAATAGTGAAGCGTTCCGTATTTTCAAACCAATTGTACCGCAGTAGGCTTACCAAGTACTCCCTCACCCAGTATAGTAGGGAGTACCGCACTACCTGTGAAAATTACCTGTAGCACTGCTTGACCCCGTAAGTTACTGCCCAATAGTTTGTCTTCCTATTTGTGTGAATGCCAACAAACTTATTTCATAGTTCGTTGAAGAATTTACATGCATCTCTAAAATTGTGGAATGAGCTGTCATTTATGTTTGCTATAAGTGATGAACATTTGGATATAATCCTAAAAAGATTGACCGATCGTACATGTATTTTATGCGTCCTTACCATATTTGTACATGTATTTTATGTGTCCTTACTATATTTATACTGTTAAAGTACAACTGTACATTATAAAACAAGTATAATGATATGTTGCCTTGATCTATTGCCACATACAGCAGTGGTACAAATAATGAAGATTTTTGTGCTTGCACTAACTGAACAAATAGAAATGGAAATGACTTAGTTGAAAAAAAAAATTTTGAGAAAATGTCTACAATCTTACAGTATATCATAATATGACGTTCTGGTGCAATGCATTCTTTTTGAAGTCAAGTCATTATGCGGTGGGCTGGGTCCTCCATTACAAACAGAATAACTGATAGACACTTTGTGGGTGAAGATCAGTGAATTGTACTAGAAGACAATTGGTCATTAGTTACAACAAATATAAAAACAGAAGAAGAACAATAGACCCATTTCACAGTCCTTGGGCTCTAGGTTTAAAATATGTTTGCGCTATATATTTTGGAATTTGAGTTAACAGGATCGATGGTGATTGGCTGATGGTGAAGATAGGGTTTTCTGTGTTAAGCCCTGCAGTTTCGGTAATGCTTGAATAAACGTACCACATCTAAACTTCAGCTTAGACTAGGCATAGCCTGAGCTTTCCTTCACACCAGCCGATGAAAATTGATTCTGTGTACCTCTAAGATAAAAAAAAGCATGGAAGTACATATTGTTGCCCATCAAAAATAGTGAATTAATATTTGGACAACATTTGTTCAGTCCAGACTCTGTTTGAAAATTCTGTGTCAGGATCATATTTAACCAAAGCAGTGAACCCTCTATGTTTGGCCTCCATTACTTATCTTTTGCCAAAACCTCTTCAAACTCATTTGTACATTTTAATGTTGAGTTTTGATGTTCCAGTGTTATTGTGTATGTTTGCAGGTTGGTTTAGATTACAAAAATCCCTACCTGAGCCCCTTCCGCGAGTTCCAGAGATTCAAGCACCACCCATCTTTAGAACCTATGTTTAGATCTGGCACAAGAGTGGCGTATGGGGCCCGAGCTCTCAATGAAGGCGGCCTTCAGGTAATCCATTTTTGTCACACCTATCAGTGATGAAAAGTTATACGAATGGACGAGCAGGTATTGATCTGTGACATGTATGTTGAGTTAAAGTCTTGTAATATATCATCACTCGACTGTGAATTTAGATATTCACTTTTGAAAAATGTTTTTTTTTTAAGTCCTTGAAATTGCTTTATTTAAATATCACATTATATAATGTTGAAAAGGGACAAATAAACAAGGTACCCCGACATTATCTATTACTCCTCGTGAAGATCTATGCTTCTGTAAAGTGATGGAAAGCGCACAATATTAGGTCTTTGCAAATCCTTGAAATATTTTGGATGAGAACCCTGCTTACATGTTCTAAGGAAAAGCACATGTGAAAATATTTTCATTACTTTACATCCTGTTCTGTTCAGTCTCTTCCCAAGTTGACCTTTCCCGGAGGAGCTTTGATAGGCTGCAGTCCAGGTTTCATGAATGTGCCTAAGATCAAGGGCACGCATAACGCCATGAAGAGTGGAATGGTGGCTGCTGAGGCAGTGTTTCAGACCATCTGTGACCAGGAGACTAGCCCTACCTCAGCCACCAAGGGTGAGTGAAGTCCTGGAGAGTCATGTCAGTGAATGTGAAATGTCAAGGACTGTGGTGTCGATAACCCCTATACATTTGCCTAGATGAAGAAGAGAGTGCTTCCTTATGATGCATAGCTCTGCAGGTTCAAGCTTCTTCATCATAGTGTTATAACAATAAAAAATCGAGAAATAAGAACTGGAAGAAGATGGGTTTTCATCTTCATCAGTTTAATGATCTCACATTTATAATTGTAAACTAGAACTTGTTTTTTTAGGTTTTGTTCTGGTTTCTTTTACTCCCATTGTATGAGTGAATTGTTCTTGAGTTGAAAAAAGTAAATGAAATACTCTTCAGTATGGCACAAGACTCCAATCAAACAAATAAATAAAAAAATAAAATTGAATTGAATACTCGAAAAGCTCCAATACAGTATATCGCTGTGAGGCTGAATACCTTATTTTGTGACAGTTTGTGAAGTCATATCCTCTCCATTACTTAGAATATTTTCGGCTACACTGTTTACCGTTTAAATCTAGATAGGCTTTATTAAATAACTGTGTTGATGATTTCCTGTGATCAGGATTGGAGCCTGCTGTTTATGAAGAGATGATCCGTAAGAGCTGGGTGTGGGATGAGATTAAAGCTGTCCGCAATGTACGTCCGTCTTTCAACAGTCCCCTGGGGCTGTATGGAGGTTTGGTGTACACAGGTATCTTCTACTGCTTACTGAGAGGCAAAGAGCCTTGGACTTTGTCTCATAAAGGTGGGTCTTTACCTCAGATGTGTGAACCTGTTGACGTGTTACAGCTGAGACATCTGTTACAATGTTGTAACTGAATGATTGTGTTTCATCCCTGTAAAGTTGCTTGTCAGTTAAAAATTCATTTGTCCTAATTATTTATGTAATATGGGGAGGCATCTGTTTCTGCTTGGGTCTTCCGAACCCCACTTTGCTTTTCAACTTTTTGTGGGTGAGATATGAGTGATGCAACATTGTCTTTCCGGTTGCTCTAAGATTATTAGAAGTTGATATATAGAGTTCCCAAGCATGTCAGAAGAAATGCTTGTGAGCATTTAAGTCTGCTTTCGCCCCTGTCCTTAAATAACTCTGGTTATATCATGTGTTGTCTTTTCTTAATCATTTAAAATGTTGGTGAGTGAGTGCTGAGAAAACTCTGATATATCAATATATCAATGTTGTTTAGGAATGGACCATGCTCAACTGAAGCCTGCTGCGGAGTGTACTCCTATAGAATACCCTAAACCTGACGGAGTGGTAAGTTTTGACCTCCTGACCTCTGTGTCACTGACCGGGACCAATCATGATCATGACCAGCCTGCCCACCTGACTCTGATGGATGACAGTGTGCCTGTCAACCAAAACCTGAAGCTGTATGACGGCCCTGAACAACGCTTTTGCCCTGCAGGTAATGCACAGTAAATTGCATAATTTCAGGGGCTTGTTTAGTAGAATTGTACATTGTTTAAGATATATACATGGTACATATGGCTGTGATAATGCAAAAGGTAAAAAATAGTAATTTTAAAAATATAGGAGATCTATTAACATCGTTAATATGGATATGTTTTCTACTGTTGA
The DNA here is from genome assembly GCF_032854445.1 of Liolophura sinensis. Classification (NCBI taxonomy): domain Eukaryota; kingdom Metazoa; phylum Mollusca; class Polyplacophora; order Chitonida; family Chitonidae; genus Liolophura; species Liolophura sinensis. The sequence continues at coordinate 37,786,924 of NC_088302.1, read as the reverse complement.
TATTAATGTCACATGTGCCCTTAAACCAGAACCTCAGTGAAGCACTACTAGCTAAAAGAGCGGAGGAAATCCGTCCTGCAACAAGGAAGCACATCACATGCACTCTAAGGATTCCTTCGTTGTCATATGACTGAAAAATGTTGACCTTTATCTTATGTCCTAACATAAAATGTGTTTCCACTGAAATATGAAAACATTCTCACGGTTACCATAGTCCATGACCAGTTAGGTCACAGCCTCAAATACGGCTAGTTTGGCTGCAACTGCAAGTGAAGAGTTTTGCAAAGTACCCAGGGAAGGGCGGTGGTTTACTTCCTCTCTCGGTAACCAATAAGCTTGATTGTCTTTTTGTAACTGGTAAGTGATTGATTGGTTCAAACAAAACCAGAAAAAGTATCTCTCCCTTTCAGAACAAGACATTGTCCTTAGTGGGGTATTAGTAGGGGAAAGAGGAGCGTAAGAAAAATAGTTCCAGCATGTGTATTAACACATGTTCTTACATTTTGACAGGTGTGTATGAATACGTAGAGCGAGAAGATGGCCAGGGCAGCCGGTTACAGATCAATGCTCAGAACTGTATTCACTGTAAGACGTGTGACATCAAGGACCCCAGTCAGAACATCAACTGGGTGTGCCCACAGGGTGGGGAGGGGCCCGCTTATAACGGCATGTGAGGCCTCATCACACTCATAGCAGAGCATTTATTCTCTCAGGTATCTTCATAGTAAGCAATTGCAATGCAGTGCAAAGTAATGGCTGCCTGTTGTGATAGAGTTTACCCCTCAGAAGAGTGAAGGTGGTGAACATTTATCTGAGGGTGGTGGCATATGCAATGTACACTTGTGAGATAATACTTCAAGGAAATAAAGATGAAAGCACATCACTTCAGTTGTAAATATATGCATGTATATATGTATGAAACCTATTTGTAGTCGTGTGAAATAAACAACAAAGTCCTTAAACTTTTGTTGGCTTATCCTTCTTTTCATTTATGCTTGATGTGAAAGTTTAGTCTCTCAGGCTTCTCTCTCGTTCTTACGGAGAGTCTTTAGTTCCATTAATCCAGATGTTCAACTCTTTTAATGATATAAAACCATTGGTAGGGAAATATTTTAATAACATTTTCAAGCATCTTGTTATGCATTGCTGTATATGTATGTTAGGTTATTGTGTAAAAACTACATCCTATACTCCTTTTTAAAATTCAGAAGCAAAACTGTTTGTCAATTATTGTGTATACCTAGATGTAGTAATATTGTGTACACAAACTGAACAATATTTACTCTGACATTCAGTTTTACGTATTTCACTGAAGAAAATATAATCTTTTACATCTTTGTTTTTGGTTTTTTTTAGTATTGGAGCTGAGCGCGTGACAATCCTCGATTTACAAATGATTAATGACCACGGTAGCTATAGTTGTCACAATTTTGCACTGTCAGCTGTTCTCATTCACATGGCAGTGTGTCTGCATTAGGACCCCTTGACTTAAACGCATCATTTGCTCTTGGACATTTGTGATGGTTTCATGCTACATTAAGTGAACTATTTATTTATTTATTTGATTTACGCTGTACTCAAGAATATTTCACTTGTGCGACGGCGGCCAGCATTATGGTGGGTGGAAACCGGGCAGAGCCTGGGGAGAATCCCACGCCCATCCACAGGTTGCTGGCAGACCTTCCCATGTACGGCCTGAGAGGAAGCCAACATGAGCTGGACATGAACTCAGAGCGACCGCATTGGTAAGAGGCTCTTGGGTCATTACGCTGCGCAAGTGCGCTAACCAGCTGAGCCACAGAGGCCCCCATTAAGTGAACTAAGTTTGCAGAAATAAAGTGTGGGCCTCTGGTTTTGTGAGAATGTAAGTGTGAGTAAGTTGTCTTTTACATATCACAAATTTTGGTTCTTGTTTTCAAATATGGTATAAAGTCATTTCAGAAAGTCAAGATCAAAATACCTTTATGCAATCAGTCCTAGTTCTACAGAGCTCCTACCACTCAAATCTGAAACTTCTTCTGTTATATACAAAAAGAATATATTGCACTGTATTTTTTTCCAAATTTTTGCAATTTAGAGAATAAATTTTGGCCACATAGAGTACCAGCCATATTTTTTTGTACATCTATATCCACTTTTACACAACTGTAATCCAGGAAAAGGAGTATTCTTTTCGGACTGGTTGTTTTCAATTTTGCAAAATACATGAATGACATTTATATCTGTGGCCATATGTTACAGTGTGGATTCTGCCTTGTTTTTGTGATCCCCCTGCATTTATATACCTGCGGGAATGTAGGCCAAAAACTTCCCCGGGACACTCTTATTTAATTGTATGTTATGTTCATTATTAAAACTGACGATGTTTTTCTGAACTGATTGGCAAAGCACGACCAGAATACAGAGAATTTGTACGCCCAATGAAGCGTGATAGCAACAGGTGTACTATGTTACAATGACCTTAAAGGTAAAACAACATCCTTGCTATATTAGTTTTTACATTAACCTATAGCCATATCATGGGAACTGATAGATAGGATACCAGTTACAAGTATTATTGAATGGAACGGTGCTGTAGTGTTTCATATGCTATGTATAATATAGCCCAAACACGACAGAAACGTCCCATATTGTATATGCCTACCACAGGAACATTGTGGCTCAGAGTAGCAGCCATACCCTACTGCGCGATTGTAACCGGTAGGCATGTTATTGAAAGTATAGGCCTACTCAACTAAAATATAAACTCACGATAAGCAATTTTAGCCTATGTTGTTTTCCCTCATTATTGAATAACTAAACTCATCAATTTGACTAAGTATTTATGAACAAATGTGGCTTCAATGCCCTCCAGATTTTCACATTTCAGGGCGGTAATGTGATAACCGACCACACTGTTTTCAAGCCGCCATAGCTCCTGGATTGTTGCCCTAAACTGTGAAAAACTGGTGGAAATTGAAGCCACAATTGATAATAAATACTTAATCTGTTACCCCGTTCACACGGGCAAAGTTTAGCTGGCTTAAATTGCGAAAGTAGCTTTGAGTCGGTTTGACGTCACCCGTGTAAACGCAAAGAGGGGGCATATTTACAACAGGCTTCGATTTAAACCATTTCAGATTTGATCCGGTTTAAATTTTGCCCGTGTGAACGGGGTATAATTGTTGAGTTTACACTTTATTTAATACTGAGAGAAAACAGTATAACATTGCTTCATCCGTTTATATTTTTGTTGAGTATACTTAGTGGCTGCACGCTGCGGTGTACTCTTTGGCCCACGACCGCACAGAATTAACCATGTACACTGAGCAGCGGATCATGAAGTGTATGGCTACACTGTATTGTATGGTGCGGTCACTGACTGGACGATACCGATATGAAAATGTTTTTTGAACCGTTCTGAGCAGTAACGCACGGCCCAAGACGGTTCAGTATAGCGTGATTTCACGATTTTGGCTAACATGCGCGCGCACACCTTGTTTGGGTTAAGATGACTTATGATGGGGTACACTCTAGATCTGTATATTATATATAACCTACATGCACCGAGCAGAACCAACTTTCTTATGGCCTATGTTTTGATAAACTTATCTTCCCCATAATCTAAATTCCCCATTGGCTTCGGTAAGCCAAAGTTGAGCCGCCAGATCTAAGAAGGCGAAACAGTTGACAGTTGACAGTATACCCCATAGTTCCTGTTTAAAAGTGCTCAACTTACGTGGTGTGCGCTCAATATCACTCATACGACGATGGTCAGTTTATGGGTGAACAAAAACCACATGGGAATCAGTTATAATACAGATTCACAGCACATATATCTATCTACATTCCGTTGGCTGAGAGTTTAGAACGCTCATCAGGTAGGCTGGATCTCCACGGATTCAAACAGGAGCACGGCCATAATGGAGATGACTTGCAAATCGACAATCCTTGCATTTCCCTGCAAACTGTCACCCCGAACCACGGGAGAGACCAGGTATTGCATGATTCACTCGGTTTCAGTATAGTGTAAGAGGATGGCGCAGTTAGCCCAGGGACCTGCTCAGTTTTCTCCCATCATGTACGCTGGCCCCAATATAAGTAAAATATTCTTGAGCACGACATAACACAGAAATCTAATAAATACATACATCAGTAAAGGATGTTTTACTTCTTAAGGCCTATTTAACGACCGTTGTCAGATTTATGGATGAAAGAACAGGTAGCGGTGAGCTCAGTGAAGACCATCATACCATCTATATAATATATACGTGTATGTATAACACTTTGAAGCCTTCGTGTTCAAATCAGTTCTTGTGATGTCCCAATGTAAAGGGTACGGTGCCAGTACATCTATCAGAGCAAAGTAAGTACAGGACTCCAGGATCAAGAAGCTGTCTTAGACATAAAGTCAGACTTAGTCTTATCTTCAAAGTAGTACCCTACACAAAATATTAGAGCTTAGCTTAGAATTTTTTTTATTACTGGTTGTCTTGCATGACTTTCATGACAAACTTTGATGATATAACTGAAAACTGGAGTTTAATTTCAAACAAAGGATTAAATAATACAAGTTAAGACTGGATTAAGCCTAAAAGAGCTTCATGTCCCTGGAACGAGGCCATCTATTCTAACTTTTATCTAGATGAATAAACATCATACAGTATAAACCCTTAAAAACGCCTGTACGACATCAGAAAATTACAGTGCAGTGTCCTGAGTGGGACTCGCTTGGAATCAGTGAAAAATCCCTCAATGGGTTAACCATCCCAACAGCGATGTTGTGAGAAACTTCAAAGAATCTGTCTTGGGTGTCATCCAGGAAAAGGATTATTCAGGGCGTCAATATATATACTTTATATCCCTCGATATATAGAATTATTTGCTCATTTCAAGATATCGAGTGATTCTGAAATATCTGTAAAGGTACATGTATCTCTCCATAACCCTTGTAGCCCAAGCTATAGGCCACTATATATATGTATGTAGAGCTCAGCATAGATCCTGTATGTAAGTCCATGCACGAGGAAAATGTTACTTACCTTCACAACTCGAATCGTCCTTATGTTTCGTGTACACTGAATCCTAAAGTGATCCTGTTCTCGAATATGTTAAAATCGACATTAATAAAGCCTTCTCAGTCAATGATTTAGTCATTGTAACTTTTGAATAAGTCAAATCACAATTTTTTATATACTCGAACATCCAGCAATGTACGTACATGTTGGCGGTTCGAAAATTTCTCCCAACGTGACTATTTCCATCGTTGATTATTTTGTTTTACAGGGTACAGGAGAAGTTTATGTCACACTGCGAGCGTCGTCATCCAATAACAGTGAAATTAATAATAAATTAAATGTTAAAGTGAACATAGTCTGCCACTATATATATATATATATATATATATATATATATATATATATATATATATATATATATATATATATATATATATATATGTAAAAAATTCTATTAAGATTTGAAAACCGAGATGGTGAAGTTCAGCATTGTGGATATGGCACTGATGGACAATTCACTCCGAGAAGCCATGTTGTAGAAATCCTGATGAACTTGGCCAATCACTAGCGCTTAAAGCGTTAGGTGATAACTTGCTGTCACGTCAAAAAACCTGTACGCTCTCCATTGTTAGAGGGGTTTCTTATAGTGGGTAGATACCTATGGATGCAATAAATTGGATTTTGTCGTTAGTGTAGGTGTTAAACTGATGGGTTTTGAACCACATATTTATGAGCAGGGAGCTGGGAACGACTACCCATGTCACAATGCGTACATGTTGGGCAGGATACTACAGTAACTTGTTTGGGTGAGCTGGCAAGAAACCCCTTTCGGGAGAGTCATTTCTTATTGTGAAAAATAAAAAAATATAGAAAAATATTGTGACTTTGTATTATTTTACAAAGTCAGATTTATCACGAAAATATCTCCCCCAAATCTGAATGAAAGAGCCTGATATAATTTAGAAGGTCCTGATATGTTCGGTTAAATCCCTGAAGTCGGTACAGCCAGCTATAGGCCAAGTGCTTACACCTATGCCGGACGAGGACGAGCAGGACCGCTAAAACAGGACGCTTGTGTCCACAAACATCACTCTGAACGAGCGCCAAACTAAAAGAAACATCGGCTCTTTGAACGCGGAACGGAGCTGATATTATCTGGTTGGGTATCAGGTCTTTTTGTTTGTATTTGCCATTGTCACATTGTTTAATACCAATGGTGCCAGAGAGCTCCTACGTTTTGTGACGTCACTGTGTATAGCTGTAACATGACAAAATGGCGTCACAAAATAAGTGGCTAGGTGCTGACGACTGTTTGCTATTTATTTTGTTGATAAGCGGTGTAGGATTTTTTAAGTATTTTTAGAACATTTCTGGAATACTACTTTATTAATTAATTCAGCTTTAGAGTTTATATTACTTTATTAGGGATATCTAACAAGCCCTACTGCGTGTATTGAACTCTGGTTGACCGCTTGTATATTGTATTCAATGTTGTGGTAAATATAACGGTGCATGATATCTCAAAGAGTACTACGAATAGTGAGTTCAGGTTTTGCACACGCGCAAATCACAATGACACAAGGTAAGGAAAGTCCTGTGTGCATATTAATTTCCGTAAATGATAAAATTCATGGGTTAGCCTCTAGTTGTGTACTGGAAGTAATATTAAGCGAAATGTTACGGGTGATATCTAATATAGCACTGCATGTTGTTAGCTCCAGTTTTGCGTACATGTAAAGCACAATAAAAAGAGATGGTTTTTGTATTGTTCATGCTCTGCATATGTATATTTTCTGTATTGGAAAGAGTGTTTAATACTGTACTTCAACACGCTGGATTTTTTACAAGGTTCTTTAACGGTGTAGTGTTTGGCTTATCTACAAACCGGATTAATTGGGGAATACGTGTATACCAAACATTTCGATGAGCTCGAGGTGTAAATTGTGGTAAGTGAAATTTAACTGCTGGAGTATACACAAAACAGTTGCCCATGGCCCTGAACAATAAAAGCCTTTGGTTTGATTGGTGTGTAACATCATACTGAAAAATTTGTCACTTATTTTTACATTTGCGCCCTGTCAGATTTATGGGTGAATGGAAGAAATCGGAGTGTTCGTATTTACATGTATATGCAGTAAAACACCGCCCTAACTACGCCAGGTACATGATAAACTTCCACACTTAAAGCCGCAGTCATCAACGCCCGAAGAAATCTCTCATCTGTTTAAAAGATGGTTCGGTCATCATCCAAAGTGAAGGGTATATGGCAGGCCATGGGAAATATTCCACGATCCGTTCGAAACAATTCATACCATTATTCTGAAATTATTTTGTATTGACAATTCTGATTGTTGGAACGAGGTTAAGATCACATATATTCCCACTAACCATTTTCACTTCTATGCAGTGACTGGAGTAGAACGCCGCGGGTAAACCGTGGACTCTCGTGCCGTCCATCGCCTATTCTAGAACTTTCGTACCTTGTGTATCAGCAGTTCGGAACCGCACACCTTACCATTGAGCCACCTGCCCAATGGTTCGTCCTTTACAAGTATGCTTGGGTTTTTACGTGGTACTTAACAATTTTCCAGTCATTTGACGACAAGGAATTATTCGGCGTGTGTGTACAAAATATATACTGTCCTCTTATGACTGGCGAGTCCATGTCGCCAAAGTGCTTCACCAATGAAGTATCGTGTCTAAGACACCCTGCACAGTCACATTATACTGACACCGGGCCAACCAGTCCTGTTTCCATGTTCTCCGGGTTTGATCCAAGATCTCCGGACTTCAAGGCGGACGGTCTTTTTGGCCACCGAAACAGTTCTAATCCTTGAAATTTGAGAAGATCATTAAACACATTACCAGTCAGCCCCGAAAGCTTACCACTAAAGGGAACCCCTTAATCTTGTGTCTCTTCCATCGAAACTTCTGTAAAGGCCCAACTTTAACATTATAATCTACACCATTAGTGAGATATAATGAGACTGTTGAGGGTATAATAAAGAGCGATAAACAAATTTTAAGTTAAACTAATTTTTAATAATTCCAACTTTATACAATATCATGATCATAATCGAAAAATTCACAGTTTGAAGACTCAAAAAAATATTGCAAACATCTTTGCTGTACAATGGACAAAGGCAGTATAGGTGATCCGCATGTGCCAAAACTTCAGGCTGAAGGTGGAGTGACGAACATTTTAAAGTAAATCACTAAGTAACATGATGGGAAGACACAACATATAGGGAAATGGAGCAGGACAAATCTAACAACGGGATGGATAAAATGCAACACATAATAAATCTTCTATGGTTATTTTTAAAATACATTTACAGGTTGTTGAGACAAACATATGGGTAGATTAAAAAGAATGATACAACCGGTAGACTTCTATGTAGGACGAACTAACCCCTCTGACCAGGGTTGTTTGAAGAGGCAAGTGAGAAATACCAAATCCATATATTTAGTTGGGTAACGTATATGTAAGTATACCAGGCAACTTTCCATAACTTTCATAATGTACCATATTTTTAGCACTCTTACAACTTCATAAATGTCACTATGGTTTGGTACCCTGGACAGAAAGTGCCCCAAGGTAAAATAAGGTGAGACGGTCGATCAAATCTCCAAAGTCATACTTTTCTATGTTATCTGCATTATGTCAACAGTAAAGGATACATGCAAAACCGATAGCTCATGGAAAAAGGCTCTACTACCTTGACAGTCAGTCATTCCCATATATTTCCACAAAGAACACCTTAAATCAAAAAACTGTGAACTACTCACAACCTTCAGTAGTATGTAAACTCTACGTAACACTACACGGAGCCAAGTAGGATGCCAGAACAGGGCTGTAGTAAACAGCCAACATGAAAAATAGTTTCCGGGTTTCATTTACTTTACTGAAAGATATGCAACATCTGGTATAGTAAAAGTCAAAGCACGTAAAAACACCACAACAGTACACATACAAGTAATTTAATATGCCATTGATTTCTGCTTATATACTTCCATACCTTGACAGACTTATTCTACAGGCTTTAAAGATATATCAAGATGAAGAACTCTGCTAAAGATCTATCCATTATTAAGAATTCTCTTAAATTACCATGTACAAAGACACTGTTTATCTATAAACAGCGTGTAATATATATCATACCTTGAATATATGTACATAACTCATTCACATACATGTACATGTATAGTTGGTTAATCCAATGACCCTGTACATAATTCATCCTATTTACAACGAAGAACAATACACACGTATGTTACAGTCTGAAATAGAAACAGGTTATGACTCAAAAGTGCTGGAAGAAGTGCGATTTAGAGCCTCTGATGGGCTCACAAATTTGACACAGAACCTTATTTTTTCAGCCAAGGAAGCGACTGGAGGTGGATTTGAATTTAAATCTAACAATCTGATTTAAAGCATAATCAATTACTGATACAGGCATATTTGGGGAAAAATATATAACGGAAATTAAACTGATGGACTGAAAAGAAAAGATGGATAAGTGGTCTGATGACTTGAACACATGTGAATATGCATATTAATACTCAAATAACAAGAAAAAAAGGTGAATATATACCAACCTTACTTTGAAACACAAGCAATGTCTGACACTATAATACTTCTATCTGTCACAGCTGGGATAACAAAAGGGATACTTCTACATGTAACTACATGTAATACTCAGCATCCAGGTTTTGTATTACTTCTTCATTGTAAAGAATTCAACTGAACTCAGTGATTGAAATATTTTTCCTGTGTCTGGGTAGTGGTCTCTTTTCAGAAGCACCATTCAACTATAAATATGGCAAACCTAACAGGTACAGCACCACTAGTATAAATATTCAATTACAGGAAATTTATTTGATTTGACTGGTTTTAATGTCTCACTCAGAATTTTCACTTATGTGACAATGGTCATCTTTATCATTATGGGTGGAGGAACTTGGAGTGCACTGTCTAACTCCTCACCCACCATGACTTGAAATAAAAAGTCAAAACCTAACCACCTCCTGAATTTACCAAGTAAAGCAGCCAGAATTCAATCCGCGAGCTGGTTGGTACAGCTGATTGGCTATGGAAAGCTTTAGCTCAAGGAGCCCTCAATATTCCTGATACTGCTTCAAGAGGAAAATTAAAAGAAACTATTAAGTGTGAGAAAAAAGTGTTTTGATATCTATCAGGTCTGGAGATCTTTAAATATTTTGTGACATACAGCATTTTTCCCTAAAACATGTGAGGTGGATAAGATTTAAAGTCAATTTAAGTGAAATGTTTGTGAACACTGAGCAAATAAAATGATTTTCGACAAGCTCAACGCACATCATCTGACCGAAGTAATCATCTCGCATGGATAAACTGACAACCGTACCGAATATGATTTCATACCACAATAAAAAAAAAAACAAAAACACAGGATTTGATGCGTCAGAATTACATTAAGCAACCTGTTTTAGGGTTACTCTAGTCGAATGTATAAACAATACATGCTGAATACACCACCAATTGGCTCACTAGTCCACTATGCTTGTATCTTGGCTAGTGGGCAAGTGATTTATAGAGATAGAAGACTTGATTTAGCATGAGACATTGCCACCTTTATCACTGTGACTTCTTTTCTGTAGCAGTGTCTTTTTTTATCATCGCCCTGTTCATCCTCAGTATCTGTATAGTCCGCAGGCTGTTCTCCAGGACGCAGAAGCTTACCAATGTATTCATACTTTTCTGTAAATTGACACAAAATATAATGTTTATGAATACAAAATCTGTAATGCTTGAGTTTTACAATGTTTCATACATTCTATTCTGCTGAAATTTGCATGATGGTGGTTTGTTAGTGAATGTGGAAATGATACAAACCGCCCTATTCCAGCCAACTTTTGAAGGAGCTGTGTGTGTGTGGTGGGGGTGAGAGTGCACTTGTACAATGTCAGCTCTCATCAAGAGATAAAGAGAGAGTGACAAGTCCCCCCCCTCCACCCTTTGCAGCAGGTATACAATATGTCCTCTCTTTGGAAAATTACATGGTCCCAATGATCACAGTGTTTAACAAGAAAGAATGAATGATTACAGCCTAACACCACCCTGGCAATCTCTCAGCCGTACTGCGGCGATGTTTAACAAAGAGCAACTTGAGTAATTTGACATTTATGTTATCTTCAGGCAGAATAATCTTTCTGTCAAGTCTACAATATGAAAACAGATAAAAACTAGATGGGTTGACAGACTGACTCCAATATAACATAAGAATCTGCATTAATAATGGGCCCGTTCTCATATAAATATACCTAAGAACTGCATCTCCCATTCTCGAACACTTTCCATCTGCATCGTGTTCAGGTCACTTAAATCATCAAATTCATCCTTGATGGCTTCTTCACTGAGAGAGAATGTGGCCAGTCCCCTGGAGGCGTCTCTCCCTGCGAACACTCCATACGGCCCACCTGAAAACAGAAAACATACACAAATACAGACGGGATATATCATATCTTTAACAGTTTACAAATGCATCAACTCCATTTTCTTAATTAAGACTAAATAATGCAGAGGAGGAGAACTCTCAATCTGATGTTCCATGCAGAGCTTAGGGTCTCATTTTCAGTGTAATTCAATATACAGATGCAGGTAGCTACACATGTATACATATCTACTTCATTCAAATAAATTGAACTACATCATCCAGTTAAAACTTGAAACTGAAGGCATGATCAACAACAATAGGTCACATCTTGCAACAGCCCAGGGTGGCCACTGATTACCACACCTAATGTGAATCATAACTGGAATCTAAGCCACTATATCTTACCACTGGCTAAATTCTAAAGAACTCAACAAGAGATGTACCATTCTTTGTCACTACTTTCTGTCTGAGTGTCTGCAAAATCTAAATGAACATTTCTATCACCAGTTATACTTACAGTATGTTCTCTAATGTTAATGTGATTCATAATACCGATAATAAAACCACTATGTATTCTATTCCAATGTGTATTACAGCTGGGCCCCATTGCCTGACCAATTGATTTGTGTTGTACATGACACTAAAGAATATTTATTGCCTCAGATGACCGAAAGAGCAAAAATTGAGTGAAGAAAACTATGATGAACCACAGTGTGCCTCCAGCTACCAAACAAACCTGACATAAACGGGCAGTTCACGCAAGCTTCTGTGCATGCATGATGACAATGCGTCACAATATGTGACAATGTGTACACAAGATTTCATCAAACAAAAGTAATACTGTCATAGTAACAAAAAAAATTTAACCTGATACTGACGCATTGTGGCATATCACCATACCAGGTTTGTTTCATAAAATCTTTCCATTATTAAACGATTTACACAGTACTAGGTCTGCATGACACACTGGCACCACATGAATGCAGCTGTTGCACTCACTTCAATTTTTAATAATGGTATATATATGAACAATATTGTTTAACACTACATTGTCTGTTGATCAATCACGAAAGTACATAAACCTGCAATACTGAATGTAATTTCTGTGTCACAGAAGTACACGTGCTACTTTTAGATTGGTTTAAGGCTATAACAGACTTGGCCTACTGCCTGGGTACGCTTAACTGTGTCGATCTCGGATTAAACAGGTCACGGTGAACTTATTGAAGGGCGTATTTATCTCGTCATGATTAAAATATTTACATTCACACAGTACGACACAAGTTCACTGTGACCCAGGGTTCAGTTTCTAGGCGAATAACCATGCTGCATGATCATCAGATTCTGTATATGCGTGTTCCACTGTCATAATAATGATGTAAACCTAAAGAAAGATGAGCTATGTCTGCATTTTGTTGCAGATGTTTGCATAGCACTGCTTCGCATCTGTCGACAAACTTCGCAGAGATTGATTCGAAAATCCTAAGTACATCATCATACCTGGCCCGTAAAATCTCTTGCCTCTCGTCACATCGAACACTTTGTTATTGACAGCGATCAAAAGACGACCGTCTTTCCCTTTCCCATCATACTCCCGTAGCTGTTCCAGAGTGAAATCTCTTTTCTTCATGCGCGGAAGTTGAGGTTGAACAGGTACTGGTGGGGGTTTTGCTCTTCTACCGGCTATGATTTTGTAGAGCAAATATGCACATATTGCTAACAGTCCAATGTTAAGAGGGCTAGTAAAGATCTCCTTCATAAGAGACGATAAAACACCGTCACTGCCCGTGTTGTTGTCGCTTCCCTCCGCCATTTTGACACACACGTTTGGGATGTAGCAAGTAAAGGTGAAGGACTCAGTGCAGGTCAAAGGCCAGCAGGCAACTGAGCCAATCACAGACGTGGGCGGCACATTTAGCCGGTTAGGCGGTCGACTTCTATGTCTGACAGATGTTAACCTACAAACCGTCTGTCTGTAAGACATTGCAACACCTGCCATCCAGATACCTTAATTTATAGCCGCCCTCTTGTTTTTTGTTATGATTCATTATAAAAACATATATTTCATGACTTTTACGAACAATAACTCAATTTTAATGGTAATGAAGCGTACTGTACACCTGTACTTCACTAAAGTACATGTATGAAGGACTGGGACTACATGTATCTAGACTATACTATATAGGCCCTCATTTTCCAGACTACAAGGCGTGTTTTTATACGTCTCTGTACGAACACCGAAACCACTGTCACAGTGAACTGGGAATATTTCTTATTTCAAAATTTCGACCTCTATAATAAAGTCAAATTTTCAGAAAAAAGACGAAATTCTCGTTTTTTTCTCCCCACTGTGGCAAGGCTTGGCAAAGCTGCTATGATGATATAGTCTAATACGCATATTATTTCTTCTGCTATAATGCGTTTTGTTGACATTCTTCGAGCAGTGTCTTGTTCTTGCGGCGTCGGCCTCGTGTGTCTTGGCTGTAGATTGTTCTGGAGCAATGATTGTGTGTATAGGCAGTTGTTAAAGCTGCAACAGATTTTCCCCAGCTGCAGCTGTTATCGGTCATTCACTGAATAGGACTGAATAGGACTGAATTGGGCGTGCCAGGATAGGAACACAATATACGTTCTATTAATGGAACAGCGTTTGTATTTAAAAAACAGCTGGCTTTAAATTCATGTTGACTATGGTCCTGCATACTCATTCAATATTCACGGTATACACTCAAAAAATGAATCTGTTAAGTTGAACATGAATTTTCCAAAATCTAAGTAAATTAGGCAATGTAATTCAATTTGGACCCGTCGCAGCTATCTCAATAACTCACATCAGTCCAACGCATTGACAATCTTTAGCGTACCGTTGTATTTAGCCATTACTTTTAATACCCAAACAATTACCCATATAGCTAAATACAATGTACAGTAAAACGATGCGATGAAAAGACTTTTATATTAACCACCACCTTATTCTCGATTGCCCACACATTTGCCCATCCACAATGACATGTGTATCAGAGGTACACAAATATAGGCCCTATACACAAATCCCTGTGGATATGTTATATGAACTACACAATTTGTGTACTTCTGGTACGCAAGATCATGTTGATATGCATTTTTGCCACAACTGTGTACCACTAGTACGAAGTAGTTTTAAAAACTAAGGCCAGTAAAGGGATATAGAATCTATTTTTGAATGGTTAATATGACAGATAAGTATTGTCAGAATAGGGGAGGGAACAAGGGTATAGGTACGGGTCTAGGTATGTCCAGGCTATGCTTAGCCCAAGCCGAAGGCATGGGACATTTATTCAAGCGTGACCAAGGCTGAAGGCTTTAACCCAGGAAACCCTTTGCCCGCTGTCATCAAATCAGTGTTGATTCTGTATCCTTTTAAATATGGAAAGGATTACATATATAAAGCAACACAATGTACATTGAAATGATGCAATCAAACGCTTTTATTTTATGGGACAAGCTTATTACTATATAATAATTTGAATCACTGGCCGCCGTCGTATAAGTGAAAATATTTCTGAGTTCGGCGTAAAACACAAATCAAATAAGTAAATAAATAAATAAATAAATAAATTTATATCACTATTGCGTGCAAAACGCATGCAAAATTTGTCTTATTGGCTGTACAACATTCGTTGTCATATTTCTAAAATAAAGACCATTATTTATGTATTGACTTCATCGATGAAAATTATTATATATAATAAGGACTATATACATCATAAGATTAAACAGAAGACGGTGCATATGGGTCCTCCGAGAGCAAAATCCGCTTCATTTGAATATACTGCCGGTATGTATGTGCAAGGGCTCGCCAAATACAATGTATATGCACTCACGCTTGCAAAAGATGGTACCGTATGAATTTATTCATATGTGTATATAGGCCTAGTCTCCCTGAAACTGACTGTTTTTTTTCTCGACATTTTGTAAAATGAAAGGTTGACTGTTTTCATATATCTTTATGTGACATTTACTACAATGTTATCAGCATTTTGCAAAGTCCTTAATTGCATGGTATTTACCAGTAAGAATTGTTTACAAAATCTGCGAGGAGATAGCTGGGTTCTCAGCGCTTTAGTCCACGGTTCTCCCTTGGCACTCAGCAAAAGGGGGTGACTATATAGGTATGGCTTGTAGGTCCCTATTCACTAACACTATATATCGCTGCATGGGTAGTGTTCCTTGACAGGTAATTTATCATAAATACTGTAAGTGACTATTTGACAGACCTGTCTGTATGTACATGTATATACAAATACACACAGAATACATAAACAAATGGGCCACTCCGGTAGCGTATAATGGTTAGAGCGTCCGCCTCGAAGTCGGGAGGCCAAAGACTCCAAAAATGGCGCTTGCTGCTGCCTCGCTTGACTCTCTGCGTTGAGAGGCTATAGTCCCGTGTCAGTTTATCGTGACTGGGTTGGATGTCATATCTGGATCCTTCGGCATGATACTTCAGTGGGAACAACACTTTGGCGACATGGACCCGCCCTGCCACAATATATGTACATACACCTAATGACTCCTCGTCGTCATATGACTGAAACAGTATTAAGTACGACAAGAAATCTCAAGTATGCATACATATATGGGGTTATGATAAAAAGTTATCGCTTCAATGATTTTCGTCGTTTTGTTTTTCTTCATCATCCTGAACTCCATGCCTGTTGCACATTATCCAGACATTCAGTACGATCCGAGACACCTTTGCTAATACTGGAGAATTCAGATGTTGCGTAAAGACGGTCTATAATATATAATGCGCTCATGCAGGTGATCTGACAAAGCGTTCAGTTCGTGGTAGCTGTCTGCGCCATACATATACGGATCTTTGAGAGTACGTATGTACCTAAATCTGCATAACGTCATAATTTCATTGATTATGCTAGCCAGCATGTGTATGGCTGCAAGCATGAATTACATTTCACACACCATGTGCATGCACGTGTACATATGGTTTATACCGTGCGACCGTTTCGGATTTTTCAAAAAGTCCCAAGCAGGGCATTCGGGATCATATGCATATTAAACTGGCGGAAAATATAATAAAGCAGTAAACAAGCTGACAGCACACTTGACAGCTTGTGTGTAGATCTTTAAGATAAGACATGATTAAACTGAACGTGGTTTTTCACATCCTGTAAGTTATTTAAAACAATGCAATAACCACTTAAATTTATTTATTTATTTGATTGGTGTTTTACGCCGTACTCAAGAATATTTCACTTATACGACGGCGGCCAGCATTATGGTGGGTGGAAACCGGGCAGAGCCCGGAGGAAACCCACGGCCATCCGCAGGTTGCTGGCAGACCTTCCCACATACGGCCGGAGAGGAAGCCAGCATTAGCTGGACTTGAATAACCACTTAAATATGCTATATATGACTATATATGCTTTTAGCATAGGTCTATATGCCTGACAGAAACACTGGTAGCATTTTGTAATCTTTCGTGAATTCAGGCATATAGGCCCACATCTTCTCATGAATGTAGGAATTGCATACATTCTCTATGCATATGCCTACGTGTAATGGTTGCATGGGAAAACTAAGATGAGACGTCTGTGTCTCACATATATTTTATATATATTTTAGGAGAACTAAAATATTTTCTGCAGAAACCAATTGAACATTGACTTGTGATTCTTTTCCTTTTACGATTCATTTCTGCAGTAATGCAGTATTAATAGTTAATACAGCCGCACTAGGATCAAGGGAGGCCACCTGTTCACAGCAATAATTATGAACAGTTTTTGGTGTTAGCTCCCCTTTATTTGTCGACAATATATTCATTCAATAGCAGTCAAATATAAACAGATTCCTGTCAAATTGATTTTAATCACTGTTCATTAAAACTACTTTTAAATACAAGGCCCTATATATCTTATTAATATATGTTCTCCAAAACCAACAGTGTAGCCTAAGTGTATGATAACACAGTCTAAATGGATACATCTGCGTTTGCTCACAGTGAGACACCACCTCTCATTAGCTTTGGTCATACAGATACACCACCTCTCATTAGTTTTGGCCACACAGATACACCACCTCTCATTAGTTTTGGCCACACAGATACAACAGCTCCCATTGACTGGTCACACAGACGCATCACCTCACATTAACTTTGGTCACACAGATACATTACCTCAAACTATGTGTTGGTCACACAGATACACCACCTCTCATTAGCTTTGGTCTCACAGATACACCACCTCTCATTAGTTTTGGTCATCCAGAGACACCACCTCTCATTAGGTTTGGTCACACAGATACATTACCTCAAACTGTGTGTTGGTCACACAGACACACCACCTCTCATTGGCTATGGTCACACAGATACACCACCTCTCACTGGCTATGGTCACACAGATACACCACCTCTCATTAGCTATGGTCACACAGATACACCACCTCTCATTGGCTATTGTCATCCAGAGACACCACCTCTCATTAGTTTTGGTCACACAGACACACCACCTCTCATTAGTTTTGGTCACACAGATACATTACCTCAAACTATGTGTTGGTCACACAGATACACCACCTCTCACTGGCCATGGTCACACAGATGCACCACCTCTCATTGGCAATATTCACACAGATACACCACCTCTCATTGGCTATGGTCATCCAGAGACACTACCTCTCATTAGTTTTGATCACACAGATACACCACTCATTAGTTTTGGTCACACAGATACATCACCTCTCATTAACTTTGGTCACATAGATTCACCACCTCTCATTAGCTTTGGCCACACATAGACGCCACCACTCATTAGCTTTGATCACACAGATACACCACCTCTCATTAGTTTTGGTCATACAGATACACCACCTCTCATTAGCTATGGTCACACAGAAACATCACCTCTCATTAGTTGTGGCCACACATAGACACCACCCCTCATTAGTTTTGGCCACACAGAGACACCACCTTTCATTAGCTTTGATCACACAGAGACACCACCTCTCATTAGTTTTGGTCACACAGAGACACCACCTCTCATTAGCTTTTGTCACACAGATACATCACCTCTCATTAACTTTGGCCACACATAGACACCACCTCTCATTAGCTTTGATCACACAGATACACCACCTCTCATTAGTTTCGGTCACACAGATACATCACCTCTCATTAGCTTTGGTCACACAGATACATCACCTCTCATTAGCTTTGATCACACAGAGACACCAACTCTCATTAGCTTTGGCCACACAGATACACCACCTCTCATTAGTTTCGGTCATACAGATACACCACCTCTCATTAGTTTTGGTCACACAGATACACCACCTCTCATTAGTTTTGGTCACACATATACACCACCTCTCATTAGTTTCGGTCATACAGATACATCACCTCTCATTAGCTTTGATCACACAGAGACACCAACTCTCATTAGTTTCGGTCACACAGATACATCACATCTCATTAGCTTTTGTCACACAGACACATCACCTCTCATTAACTTTGGCCACACATAGACACCACCTCTCATTAGCTTTGATCACACAGCTACACCACCTCTCATTAGTTTCGGTCACACAGAGACACCACCTCTCATTAGCTTTGGTCATACAAATACACCACCTCTCATTAGTTATGCACTACATTAGTCACACAGAATCACGTGCCAGCCCTCATCAGTTTTGTACTACATTACTCACACAGGAACACGTGCCAACCCTCATCAGTTTTGTACTACATTACTCACACAGGAACACCTGCCAACCCTCATCGGTTTGCACTACATTAGTCACACAGAATCACGTACCAACCCTCATCAGTTTTGTTCTATATTAGTCACACAGAAACACGTACCAACCCTCATCAGTTTTGTACGCTATTGGTCACCACACTGGTCATACAGAATGAACCCTTATCAGTCCTGTAAAACATTGGCCCCTCACTAACACAGCCGTAGCCATAGGGTTTGTACAACAATAGTTCCAATCTTTTGTGGGCCTAATTGGTTTTGTGTTTCATGGGAACAGACAGAGATACCATCCCTTATCGGTTTTGCATTAATATAACTAGATAGAGATACCAAC
Source organism: Liolophura sinensis (assembly GCF_032854445.1). NCBI lineage: Eukaryota > Metazoa > Mollusca > Polyplacophora > Chitonida > Chitonidae > Liolophura > Liolophura sinensis. The sequence goes on along the minus strand of NC_088302.1, from coordinate 37,767,423 downwards.
CCTCATAGATTCTCTATTACAGTGGCCAGACAGAGATTTCAACACTTATAGGTTCTGTATTACAATAGCCGTATGCGGGAAGGTCTGCCCGAAACCTGCGTATGGTCGTCGGTTTCTACTGGGCTCTGCCCGGTTTTCTCCCACGATAATGCTGGCCGCCGCCGTATAAGTGAAATATTCTTGAGTACGGTACAAACCACCAATCAAATAAATATATATTACAAGAGCTAGATGGAGATACCAACCCTTATCGGTTCTGTAATACAGTGGCTAGATGGTGTGGCGTATAGGAAAGAATTTAAAAAGGTGGTAGGGGAAAATATCACAGAATATTATTTGTGAAAACCAAAGAGAATCTAGATCCATACTGTATAGCCAAAGTTATAAATAAATAAAGTTATAAAGAAATAAAAATCATCCGTGGAGATACAGGTACTTTTTGTCTGTTTCATGAAGAAGTAAAGATTTTTATCTAGTATTTGTTACTCATGTTGATAGAGTAAATGTTGAGGAGTTCTAACGTTAGGAAGTGGCGCTACAATATATATATTGCATTTCCAGTAAGATAAAATTCTTTTTGGCAGGTAAAAGGTGTGGGAGAGGGGGCAAGTATATTTGGGCCACATCTACTTGAAACGTGAGGGGGTTTCCCCCTTTCCCCCTGATTCCGAACCCAATGCATCCCTTACAAGTTTTTCATTATAATGGTAGCATCATCCCTCATGTGGGTCAGGGGATGTATCAACATTTATGTTTATTCGTGTTTTTTACATCATCTTGGTGATTTATGAACAGGTGCGATCAAAGCGCGACTAACATATCTACATGTATATTTGTATTTGACCTGAAAGTACCACGCGCAGACGATGTGGGCGGGGAACCGAGCGTAGTGTAATTTAAAACAAAATCATGCCCGAGGCTTTATTAAAGCTGTCACATTTGGTGATAGGCGCTCTAAATTATACGTCCAGAAGGGGAAAAATAGATCTGTTTCTCTAAAGTAGAACTTTTTGGAATTATTTCGATCAGTTCACCATGAAATTGACCAGCAGACAGATCACAGTGCCAACATACTTATAGTACTCACACCAGATATGGAAACCACCCAACGTGTTCTGACACTATGTGTACCAGCACGTGGTTTGTTCCGTTATGCTGACCATCACCACATACAGCACGGACCGTTGTAGATTAGTGAAGCGAGAAAGGCGCGCTATTTTGTTTTTAATCGAAGTTAAAGCGAAATGTTATCAAGTGAGCAATCACTACAGTTTCTAATTCATTTCTTTGACAGAGTTCTTATAAATGATAGATGTAGGAATGTCGATGGAGAAAAATCAGGGACCTGGATTCCAAGGTCATGAAAACAAGTACAGCAAAGGAAACCCAGGGCATACTAGTACCCGGTATGCCTTGTTTGCTGGTTACAAGGCGTTAAACACCAAATTGAATAAAAAAAACTAATAAATAAAATGATGCTTGTGAGTATTTTATATCTTTAATCTAACTTTTTTGGCGTAACTGAAATTGCAGACAGCGAGAGAGATAGACAGAGATGCAAAATGTAACTCCTTCACTGATGTAGCATCGTAATGGGTCAAGAGTTTTGAAATTATTGCAGTCAGGATTACTGGTTTTTGCTGGTTGATGTTAAGATACATACATATATATTTCCAAATTCGACAAAGTAATTATAATGCGTGTATTTTGCCAAGAGAAAGCATCCACCACACCAACTTTACTGGGAAAGAAAGACAAAAAACATTAATAGAAATAGAAACAGAAATAGATTTTGTATTCTGTTCAGATGCTTGTTTAGCCAATATCGAACACCCATGAATACTGGGAACAGTATGTGTGATGTTGCGCTTTTATGCATCTATTCATATATTAGTAATTAGTATTGGAATGTAACTGTTAGTGAACCAGTTACTGGTGAATCTTGAAATCACTCTGGAATAGTGAAGATCTGTGTCTTTGGTCAGATGTCATTGGGAAAAATTCAACAGTCCATTCCAGACGCAGTTATACATACTAGATACAATAAGTAATTGATTTGTTTGTCGTGTTGTGAGGGAAACACATTTCCTACTGTGTTCAAACCCTAAACAGTAGAGAACAAATCCCGCCACTAATCTATAGTAGCATTCAAATGCAAATATTATAGAACTACAATATGTCTGCATGGCTATCGAAGGAGTTAGGTTTTAGGCATTGAACCGGGTACGGTTAATTTGCCAACGTATAGAACATTATTATATACCTATAAATGTGGGCCGGATTGTACCTCGTGACTGTCCTGTACTTCGAGTGATATTGGACCCCGGAAAGTTTAAAGTTAGTCGGCGTCTCGTCCAATACGGATTTTCCACACAACAAATAAACTCGTACAATTCCACTCCATAATGTACAAAAACACTTCACAATAACCTAATATCATTCGTTGGACATGTATTGAAATAATTCCTGTGAACCTTGCGGTCGGTGTAATACATATAAGTAATGAAGTAGGCCTAAATGTTATGAGGACAGAGCGTGATACTGTAATTTTCTGTAGCCTAAAATTTCCTCACATTGTTGTATTTGTGTCACTTGAATAGGCTTTAGGGAATACTTAAAAAAGAAGAGATCTAAGAGAAAAATGGGGCAAGGTAATATAAAATATACAGATAACATCACTCTACCTTAAAAAAAGCACATCTATACAACAGATCTGTGCATTTTCTTCTGAAGAAAAATATCGTATTGTAAGTAAGACAACTTCTAATCTATGTACTTATTGATATGAAACAAAATTGTTTTGAGATGATAAATGAAGTTTAGGATTTGTCATTATTACTGAAAAATAAGTAAGTATTTGGTGTATAGTTACTGTATGTCTTTAAGTTTACGCTGTTTTGTGTCGCTCACAGAAGCTTGAGGTTTCATCCGAAGAGAACAGCCTTCATTGTATTGACGTGTTTAACAGAACAGCGGTGCGTTAAATGTATAGCAAGTGTCACTGTGATTGGAAGAGAAAAGGCCGCATTCAGACAATGAAATTCAAAATGACAAGACAAATTTATTAGTCTTCGTCGTGGAGAGAACAATGGGGCTAGTCTTGGTGTAGTGGATAAAACAATGGGCAATGGATCAGAGGGTACTAGGTATAGACTCATTTAGACTCAGTATATCCAGACAAACTGATGAGAAAATAACAGCGCAAAAAATGTAAAAAGTTCCGTGGCAATTTACTTTGGAAAAAAGGTGATGCTCATGTATTTAGGTTAAGTAGGGAATCTTGTTTGCCTTCATTAGGATAGTGGTAAATTGAATAAAACCCAACATCTTTGCAAAACGCCATCGATTTGTCTGAGCCCGTGAGGAAGTTTTGGTATTTTTTTTGTTCCTATCAATGAAACCAAGTTATTTGTAAGGACAAATACATGGTTGTTTACTGTAAAGTGACACATGGAGAAAAGTAGAATTTCCAGTCCAGTCTGGCCTAAGCTCTGAAAGTAATGCATAATTTAACCAGAGGAAGCAAAGATTTTGTCCAGAAATTCTTCCGGGCATTCTCTTTTAAACAGTTGTCTTGCAATCATGTAAGAAAACAACAGGCCTTTCACATGAGTGACTCAGGCCGAAAAAACCCTCACCCATAACCTTCCCTGAACCAGATCATATCAATGTATACATCAATGAAGTATACAAAGAAATATTCGACGAAATCCTTAAAGTAAGATGTCAAACACATCAAAGAACAGACAAATTTTATTGCTTTTCACATTTTCAAAAAGGCTTTTCTTCCAATCGATAAGCAGACTGGCTTTATTTCCCGTCGTATATGAGCGTGGACGAGATAACTGATGCTTGTGACTAAGGATGTCCTATCCACTTCCGTCTCAGGAAACCTTGGTAAATTAGGGTCAGGTCTTGAGGTGATGGTCAGGCCGAGGAAGGTTTTCGCTGCCTGATGTCTGATGACGCAAAATGTCTGTGGATGTCATCAGAATAATAGACAGGATTCATATCAGCGCCTAACGTCTGTCGCCGATGTCACAGGTAAAAGAGTTAGGGAAAACAGCTGTTCTCCTTGGCGCCTTGCCAGAACATATTGTCGAAATGACTTTCACTAGTACGTTAACTAGAATTAGTATGTGTGGATTTTGAAATATGAGGTAAAAGTGGTAGAGTATACAGGAGTTCATATTGGCGCGTACCAAAACGTGTACATAAGGTTTACTAGTATGTATTTATCACACCGAGAAACAATATTTGTAGAAGGTATATCTGTAATCAGAAACCACTGTTATTTGGCTGGTTACTAACGACAACCTTTCTCATCTTCACCTGCGGATTTACATAAAAGTAAAACGCTACCAACGTATTGTGCCACCAAGGCGTCATGAACGTTGGAAGGATTGGAATCCACATTTCACCGGTTACGTGTGGCCATTTGCCAAACTATCACGCTATCGTCGTTGTTTGGTTTTGTATATTCTCTGTGCAGTAAGTCTTTTATTATATTGTACATTTCAGGCACGTGCTTTCAAGTTTACTGCTACTAATATTATTTCAGCTATGATGCTGAGATTTTCATAGTTGTCTAATATCTAATATTAATAATGTGTGTAAAATATGAAAGTCTTACTTTTAATTTAATTTAATTCTTTACTTGTTTATAGAGGATTTCTTACAGCCGAACGGTCAGTATGAAGATCTCCTCACCACAACAAAAATGTTTTGAATAATTGTGTGTTATCGTTTTTTATAGCCCAACCGACAGACTACAGCATAACCTGCCAGAACTAAAATTGGTCACTCGGCGCATTTAGCCCGTGCAGTATGAAATAGAGAATAAGTCTTGCTATAAGTCATCATTATGACTACAAAGCACCTACTATTTACACAACATATATGTATAAGTCTGACTGAACTAAAAAACACATCCGACGATAAAAACAATGTTGTCTGTTATTATCAGCATGTATGTCCATATACTTCCACAATATTCACCATCAACCTAACCTACAACAGCATCCTTTCTACACACAATGTTTCTAAAGCTGATCAAACAGTTCATGACTTCCGCACAGATGAAAAAGATAAATCTGTGGGCAGTTCCTGAAAGCCCTTGTTATAACAAAAAACTGCTCACATTTGTGAACGTGAATATATTACACGCTGAAAGAAGAGAGAGTCGTGTCTGCGCATGTAGCAGTTCTTGGGATAGCTATGATTGCGTATTGTTGTGTAACGAGATGAAACAGTAAAGTGTGTGACACGTACATTCTTATAATACGTGGAGTGGTTCAGTGAACATCACCTTCACCAACCATAAACTTGATCGACGTTACATATGTGCACTATTTTCGAGTGCCAGTTACACCAGGCAGTCAAGTGCAAAAAGATACAAATTATGTTTCCTTAATTATAATAGAATGTTATTTTCCAGTGGCAGTGATGACTGTATTAACCTGAAATGATTTTTTTTATTATATAAATATGGCTTGTCTCCACCAATAATCTTTGCCATTGTGTGGGTGAAAGGTTTGTAGACCACAGTTTAAGTGGCAATTGCGTAAATAATACAGAAAATAAATGGCAGTTCATTTACAGCGAATTACAGACTGTAATGTTTTATTGCAGGAGTGACTAATACACAAACTGCCGCGATATTACAATTTATTGTTGATAAATATAAACAAAATTAATCAACTGAATTACAGCATCTTATAAGAGATTTGGCTGTGAAACAGAGTAACAACAGACTGAAGTGTAAGCTGCCTACATAACTACATTGAGAAAGAAAGACCGTCAGAATTGTACAGTATTAACTGTCCTAAAGTAGTGGATATTTTAATTGACGAACTTTAGTCCTGATAAAGACATTTTCGTTCCTTATTCCATCTTTTATCACTGGTCATTGTTGTATGTTGATTTATATTATTATTATTTCTTGTCGTTTCTAATTCTTAGTGACAGTCAGTTTTAATTTCAAAACTCAATTATTTATAACCTCATTATTATCTATAAAATTAACTGTCATCTAATTGTCATAAAAATCAGTAAAATAGAATTATCAAGAAATAGAAGTTTAGATCTTTGTTCACGATGATGTAGTAATGCTCTTGTAGTGTCAAGATAATAAAGTAATGAAGGAAAGAATAAACGTTATTATTTTTCAGGTTAAGGTTGATTCCTGGAGATTTCGGGTAAAGGTTGTAGTAAACAGTCATAAACTAATCGCGGATGGGTAAAGCAGGGAAAAGACAAATTACCTGAAATCCGTTTCGAGTCACTGCGCGTTAAATTTGATTTTGTTTCGCTTCGACCAAAGTTAAGGGCTACACAACAGGCCCTGGAAGACTCGCGATCATATTCTAACAGCCGTTTGCGGAACATTTTTTTTTATTTGATTTAGATATTTTTTTCTCGTAGGCAATTTTCACGAATTCTCTTTAACTCGATCAAACCAGCTGTAGGAATACAACCGGAAATCGCCCGGGTCTCACACCCTCTGCCCTTTTCATGTCACAGGCTTTAGTAACGGTGCCTCTTTTTTCGCCTAACCTGTCCGTGATCAAATTACAAGATTGTTTGAAAACATAAAAAATAGGAGTTGAAGTAGACTACTTTAACTAGAGGCTATATAATGTAATAGCTGGTGAAATTGGTTTTCAGTGATTGGTGTTTGTGTGATCATAGCAAGTGCCCGGATGTGTGAGACGTGCGATTCCATCCTGTGATGAGGTTATATAGTACATGTATACTCCGCCAGACGTAGTCTGGTCTGTCATGGTGTCACCGTGTACAAAAGTTTTAAATAGCTATCCAGGTTTGAACATCTGCAGTTTTAGACAGGCTTCTGTACTGTGTGCTAATAGTGCAGGTTTTAATAGCTACACAGGTCTGAACAACTGCAGTTTTATAACAGAAATAATGTTGAAAGTGACGTTCAAGGCAAGGTTAAATAACCTGTCAAGATTCACTTTTACAAAACAATGCTGCCGGCAATATCCACAAGAATCCTTATTGGTAGGATATCTTGTAGTAACGCACAAACTAAACCAACATCAAATAACAGATATCAGTAATATAGTTGATTTTTTTTTTTTTTGATTGGTGTTTTACGCCGTACTCAAGAATATTTCACTTATACGACGGCGGCCAGCATTATGGTGGGTGGAAACCGGGCAGAGCCCGGGGGAAACCCACGACCATCAGCAGGTTGCTGGCAGACCTTCTCACGTACGGCCGCCAGCATGAGCTGGACTTGAACTCACAGCGACCGCATTGGTGAGAGACTCCTGGGTCATTACGCTGCGCTAGCGCTTTAACCGACTGAGCCACGGAGGCCCCGAGTAATATAGTTGAAATGCATTGTAGTATTAGATGGGCATCCGTGGCTCAGTCGGTTATCGCGCTAGCGCATCGTAATGACCCAGAAGCCACTCACAAATGCGGTCGCTGTGAGTTCAAGTCCATCTCATGCTGGCTTTCTCTCCGGCCGTACGTGGGAAAGTCTGCCAGCAGCCCTGCAGATAGTCGTGGGTTTCCGCCGGGCTTCCTCCCACCTTAATACTGGTCGCCGTCGTATAAGTTAAATATTCTTGAGTACGGCGTAAAACACTATCAAATAAATAAATAAAATTGTAGTATTAAAAGAGCTGTTAATTTTCACACGTACTACAATATTAACCATCAGCCTAACCTATAACAGCATGCTTTCTGCATACAATGTTTCTAAAGCTGATCAAACAGTTCACGGCTGCGCACAGATAAAAAAAGATAAATCTGTCGGCAGTTCCTGAAAGCCCTTGTTATAACAAAAAACTGTGCCCATTTGTGATCGTGAATATATTAATACGCTGAAAGAGGAGAGAGTCGTGACTGTGCATGTAGCAGTTCTTGGTTATAGCTGTGATTACGTGTTGTTGTGTAACGAGATAAAACGATAGATTGTGACACATACATCCTCATAATACGTGGAGTGCAGTTCACCTATCCTTACACCTGAAAGATCCCAGCTGGTCACAGGTTCGAAACTAGCTCTCTGTTTACCAAGTATATTTATCAGGTTCAGTGAACATCACCTTCACCAACCATAAACTTGATCGACGTTACATATGTGCACTATTTTCGAGTGCCAGTTACACCAGGCAGTCAAGTGCAAAAAGATACAAATTATGTTTCCTTAATTATAATAGAATGTTATTTTCCAGTGGCAGTGATGACTGTAATAACCTAAAATGATTTTTTTTATTATATAAATATGGCTTGTCTCCACCAATAATCTTTGCCATTGTGTGGGTGAAAGGTTTGTAGACCACAGTTTAAGTGGCAAATAATACAGAAAATAAATGGCAGTTCATTTACAGCGAATTACAGGCTGTAATGTTTTATTGCAGGAGTGACTAATACACAAACAATTGCGATATTACAATTTATTGTTGATAAATATAAACAAAATTAATCAACTGAATTACAGCATCTTATAAGAGATTTGGCTTTGAAACAAAGCAACTGAATAGACTGAAGTGTAGGCTTCCTACATAACTGCGTTGAGAAAGAAAGACCGTCAGAATTGTACAGTATTAACTGTCCTAAAGTAGTGGGTAGTTTCATTGACGAACTTTAGTCCTGATAGAGAGATTTTCGTTCCTTATTCCATTTTTTTATCATTGCTTATTGTTGTATTCCTTTTTCCTCCTATTCCTTTTTACAACCGCATTATTATCTATAAAATTAACTGTCATCTAATTGTCATAAAAATCAGTAAAATATGATTATTAAGAAATAAAAATTTAGATCTTTGTTCACGACGCTGTAGTAATGCCCTTGAAGTGTCATGATAATAAAGTGATGAAGGAAAAAATGAACGTTATTATCTTTCAGGTTAAAGTTGTTTCCTGGATATTTCGGGTAAAGCTTGTAGTAAACAGTTATAAACTAATCGCCGATGGGTAAAGCAGGGAAAAGCAAAATTACCTGAAATCCGTTTCGAGTCACTGCGCGTTAAATTTGATTTTGCTCAACTTCGACCAGAGTAAGAGCTACAACAGACGTTGGAAGACCCGTGATCATATTCTAATAGCTGTTTGCATTATATAGGCTATATAATGTAATAGCTGGTGAAATTGGTTTTCAGTGATTGGTGTTTGTGTGATCATAGCAAGTGCCCGGATGTGTGAGACGTGCGATTCCATCCTGTGATGAGGTTATATAGTACATGTATACTCCGCCAGACGTAGTCTGGCCTGTCATGGTGTCACCATTTACAATAAATTTCAATAGCTACCCAGATTTGAACATCTGCAGCTTTAGACAGGCTTCTGTACTGTGTGCTAATAGTGCAGGTTTCAGTAGCTACCCAGGTCTGAACAACTGCAGTTTTATGCAGGCTTCCGTACTGTGTACTAATAGCGCAGGTTTCAATAGCACCCAGATTTGAACATCTGCAGTTTTAGACAGGCTTCCGTACTGTGTACTAATAGTGCAGGTTTCAATAGCTACCCAGGTCTGAACAACTGCAATTCCATACTTCACACAAGGCTTCCATATTTCACACAAGACAACGAATGTCCATACAGGTTTCAACGAGTGCAAGGTTTCCAACGGCTGAACAGATTTGAGCAACAGCAATTTGCAAGACACTTAAACCCTGGTCAAAGTGTAGGTTTCAACAACTGCCAGGTTTCAAGGACTGGAATTTTTTCGACAGATTTCTGTATTCCCTACAGTGCAGGCTTTAACGAATGTCAAGGTTTAAACAACATTAAAGCTTCCTAACACATATGAATACTCTTCTCACAGTGGTACTGCCGTTTACATTATTGATGTTTGTTACGTCTTTTGGGTTGCGCTTTTGACCGGTGTGCATGTGTAAGAAATAAACTGCGGTGGCATTGTCTCCATTTGGCTCACCTTCAACAACATGTTTTCATCCAACCGATACAAAACAGATTCTGGCGTAGACTGAATTGAGTGCGGGTTGATTCTTTGATTTTCTTTTGCAAATTATTTGGATTTTATTGAAACTTGGTGTAGTCTGACAGAGGCTATAGATTACCGCACAAGACTAAGGTTTTGTACAAAAACGCTGTCATTGCAAACATTGTGCGCATGGGTGTAGGTATAAACTGGGGTCTAATGTTGTTGTCTTCGGACGAGAACTACATGTACCATTGGGTATGTACCATACCTGCTTGCATTGTCGATCCTTTGATGAACCGGTCCTAACTAAACATTTCGCCATTTCCTAAAAGCACATACACAGTTTCTCTGATTAGTCTGCATGACTCTGCATGTCCTTTTATATCGCTAATATTAAAAAAATGCTCTGATCTTGACGGCGAAATTAATACATTCCCTTTCTGAGAAATAGCCATGAAGGTTTTTTTCGTAGAAATATTGTAACACTTTCTTACTTACGTCGTTTGTGAAAACAGTGAGAATCTTGCTCTAAATTGTATAGCAAAAGTTGTTTATTTATTAAGACGCAGTTATAAGTAAATATGAGTCATTCAAGTAAGTACATCAAATGTACTTTATCCACTTGATTAACAAATACTGATTTTTATCCCGCATCAGAAAAAATACTCCGCTTTTCATCTGACAACAACACACACGTGGGGTTCAAATATATTCTCGAATCCTGCAGACAACGTGTTTACTAAGTAGGCTCCCTTTGTTGGGTTGTGACTGCAATTAACAATGGTCACATCGCTGAAGCGATTCACCTATACGTTGGTCTTCTGCATTTGATTGGTCTTTGCAGGATATATGGTGTTAATAACCCTCATATTGGGCGAGGCGTTGACACCATATATTTGCGTATCCTAGCGAGCAACCATGTAACTAATATTACCTAGTATTTCTTGTTCATGTAAGTACAGTAAATGTGGAAGAATTTCCATTTTAAAGCGAGGCGCTTCAATATTTTTTGCATTTTCTGTAGGGTAAAAGTCATTTGTGGGCGGGGGCATACATATTTGGGCCACAACCATTTGAAAACATAAGAGGGCGGGGGTATTGCTCCCGCCTCTCTCATTATATGTTATATGTTATAAAATAATGTTATAATTGGGGCATGGTGATACCACCACCTGTATCAACATTCATTTTATCAGCTTTGTGGGTTTATGAACTGTTTAGTCAATATGTGACTGAGATCCATATATTTGTATTTGTCCTGAAAGTACCACGCGCAGACGATGTGGGAGGGGAACCGAGGGCAATGTCATTTGAAACAAAATCATGCCCGAGGCTTTATTAAAGCTGTCACATTTGGTGATAGACGCTCTAAATTATACACTCAGATGGGAAAAATAGATCCGTTTCTCTATAGTACAATTTTTTTGGCATTCGATCAACTCACAATGGAATTAACCAGAAGACAGAAGACAATGCCGACATACTTATAGTACTCACACAAGACATGACACCCACCCAACGTGTTCTGACACCATGTGTACCAGCACGTGGTTTATTCCGTTGTGCTGAACATGTCGACATACAGCACAGACCGTTGTAGATCAGTGAAGCGAGAAAGGCGAGCTATTTTGTCTTAAATCGAAGTTAAAGCGAAATGTTATCAAGTGAGCAATCACTGAAGTTTCTAATTCATTTCTTTTAGAGAATTCTTATATATGATATATGTAAGAATGTCGTTGGAGGAAAATCAGAGACCTTTATTCTAAGGTCACGAAAACGAGTACAGCACTGGAAATCCAGAACATACTGCTACCTGGTGTGCCTTGTTTGCTGGTTACAATGCGTTAAACACCAAATTGAATAAAAAAAATATAGAAATAAAAAAATGATGCTCGTGAATATTGTATATTTTTAATTTAACGTTTTGGCGTAATTAAAATTGCAGACAGAGATAGACAGATAGGCAAAACATAACCTGTCTCCTTCACTGATATAATAACCTTATGGGTCATTAGTTTTTCAATCTTTGGAGTCAGGAGTTGCTGGTTGGCGCCAAGATACATGTATATTTATTCCCCAATTCGACAAAGTACTTATAATGCGGGTATTTTGTCAAAAGCAAGCATCCACCACATCAACTTCACGTGACAAACGCATAGCAAGATTAAAACAACGATTTGAATTCTTATCACGTTTATAAATAGACAGAGCCAAACAAGAATTGCGTAGCACCTTTGACAGGTTTATGAATATTGGCTTCAGGTCAAGCCTTTGTCATAAAGCACGTCACTTATGCCAATGTAAACTTCCACGACCAGATTGCAAAGTTCTGGCAAGAGTAATATACATAGTTACTTCGAGGCACATCCCAGTAGGAAGGTTGAAAAAAAAAACAACATTTTGTATACATTAGTGTCGCATAAAAACAGAACTGGATTTTGTGATCTGTTCAAATGCTTGTTTAGCCAATATCGAAAATCCATGAATATTCAGAACCGTATCTGTGCAGTGGCGTTTTTATGCTTCTATTTCAAAAGGAGCAATAATGAAATGTAATTGTATGTAAATTTACATATGTAACGTTACTCGTGGATCTTGAATTATGCTGTTTTCTGTTCTTTTTCTCTGCACGTAGCTTACATAATGGTGACGGTTGTATTCCTATGCTTTGTGATTGGCTCGACAAACTTTAACATTTTCCATGTCATACGGCAACGGTGTCCCCAACAGCTCTTGCCTCACTGAAAAACCATGTCGAAGGCACCAGACATGACCTCCCACGTATTTACGGTATGCTGATACAATGCAGACCAGTACTAAACTGGCTTAACCTTTTACAATGAGTGCCCCTAATATTGCCGTATACTTGTGTTGTTGTTCACACTGCTATAAGACTGTACTTGCTTTCCAATACTTATTTATTTATTTGGCTGGTGTTTTACACCGTACAGACTCAATAATATCTCACTTATACGACGGTGGCCAGCATTACGGTGGGAGGAAACCAAGTCGAGCCCCTGACCATAAAACTCACGACCATTCGAAGGTAATTTCCCAGGAGTTAAATGAATATAAATATCCTTTCAGTAAACTGTATCATATCACAACTCTTTGTTGTTCACAATCCAACAAAACTAATGTCCAGTAGGTTTAGAAATATCATTATTGTTTCACCAGACTATATTTTCTCTGAAACGCAACAAACCAGACAACCTCATTACTGCATATCGGTCTAATTATACCATCATAAGAAATTGTTTAATTAAACCGATATATAGAATCCAAGAGTTATGGTTTTAATCTACAACATTCGGATATCCAGCGAGAATAACAATATCGCTAGAACTGGCATATTTATGGCACACGGCTTGAAGGTTACAAGAACTCATCTAGTTGTCCCCGTGTTGTTTTATCAGGTCTGGTAAGTAGCACTGGTAGCACACTGGAATAGAGAAGATCTATGTCTTTGGTCAGATGTCATTGAGAATAAACCAACAGTCTATTCCAGACGCAGCTATACACAACAAATACAGTAAGTGATTGATTTGTTTGTGGTCTTGTGAGGAAAACACATTTTCCGCTGTCTTCAAACCCTGTGGCCAAATAGAGGACAAATCCCCCCAGTAGTGTACAGTAGCATTGTGTTTTCACATGCAAATATTAAAGAGCTACTGTATGTCTGTATGGCTATTGAAAGACTTTAGGCATTGAAACGGGTACGTTTGTTTGACAATGTAAGGAACAGTATTTGTTGGCGTTTATTGAAATCATTTCTGTGAAGCTGGCAGCCAGTATAATAAATGTAAGTTGTGTATTAGGTCTGTCTGTAATGAGACAGGACATTATAGTGTTGTTTTCTTTACCTTAAAATTTGCTCGCATTGCTGGATTAGTGTCACATGGATATTTTGGGGGGAATAAAGAAGAGATCTTAGAGAAAAATGAGATAAGGTAATACAGGTATATAAATAACATCACTCTCCTGTCTAAAACGGAATCTGACAAACAATAATGAGGGCTTGGAAACCCTACACCTATACACCAAATCTGTACATTTTCTTGTGAAGAGCAATATTGTATAATAAGGAAGACAATGGTCTTCCAATCAATGTCCATACTGATATGAAATAAAATTGTTTTGGGATGTAAAATGAAGTTCAGGATTTGATATTGTTGCTGGAAATCAATCAGATTTTCGTATATACATTTCAATTACACATATGCATTACGCAATTGTTCCGGTCATTTTCCTTCAAAACAATTGTCTTGCAATCATGTAACATAACCATAGCATCCAAAAGGCCTTGCATATGAGTGACTGACTTTTAAACGCTCCACCCACAACATTCCCTGGACCAGAGGACAATGAAATATATAAAGAAATATTGATGATATCCCAAAGTTAGATGTCAAATATATCAGCGAACATTCAAAGTTCATTACTTTTCATAGTTTCAAATAGGCTTTTCTCCCAATCAATAAGCATCGACTGGCTTTATTTCCCGTCGTATATGAGCATGGGCGTGATAATTAATGCTTGTGACTGAGAACGTCCTATCCACTTCCGGTCTCGGGAACATTGCTAAATTAGGGCCAGGTCTTGAGCTGATGGTCGGGGAGAAGAAGGCTGGCTGAGCTCTGAGGACGCAAAGTATCTGTAGATGTCATCAGTTAAATAGACAGCATTTATAGCAGCGCCTAACGTCTGTCGCATCCAAAAGAGGAATGGAAACCAGCTGTTCTCGTTGACGTCTTGCCAGAACATGTGGTCAAATAACTTTCACTATTGGATATTGACTAGAATTAACAAGCGTTAACTTTGAAATATAAAGTAAAAGAAATAGAGTACACAGCAGCTCATATTGCCGGCATACCAAAACATGTAGTTGAGATAGGTTTTACTAGTATGTATTTATCACACCGAGAAAGCATTATTACTTGGAGAGGGTATATCTGTAACCGCAAACCACCGTTATTTGGCAGGTTACCAACAACAACCTTTCCCATGTTGATTTGCGGATTTTAATACATAAAACTCCGCCGACTGCTTAGTGTCACCTCACGAACCTTCTTTTTTGATGTATTGGAATCTACAATTGCACCGTTGCACCTGTCAAATTTCAAGTGTGCAAGATAATGCCGCTAGTAATGTCCGAAATAAATCATATTGTTATGATACCTTGTAGTAGCACACAAGCTATTATCAAATTAACATAAAATAGTAGATTTTAGTATTATAAATAGAATACACTGTTAGCTGTTATTTTTCACATTAACTAGACGGTCAAGGATAGGACCCTTGATGTCACACATGTGGTTTATGAACAATGAAAAGAATATCCTAACTGAGGGAAATTGACAAGAGGTCATATATCAGCGGTTATGTGTGAGCATTTGCCAACTATCACATTGTCGTCTATGTTTGGTTTTATATACTATATATGCTGGGAGCCTTTTATTATATTGTACATTTCAGGCATGTGCTTTCAAGTTAACTGTTAGTTATATTATTTCAACTATGATGCTGAAATTTTCACGAAAGGCGTCAAATATCTAATATTTACAATGCGTGAAAAATATCAAAGTGATACCTTTAATATATTTTGAACATTTGCGTATTTGAGAGGGTTGTCCGATATACTACAAAATAATCTGCGAGAGGTGGAATCGAACTCGCACACTCTGCAATATGAACTGTTTATGAATATCGCCAAGCTATGGTCCCATTATCATGGCTAAAAGGCGCCACCAAGACGACGTACATATATATGACTGAGTGAACTAAAAACACATTCGACAATCAAAAAGTGTTTCCTTTTATAACATATACTTCCACAATCTTAGCCATCGACGTAACCTATAACAGCATGCTTTCTTCACACAATATTTCTAAAACTGATCAAACAGTTCACGGCTTCCGCACAAATAAAAAAGATAAATCTGTCGGCAATTCCTGAAAACCCCTATTATAACAAAAAAACTCTACCCATTTGTGATCGTAAATATATAATATGCGGAAAGAGGAGAGAGTCGTGACTGCGCACGTACAGTAGTTCCCGGATATAGCTGTGATTAAGTGCAGTTGTGTAGCTAGATGAAACGGTAGAGTGTGTGACACGTACAATAATCCCCATAATACGTTGTATGCAGGTCAAATTTTGTCGTACGTTCCATTCTACCTCTTCGTTTGCCAGGTATGTTTATCGGGTTCATATGGTGAAAGATGGTGGTTCTAGCCTCACCTTCACCCAACCATGAACTTGATCGACGTTACATATGTGTACTGTTTTCGGGATGCACCCTTCTTGTAATTATCCTAAGAATTTACAAAGAGACCTTTCCGAGCTGTCAATCAAAAGCACGCAGTTGACTAATTATCAGCAGTATTGTTTCAAATAAGTCAACCGGATGTCCCACACATTGGTTACAAATGTTCAATCTTTCTGTGACGTCATGACGTCACAATTGCTTCCATCGGGAATGGAATGAAAAGTAACGTTGTCACGAGATGGTGAGGTGGGACATTGGATTTGTTGGGTCCACCCATTGGTTAATAATTTTAAAAATCTTGATTTATGGTATGGGTACTGTTCACAGCGTGTATGTTTGCTGCTTTCTTCACCAATAATCCTCACCGGCATTACGTGTGTGAACAGTTTGTAGATTATAGTTTTAACGGCAATCACATGAATAATACAGAAAATAAATAACAGCTGAGCTACACCGGATTTTACAATCACAATGTGTAATATTTTATTGCTGCAGTCAGCAACAGACAAACAGCTGGAATATTGCCACTGATTGGTGGTAATTATAAAGACGAATTAATCAATTAGACTACAGCAGCTTATAAGCGATCTGGCCTTTAGACAGAGCGACTGAAGTTTAGTCTGGTTACACAACTGCGTTAGAGAGAAAAGACCGTCAGACTTGTACAGAATTAGCCGTCCTAAGAGAGAGGATATTTTATTTCACTGACAAGCATGCATGAAGCTTTCTCCTGGAAAAGAGATTTTCTGTCTTCATCCTTACTTTTATCATTCGTTATTGTTGAAAGCTGTTTTTTTTTATGAAAGATTTCTTGTCGTTTCTAATTCTTAGTGACAGTCAGTTTTAATTCCAAAAATCAATTATTAATAACCGCATTATTATCTATAACAATAACTGTCATCTAATTGTCATAAAAATCAGTAAAATAGGATTATTAAGAAATAAACGTTCAGATCTTTGTCCACGACGCTGTGGTAATACCCTTGAAGTGTCACGCTGACATTTAAGATAACAGTGATGATGGAAAGAATAAACGTTATTATTTTTCAGGTTAAGGTTGATTCCTGGAGATTTCGGGTAAAGCTTGCAGTAAACAGTTATAAACTAATCGCCGATGGGTAAAGCAGGGAAAAGCAAAATTACCTGAAATCCGTTTCGAGTCACTGCGCGTTAAATTTGATTTCATTTCGCTTCGACGAAAATTAGGAGCTACAATAGACGTTGGAAGACCCGCGATCATATTCCAATAGCTGTTTGCGGAACAATACTTCTATTTGATTTAGATATTTTTTTCTTGTAGGCAATTTTCACGAATTCCTTAAACTCGATCTAACCAGCGGTAGGAATACAACCGGAAATCGCCCGGGTCTCACACCCTCTGCCCTTTTCATGTCACAGGCTTTAGTAACGGTGCCTCTTCTTTCGCTTAGCCTGTCCGTAATCAAATTACAAGACTATTTGAAAACGTAAAAAATAGGAGTTGAAGTAGACTACTTTAACTAGAGGCTATATAATGTAATAGCTGGTGAAATTGGTTTTCAGTGATTGGTGTTTGTGTGATCAGAGCAAGTGCCCGGATGTGTGAGACGTGCGGTTCCATCCTGTGATAACGTTGTATAGTAGGCCCTACATGTATACCCCGCTTGGCTTGGTCTGTTAGGGTGTCAACTTCACGAACATCACGAACAGCGTATATGTGCATATGGACAGCTTTCACCGTTAACCTTATAGCGAATATTGATTTTTTTCTTTCTGATTTTCCCCTTTATTCTTCTGTCCCGATTCAAGGACGACATACTTCCATACTTCGCACAGGCAGGTCAGCGACTGTCCATGCAGGTTTCAACGACTGCAAAGTTTTCAACAACTGATTTGAACAACTGCAATTTGCAAGACACTTAAATACTCCTCAAAGTGTAGGTTTCAACAACTTCAAGTTTCAGGTTTCAACGACTACAATTTTTGACCTATTTCCATACTGTCACAGTGCAGGGTTTAGTTCATGCCCATGATTAAACCACTGTAGTTTTCCTATCGCACTTCAACCTTTTCCGCAACCTGCGAGTGGTCGTGGGTTTCCCCCGGGCTCTGCCCGGTTTTCCTCCAACCATAAAATTGACCGCCATCGTATAAGTGAAATATTCCTAAGTATGGCGTAAAACGCCAATTGAGCTAATTTTGTCGTCTTCAGAAAGTACCATGTTCATGCATGTATTGTCGGTCCTTGAACTTGACACTCCTACCTAAACATTTCATCACTTCTTTCGTCATATCACTACATATATTTGTACAAGTTCTCTTATTATGCTTTTACTCCTTTAAAAGAGATAATGTCGCTTATATATAAGTTATGCACAGAACTTGACCCTAAAATTATAGACCCTTTCAGCGAAATCGTAATGAAGGTATTATTTTTGGAAAAAAATTGCAACAATATATTTAATGTTATCACTCTTGCTGCTTTTACCATTCTTTAGAATTGTTCAAATCTTTATTAGGTCCTCTTTTAGCTATTTGTTGGTTGATTATTTATTTTACATTTGTTTTTTTTTTCATGTTACCTGGAGACAAAACTCCATACAACGGTGAATAAGGGCCAATTTAGGTAAAACAAAACAATGGAAATTCATGAATGCCGCTTCGAACATAACATCATTCAGATCTGAATTACCCTGTGTCCCAAGCAACATGTTTGTGGGGTTTATTCTTCGTAACTATTGGCTGCAGTACCGCTGGAGTGACATCAAGTCATAATCATTCTTTAGTGGAAATATTAGCAGCAAATTTGTCATAGAATTTATAGTCCTAATTCAAACAGCCCCATGATTTACAAAGATGCCTACGTTTCGAGGAGTGTTGCGCCAAATCGCACTCAAGTCGCTGGGCGCTGAGGTCTATTCTGAGTGAATAAATCTTATTTGTTACTTCTTTCATCAGATACCCCACGGTTTTATTTATTGTAGGACTATTGGCCTAAGTACCCGTGCTACAAAGATTTGCCGTATAATTGAAAGGGATTTTCAGCGTCGTGACCATTCCTTATTCTCAGTAGCGTGTAACAGTGTACAGGTTTAAGCAGAGCTCCATACCAGACACTACATAAACAAAGGTTTAGCGGCAAATACAAGGCAATTCTGAAGACGCTGTTTACTGTCCAATGTACATACATGCCAATATATATGTAAAGACTTTTCAGGAATCTAATACAAAACACTTCGCAATTTATTGGTGTAAAGCTTGCTTATTTAACATAGTATGGTTACACGCTTGATTGATTATTTAAAAGTGAAGCAGATCGAAACTTCTCCGGAATATTAAGAAACGTTAAACAAACGGGGTACACGGAACGAGTCAAGATTCAGTTACGATCAAAAACATAATTCATGTAGGACTAAACCGAATAGTGTATCCATTTCACAAGACTCTAAACTGGTGTTTTCCAGAAAGATGTAATCAGTGCTTGTAGCGGGGCATTTTCATGGCTTCATGAAGTAGGTCTCTCTTTTTGGGATGAAATGTTCTCACTACGGAACATCTCAAGGATGGAATAGATATTCACACAGGATAAGTTTATCGGCAGAAGCTTTTGAAACGTTATGGTGATCGCCATCCAAATCATGACTGAGTTTCAATGTAATCATCCCGCTATGGCCAGCAGCCGAAATCAACACACACCAGTGTAATTCTCTGGGGTTGGGATTATGTTTTATGTATCTTCGGCTAAACATTATATAGCGTCTTCATGCGCTTAAAATGATCGCGATTTATGATTTATAATTTAGAAATTGCGCAGTACTAACCTTTCAAACATAAAAGCCAGAGGCGTGGTGTTTTAGCACTAAATTACGGTCTGCCATACAATTCTTTAAATTAGGACAAAAGTGCATTTTGTAAAAATATTTTCAACTTCGGTAGTTGATCACTATCATTGGAAATATAGGACGCTTAAACTCAAAGTCGATTTGGTTGCTTTCCCCAAAAGAAAAAGAATTCCTCTCGTCTAAGTGCCATAGCTTTGATTCCAGAAGTCACATAGTGTAGCCTTGTGTTATACGTGACATCAGCGATAGGTGTTATAGGCACTAATATGAATTCTGTTTATTTAACTGATGACTTGTGCAGAGTCTTTACGTCATCAGACCTCAGACAGCCCTCCTCTGTCTGATCATCAACTCAATACCTGACCCTAATTTTACAAGGTTCCCGAGGCCGGAAGTGAACAGGACGTCCCTAGTCCCTAGCGTAAATTCTGACATCCGTGTTTATATACGACGGGAATTAAAGCCAGTCTGCTCATCGATTTGAAGTAAACCTGTGTGGTTGTTATTGTTGTGATATTGTGATCCTTGTTTTAAAAGACAATGCATGGGAGAATATCTGGACAAAATCTTTACTTTGTTGCTGCTAAATTATACTTTACTATCGGTGACTAGGCTGAGGTGGGTATTCTCTTTTCTTTGTGCGCCACTTTACAGTAAACAGTCTTGTAATTACCCTTACAGATAACATTGTTTCATATATTCGTAACAAAAAAATCAACTTTTTGGGGTTTTGCAAATACGATGGGTTTTGTTGAGTTTACCAATGTCCTTATGATTTATTTTATTTGATAGGTGTTTACGAAAGATTATTTCGCTTTTACGACTTCAGTCAGTATTATGGCCGGAAGAAAACTGGTAGAGCTGTGGGCTATATACATAAATACCTTGTGAGAAAAGATATTCAGATAAGATATTAAAATAATTAGTATCTTTCCTATTAGGGAGATTGTTTTATTTCATTCTCAAGAGTCCTTGACGTTTCTTTCTGGTAAAGCTTTTATTTTTTAATAATGCTATTTTACTCATTTTAAGATAGAAATTCTTGCAGATATTAATACAGTTATAGATAATTGCATCTTGGATTTAAACCTCAAGGGCACTAAGAAATGAAAAAAATCAACTTAAAAGAATGAGATGGAAAAAGAAAAAAAAAGCGTGCTGAGAAAATATAAAGGCATCGTTTTCTTTCAATGACTGAAATCGTCAGATTTTAGCGGAAATTTGTAGTAAACAGCCGTAAAGTAATTACCGATGAACATTTCGAAAACCAAAATTACCTACAAGCCGTTTCGAAGTACTGCACGTTGAATTTCAATACGTTTGCTTTTTACCAGAGTTTAGGGTTTAGCAATGGACCTTAGAACCACATGCAGTCATATTCTAATACTAGCAGATGTTTGCTGCACAATACTTCTATTTCGTTTGTACATTTTTTTCCTAGCGGCTATTTTCATCTATTCCCGAAATCCGACTGAACTGGCAATATGAATACAAGCTGAAATCACCTGGGTTCCACTCCATTGCCCTTTCCAAGGTTTTAGTAACAGTGTCTCTTTTTTTCTCGCATCCCTACCTTATCAAATTGCAAAGCAGGTTTGGATGTTAAGAAAGTAGCGGTTGGAGGAGGTTACCTTAAACAGAGGATATATAATGTAATAGATGGCGAAATTGGTTTTCAGTGATTGGTGTTTGTATGATCAGAGCGAATGCCCGGATGGCTAGACGTGTGGTTCCATCCTGTTCACACTCATTTAGGCTAAGCTCAGTCTTTTGAATGTCAACATTCAGAACAGCACACTCTTCATATGCCGTCCAGTTGTATTGAAAGTTGTTTCTTTTCTTCGATTTCTATATTTTTTCTTACAGTAAAAGTACTCAGGTAACTCCGAGAATGGACTTCCGTAGGAAAAATCAGTATTTCGGCCTTTATTTGGTCATCATCAGGATTATTGTTATTTTTTCTTCCGTCAAATTTTCTTTAACTGTAGTTTTCCTATACACTTCCAGATTATACGCACAGTTTCATCGACTCTCCAGGTTCAGTATAGGTTGCGAACCGTGGTAATCCCAGTAAGGTCAAACGTTAGTCATTGTCAGAATGGCACATAAAGGATTTGTTGCGTTATTTTGTTGCTTTATTTGACTTTTTGGTATTTATGGCCACAGTGAGGTAATAGTCTCCTTAAAAGCGCCCTTTTAGGCCCTTTTTGTAGGTCTTGAAACCCCAGAAAGTTTTGTAGCTCTTGAAACCCCAGAAAATCTGGTGATTTACAATGTTGCCGAAGTTTCGGGGAAATTTTGGTTTGACTGCGTACACGTCTCTTGTGGGTGCTGAGGCCTATCTTAAGTGAAGACCATGACATAGTGCACTTGTTACGTTTAAGATGAGATGCCTCAAGACTGTATTTACTATAAGACGAAAGACAAAGACATGATTTACGTGTCTTGTAAACATTAGCCTTGTAATTGGAGCGGATGTTGGGCATGCTGTTACTACCTTATTCCCGGCAGAGGATAACAGCAGTTTTACCCGGGCACTGTGCCAGACTGTTCATAAAAAATGGCTTAGCACTAAACAGAAGAAAATTCTCGGCTGAGCTGCCCAAAGGAGACAACAGTCTGTACATGTATATTTGTTTGATAAAGCCTTGACAGGATTCTAGTGTTATGCTACGTTTCCTTCTTTAATGAATGTGCGCAGGAAGTTAAACGTAGTTCCTTGACGAGATCATCAATATCGAATTAAGAAGCCAGTCTTTTGGTCAAATACTTTCTACGGTTAATTTTTTATTTAAACAAGATGTCTGGGAGAGAAAAAAAAGAGAAAATGAAGAACATTGGAACTGCTCTTAAATGTAAAGAAAGGAGATGCACCCAAGGGTGCAGCAAACGATGCATGTATGTAGGTCAGTTATCATCTAACACATCGTCTCGTGGGACTCGAGCGCTTTATCCCATTCACCAGACTTTAGATGAAAAAGCTATTTCTCCAGTGCTTCAAGCGAGACATTTTCATGGTTTTATGAAGTAATTTTGGCTTATGACACTCAATATGGAAATTTCAATGATTTAATAACAAAACAACAACAACAACAAAAAAAACCACATATTAACACAGAAGAAGATTTAGTGATAGAGTCCTCTGAAACGTTGTGATGATCTCCACCCGAATCATGCCTTAGTTTTATGCCACTTTTAACCTATCAGGGGTAGAAATCACTACACTTTGTGACTGAAAACTGTGAAAAAGGTGAACATTGTTTACCCTGTGACAAGCCGACATGTATGTGTAGGCCTAGGTAGGGTCACAATCTTAAACATATTTTATCTGGTCTTGTCATGGTCTTTGATCACCATGTTTGTTTATGGTGTTTGAGAGGAAGCTCTCAAGGTTGTTTATATAATAGCACTCTCCAGGAAGACTTTAGACTAGCATTTTAAAACAACCTAACGCTTAGATGTTCTCACAGTAGGCCTATTCTTCACTACTTCCCACTTACGACTTGCTATCAAGTTTATTGCTGCAGTCAGACACTGGATGGAACCAAACATCAAAATCCTCACAGGCTACCTTACAAGATCGAAATGTGGAAAAATATGGCCTAACATAAAATTCATAATGTGCATTTTTTTTAACAGCATGACGAATGATGTAAACTTTTGTTGATTTGCTCCTACAGAACTGTTAATCACCATAGATCCAGTGAATAACGCTTACTGAGTCTTTACGACTAAAGTCAGACCTTATCTCCATTCAGCAATATAAAGATGGATCTAACGGTATACCGCAAACTATGACAATGCTTCAAAGTATCATGTTAAGCAGAAAATATTAAGGTTAGGATTCCTAATTTATACTCTAGATAATATTACTGGTAGATAAATATGCTCCACTTGATAATAACCCCTGCCTTAAATCTAAACAGAACCAAGGGATCAGGGCTGAACATGATCACCGTTTTGAATTACATAATCCCAGATATGATCGGTCACAATTAGAGTGCATCGGGAGAAGATGTATTTGTTCATCTTTGACCAGCACTGGTCTTGCCGTGGCCTTTAAGTCAGAGGAATGAAGTATACATTATTATACATGAATATATCTTCCGTTTCCATGGAAATTTGCTGAGAATTTCCAATATGTGGGCTAAATGCTATACTTTATTGCAACTTTTTTGCGCGTTTTAAGATTTATATCTTGAACTTGTTGACAAAGAGGGAGGATCGGCTTATTAACAGTTGGTGTATGATTAGGAATTGTACATATTACTGACAGTTTGTGACTTTTATAAGGTATACCCAATGGTGATTGGTATCAAGGAACGCTAGAATTTTGACTGATGGTTGATTGATGGTTTTATGAAAGGCGTGAACCTGCGTGCGTTCCTTTAGTAAACCATCGACCGGCCTTCGGCTAGTAAGTGACGAGCCTTCCCATATGTAAAGCTCAGATATTCACTCGCCAAGCGACATCACTGCTGTACTAGAAAATTAGTGATCTCCAAGGAACTTATATCAGACAACTAAAGTCACAAGTGAAACGTATACAAAGGGATTATGTAATGTTTAAAAAATATTTCATTTGTCAGTACTGGTATAAAACACAATAGGAGCTCATTTTTTTAACTCTTACTATTTTAGGAATGACTATTGTGACATAAATAGGATCGCACGCATTTTCAAGATGGACATATAAGGTTTGTTTCAATGAAAGGTTGTTATTCATGCATATCAGTCTGGCTCTAATAAAATAAGCTTAAATGAAAGGGCAGTAAATATATTTATTTATTTGACTGGTGTTTTACACCGTACTCAAGAATATTTCACTTATACGACGGCGGCCAGCATTAAGCGGGAAGGGGGGGGGGGTGGAAACCGGGCAGAGCCCGGTGGCATTAAATATAAGACTTTGTTTTATTCTTTACTAGTTCTCAAAATATTTTGTCGATTATGCCTGTTTATTAGTAATCTGTCTAGCTGTCAATGTCTTTGATGGGTATGTTTTCAATATTCTCTGGAGATAAATTTGGGTTATTGCTTGCGGTTAGTCACCCTGAGGTGAAATCGATTGATCTTATTGATTTTGTACAAACTGCATTACGTGTGATCACTTTGAAGTATATGCTCAACTTATCCCACGATTGTTTCTATTTCGCCAGTTAAATCATTTTTTTTGCTGACATTTCGAAATGAAAAATCTTGCAAAACAAAAAACATGAACAAAAAGGCACCGAAAATTAAGCAGAAAACGTGAACAAAACAGCCAATCTGTTTGGTGTCTATTCTTGCACAAGCCTATCAAATATTGGCATTTCTTCAATTACCAAAAAAAGCATAAGAAAGAAAATCAGAATTCAATTATTTGACTGGAAATATCCATTTCAGCATGACTGACTGGCAGTAGATTGTATCATTTAATGATGGGAGAAATCGAGCTAAACCCGTGTTGACAGCAGATTAACTGGTTCTCGTTCCTCCCGTTTTCGACTCAAGTCTTCGGTCTATCTTGTTCTAAAATATGGAGGAAAAAAGGTCTTGGCGTCGACAGAATTCAAGCAGCGCTTAAACTATTACGTGAATGGAATAAACCAGTATAGAATTTCTGCGTCGACATCATGATAACAGAGGCAAATTGTTCTGTCTTCTGGAGACCTGCTTAAAACCCAAATGTACAGTTGTTTTTACTACAAACAGACGCTTATGTGTACTGCGTGGACATCACTGAACTACGATTGTGGAATAATTGCTGGCCAAATAAATAGCTGTACATGTGTTTTATTCTTTTTATTGTTTATTTGTTTGACGGAACTTACGGTTGCATTCAACAGCACTTCATGACCCTTTCCAATGTAGGCATATTTATAAGCCAAGTGGAACACCCATTATTGACAAACTTACAGGAGCTTGATTCGAGCAAGCGACCTGTCAATGATAAAATGCTACGGTTGTCTTTCTGGATAAGATATTAGAATTCAAGCAGCGTGTCTTGGATAAACCTCCAGAGAGTTATCGATGTCGCCATCATGATAACTACACCCTAAATCGGTTAATCTTTTTAGAGCCCTCCTGAAAACAGATGCAGCAGTTGTATTTATAAGACTAAGAAGGCTATGTGTTCTGCGTAGACGTCCTTGAAGTACGACTGTGGAATTATTACTGGCCAAATATAGTTAATTGTATTTTTTTGGCCTGGACATTCGGTTGCCTTTAACAGCACTTTATGGCCCTTTTCAGTGTCAGCGCTTTTATAACCTTAGTGGAACACCCGTACCTGAAAACATAAAGGAGCTGGATTCGAGCAAGCGACATGTCAATGATGAAATGCTATAGTTATCTTTCTGTAGAGGATATTAGACACTCGGCGCTAGTAGAAAAACGTTGAGTAGACAGAGCTTTTGTGCACAAAAGCTTTGCGAATTTATGACGATTTTTGACAGATATTTGCCCACATCATTTCATTTCTTTTCTCAATGTTCGAATGGTTTTAGTGATAATAAGTGATCGACGGCGCTCGTGGAATCTTTTGCGCAGTCTTATCGTTCGCTGTGCAAATATCATTTGTTTTCCACCAATATGACGTGTGTATGTGAAAAAGCTTGTTAGGAACTTGTCACAGGCTGGTGGTTTACCCCAGGCTGTCCGGTTTCTTCCACCCATTATATAAAATGGATCGTTATGTTGTGTATTGTGTTTCAGCGAAATCGAAATCATGTTATTCTGTGATGTAGAGAAATTATAACGATATAGTCTAAACATATTTCCACATAGTTTGTTTATTTTGTTTATTCATTTGACATTTTGTTCTTTGCAACTGTCGTTTATGAGCAAAACTGCATACAGAGTCATTTTCTGTCCAAAAAAAGATACCAGAAATTTGTGAATATTACTTCCGGTGATATGATTTATATATAGAGGATTGCAAACAATACATTGTTAAATGAAGGACTAGAAATAATACGAGCAAATTATTTTGCACAACACCATTTTGCTCTCAGTTCCAACTAATTTCTTTGTGAAATAACCTTGAATAAGTTAGGCATTGTGTATGCTTAAGTCTAATTTTCCGTTTTCATCAACAGGTTCGTGTGAATTAGTTTCGTAAGATTTTCAATAATTCTGTGAAAAGTTTATACATTAATAAAGTCCTGGGACGTACAGTACTGTCGTTTCGAAGACACTTTTGTGACATCGCACTCAGCCTTGGCGGTAAAACCTAAACGTATCTTAAGTGAAAACAATCATATTACATTTATTCCTTTCAAGATAAGATATCTCAGGCATGTATTTACTGTATGACTAAAGACCTGTGAGAAACATTAGCTCTATAATTGGAGGGGATTTTCTACATGTTGTTCACACCTTATTCCCAGTAGAGACTAACAATGTACATGTTGTTCACACCTTATTCCCAGCAGAGACTAATAATGTAGAGGTTTAATCAGAACTCCATACCAGACAGTTCTTAAACAAAGGTTTGACGGCAAACAGAAGGAAATTCTGAAGAACCCATTATCTGTTCAACATTGGCACATGCCGCTGCATATATGTGAGACTGAAGGATTCCAGGGAAGATTAACCACTTTGTAATCGTAGGTATTTTACGACATTCTCAAATGTTGAATTAAGAATCTACCCGCTGGGTCAGATACTTTCCACGGTTGATTAGTATTTATATTTTCTTTCCCAAACAGGACGATTAAGAGAGGAAAGAATGATAAATACAAACAGACTGAAAGTTGAATGTTAAGAAAAGTGATGCACCCAAGGTGCACCAAACAATTTAATGAGGTAGGTCAGTTATCATCAAACACATCTGTCATGTGGGACTCAATGGAACGGTGTACCCAGTCCACCAGACTTTATATGAGACAGTTATTGCCCCAAAGGATGTAATCAGTGCTTCCAGCGGGACATTTTCATGGTTTTACGAAGTAAATCTTGCTTTATGACAGAGTTCTACTCAGTGTGAAACATTTCAGTGACTGAAAAAAAGTTACAAAGGTATTCACACAGGAGAAGGTTTTATGATAGAAACCTCTGGAAACGTTGTGATTGATCGCCATCTAAATCACGCCTTAGTTTTCATTTTACTTTTCACCTGGTCAACAAATCGAAATCCCCACACACCAGTCTATTTCCCTACAGCTGTAATCATGTATCAAGTCCTTTGTTCGGTCAAAGATGAAAGTATCTTTGAGGGTTATCTCGTAGACTTACATTTCACGCAATTTATAAGTAAAAACTGTGCAGCCGATCTAACTTTAGTCATCTTGTGACAAGAGGAGAAATATTGAGAGTAAAGTTTTATAACTTCCGTTATAATCTGATTCGTACCTGAACACCTCTGTACGTTTACGATGTTTAATAGCAAACTAACAGGAATGTTTACATTATATCACTCTTGAGGATGTTTTTGATCTACCCAAACAAACGTAGCCTTAGTGCTTAGATTTTGGGACTGGACCTCCATATCTAGACACTTTTGTGTAGTCTTTTGATCAACAATTTGCACTATTTAAAGCCTCACATCTCAGCGTGTTTGCAGGAGTTAATGCTAGCTGTTAGTTACATTAAATCACCTTTGATCCAGCAAATGTAGTTATCTGAACTTTTGAAGTCTAAAGTTACAATATATATGTGCATGTATACGATAAATTATGGCAATGCATCAAAGTCTCATATTAAGTAATAAATACTGGGTTTAGGATTCTTAATTTATACATTGGCTAATATTGCTGGTAGCTATACAAGTCCGGTTTGATAATTACCCTACATAAATCTAAGCTGAGCCCATGGATCAGGACTCAAGACAGTCATCGTTTTTAATTTCATAATCCCACATATGAGCATTCACAATTGTAGTGCACCTGACTAAGATATATTTGTTCATCTTTGACCAGCGTCGATCTTGTCATGGTCTTTGGACCTGAGGAATGTAATATACTTTATTCATCAGTATATCTTCGTCTATTCATCAGTATATCTTCGTCTATTCATCAGTATATCTTCGTCTATTCATCAGTATATCTTCGTCCATACATCAGTATATCTTTTCGTTTCCAAAGAAAATTACTGATGACTTGTAATATGTGGGTCAAAGCTTAGAATTATTTCTTGAGTGTTTTCAAGATTTATAGCTTGACCTTTTTGACACAGAAAGCGGATGGAATTGTTGACAGTTGGTGTATGACTAAGGTGTTGACTGCTTACTGATCATCAGTGACTTTTGCAAGGTACATTTGATGCTGATTGATACCAGGGAATGCCAGAACGACTGATTCAATTCACTGATTAATTTATGGATTGGTTTTGTGATTTGAGAGCCATATTTTCAGTATGCGATGGTGGTCATTTGTATGAGCAGATGAAATAGAAGTAAACCATTGGACTTTGGCGAGTAACTAACAATCTTTCCACTAAAGCCCAGAGAACAATGGATGCTAAGAATCTCATAGACTGCGTGATTCATAAATTAATTATGTTGTCCAAAACCAATATAATATAAACACTTATGTTATATAACTTTATATATAAATACTGTATAGATTGACCATGGTGGCATAAATAAAATCACATGCGTTTCCAAGGGGTGCATATCAACAAGGCTCTAATAACAGGATAGCCTTCAAAGGAACTCGTCACTTTAAATAACAGTCAGTGAATAAAAACATTTTTGTATTTATTGGTTCTCAATGAAGCTCACTTAGCGAAATTTGCCCTTAACTACCATGCCGAGTATGTTGTAGAGATGCAATGTGCACTTAGCTAAGGGCTACTTAACACTAAGTATGCTTCATTAAACCGGCCCCAATCTATTTGTAATCTGTCTAACTGTCATCGTCTTTGATAGGCAGGTGTTCAATATTATCTGGAAATAAATTTGGGTTATTGCCTGCAATTAGTCACTTTGAGGTGAAATCGAATGATCTTATTGACTTTGTGCAGAACGTACTATCGCCTGAATCCTGCCTCCCGGGTGAACACAGTGAAGAATACGGTCAACTTATCCACGATCGTTTCTGTTTCGTTAGTTGAATTATATTGCTCTGTCACATCGAAATGAAAAATCTTGCAGCGAACAAGCCAGAAAACGTGAGCAAAATGATCAGTCTGTTAGGTGTCTATTTATTGCACAATTTTAAGACGATCAGATATTGGTCTTTCCACAGTTACTCCCCCCCCCCCCCTCCCTTTCCAAAAAAAAAAGAACATACAAAACATCAGAATTCAATTATTCGGCGGGAAATATCCATTTCAGCATCTCTGACCATCCGGGTCTGTGGGGCGAACTAGGGATTGATTGGCAGTTGATTGTATCATTTAATGACCGGAGAAATCGAACTAAACTCATGTTGACAGCATATTAACGGAAACTTGTTGCCCTCGTTTTCGACTCAACTCCTCGGTCTATCTTGTTACCATCAAAAAAAAAAAAAAAAAAAAATAGAGGAAACACGCTCTTGGCCTTGACGGAATTCAAGCAGCGCTTAAAATATTACGTGACTGGAATAAAGCCGTAGAGAATTTCAACGTTGCCAACATGATAACAGAGGCAAATTGTTCTGTCTTTGTGGAGCCCTCTTTAAAACAATGGCCGTACAATTGTATGCACAAGAAACAGAAGGTCGTGTGTACTGCGTAGACATCACTGACTTACGACTGAGAAATAATTATTGGCCAATAGGTTACTGTATATGTGTTTTTTGCTTTATTTGCTTCATTAAACCTTCGCCTTCAACAGTATTTTATGACCCGTTTTAATGTTGACATATTTATAACCCTGTCTCAGTGTATCGGGATGCCAAGTATACACCAGATTTTGACACCGGTCAGATCTTACGCCAGTTTTATAAATCTGAATTAACTAGCTAAGTGCTAACTTCCTTGACGACGTATGATATAGTGATATGAAATGCCAGTTAAATTTCTAGTCTAGCGAAATAACGCCATCAAAAAGTAAAGTTCGGTATATGCTTTTTAACGCGACCAGATTAAGGAGTCGATTTTTAAAATAAATGCTTTTTTTATTGCTTTTGTGAACTTTGAGATATAACCCAAAACCCCTTTGCGCTCGGTAATTTCCGTCGATTTAATGACGTCAAAAGTAAGTAAGTCTTTTTCAAAACAGCTCATATTCATATTATTTTTACTTTACTGGTACAGATGAGTGTTGTTACGTGGGTTATTGGTGAATTTGTCGTAATGGCATTTTCATTGAAGGAGGACTTTGACACTAAAACGCTTCATGAACGTGACCCGAGTGCTTTAGTCAGTTTCCTTACAAATGTGGGATACAGTTCATGCAGTACGAAATCCCGCTTCTCAACGTAAATTTTCTGAAATTATTACGACTTTGATAACATGCAAGTCTCGCTCTAAAGCGTGATTTCGCCTTACATGAATTTCACACCCCTTGTGCTGAGCGTCGAGTAAGGAAGTTCAATGATTGGTAAATATTCTACAGCTAGGAAAATTCTCTTAAAACAAAAATATAGTGAAAAGAAAATTCCTTCTGAAGTGTTTATCGACATATAAGGTTTGAACATTTTGAAGATAGATAAACATTCATCAACTGTGACTGCCTCGATCCCGTGATATTCAAGTATACTAAAATTATCAAATTCAACCAGCGTAATTCTTTGTGAACTCTTAGTTTTGCTTCCAGAAGAATCCTGTTTCACATGGTTATTTATAAAAACATATGAAAACAAACGATCCTCACCAAGTACCGTACCTGACAAACGCCATTGTTTTATAAACCTCAACCAAACTCACGGAACATGGATTCCGTACTTCAAGTTCGGTAAAATAAATGGATAAATGTGAAGTCAGTGCTTGCCTACCAATCGCTAGGACACATGGGATGTTGGTCCATTGTCTTGTAGGCAATTAGCAGTCTTTTCCGTTCGTGTGATATTTAGGTTCTATGAAAATTAGTTCCCATACTATCATTTAGATTACGCATTTAGCTTGGGCTAAACTTGAAGCTTTTCACACTTGAAAACATCGGTTGCTGCCTCCCATAGACAAGTGATTTCCTTCGGGTACTCAAGTTTCCCGCACCCCCAACCCCACTAGAGTACAGTGTAAGTGAAAATTCTTGAGTAGGACCTTACACAGCAATCAAATAAACAAAATAAATGTATATACAATGCAATCGCCATATGCTGTGTTTAGCCACATTTGTCGATCTTAACTGAGCAGAGGGAATTATCAAATGTCACCAGGTACTTGGTAAACCTTTATCAGTTGCTTGATAAACCATCACCAGGAATCAAACCGACAAACCTTTACTACGTACCTGACAAAGCTCCACCAGGTACGTGACCAACAATCTCTCTGTACCTCAGGTATAAAAAACCGAGGGCAAGGGAAGGCTTGATTCAAACACGCGACCTCATTTGTCGCAGCTAGTAGTTTGAACTGCGGCAATCTGGGAACGCTCAACATGTCACGTAAAAGGTGTAGTCGCAGTTTGGCTCTGCTTAATCACTCTAACTGGATTCCACTGGTGTCATAAACCGTGGGCTAAATTTGGCGAGGCCCATTTAGTCAGATATCCTTTACTTGGTGCAATTATCCTTTTCAACGCAGATCATTTGCATATTTTATTAGGCAGCCAATATAGATTGTCAGTCATGTGTTGGAGTGTATAGGATAGGAAACGTCGTGCGAGCCCAAGAACGGATCACCCGTCGGATATGCTATTAATACGTATTCTACATTGTCTAAGTGACCAGCAAAAATGAATTCTTCTTTTGAGGCTGTGGACACTGATCCGGAATCCACCAACGGCAACCCGAAGCTGGGGACGTGAGGCTCAATACAGACAAGGCAATTCTCCGCTGACACGTCCTGCTCTCCCGGCATTTACACTCAGACCACATCTGTCATCATGTACTTTCGAACCAGGTTTAAAGGCTTATAGAACACTTTCACAAAACGTCCGGGCGTTGATTCCTCTCCACACATAACGCCATGTTATATGGCTACAAAATAGATAAAAATCTTCGGACTAAGAGCCAGGAATTTCACTCCAGATCTCAGCAAAGGCTTTAATTCAGTGATACCGTGGATTATGTTTCTTGACATTATTTTTGAGCTCCCATGCAAATGAAGTAAAAATATCAAACCCGACATGAGTGTCGTATTCAAACTCTGATTAACGGTTCTGATATAGATTCTATATAGGCAAACATTTTACACTGCACAGAAAGTCAGTTATCACTCAAACAAAATAAATGCTAATGACAAAGGAAGATAGCACACAAACTCCATTATCAAGGAAAAGGAAAAACATAAAAACAGATGAAAGGGACAATTTTTCGTGGTGTATTAAAGAAAAATTCATCTCATGTTTTCTGTGCTCTTGAAAAGTCGACTTTCTTCCCCCAGAGAAGCCTATGCTTCAAGGTGATCAACGTGGCTGCCATTTCAATTTCCCCACTGGTTTATCAGATTAAAAAAATCCATTCCTCGTCACTGCTGTTATCGTGTTGATGTTTCAGCTCTAGATTATTGCTTTTTTTTTTTAGCTTATCTCATATGATCCTTGTAATAATAATCAAATACTACATTGCTACTTCCGAAGACAAACAACACAAATACCACTTGTAATGTTTAATTTTTATATGACAATTTGGAATGGCTTTTAATAATAATAACAACAAACGGTGAAACTAAAATTGTTTATGGTAACATCACACTTTCTTTCGCACTTGTTACCATACATGTAACACTTTCGCTGTTGGTCATCATCAACACAAATGTACAGCCTATCGGATTTCCGGTACAGACAACTTAGATGTGTACAATTATATATACATGTTCACGTTCAAATCACGCGAGAAAAAGCTCCTGCCAGTCTGTATAAGATAAGCACGGTATTTAAATCAAGTGAAGGATATATAAAGGTGCGAGTTCTTGTGCACGGCGGCTATGTTAAAACATTTTGTTCCCGCGTAAACACATAAACAATGTAGACGTTAACAAACGTTGATAGTTGATCATATAAGACAGAATGTCCCACATTTTCCCCACACTGTGCCGCATTATCGCACACTGTCCCATACTATCTCACGATGTGCTGACATTATTCCACTCTGTGACACATCCCACATTATCCCACAAAGTCCCACGTTATTTCACAATGTCCCACATTATCCCACAATGTCCCACATTATCCCACAATGTCCCACATTATCCCACAATGTCCCACATTATCCCACAATGTCCCACATTATCCAACAATGTCCCACATTTTCCCGCAATGTCCCACATTATCCCGCAATGCTCCACATTACCCCGCAATGTTGTTAACGAATAGTTTGTTCCTTGGGCAGATGCCTAGAGTTTTGCAATGAAACAAGCGTCTGTCAGTGCATATAGGTAAACCAAACAGGTAAACCGTCAGTGTCACACTCCACTCAATACACTTGCATAGTTAGTATAGTGTGTATGTCTTCAATGCTGTACCGTCACGCGTGAAGACGATGCTTAAGTTATGGAGAGACCAACCTGTTAGTATATCCAAAGCCCCAGTGTTTGGATGATGGACCCCCTCCTTGCACTCCTCAGAGCCCGTCGTGATAGTATATTTACTGAGAAGGACAGTCTACCTGTCAACAACCCTGACTTTGAAGGGTAGGATTTGCTACGTGAATCATTGATGCTAACAAGGAAATAAGAGATAAATCAGGAAGTACCATCTGGATTTGTCAGAATTGAACAATTGGCAGCCGAGATACACCTGTTTTGAGCAAATACGGACTAGCACGGATGAGCAAAGCTTTGGAGCCGACAAGCCCGGTTTCTGTGTTCCTTAGTTGATATATCCGGGACCGTTCAGATCCGCAACAGAAGTCTCTGTCCGTTGTGTTAATGTCTTTCTTGTAATGAACATGGATTTGGACGTGGGGATACAATTTGATCATCACATTCTCAATACAGCTGTCGGCGATGATGCGCTGTGTATGAGAAGTGTCTTTGCCTCTGGCTACACTCTCCGAATATTAGTCAGCACAGAGAAAGTGTGCGCCAGAACGGAGATTATCCCGCTATAAAGCGTCAGCTGACAAAACAACTTGAGAGTCATGCCGAAGGGCTACCTCACGGCATAGCTCAATGGGTTAAGTAACAGACTCGAGGCTCTTCTGATAGCGACTGTGTCAATTACCCAACTTTACACAGCAACATTTGCTCATGTGGAGACCACGTAATTGTTCCATCTTTGCCATCGCGAACATGTCCAAGGAAAAACCGCCTGAGGGAGGACCCTACAACAGCGAGCCAGTGTTGCTCTGTAAAGAAGCTGTAGTCTGTGGAAGACAAAGTGGACTTCGGAGGATCCCAGCAGTAGAGGGAATACTCACGGGCCAGGATAGAAGCTCTGTGAAGTCATGCTTCTAATCGCAAATCCAATTTCACTCCTTTCATCTTGTCGCGGGAAGAGAGAGTTATCACAAAGCCCTGCCCCTGCGGACGAACACAGCACAGTCTTTGCTGCACGAGACACTGGCCCCACAGCCCCGCGTCCAAATGAGATCAGTCGAGTTGAATATTTCCCAGCTGTCATACTTGCGTGTGTGAATTTGATACACTTTCCTGGAGTGGTTCAAACCCGATCAGTCGTGGTGCGCCGTAGCTGTACTGTAACAGACAAAGATAATACACAATTATCAACCAGACAATGCTGAAATCCCGCCATCCATCAATCTGTCCACATTCCCCGACATACAGACGCAGGATATTTGTGGCCATACTGAAGTATAGGCTGTGTGAATAGTCCCCTAATGGGAGTAAGTAAAGGAACAACCAATTAATCCGGAAACAAGTGACCTTCAGGTGGCAAACCTCGCATGGATGGAGTCCTTGTGTTTTCTTTCAGTGAGGAACAACCTTGAGTGTAATATTCCAGGAGGCAATTGTGTGAGAAATCAGAAGTTACAGATGTCAACATTATTATGAAACTGGGTGTTTCAATGTATCATTTTTCAATGAATTTTCTCGACAGATAAGTAGTTCTGTAGTTGGCAAATATCTACCTCTATCTTGAACCACCTTTTGAATTATGAATATTTTATGTCAGACTATGAAATGTTCTTGAATGCTAGCCTTCAAGTATTTCTATAAGCCACTGTATCTGTAGGATGTGAAATCTTTCAAGTCATCTGTACGAATAAATATTTGTAGGTAATAATTTTGAACATTAAGACAAGATAATGTTAAAAGTGTTCAAGGTCTTCCCCAATACAGTGCTTTTCGAATACCATATTTGGGGAAACATTTCCAGACATTCCGGTGTTCTTGATTAATGTGACAGATTTCTTATTCATATTCCTAAATGTTACAAGGTAATGGACCATGCGGGCAATGAAGATAGTGATACTCACTGTTGATACAGATTTCTCAGGGGGCGGGTAGTCGCAGGCGAAGGCTCCATTTTCCCTTTCCGGGGGTGGAGGATGGTAACCCCTGTTGTTCTGAGTAACACCTATCGTCGATATATCCTACAAATTTGAAATGGAAGTTTATCTGTAAAGTCAGGGTTAAAATTTAACAATAGATATTCCGTGTTTAGAACATAAGCGTGGCTGTTTAAGAACAGATTTTATACCCTGATTGATAATGTAGCATCCCCACCAAGATGTGAGTCAACTACAATACGAGACACCTCCTGTAATAAACAGCGCACACCTCAGTGACCATTACAAATAGAATTATTTTCCTCTGCAGATATTGGTGATGTCTAGGAACATGCCACGACGTGAAAACATTCCTGACCAGTAGAGTGCAGCCCAGCGTGAGCAGGACACAGGCAAAGATATGTGTGGGGACAAGGAAGCCAGCCTAACCCAACGTCATGTTCAATTTGCCATTTCTCTTTTCATTCCATATTAACATATGACTTGTTAATGGAATCTGGCAAGCGGAAACGTGGATTTTTTTGTGAACATGTAGCGTTAGAAACAGGAGACATGAGTTCGTATATCCTCCAAAGGGCCGAATCGATGGGGATTTGCTGTCGAACCATTTACTCGTACAAATATTGCCATCAAATGATCACAGCGTGTGACATTTAGCCCCGAACTAATGGACACGGTGTCATATAGAACAAGTTTATTTCGCAGTCCATCGGTTCTGGAGTAAAACAGGGTCATCAATGAGGGGCACTGTCTATGGTGCCCTGACCAAAAAGTGCTCTCATTTTTCAACCAAACTTATTAAATTTGTTCCTCATCGTTGCTGTGTTTCTCTTTGAGTGCAATGTGACCATGGAAACATAAAATAACTGGATGCATATGTATTCTTGACAATAAGCAACAGAGCGCCATCGCCCACTCATTGAAATAAAGAAACAGGAAATAAATCAACACAAACAGTGGAAAATTATTTGCCCAAGTTAAATTATATATACACAAGGAGAATATTTACATTAGCATGGACATCCACCGGTGGGCTCGGCGCTGACAACAACACTTGCAAATTACTCTCTACCTTGTCCGATCTTTGAATTCTTGATTTTAAAAGAAGTTCAAAAAGCCCCACAATCATGGAGAGAGCGAGTCCACCGATGAGAATGTAGAATATCCCTGCTACATTGCTTAAAGACAAAGGACGCTTTAGTGATCCTTCCTGATAGTGAGAAAAGAAATGAAAGATGGAATAAAATTTATTTGATTGTTGTTTAACGATACGGAATTACAAGACACGATTGCAAAGATGGTTTAGTGTAAGTCAAACTAACTACATGTATTTATTTATTTGATTGGTGTTTTACGCCGTACTCAAAAACATTTCACTTATAGGACGGCGGCCAGCATTATGGTGGCAGGAAACCGGACAGAACTTGGGGGGTTCTGCCAGACCTTCCCACGTACGGCTAACTACATGTAAGTGTCAATAAAATCCTACAACAATCGTTATACACTACACGATTTAGTATGTTTAAATGAAAGCCACTGATTAATATGATAATGATTAGTCACAAAACCATGTGAACACATGCTCTTGAACAAGGAAAATTGTTGGCCTTGATGGCAAAACTTGACAGCCTGTTATGTAGACCTTCGTACATGTGAACAAACCTCACAAGCGGGGCATTAGTGTCTTTCCATTCTTGTGCTATTTACCGTTCATTAATGAAAGGTCATGTGAGAGACAACTCAGTATATTATTTGCCTGTGAAGAACTATACTATCAGCCTGCAAAGCCGGTCTTGATTTTTTTTCATTGAAGGGGGCATATTTCTTAGCACAAGAGGCCACCTTTTTGGTTCAATTTTACAAGGGCAATAATGAAGTCGTCCACATTTGTCTACACTGCTTTTCTTTCCAGGACCACATTATGTGGCCGGCTCTCTACATTGCTTACATGTACCTATAAGGCCGCCCTGTTCTGAGCCTGCTCCGTATAGATAATTTATCAAGTTCTCTATGGTATTTACCTTTGAAGAGCCATCTTGCGGGCCGCACTCCCCCTTGTCGTACCACCATTTCTGTTTAAGTTTTGTTAAAGTACCCTCTTCATGTAGCTTTAAAACTGCTAAACTTATTCTGTCACTGAAAGCAAAACATGACCCATACTGGTTTAAAAAGCAAATAACAATATTACAACTAGATGGACTCTTCATCACAGTTGGTTTGGTAAATGACAATCGTTTTATACATATTTGCACTGATATCGTAAGGAAGTTTCAATAACGCAAAACACTGTGCAAGCATTATAATAAAAAGTCTTTCCATTGAACTCTTAATAAATTTACATTCTTACTGGAAGTTCTCAAATGTTTAATTAATTGGCACACTCATGGCCTTTACAGGTTCATAAGTGTGAAAAAGGTCCAGCTAATTATATAAGACACACTGTGAATACAATGTCTGTCAAAGTCATTCTATGGACGTGGTAAAGAAAGGTATTCGGAAAAGATCGTTAATATGCTATTTTCAGGTGTATGTCAGATTGGTTTAATAAGCGATTAATAAAATGACGTTACCTTAAAGGGGACCCGGAAGGGGTAGCTATTCCAAAATTTTTAGCATCAAGATTGGTGCCGACTTTTATGGTGTTGCAGGGTAACCTATTATTCATGTAGTCGTTGGTAGTTGATTCGACGAGAAAAGCATACTTCCCTTTCGACTGTCTCACTCGTTTAATACCCTGCTCAACGCTAGAGACAAACAAGGACTGGTCTGACGACATATACGCCCACATTCGTTCATACGTGGGTACTTTAGAATTCTGCGAAGATGAATTAATAATTTATAAGCATGAATTACCATTAGCTTCAGCCACAATGGATATGTAAGCTTTGAATACAGGCTGATGTAAGAAGATACGTTCAAGAGTAATTTTAATTCATGGAGGAAGAAAACATAGTCCCTAAGTTTATGGTAACGAAATGAAACAAAATTTAACAAACCGAGAGGACAATCACATAGCATTATATTGTTATAAGTTATAGTTACGTCGTGGCAGCTTAATGATTGACAATCCATTATGCCATCAATGACCTTTTGACCTATATGTAAGAAAATGCGTGAGTGAGAAAGAAAGAGAAAAAAACGTAAGGAATCGCTGTGCTGTGGTCAGAATGTATCACAGATGAAGTTGGATTAGACTGAACTAAGTCTGATATTGGTCTTTCATTTGTTGTGTTTACGTGTCTTTCCGCTTTACTTGGGTAATTTCATGACAGTTCCTCCGTTGAATATAGAAGATTGTCAACCACAACTTACTCGAACTCAACTCATGTAGCTTATATATTTTGCTGCCTCACTGGATCGCCATACTGAAGACAAAAGCCAGAATTTACCCAGTACTAACACTGGAATAATTTTAGAGCTTCTACATATTGACTCACTTTAAAAAATAAATAAGTACTCCCTCCAAGGAGCGTTCCGTAAGATATCTCTGTCTGAGAGACGAGATCATCCGCTGATTCTATAGGTGTGGTCATCCTCTCGATGGTGAGGAAGGCCGCCAGGTTAGCAGTATAGGAAGAGATGATAATTAGAGTGAAGAACCACCATACACTGCCTATGACCCGGGCAGACAATGACCTGGAAGCAGAGAACACATACACTATATGCAGAGCTGACGCACGCTGCGACCATAGCTCAGCCTGACACTGGCCTGGAAACAGAGAACACATACACTATATGTAGAGCTGACGCACACAGTGGCCATAGCTCAGCCTGACACTGACCTGGAAACAGAGAACACATACACTATATGCAGTGTTAACGCACACAGTGGCCATACCTCAGCCTTACAATGACCTGGAAACAGCGAACACATACACTATATGTAGAGCTACCGTACACTGTGACCATAGCTCAGCCTGACAACGACCTGGAAACAGAGAACACATACACTATATGTAGAGCTTCTACACTGTGACCATGAACCGGGTCGGCACGGACCTGAAAACAGAGAACACATTCACTATATGTACAGCTGACGCCCGCTGTGGCCACAGCTCAGCCTGACAATGACCTGGAAACAGAGAACACATACACTATATGTAGAGCTACCGTGCACTGTGACCATGACCCGGGCCGACATTGACCCGAAAACAAAGAAGACATACACTATAAGAAGAGCTAAAACACACTTTGGTCATAGCTCGGACTGACACTGATGTGTAAAGAGAACAAATACACTTCGTGTTAAGCCACCGGACATCTGCGACAACTGTAACAGTTAAAGCGTAACCATGACCCGGTCCGACACTGAATAGAGAAACATAAAAAAGCTAACCTACACTGTGGCCATAGATCGGTCTGACACTGATGTATAGAGAGAACAAATATACTTCGTGTTAAGCTACCACACACTTTGGCCACGACCCGGCCCGACATTGAACTGGAAAGAGAGAACAAATACCCTCAATGCACATTTACGTGTACACTGTTCCAATGAACAATAATAAGCCATAAAGCTGATTGTTACACTACTCCATAAAACAATCCTGAGTTTAGTTGGCAATGAAAAGCACTGCAACATGTGTCTTTATTTAACATGAATTACATTCACCTTCGACTATGATAGCTTTGTGGAAAAAGGTGCTAATTCTGATAGCCTTTAATTTTGGTAAAACGAAAATCTAAAAAAGTAAAGAAAGGTATTTTCCTAAATAGTTTTTATTGTTTGTTATGATGGTTACTACACATTAGGTTGCTAAGCTAATCAAATCAACGGCTGTCACTTCATTTTGTATTTAGAGGTTTTAGACAATCGTTTCCATAAACGTTGGACTATATAACGTAAGATAATTTTATGAAACCATTTCGGGGCAGTGACAGTCCGTACCGACTGCATCAAGATTTCATATAATTCGAGGAAAATCTCTCAGGTTTGGCTTGACGAGTGGGCATCCCTGATTCGGTCCCTATGCAAATAGGTGAGTGGATACCCTTGTGGCCACTTGCTTTTTGCCCCGTGGGTGGTATATCATATATAAATACCCCAAAGAGAGTAGAAAGAAAAAACTCACAATGAATCAGGCCAAAAACAGGTGCCAAGACTACAATAGCACTTTTCGAAGAACAAAGGTGTTAGTTAGCCAAGGGCATTTGCTTCTGTAACTACAACGAGTGCTAAGCTTGAATGTTAATCTGAATAATAGATATTCCGTGTTTCTAATCATGGCGAGAGATATTGTGCAAGAGTTGTGAAAAGCCGTTGACGATGTGGCCGCTTATTTGTGACCGGAGAATTATCGCCAGCACTTGACCTGTGCTGAAGAACTTCGTCTTTGCGAACAAAACCCTGTTGAGCGGCATGTATTAAATGTTGAACAGGGAGATACCAGTAATTAGCAACCAAAAACACATCCGTCTCTGTCTCATCTTCATCAATAATTTCATAGGAAAATCACATTCATCAAGTAGGCCCTCGACGGGTGGGGAAAGTGAGCGGAGACCTGGCCAAATACGGCATTGTCCGTGCTGTTGATCTGCGGGCAAATACTGGAATTAGGCAGGAAGAAGTGCGTAATTACTTGGACAAGATGGAAGACTTACTGCCAACGTTGTAGCCCGAATTAATGAGGAATGGCGATAGGGGCGCCATGAAACCAGAGATGCCGCAGAAAAAACGGCAATATTGCAAGCAGCATATCTCCTGCAACTGTAACAGTTAAAGCGTAATTGTCCAGGATGCAAGAGGTATTATATAACATCAAAATTAGGAGGATTGTCTTCCCCTGTCCGGCTCACGTCGGAGGAATCACAAAGGCGCACCTCCTTTACTGTACTTAGGGCAACTGGAATCCACATGGGCACAGAGCTCCCTTGGCCAGATATCAAGTTACATACCGTGTAATTGTTCGTTTGAGGTTTAAGGTCGATTTCAATATTACCTTCTGCCATGATGCGTTGCTGTCGCCTTGTACGATTTTACATCCGTTTATTTGAGGGCATATTCACACCTGCCTTAGCGGAGTGCAACACCGAAGACACCAGATATGACACCCCATCCACTCACAGGACTGCACTGACACGGGTTTGATCAGTACTTGACTATATATTTCTTTTTACTGGACGCCACGCGCGAAAGTACCAAGACCGCCAGTTGGGGAGTTTTGATATAGTACTCTTTTTTCGCAAAAGGTACAGAAGTCTCACTGTATCATGTGACTTTCAGTTTCTCCATCAGTCGTCTATTCTAAATAACTTTTGAAATATAAAACTTTTCAGATGCCCCTGTTATAGCACATGTAATTAAGAAATAGTAAAGCATTCCGGACAGGTCACGTGGTAGGAGTTTTTTTACCTTTAGTTATAGAAAAGTTCCAACTCAAAACTCCCTTTTGTTGTCGTAAATATAACCCCTACCACAACAACGTATGTACATGTATAATACGTGTCGTCAAGCCACTCATTATGAGACATAAAATGGAACAAGGGAAATAAATACTTTAATATTTCGTATATATTAGGCCTAGTAACGCCTTACACGGAAACGAAGTAGGCTATTACGTCATTCAAATGAGGTATTAAGTCGTCTCAAACGAGGTGTTAAATCTTTCAAACGAGATATTATGTCATTTAAACGAAGTGTTAAGTCGTTCAGACTGGGTACTAAATAGCTAGGACTAGTCATAAAGTCGACATTATGTCGTTAAAACCGGTTTTTGTGGGAAGTCAACATTTTAGTTTCCATGCTCCCTGTGGGAGAAATTGAGTCGTTCCTCAGCACTCATGGCAACTCATCAGTGTATAGGATGTACTGTCGCCAGTGCAATACTGTAAATGTGTCCTTTTCTGTTGTTGTTATACTATTACTAACGCATACCAGTCCAGTCTAGTCTAGAAAAAAGCGTCGCGAATATATACCAGATCTGAGAACGATTACCGCTACAGACAATCAGACAGACATTATTATTATTCGAGTCATAGAGGCCAGTGTCAATGGGAATGATTTTAGAAACGTCAAAGGTAATAAACGGGGCATTATTAAATGTCAGTTTAACGAACTTCGCTATCAGTAACCGTCGGGTGTTCATA
The DNA here is from genome assembly GCF_032854445.1 of Liolophura sinensis. NCBI lineage: Eukaryota > Metazoa > Mollusca > Polyplacophora > Chitonida > Chitonidae > Liolophura > Liolophura sinensis. The sequence continues at coordinate 37,723,905 of NC_088302.1, read as the reverse complement.
TAGCCAATATTATTAATCGTCAGCACCTATAACGTTGATATAGGTGAATATCATATATCACCCGCAACATCAATACATACGACGTCAAAAGTAATTGAACCGGTTTTAATAGTGCAAGAATCAAAAGAATATGTAATGAAATAATCGATAACTATGTCGATATTCTAAAAAGAAGATCAACAATTTAAAAATCGAGAAATCTTGCCATTTAAATAGCTTTAATCTGAGATGTATCGACAATATAGCGGTCAACAAGATACTAAAATGTAAGGAATCTTTCATTCTTCCAGCTGAGCTTTCAGAACAGATCAGTCCGCTTGTTTTCGTTGGTTTGAAACACTTCTTTTAGTCTGTGTTGTTCTTACGAGGCAAAAGCTTTGCTTTACAAAGGGTTTTCTTTGAACTAAATCCTGGCGTACTTCTGACTTCACATCACCTAGTTATAAAGGCCATGCACAGGTTCCACAAAGAGATGTTGGACCAAAATCCAGACTTAAAACCTCCATTTCTTACACAGTTTATGGTCCCATGAGTTCAAGCTTTAGATGGACTTAACATAACACTCAAGTTCAGCATTTCAAATTTTAAATAATATTCTAACATCTGACAAGGCAAATAAGCACAGAATGGAACAGCATTGTCGTTGTCACCCAAGTGACGCGTTTCACAAAGCGCACGTAACTTCTGAGTAAGTTTTTGCAGAGCAAATTTCAGCCAAAATAGGGGAAAAGAACATGCTAACTTTAATGGTTAAAATTTTGACTTATGTCTAAGATTGCTTCGTTACCCAGGGGCCAGATGATTGGACGTTTTGTTGTTATTAATGGCTTTGTGTCGTCATGGTGGGTTGCGTGTATTAACGTTATGTGTATTCTGAATAAATTAGCCAATGGGCGACAATGCTCTGCTCCACTATATATGGCAACTCCCAAAACAGAGACGTATTTATTTATTTGAACGCTGTTTTTGTTTCAATTCACACGACGGGTGGCCAGTTTGATGAGTTAACCAAACCGGACTACGTGGAGTAAAACGTCCCTTCCTGTGGCAAGTAAGTGACCACCTTTTCCACATAAGACACAACACTCACCTGCTCAGCGAGCTGAAATATTTGTGGGAGACAAGACGTCTACAGCAACCTGCATGTAAGGCCATTCGAATAATAAGGTCACATGAGCAAGACAGAAACGGGGCCAACATGTCCAGTATTCTATATACCGATTGAATTTAACGCCACGTCGGCAATATTTCAGCCACATCTGGGCGATATACCGATTGAAAAACATTAAAAAACTGCAGTTTACTGCACCCCTTTAAAATAACTGTCATATAAATTGATAAAGCACATTATACAACATAACTGAAGTGAGATTTATTTTACCTTGGAAAGAAATCGCTTCCCTGTTGCATGAGGGCGCCAAGTGAAAACCAGAAACTGTTCGGGATATCGAACTCATTGACAGCCACCGAACCGGTCGGAGACATCATCTGTTTCCACTCATACGGACTAAGGCGGCTGACGATGAATAGTCCGATACTGACGCCCACGTAGGCAAATATAATGCACATCCAGATATATTTGGAGAGAGGCGCCATGAAAGAAAAGACGCCAGGTTTTTCAGTTTGAGGCTTCTTGATCATAATACTGATTCCCAGGTCCATGAAGGGCTTGGAGAAGTCCACAACTTTCTCCCGCTCTACTGTGATGGTTAAATCCGCGATGGCTAGGTCTGCTTCCTGTGGAACAAAACGAATTGTACGAAAATCTTGAATCTCCAAAGCAAAGTCTTTCTGATTTTAAAAGTTTTAACATTTAAAAATTTGTTCGTGGTAAACGAGTTGGACTGATTGGTGGTTTAACATATTTAACAATTTTGTGTGTTGCCTCATATCAAACACCTTGCAATATATCACAATCAACATTGGTATTTTCTTCTTATATCAAGTGTCTTGTACTCTGCCCCAATCAACACTGGTATTTCCTTCACATATCAATCAGTTTGTACTGTACCACAATCGACCTTGGTATTTCCTTTAAATACCAACCTGTTTTTACTGTACAACAATCAACATTGGGATTTCCTTCCCATATGAACTGGGTTGCACTGTACCACAGTCAACACTGGTATTTGCTTTCCATACTAAGTGACTTGCACATCATTCAAATATCAACCGGTTTATACTGTATTACAGTAAACATTGGTAATTTTCTTCCAGTATGAAATGAATGTTGCTTCGAAGCGCTTCATGTCAAAGGGAAATATTTAATCTTTTCACTCAATGATAAGTTTAAGAGGATGCTGTGTATTTACACTTAATTCATGTTCAAGAGAACAGTATTTATGCTCTATTGCATACAGGTAATTATCAGTCTGCTAATGTGCAACGGTGTGCATTTCATGTTAAAGTTTTGTAGTCTTTCGTATGTTGTATTCAGACAGAACAAAAAATTTTCTGTCAAGGTACTCTGAAGAAACTTTCTTGGGGCAGAGCTTGTAAAATCCACGATCTGCAAAAGTATGTATTTCATTTTATAACCTCTACTGTCTTATGAATGTTCTCTTCAGACAGAACAAACGAAATGACGGAAAACAATATGAAGCAGTCATCTTGAGACAGAGCATGAAAAACTGCACGACTTACATCTCTCACGAGCTCTCCAATCATTCCGGTCCATGAGCCGTTGCTTAGCCGCTTCCCATATTTAGCATCTTTCACAGGCCGAAGAACGTAATCAATTTCTAGGTGTTTTGCAATTTCCACTGCCAATTCAGCACAATAACCTGTCAGTAGTAAAGAATGATCTCATCAAGAACGTCTGTTCTCCAGAGATGTTTACATCAATTCATTGTGATATAAGCGTCTTACGGAACACAGGTGTCTGTCAGTGTTTTGGTTTTGTATTCGAGCTCCGCAATTTTAAAGTAAAATAAAGACTTATATGCATCAGTGAAACTAATCCCCATAAAGTTAGCATACCAATAGCCGATCTTATCTATTATTATATCTCATAGGGTACTTCTGGGTCGAGGGAGGGTCACATGATATTCCGCGAAACATGATGTACACCAAAGAAAGTCAACGTCACGCTGAAAAAGTATTATCCCACGTTCACGAGGCAATATCCAACGAGCTCGTGCCAATCCAACAATCACGTGCTTTTATTCCACAGCAGTTATCTCCCTTTGAGAGCTCTCTGGCGTCTGCTTGTTCGTAAAGTAAACAACCGGTGGTTATAGCTCCCTTATCGGCGATTTAAAACTCAACTCGAAAAGGTACTGATTTTTCGGTATAATAAAACATATGGTGCATGCTGTGGGGTGGGGCATCTTCTCTCGACAGGTTATATATTTCTCTCGAGCTGACAATTCCTGATGTCCCACCCAACAGCATGCACTATCTGTATGTTCTGAAATTAGAATCACTTTCTCTGGACAAACTGGCATCAGCTATACAGTGTATCGAATATCAAGGTTTAAGCACCGTATTTTATATGGTGGCGACCACCGGGTACTTGGCCATCCGTTAAATCCGGCAATCTACAGAAAAGACACCACTATGCTGAGTAAGTACTATCTCAGATTTCTGTCTAACCGACAAATCTCTTCAAGAAACCTTCACCAGACCTTAGCAAAACGAGCAACTTGTCAGACACTCTCCAGTAATTCAAACTCGTGACATAAACCAAGATGATCAAAGTGAAATGATTTTGAGGCCGTCATAAAGCAACAACAAAATCGGTCAGTTCAAAGAAAAGGATAACATGCAAGCCTTATTCACCAGGAAATTAAATACTACACAAAGAAAGTTATCTACCTGTTTTATTACGTTTGTTTCCCAGACAAAGTTATGGGTTCAAAGCCTTAAGTACAGATAACCCATGAAAGTAACTGGTTTCCAATCACACGTCTGCAGCCCTCACAAAATAGCTATTTGAAAGTGGACATGGAGCACTTAATGCCACGTTTTTAATAAAAAGCATTGTATATGGAAGTCAGCTGAGGCACGGTAATCACGTCCCCACTCCTCGATGATTATTATCTATTAAGCATGAAACGGCCAAGAAACACAGACTAGAATGAGTACACAGCAAGTTGTATATGTGCATATGGAGTTATTGTTCCCATAGCTAACAGATTTTCCATTACGTAATGGTTCTAGCCATGACATCAGTATTAACAGATTACATCGTGTACACTTCAAACATCGCAGGCCCTAGTGAACAGCCTGGATCGTTCACACGGGTATGCCACTGTGGAATTCTCACCTGTGTATTTCTGATTACCCACGGGGCACTTGCCGTCACGGTCAGGACAATCCTTTCGCATCAAGTAAGGCTTTGTCTAGAATCCAAACAAAAAGATAAAATCTGAGAAATTCTATCAACAAAAATTAATTCTGGGAACTAGTCTCGAATTAAAAGCTTTCAAGAAATATGGATAAACTTATTGAGAAGATTAACGATTAGATTAGATTTGGTTTAACATTAACACTTGTGTAAATGCCCTTGTTATATTGACGATAGCTGTTAAAATAGCAATATTAGAAATCCCAGTGGTGAAAATAAAAATTAACAGTCAAATGAATCCGAGGGTTAATTTGTTTGGCAATTACAAATCTTCACGATGATATTAAATTTTTATAATATTAAGACACGCAAAAGTTAAGCTAAAAACATCACATAAATGGCTTTTCAAGCAAGTCTGTTGAGTGTTTAGAATATCACTAGAGAATTAAATATCCGTGCAGTCATATTAAATTATGTTTTTTTTTGTTATGAATTCAATGATTTAATTTCAGATTGATTTAAGAAAATGTGATTAACGGTTCTTAAATGTCAAACCTAGTGAGTTATTTTTTTTAACGTAGAAATAGGAAGCTTCAATACAACGTAGCATTAACAACTTGACAAATGAAAAATACCTTCAGGGTGCCGTTTATAAGAGATAATCACCAGACATGACAACATAACCGAGAAACTCTAAAGAAAACAAGTCTATGTAACAATAATTATTTTACTGACTAATATTTTGGCGACAATTGTCTTAAGTTTTGTTACAATTACATATGGTATATGTTTCTTTCCAGGACCTTCTAGAAGGTCATGAAACAAAAACTAGACAGAATCGTGACATAACATAAATCTAGTGAAGCATAAACACAGCGGTTATCGGAATCTTAGAGACAACGTAAATCTTTCTTCACATTTGCAACTTACAACAGATAGGAGGATGTTAAAGCCACCGTAAATCTGGCTACATTTAATAACACATCTTACCAGAATTGTAGAGACAATATAGGTCTTGTTCAACATCACCATGCCTTTTTCGTCTATTTTTTCAGAACCCATTTCGCCGTTGAGACCAGCAGCTGAATTCCACTCATGGACCTATGATGAAATCGATGATACTAGGTAAGAATATCAGACTACTGCGCGCTAGAAAACACATCACATAAGTTATTTTGTTCAACCAAAACACAGTAATGATTAAAATGTATCTACAGCACGTATTTTCTCTTTACTGAGTACATCCTTTACAAGGAAGGCGGAATTCAGTTTCCGCTGTCATTGCTATGTTTTATCACCCAGCTTTGTGATAATCTTACGACCCCACTTCAGTTAAATTAACAGTTTATCGAATGCAAAACTGGAACTCTTAATTACGTTCATTTATGTTAACTGTAAACTCCTACAGGTGTTCATTTACGAAATGTTCATACATAAAAATAGCCTTCATACATGAATGAACCTCCAACCTGTCGATACAACGGAAATGAGACTATTAATATGTTTGCTGAGATAATGTAACTTGTCTTGGGTAAGACAGTATTGTATTCATCCACCTACAAAGTTCCCCATGAATGATCTCTGAAATTCAACAGCATTTACAATTCCAGGCACTTTAGTTACCTAAATTTCGTGATCAAATACTGCTCTTGGGGATAAAATGCTAATTGAGAGGGGCGAGACTTTTTAAACGTTGATGGGCATTTTACATTACATGAACAAGTTGCGGCTTATAACTGTAATTTGTTTGAGATATGCACCAACATCTTGTTATTCAGTAACCTGAACCAGAGGAAAACATTAAGTCAAAACTTGATCAGTACGTCTTCATCCATGTTGAGGAGATGCTTGTTCCAGAGGTTGAAAGCGAATTAGCCGTTGGGATGATTTTAGGCGCATTGGGATAAGCGGTTTATTAGGAAAAACAGTATCGAGTGTCATGAATTTGACATGTCATGAAGTCTTTTTTGGGAATGTGCATGATTTTATCATGCTTTTCGATCTTGCAAACAAACCTATATAACGGAACAAAAATGAGATTATTTTTAACATAAATTCAGTAGGCTGGCTGAATGGCTGGCTTCTTAAGCGGAAGGTCCGAAGTTCAATCCCAGAACAGGTCAAGCTAAGACTTTTATGAAGTGGGCCTATACTGTAGTTGAGTGGGTTACGACCTCTGATAACCTTAGTCTGATATTCTAGTGAGGCAGCACTGTGGACATGTTGGCATTGGGATCAGTTTGTTACAAACAGTCACCGTGAAGCCATGTTAATACTGAAAGAGACCTTAATGTGTAGAAATCAAACAAACGAATCTTTTCCGCTATAGAACAGGCAGGTTGTGATCTTTCGTTAATTTTTTTTGAAATGCTGTCTAGGGATATAATGCCTTATTTTTGTAGTCAGTTTTACTGTAAATTAAGATGGAAAATATTAAATTAAAGGTTTTGGTCCTTGCGGTGTTTCTTCCGATAGAATTCAAACAAAAAGGTTGGTTACATATTTTCTTTAAAACACTGTCTTGTAAGTGGGGTAAAATGTACTTTTTGGACTTAATTCTGACTGCTTTTACAGATGTTTTTTCTGTTCTCTAGATACTGCGTGCCTACGTACCCTTAAGTGCGCGTAACTACCATGACAACGCCATGTCCTCCCTACTGGTCGGTATGATAATCAGGTGCATGTAACTCTACGAGAGCTTCGTGAAACGGGCACCAGCTGTCACTTACCTGAACCGGTCCATAATGCAGTCCAAGTTCGTACACACCCAGCGTATAGTCCCGCCGCTGTCCACGCTGGTCGAAGGCCACGTGACCAGTCAGCCCTTCGAAATCTACCTGAAAAATAGTTTTTGCATGAAGTAGCTGGTTTAGAGCCCAGTGAGACAACAGTTGTCTTTTTGGCTTGCAGTTTTAGTTCTGTTTAATTTTGAGTATTTTTCTTATATACTCAATAAGGAGGTAGGTATTTAAAATGTGGTTGGCCTAATAATTCTTATCAGTTTATTTATTTATGTGATTGGTGTTTTACGCCGTGCTCAAGAATATTTCACTTATACGACGGCGGCCAGCATTATGGTGGCAGGAAACCGGGCAGAGCCCGGGGGAAACCCACGACCATCCGCAGGTTGCTGGATGACCTTCCCACTTACGGCCGGAGAGGAAGCCAGCATGAGCTGGACTTGAACTCACAGCGACCGCATTGGTGAGAGGCTCCCGAGTTTTTACTGAGCCAAAGAGGCCCCTCTTTTCAGTTTATGATAGGTTAAATAAAGTGCAGAGTTGACCGCAATCCATCACCCCCTCATGTGTCAAAGCGAGTTTGGATGTGAAAGAAAACATTGTTGTGATTTTGCAAATGTATGTTCATACTTCTTACAGCGCATGTGCTGCTCTCTGTACTCGTTTTACACCACTCCCATCACTAGACAAACTTAATCTTTGGAGCGTGTGAGGCGCACGTAGGCTTCCTTAGGCTTAGTCTCACACCTTGTGTTTAACGTTTTGGTTACAATAATGTTGTATAGGTAAAGAGAATGCATGTGAATAAAGTATTATTAGAAACAAAAGTTGAGACGGATTATTTGTGTTTTCTAACATCACTTCCTGCCTAATCACCATCAGCCCAGTGACAATGGTGGCAGCGATATAAAGCAAACGTAAGGGGGATGATATATGTTAGTAAAATGTGAATAAGTGAGTGAGTGCTTGGGGGTTTAACGTCGTACTTAACAATTTTTCAGTCATATGACGACGAAGGAATCATTAGAGTGCATGTAATGTGTCTCCTTGTTGCAGGACGGATTTCCACCGCTCTTTTATCTAGTGCTGCATCACTGAGACGCCTTACTGAACCGCCCGAGCCATTATACTGATACGGGTCACCAGTCGTTGCACTATCCTCTTCATGCTGAATGCCAAGCTAGTAAAATGTGACATATGACTGAGCTACAGCGAGCACATACATGAGTCAATGTTTTGCAGTGATGACCACACCTTTTTCATTTCCTCCATGATGTCCACACCATGTATCCAAGGGTTTCTCGGATTGCCCTCACAATGAACGCCTTCCGTTCCGTTGTTATACACACGCCCACGCCGAAACGTGAACTTAAATATATCATTCCTTTTTGCTATCATTCTTTTGATAGCTAGCACGAACACTTGTACAGAGTCTATCATTAAAGCTGTTGTATACTGAAAACAAAAAAAGAAAGTACACTCACTTTACGACATTCAGACAAAACCGATGGAGGTTTGGAAGCAAGTAAATTAAAAATTCACAAAATCAGATCTTTCTATCCAGAGTTTCTCAATCCACGACCGTGTGTGGGAAATTACTTGCGGTCTTTCCCTATGGCTGACTCGATCAAGAAATTACGTGCATGTTGGTATCATCCTGGGTCCGTTGTACAAATCAATCAAACTTTCTCTATCTCAAACAGGCGGTTACATTGGGTTTAACACTAACTGAAAGCGTTGATTGATGACGTATTGCTGGGCCAGGTTCTTGTTGGCTTCATCGATGTTCGCATATAGCTCTTAATAACTTCTCTACAATGATTGATAAGGCTTCTCATAAAGCCAAGTGTTTAATGCGAACGTCCATCAAATGAAGGAAACTTAAAGCGCAATTCTCAAAACAAACAGTCTTACGTTAATTTTTTTCTGTCCTGCGCCGGGCCAGATTCGAGGAGGTAGGGACTCCCACTTATTTAAAAAATCTTGCAGTTTGGGGGATGAATAATTCAACAATTGAAAACCCGTAATGTTGACCCCGCCATGTCTGAAACTTTCCAGCTCCAACTCTTTGAAACCCTATAATAGAACAAGGAATAACAGGGATTATGCCATGATGGATTGTAATAGCCACTCCCCAGCGTACGTTATTTTCCAAACGGATTGACACCACGAAAGGTCTAAACACATTCTCCCCATATACCTTTCCATTCTGGAACCCCCCAAAAAAAGCAAAAAAACGGACCTGCATACACGTTGGCTAATAAACCAGTGAGGAATGAAAAACGATCTATTCGACAATATCCTTTAGCAAAATAAATCAAGAACAGAAAACCTTAATCGTTTTTAACCCTTATAGCATGGTAGTCTTAGCAGGGGGATTTTATACAAGCCCATTTGGCTCAAGGCAAAGTGTCAATAATTAGACGGAACTGGCCATGTTGTATAAGCAGCCATTTGCATGGGAACTCGTTATCGACAACATACGGTAATTGTCGGCCAGTGGTAATGCTGTCAGGGTTAACGTGTTACGGTATTGTCCTGTATGGGATGCAAGAATAATAAAAATGCCCTCTGGAGGCACGAAATTGCATATTACATTGAATTATTTTAGTCTCTTGCGGTTTTGAGACACTAAACACATTTCATAATACGAATCTACGACGCGGTTATTCCTGTTGTAGGCCTTTATTTTAGTTTCACACCTGTATCCTCGTTATCTAAACAATAAATGACTAAGTAAACACAGCACGCCCTGAAATTACCAGTTTACTGATCTCTCGTGTATAACTTAACCACTACCGCATGAATAAATCCTCCAAATGGAACAACGATAGCAAAAACAACAAAAACTCAAAAAAAAAAAAATTGTTAAAAAGAACGGCAACAAACACATACCAGACCTCCGAGAAGATAATGGTACCCGTGTTTATTCATACCCACTTCAGATATCTGAAATATGAAAATACATTGAAAGATTTTAGTACCATAGGTGTCTTTATAGAGTCAATTGCGACTTTCGAATGCTACATTGTCCGGAAAGGATCACAAATCCAAACTTGCTTATCAGTTATTATTTTGCAAGTCATCCAACGTGTTGTCTAGAATGGTTGAAGTGCCGTTATTATCTGTGTTGAAATCATGTTTTATATAAACGTTTGGTGATTATTATTTCATCCTTAAAATCCATCTATGGAAATGGACATTGACAACTCACGCTAATAACGCCAGTCAACTTCAAGAGATGATTTAGGAATTATTTCTTCACCGGCACAGTGTTTAGACCTATCAGAGTGAATCAATTCATTTATTTTTTTTTATTTGATTGTTGTTTAACGCCATACTCAAGAATACTCCACTTATATATATTTTGGTTAGTTTTATGGGTGTAGGAAAGTCGGGTACTCGGCGTGCACCAAGGATCATTGGCAAGTGAACCTTCTCACGTGTGACGCACATATATACACACCATATTGGTAGAAGAAAAGCGGTCTTCAACGATCCTTAGGCTGCCTGCCACATGAAGACCGTTGACTGCTGTTTGTCACCAAGTCCCCGGGAGCACTGAGGGCCCATGTGCTGATAGTAAGAAAAGCAATAATTCTGCGAAACACACAGAGTATTTGACCTACCCTGTATTTTAAGACTCGCATCATTTTCATGGCCATGTAATATCGACACGTTCTTCCTAGTATATTTGTAAAAACAACTAACGAGTGCTTCTCTTGTGCATGTTATTTTCAGCCTGTCATTTTTTTGGGAAGCCTTGGTGACAGGCAATACGCGATGCCCATGTCGCTATTTGCGATGCCTTGTGTTCACTGAAGACTACTTGCTTGTGCTTCACACGTGGAAAAGTTCGTCTGGCTTATCTCTTGCTCTTTTTCCTTCACTAATAAAAACAGCTGGCCTCACAAAAGTGAAATAATCCTGATAAAAGCAATGAATCAATTTTTAGCATGCAAAAAGTATTGTAGATGTTAATGTTTTGGGCCATTTTCGTCATTGTGAGTTCATATCTAGCCAATGCTGACTTCCTCTTGGGTCACCCGTGGGAATATCTGCCGGGATCTTACGGATGGTCGTGGGTTTCCAAAGTGTTCTACCCGGTTACAGTGTACCTCCCACTATAATGCAGGCAACTGTCGTGTAAGTGAAATATTCTTGAGTACGGCGTTAAAAAAACAATGAAATAAATGACAGTTTGGTTGAAACACGTAAACTTTTGGAACGTCCTGTTGCTTTATAAGGGATATAGGAATGTCGGAGTTCGACACGGAAGCGATTCTCTGCTGAGATTTCTTACCTGTTTAAGGAACACCTGGTAGCGATCTTGACTGGACAGATCTACCACAATGGCTTTCATCGGTTCCATCATGTCTATCCTGTCTATGAGACGAAGTTCATCATGTGCATGATATACGTCCATCAGTCGGCGGGGTAAAATTCTCAAATACAAAGCGGGGTTGAACTCGATGAATTCATACAGCTCTTGTAACCGTAACAGACCTACAAAAACACAACCGTATTAAATATACCTTCATACGATACCTCAAAGTTTATTCGCTCCAGGCATCAATGTTTCAGCGGTCGATCGGCACAAGGCCAAAGAGGTCGAAGTTTAGAGCCCAGCTCTAGAGGCTTTGGCTGGTGCTTGAGGTCAGCTTAACAAAAATCGCTATATGGAATTGTGCCTAGGTGCTTATAAAGCTGCTGTGCACACCAAATTCGTGAGCTGAGCCAAATTGTTGAGACTACAACAATCCCTTTATAACAACATCTCCATGAAAAAAAATAGAATTCGGCGTTTGGATATGCTATGAAAGTGCCATTTCTCTCTTTTCGTATTGCCACATACGTGTAGTCTTAACCGGGATTCCAATGTAAGTATACGCTCTATGTTTCTGTGATTCCAACGACAGTATAAACTCTAACGGTATGTGGTTGTCACGTAAGTATAAGCTCTACGTGTCTAATATTGCCACGTAAGCATAAGCTCAACGTGTCTGTGATTGTCAGGTAAGTATAACGTTTACGCCTCTGTGATTGCTACGCAAGTATAAGCTGTAACTACCACGTAAGCATAAGCTTTACGTGTCTGTGATTACCAGGTAAGTATAAGCTCGACGTGTCTGTGATTGCCCCGTAAATACAAGCTTTACGTGTCTGTGATGGCCGCGTACGTATAAGCTCGACGTGTCTGTGTCTGCCATGTAAGTATAAGTCCTATGTGTCTGTTATTCCAACGAAAGTATAAGCTACGTATGGATAAAAGTTCTAATGGTTTGTGATTGTCATTAAAGTATCAGTTTCTGATACGTGTTTCATGTATAACTGTTTCGGATTCCCACACGAGCATCAGCTCTAACTGTTTAGAATTGCCAAACATCAGCTCTCACTGCTTCATATTGTCACATATGTGTCAGTTCTTAACAGTTCTAAATAGGTTTGGATTGCCCACATACAGTAGCACACAAGAGCTTATTATTCCTCCATCCCGTGAGACTTGCTTATCCCACAATATCCATCAGATCATTTTATGAGAACTGAGTATTCCACGAGAATGTCCGTGGTTAACAGTAACATATTTGTTGACGTAAAGAAGCACCTGCGTGAAAATCACTCTTTTCATCACCGGGGACTACTTATCCAAGCCACCTGGTTTTAAGCGCTCGCAGAAACACTGGACGAGACGTAGGCAGGTGGCGAAGCGAGGAAATTGACAACGCTAGAAATTGATGGATAGGAAACCCTCCAACATTTGCCGCGGGGAAGAGCAAGATCCGGTTAATTCTCCTCCTGCTTCGACTTTCATTCGATAACGTCTACGACATCGACACAAATATGTTACAAAAAAAAGGGATTAGACAAAAAGAACTAAAAACTTGAAACACGTGTTTTGCGGGACAGGTGTTGGTTTTTTCAACTAGATGTGTGGTGGATTTGGAGTTTCCGGTCCCTTGTGTGCCAGCCTCTGTGAGCTATGCATGCACACTACTTATGAGGATTGCCGGCTTCTGTGACAGCCGCATCACTCAGACGTGTGTAAAGCGCAGCGCACGTCACCATGTTATGCAAACCACGTGGTTATCACGTACGCCGTGCAGGACTGATGTATTAAAGCCAATACCCAGATCACGCAATTGCGTCGTGCTTAAACTAAAATCATCGTAAACAATTTTCACATCCATTATGGTGTTATGTCTTGCGCTGTATCGTATTCTATCTGCGTGATTTAATAATTACTTTTCTTACAAAAATAAAGAAAGAAAGAAATGTTCGGGTGAACCCAAGATATCCCCGGACATATTCCTATTGATATAGTAGATATAAGGTAGATATTGGCAATCTATTCACCATGGCAACCGTGGAGAGGCTCGACACATCGCCACCGTTTTTTCCATGTATTCATCAAAAATTAAAACAGTACATGGATTTATTTATTTATTTATTTGATTGGTGTTTTGCGCTCAATAGTTCACATACGATGGCGGCCAGCATTATGGTGGCAGGAAACCGGACAGAGCCCGGGGTAAACAGATGACCATCCGCAGGCTGCTGGAAGACCTTCTCTCGTACAGCAGGAGAGGAAGCCAGCATGAGCTGGACTTGAACTCAAAACGACCGCATTGGTGAGAAACTTCTGGGTCATTACGCTGCGCTAGCGCGCTAAATAACTGAGCCACGGAGGACCCAAACAGTTCATGGAAAAGAACTAGATAGATATAGGGAAATGGATATCTCGTTACCATAGCAACCGCGGAAATCGACAGATGAGAGACCAAGAATTAATAGCATCGACCCAAAACAACAAAGACAGACAGACAGACAGACAGACAGACAGACAAACAGACGAATTCAACATTCTACAATGCACATCGTCTAACGGAGGGCAGATATGCCAAAAATATTCGCCGTACTATAATACGCTCTGTCTAATGGAAGGTATATAAACATAATAAAAGTTTGTTTTTTTAATTACGCTGTAAAGTAACAGTGCACCCTTGACAATGATCTTACCCGTATCGGAATCATATATGTAATAGACTGAGTTCCATCCGTAGCTCATGATCAGATGTATCATAGCGTCCGTGTAAGAGGGTTTCATGTGCAGTTCAAACTCGGAGCCGTCCTCGGCAGACACCTTTGACAAACTGGGAGATAGGTAAGGCATGTGGAACTTCCGGGTGAGGGACTGGACGGCGTTGAGGGACGAGATGTTCTTCATGCCGAACACAGCGAACACTCCACCCTCCATCCGGGAGCAGACTGAAACAGACAGAACTCAATGATGACGTTCTACGCTAACGATTTTAGCTAATTTCTAAGCAGGCGAGTACTTTCAAAACGCAGATGTGTAGCGTTCTGCCCATATGTTTTTGTGGAACTTGCGATGTAATCAGTTATGTGTACCACATGTTCACAATTTAGTCACATTTAATGTCTAGGTACACAAAAGTGTGTGTTCAAGGTGCACATTACTGCACCTGAGCAAATTTGTTACAATGTGTATCTGTGTCTTTTGTTTACAAATGTTTTTAAAAAAGTAGTCATGCAAAAGAACGTCTTGAAATGCATATATTTATATGCTTGGTGTTTAATGTCTTATCCGACAAGAATATTTCACTTATACGACGGCTGTTATAGGTTGGTGGGTAGAGGAAACCGCTATGCTTGAAAAAAAACATTCGCATTTCGTTAGCATCTCATAGACCTCCTGATTCCAAGCTGCACTACGCCCTTATTCGTCACAGACCGATCGGCTGTGGTTATAACAGTGCGGTATGTAAATGGGGAAGGACCCAAACCAATATGGATTCTGTAAGCTAGTACCTGTAACAAATGTGTTATTTAAAACTGCAAATACCACGTTAAAATGCTACCTGATCCTTGCATTTGTTTCTTTATTTATTTGATTGTTGTGTTACGCCGTACTCAAAAAGATTTCACTTTTACGACGGCAACCACCATTACGGTGGGAGGAAACCAGTCAGAGCGCGGAAAGAAACCCACGACCATCCGCGGGTTGCTGACAGACACCCTTGCTTTTGGCTACGACATAAATTTCATGTGTTTCATTTTTAATGGCAGAGGATAATAAAAGCAAATTTACTGGCGGTTTAATGCCAAAGAAACCTTCTTTCTGGCGAAAACTGGATTCGATCCAGGAGATTTTGTGGTACGGTCTTGGGCAACTTGCTTATTTGGGCTAAAGGCTATAGATTTTGAGCTGAAAGTTATAGTATAATTATTACCCCATAAAAGTAAGCCTGTTTTAACGGTGTTTTACCATGTATTCTGAACGTCATGTGAACGAACCGCAGCCCTGCTTACGAGTTACAATAACAATTAACACGATACACGAGGCCTTCCTGAATGATAAAAAAATCAATATTTGTCTGCGTTTTGCACCGAGTAAATTGAATCATGGGGTGAAAAAAAACAACAACAATTAATCAACAAGTATCGACAGACGAGAAATTGCTGGCTGATATGTTTTAGGCTAAAAAGCATTTGCACATGTTGAGAGAATCTAAACCATTAAGCATATTCTTTGTTTTTTACCTAATGAAATAACCCGTTTAAAATACTCCTCTCACTTAATCGGATAGCTTGTTTACGAAACCCATATTAGTTTAGTTGGACAACTTGTTAAGGGTACAATTGTTTACTATATACCTATCTGAAAGCGGATAACTGGTTTACGATTGTCGTGTGTTTTGATCGGATTACTTGTTTACGATATCCGTGTTTTAAATCGTGTAACTTGGTTATGAAATTTTTCTTTTATATTTGTTCTGTAAGTTCTGAAAGTTCATCAGTTCTTGAGCAAATGAGATCACTCAATTTTCATGTTACGCTCCTTTTCGTAAAAACCGCAACAGCAACAACAAAAATAATATTCCATGCAATTATTTCATCATTACTATTTAAAACTCCCTAACACTTTGGTAAAAACAACATAATTCAAATACTTGGGGAAAAGAAATTAGGACAAGAAAAGTCATTGTGTCTAAAAGGTTTCGTGGATAAATAAAACTTTACAATACCATCCGAAATAACCATTAACAGAAAAATCATTAAGTCAGCGGGTTAATCTCAGTGCAAATGAACTGTTATGAAAAACTGAAGCGGTTCTTCTTTGTACATCTTAAACTTAAATCCCTCCACTTGAACTGGCGCCATATGATTGCCCCAAAATACAATACCACATATTTCGTCACCATCTCCAAGCTGCAAGGAGTTGTTACTTTAAGTAAATGATTGTGCCTAGTGTGGTTCTCGCAAGTACATATTTGTTTACATACTTGCAAAACGTCATTGATGAATTATGCAGGGTGCCAAATAGTTTGAGATTTTTCCTTTAATTTGTTAAAATTCTCTTATCTGACCTAAACAATGCTCAACATAACATTATGTTGATCATTGTTCAGGTCAGATTTGGTTAAACAATTCGTATATCAAACTGTGAGAATATGACGAGTGCATTCAGCATTAACTGTCCACAATACCTCGTACTGAGACTGAGATTTGTTAAAACCATTGTGATGTTCAATATATGTATATATATGCAGCCAGCAAAACAGTTTTAACTGTAAATTCGGCGGTAACGCATTAGCTTACAACGTAATTTGTACACTTGACTTCTCTGTAAGTAAACATATACAGCATTAATATTGCGCAGTTCACGTGGGGGTGAATCAGTTTTTTCTCATCTGTCTCTCAATTTAGTATTGTTTCTGTTGGATTTAGTTAGTTTTAGTCACAGGGTACAAACAATTAGCATAAATATCTGATATTTGCACAATAGTGTAGATAAGACGTTCAGAAGGAAAAAAAAGTCAAACGTCAGTGAAGACACTGACAATTATGTTAAACCTATGTTAATTTGACATAAACTAGCATACTATTCAGTGGTACCTGAACAGTATCATGGGAACGGTGTTCCAAAAGGAAGACGAGCTGGGGTTCATCTTACCTATTCATCAGCTATACTAAGATGTTTTCTTTCCTGTTATCGAGACATCCAAATACATGTGTAGCATATGTCTTTAATGGTGACTAAATAACTGGCTTACATCGTTTCCATTATATAAGAATACACCAAACGATAAAACTTCATTTACTGACCAGGAATTCATGAGATCCTAACAATGACATCATCTTAACAGTTTCAATATGTTCGAACACTGATGTTACATCAGTGTTAGAGTAGACGTAAAATGTAGAATTTTTGGTCTCCGGCTATACTTATGAAGGTCTGCCAACAACCCTCGGCTCTGCCCGGTTTCCTCCTACCATAATGCTGGCCGCCGTCGTACAAGTGAAATATTCTTGAGTACGGCGTAAAACATCAATGGAACAAATAAATAGAATGTTTGGCAGTCTTTCTGTCTATAACATTCCTGCTTGTTGGGTTTGGCAAATGACGTTTTCCGGCTCGTCTCCGGCCATAGATAACTGTCTCGACGCGTTAATATGAATTTAACGAACATGGTTCCGTACTAAGTGATGTATACTGAAGAGCGGAAGAACTGTTATACATTAATTACTTTCCGTAGACAGACTAATACAACTATAGGTGAGTGAAGACAGAATCTCTACATGCAAAACGAGCTTTGGGACATTACTTATGGCGTGTTACACTGTTGGGTTAATGCATTCAAATGGGTCCTGGTAATGTTATGGCGTTTATATCTAGTCACTCACTAAGTGTCCAGAGTGGTATAAAACATTTACGGTTACGGCGATGATACTGGATTCTCCGTAGCGAATAAGGGCGTACGATGAGCTTGATGGTTCTTAGCAGACAAAAGCGGTTGTCTGTTAGCGGGCTAACACATTGAAGTATTGTCTGAGCCTAGAATTCACCAGATACACACAGAGGCGCAAGTGTCTAAAACTGGTCATGGATTGATCAATTATGTAGTGTTGTCTCGCTGACGGACAGTCTCTTACTTGACCTAACAGGGACAAACTCAACCCACAATTTCCTTTCCAGACGAAGGTCCCAGAATGTCAATCGGATCACACTGTGACAGCGGACAAACCACATGTCTATATGAGAATTTACATCGACCATCTGCTAAAGATTCAAGATATTGGGCTCATAAATAGCCACTTAGGTAGCCTAATGTTAGAGCGTCCGCCTGGAAGTAGGGAGATCTGGGATCAAATCCCGGTCGGGACATACCAAAGGCTTTAAAAATGGTACATGTTGCCAACCTTGCTTGGTGCTCAGCACTGAGAGATTAGAGCAAGGAATCAAGACTGGTTAGACATACACAGGCAATATAATGTGACTAGGTGGGGAGCCATGTCTGATGTCTTCGGCATGATTCTTCAATGGTGGCAATCGTGGCGTGGACTCGCCGTGCCACAAGCAGAAGTATACGCTCACTTAACTACTGACTTCTCGTTGTCATATGACTGAAAAATTCTCAAGTACGACTTAAAAGTATGCATACATATATACATATAAAAAGGCCGAACGGGTACTTTTTTCATTGTTTGCTGTTGTTCTTTAACGTAATTTCCAAATTAACGTAAACAACATAAGTTTGCTCATATTTCGACGATGTCTCCTAGTCACGTGGCAGTTTCAGTTCCAACATATTCATTGCGCTGTTTTTAGAAGATCATACAAGTACTTTAAACTTTCCAGCATTAGAGGACTTTGAGATACATTCATTTCTGTTACCAGGAGTTGTCATTTCGCAATTAGTCGAAGACAGCTGTAATCTCACAATAATTAACACAATGGAAAAGAATGCCATTTGTAGTTGCAACCTTGATTCAGTCTCGGTTGCTCTTACATACGGCATAGATGAACAACGTTACCATGTGCACATCACTTGATAGATATTCATTGAAGTATTTACACAGGGTGTTAGATGTCAACTTTCTTTCACGAATTGACTTTGGTAATTGGCATAGGATGTCAAAATGTTTGAACGAGAAACGCTAGCTCTGGTAAATTGAGCAAACGTCATTGCTATTTTCCAGTAGGAATGATAAATATGTCAGTTATAATCCAAGTTAAATAAAACTTTGCAGGTTGATTTGATGACCTGTCAGTTTTGACACCCGAAGGTTAGCTTGCTCTCGAGCTGACTGTAATTGTCTGTCAGGGGAGATTATTTAACTACAGTAAAGCAGGAAAAAAATTACTCGGTTGAACAGTTTTTACAACTTCAGTTCATCTTAGCAAAATGAACACTTTGACGAGTATTCGGTGATATAGAAGATTTATTTTCAGCTACCCTTTGAAGCAAAGGTTTGTCTTGGCCATTAATTTGTTTAACGTTTTTAGACTAAGTGCTGGGCTGTTTTCTTCCAGGAATACGACTAGACCTGTGCACAGTTTTTTTTATTCGTTTTACACAAACTCCAAAAATTTCCTCCACACCTCCTTAATTATGACAGAGCGGAACGGCGCATTACGACCGAACTCAGTGTGAAAAAAGCTTGTGGAGTCACGATTGCATTTCACACACTCTCAGAGAACTCTCTGAGGAGTCTGGTTGTTGTAGAGGTAAATGAGTCATCGTGAAGTTATCAAAGTAAAGGTTCCTCAAAGGTAGGCCTGTTTCAAAAGAAATAAAAGATTCATTTATTTGATTAGTGTTTTACATCGTACTTAATAATATAAATAAAAAGAGTAGCAGAAAACTTAGCCTGTCTTCAAATAATTTCTGTAATATTCCCATAGAGTGCACATGCCCGTGCGGTCATTTCCAACTGGAAAGGAATAATTTACTGGTTGAAATAACACGTTTATGCAGAGAAGTGATTTGATTAGTGATGAAAATCACTATTAGTCGGTCATGTTTAGTGTACTTTGGTATGAATATAATTTAAACTGTCTAAACTTCGAGCAGTTAGGAGTTTTATTGATGAACACTTTTTACTTCTTGGAGAGGGGACACATGGTTTCAGGTAGTGAGGAGGCTGTGTGTGACATCTCTTTGACATTGCTAGGTATCCGTCCAAAGTGCTAGCAAAGGGATGGTCCAGATCTTGATATATGATATTATAATCATATATATAATAATATAATATATAAGGTATTATGGCTGCTTTCTCACAGACTGACCGAGGTAAGCACCAATGCTTATTGACCATGGAATGTTTGGAGCAGAGTTACAGCTCTAAAAGTTAAAAATATCGCCTATGAAAATTAGGCCATGGTTGAGCCATATTACTGGAAGGCCAGTGGTGTCTTCATGCAACAGACCTATGAGCGCCGTAGACTGTTAATTGCACCTAGGCTTTTATAACCGTGTTGGCAAGGCAATGTGGAGAAATCCCTGTGTGAGTCTCGGGTTGAACAAAACGAAGTTGCGGAGGAGGGAATTTGGTTTGAATTAGCATTCTTCGAAATGATGTTGCGTGCCAGCGATTAAGCATGTGATACGCAGCAGAAGAAAATCTGATGTGAGCTTTAATTCTCACGTGCGGCTAAAGAAAAAACATGCAGTGACTTCTCAGTTTTAATCAGCTGATACCTTCTGACAATACGGCTGAGTATTTCGTGAATATTACTACAGTTATGCCATATAAAGATGGGGAATAGTTCCTTGTCATAAGTCGCATTGGTAAATTTGTCTAGTAGTAGACATACGTGACAGCTCTGTTATGATCATCTACTCAAGGGTGAGCAAATATAAGGCAAATGATTCAGTGTAGAATGAATTCCAATCTATACAAGAGCTCCAAGGTTTTGTTTCAGCGTGTGTGAAGTAGTTTCGTCTGTTATCCGTCACCGTTACTGGCGTGGTCGCTGACGAATAGGGTGGGATTGGGATTGGGTGAATAGGTTACAGGTGTCACAGCACGCCGTTTGTATCATTCGTTATTGTGACTCTAATTACGGACATTGGAATGTAGGAAATGTTTAACCCGAAACCTCATCGGAGTTTTGAGACTGCTTTTGCGTGATCCTTGATAGGGTTAAATTGGCGAAGTTGAACATGTGGGAGTACTGTTATTAAAAGGCACTGCTCAGTTTTTCACAAGTTAATGAAAGCCACTGCCATAGAGTTTCCGTAAAATGACCGAAGCTTTACTTTGACAACAAACAGTTGAAGTGTTTCATAAATGTATGTACCGGAGGTGATGAGCGAGAAGAGTGAGTTAGAAGATAGACCACGGATAAGCAGGTACTATCCACTAGCCATGTCTCACTGGGCAGCGGATGTGACACTTTAGATGGCTAATGGACCCAGGGTTGTCTGACAGGACAGAGGCACAATCCATCTGGGTGTGACACGGACGTCTTAACACCGTGCCCGTAAGCGGACATAATAACGGAGTAGCAAGGAGAAAATTGTTTGAAATGCTGTCCGTTAGCTGCGACCACCTGTCTGGCAGTGCTTAACCCTGATAGAAATGGCCAGGCCATTACACGATTGCCGGAGAGGGGGCGACAGAAAGGCACTTAAGCTGCCTGGCACGTTGTCCTCGAATGTAAAAACACTGGGGTCACCCTCGGGCAATACTTACCTCATAAAGTGAAGCCGAGCGTAAAAGCGGAAAGCAATGCTTTAGCCTGCAATATAAATAACCCGGCGTATATTAGGCAAGTTTCTGCCGATTGTGTAACACACAACCTTGCTGGCGCAAGAAGACGTTTTCCGACGGCTCTCCACAGCTGCTACATATTCATTGGTACTACAAAGCCTCGTATTAAAAGCTTCTAAGCCTAGTAGCTGTACACTGGCATGCTGTTATCACGGATGCCCCTTATATAAATGGCTTATGCAAAGTGTACATCACTATTGCTTAGGTTACAAACGAAACTGTTCATGCTGCCGGCTGGGGAAACGACGTTGATGTAGGGACTCGGATTTCGGCCGCAGACTTTTTGTTACAAATACTGATTGATTACCTCGTGGATCACAAGCAAATATTCTCCATTTGCATAGACGAGTCGTTAGAGGCAGAAGCGAGCATGTGAGAATTATACAGAATGTTGACTGGATAATGGATTGGGACTTAAAGGGATTGAATCCGGCAAATTAAAATCTAATCTCTCTACCTGGACGTTAACTTTTTCTGTATGCTGTATGCAGAGTCTTGTACTGTTTTCTCTGTGATTTGACAAATTAAGACTCAATGCATGGCTGCGCCGAAATGTTAGCTGATGGAAACAGGGGCGGATAACTTTTTATCAGTGCGGTATCTGAGAATTAAAACATGAAAAAAAAACAAGAGTTGCACCAAGTCTTCTGGTCTCAAAACTCACACAGCGTGAAGATAACTTTGATTAGCCGTTGGCGTATATTATATAAGTCGTGACGGCTGTAAATTAAGGCTGTGCACAGCCAGACTTTTGTTAGTCGAAAGAGTAGAAATCTGCTCAGCTACAATCGTACATACCATGACGTTTGCCAGCAACAAAAGCCTGCCCAGAATGTCTTAGAACATCGCAGACGTTTGGAAACGACGTTGAACTCAGGAGAGAAACTCTGCACAGGTAGTCGATATATACCGCAGACACAGTCTCTAGCCACAACATGAGAAACAACGCAATCCAATTGCCGACGTCAAGATGTTGACTTATCACAAATGTCACCGGTGATTTGCAACATGATCGTCTGGTTCTCTGTTTCACAAGCATTGTAAAATGACTGATGGAACATAACCCTACCATGAGACTGTAACGGCAAGGTGTGAGGTGAATTATATATCATGTATATGATATATATTGTACTTAAGGAAATGCAAATTCCTTATAAACTGAGACCAAATTGTTTATTGCTGGACATCAAAAAGTTTGACATGGTACTAGATTAATAACATTACATACTATATGACTTTCACTATGGTAAGAAGTTGAACTGAGCAGGATGGTAAACACCAGAATCAAATCCATCAACGTTCCCATGGTGCCTTGTGAAGAAGCCTGGACGCAGCGAAAGTCTGAACAGCAAGCCATTAACATGTGCCAGAACAAGATGGAGAAAGAACACATTTACTATAGTACGGTAGGTTAAAGCCCACTGTTTACTGAATACAGAGCCGTTGGCAAAAAAAAAAGAAAAAAGAAAAAACAAACAATAAAAAACACAGGTTCTGGCAATGAAACTACCTGCATTTATTTATGTATTTAACAAGTAAGGGATTAAACTGTGAAACTATTCCTATGTTTACCGTGATAAGAGACAAAGGCCGTTCCCACATCGATTTAGATTTATTTCAATTGTTTTTTTTTTGTTTTTGTTTTTGTTTTTTTTTTGCCAAATTAATCAAGAGGCATATCCCTCCCCCTCTCATATCCCCCCATGTCAGGTTAAGAATAATACATTAACAAAAACCACTTAGTTTTTATCAACGATCTAAAGGCCGTCTTCTGACCGCCCAGGATAAACTTTGAACTCATTGGTGTTCCTGTTGGGATCTGTTAGCCATTTCTCGGCCAGTCATCTGGTTAACAAATTAACCCGCCGTACATCAATCTAACAAGTAAGTGATACCAGAAATACAAAGTAGAAAAAAAAGAATGCTTCATTTATTAGAACAAGGTTAACGCTGGTTTATCGCGGATAAGTAAACGAACTGATTGATGGATGCTAGTTGTTTGCATACAACACTACAAAACTACAGCCAAAGGGCGCGTGGGCCGAAGCGCAGCACACGAGCGTGGCACAATAACCCCGAATCCTTCCACCATGCGGTGGCTGTGATTTAAAATCCAGCTGATTTTGGCTTCTCCGGCCGTATGCTTGAAGGCCTGTCAGCAACCTATGGATGGTCCTGGGTTTCTCCCAGGCTCTGCCCGGTTTCTTCCCACCACAATGCTGGCCACTGCCTATAAGTGAAGTATTCTTGATTACTGCGTAAAACACCAATCAAATAAATAAACAAATAAATAAAAAGGCAAACATTTAGCAATAGAGCCAGAATGATTGATCGTTGTTTAAAGCCGGGCTCAAGAACTTTTCACTTACATAACGACAGTCAGACGTATTGATGGAGGACACAGGAGTTCCAGGAATAAACCACCGACATTTTGCAAGTACCTGGTAGGACTCTTGACTTAAAGACGTGAACGAGAGCTGGACTCGAACATTCGACTTCATTTTAGTCAAGGGACTGACAGTTGCAGCAAGTCAATTGTTTGACCACCTGAGCCAGGTCTTCTTCGCTTATACAGGCGCAACGGATGGAAAATGTGATCTAATATAAGGGAATGTTTTATAGATCATACACGTCTGTAAATGAACATAGTGAGCATATGGAAGTGTATCTCGTACGTAAGATAAAATATTAAAGATCACAGACACGTACACATGTGTATCCATAGGTGAATTGAAGTTACGTTAGTGTATCGTATATATAAGTAAACCAAGAAAAGTGTATGGCATAGGCTTATCGTGGGAGCATGGTTAACACAAGGGAAAGTTTGTTCAACAGTTGGCTTATTCTGACATTAACCCTTACTTTTAAAAATCAAGATTCGGTAAAAGATAAAAGAAAACGTAAAACGTTACAAGGTTGTTAAGAAGGATGCTTGTCCGGTACATGTGAGAAAATACGGCTCTTAACACAGAAGTTAATTTTCACCAGCTCTACCTGCCCGACACGGGGTCCACCCCTAGCTGTCCCCAGCGTACCACGCACGTAACAAGCGTAATTGACTTTATTTTACACAGAGAGGTTTTCATGTCCTTGCCGGTGTTGCTTCGAGAAAAGCAGGGACACGGGGCGCCAATCCTTGTTTGAGAACACAATTATTGTGGGAAGCATCTGCCCATTGGGCGATGTACAGTTCCAGCCCGCTTCATCTCGGATCAACCGAGATTTGCTCGACTGTCAGTTTAAGAGATTTCAATTTTCTTATCGCCACATCAGGCGATGGAGCGGAAAATGATAGACTGTTGGGAGTTTTTTTTGTGGTGTATAACCCCTAATGGGCGGACTGATCCAAATCAAAAGCGTAATTACACCTATTCTGGGGGAAACTGGACGAGCTTTGTGCGCAAATGTTAACACGGACGTCGCTTGTAACAAGCCATCTTCGCGGGCAGGGGAATAGGCTTATGTAGGGCAAACTGACGCATGGTGTAGCAACAGTTGCCGACTGGTTACTCGGAGCTTATTGCATTCCCATCTTGATAAACACTATGTAGAATGTCCCATTCAGACATTTCAGTTTAGTTCATGGGTTTAGCATTGTTTTCCAGCAGACATGTCAAACACATATGGCGAAGCTCTGACTCAACACCTTCTATTATCTCGACGTACGCAATAATGGTGTCATATCCCGGCGAATGTGATGACTAGAATATGGTACCACCTTCTGGCATGAGGATATATGATGGACGAGGGTCCGGGCAGTTAGGGTTAGCACTCTACTGGCGTGACAGCGTGTTGACCAGACCCAGCTGTCTCGACCGACCACGGTGTCAATACTCTGTGGAAAATCCCTCTCCAATAAAGAGTGGGAATAATTTATAAAATGACAAGCTCAGACCCTTACGTGAAACTCAACACGGCTGGATGTCCGACGTTAACTTACAAATGTACAGATGCCACTCACCATACCAAAATACTTGTGTAAAAACGTTTTATATATGCTACTAACAATAAAGATAAGAAAAAGTTCTTGTATATTCCTACAAAAAATTGCTTTCATGTTTTAAGAGCCAACACTGTTATAAATTCTTACTTTGCCATTAGAAAGATGTTTTCATGAATGGTATAAATTAGAATTTATTGCACAATACACTTGAGACACAGGCACATGCGTTTATTGCATTTAACTGATGTTTGTCCTTATTTCCTACAATGGTTTTCTTTCTAAGTTTGCCCCAGTTGAGTATAATATGAGGAACACTTTTCCATTACAAACTGATTGCGTGTTTACATTGTGGCAAAAAACATAGTGCAAACATGTCGAAGCTGAGAGATGAAGTCAACGAGAAACCTTACGGCTGTAAGGCAGGTGATACCCTTCACTATCTCTGTTTTAAACGTTTACATTGACACAGATTAGTTCCGATTTGGGTTTTCCGGATCCAGACTGCCCTGTAAACATTTGAACACGGTGATGTCCCAGCTGATTCTAAACGCTAGTTGTTATGAGAGTGTGGAAAGCGTACTAACCATCATTATTCACGTTACAGCAGGCCGGCCACCACACAGCCTTCCACGGTAAGAGGATTTACAGACCAATTACTAAGAGTGAGTAACCCCTTTCAATTTCTGCCCCACTAAGTCTTCAGGTATAAGTCGGGTTGCTAAGAGATACACCTGCAAATGGAAATCCGAAATTCAATTTATCCCGCTAAGATTCAAGAACCCATGTATTGCAGATGCGAGTAGAAAGTGTTGTTCAATGTTCATAAACCTCTCTGTTGCCACCAGATTTTCTCTGTTCCACATGACCGTGTTATCTGTCTGGGCTATCCTGACTGATTGCTTAAATGATTGATTCTTGATAGACACCAGGCATAAAAATATTCAAGGCATCAGACTTTGAACAGTTTTGCCTGCATATAAAAACAATACTTCTAGAGGGATGATGGCAAATGTAAGCGTAATCTGTTCCTGTATCCAACATCCTAATTCTATGGCTAACAATGGTTAAATCTAATGTAGTTACGTATGGCTGTTGGAGTAATTCTGGCAAAAACCGTTGGTGCATAGAATCCCGACAGGTTGAACAGAGCCAAAGATCAGTTTACGTAGAATGAAATGAGTGAAACTTCAAATATTGAATGTGTGCGTCGAAACAGACATTCGTATAAAAGCCTTTAACCAAGATCAATTGAGTATATAAAGTAAGAAATTAGAACGGAATCATGAAACTAGAAGCTTTCAACAGTTGTCAATGATGTTGCAAAGATCCAAGGCATGTTCTAGGAGAATAATTAAAATCACTTTTCAAATCGTGTACCATGCTAGTATATTAGTTGTCGATAATAAAATATGAACTCGTATCTCAGTTGCGCTTTGATTGCAACTGTTCCTATATCTAGCATGCCAGTCTAATTCAACAGGATGAAAATCTTGTCGGTAGCCCTGGGTTAAGCGGAATCGGACACAAAGCAGAGCGCCAGACAAGTCATTTTTGATACTCCCTATTTCGATGTGTTGTGTAGTCTATATCCATTTATAGGCCTATAAAATACATACAGACTGACAACAGGGAAAGGAAAGCTGTGTTATATACCGGGTGATTTGCGAGGAATTTTACAGCTTACACGTAAACCACAGTGAGGTTAATGTAATGAATGAAGGCTAAGGGTCCATGCAGCCAAAGTGCTGCCGCCACTGAAGTACCATGCCGAAGACACCAGACATGACACCCACCGACTTACAGTATACTATGCGAGCACTATGCGAGTCAGCAACAAGTACCGATGTTTTGACTTGTCTGGGACATTAATGTTCTAATCACACATGTAATTAATCATTCAAATTGGTACATTGTATATGGATCTTTACTATGTGCATAAAATAATTGTGTCATGCGTGATATGCTTTGGGGCAAGCTTTTAACATGCGAAAGCAGACAAACAAATGAAATAAATACGCATGCATAAAAGCATTTCGAGTAAAACAACGTTTTAATTCGGTTTTTATAGAAAGTATCACAGTAATGACGGAGTCGTTGTGAGACGTTTTCTGCGCAATTTGAACTGTGTCTCATCTGGATTTGTGGATACTCTGATGTGTATTTATCTCCGAAACCAAACACATACGTTGAAACCGGAACACAGATAAATGGACTCCTGGAATAGATTTCAAATGGATGCCCGTTGTCCGATTTAAAGTGGGGATGTCGAAATTAAGTCGCGTCCCAGAGACCTGTAATTGCCTGGCCAAATGGAGGTTATAATCAATGGCATCGGCCCCTCTTGGGATACTGTATGAGTGGGGTTCACCCTGAAGATCCGCCTCCACTTTTTATAGCTTTAAAGGACATTCGTCTTCGAAATATCGTATGATGTGACCAAGGAGATTTGGATACCTAATTGCTTTTCCATGATAAGTACAAAACTGGCAAAGTTTATTACCACTTTCTCCTAAGAAGTTGGACCCATGCGCCGCCATTACTCTAACATAAACAACCAGAATCACCAGCGGTGAGCTTCTTTTGGTTTTAATGGACAGACTTCATTTTGCTTCGTTTTAGGGCTCATAAACGTTCCACATTTGTAGACGACGAAAGCCACTGAGTTGAGATCAAATTGTTCCAAAGCTCCGCGGAAAACAGCGCGTTCGACGGAAAAAGTATATCTGTGTGGATGCTTTGTTGATTTCATTAAGCCGATCCATTGGTGACCTAAATGCGGGAAATTATACACGAGCACTAATACTAAGTATAAGTCTGAAATATTGTACCTTACCAAGACGTTTTAATGGTAATAAGTCGATTTCAAGAATGTAAACAAAATCCTTTTCACTGAACACAAATACACAGGGGAACTTTGAAACTATACAGTTGTAAAACAAGAATGAACTGAAAATATAATATCTTTTAAGTTTGTGGTAAGTGAAATGAAACAAAGAATGATTGCACTTTCGTTGCTATAAACTACTGATTATAAACTCCAAAAAGGTCCACAAAGTTTGACAAAACGTTATGTAACAATGCGATACCTATTGCAATACAGTTCGGCTCAAGCACAACATTTCCACATATGAAGGGTATATGAAGCGACACGCGGACACAATGCAGTCGGTTTAACGTGTTTTCATCGGTTTAACCGTTCTATTGAAACATGGTTGTTATTTTATTTTGTTCTTGAAGCAAAATAGGGTTTCGCATGCCGAACCCTATTTGCAGCTTTATTAGGGTTTCAAGTTAAGATTTGCTTGCTGTCAGAAGAGCATCCCTTCTCTGCCGTTCACAAATGGACATCTGATAGACGGTGTTTTGAAACGTCTAGTGAAGAAGCAAAAGGCTAAAAACAAGATTTTGCTGAACAGAAAGAAAAGAAACATTGTTAGAACTAAAAGCTTTTGAAACACTGGCTTATCTTACAATTCAACGTTGAGTACGATGAAATGCAGAGGCAGTGAGAGAGAAACAATAAACCTGAATCACAACTTAACACACAAGGGAGTATGGGTTATAATGTATTAATGAAGCAGATTCGGACTTGTAACCAGACTTTGGTCTCTGTGGGGTTTCAGAAGACTCTTTCTAAAGGCTACGGCGTCTCAAAGAAACTATTTCATCTGCCTTATCTAGGCGATTTATTTCGCCATTGCGAGGCTATTAATGCCCACTCGACAGGTAATGCAACATAAGGCATCAAAGTCAACGATAGCAATGTAGTAATCTTGCAGATCATTGTAAAAAAAGGCGAACACCATGTAGTCTCTGTTTCAATGCCGACGTGGACGTTCCCAAATTCTCAGCATAACCCAATTCCATTTTAAATGAACTCTTCCAATCTGGGAGTGAAAACGACATCAGTTCAGCTCACTTTATACCGGCGTGTTTTGCTCTGAGCTACAATACACGCAGATCATTAGTTAGCCTTATATACATCAACAACACACCGGATATTGCCTGGTCAATAGGGCAAAGAATTCGTGGAAAACCTAGTTTTCAACAAAGACGACCAGAGAAAAACAAGCTAAGACATGCCGGCGTTTTTTTTGTTCCCGACATAAAAAAACAGAACCCTAAATGTTTGCATAAAATCGAACCTTTCTAGAGATCACAATTCAGGTTTGTAACAAGCCAGTAAAGAAAACTTCTGTTTCAGAAATGTATATATTAAAATATGGCGAGCCAAAAATGTGGTCATGTTCACCATTAAAATTCCGTATCAAATTATTTGAGCCATTTCTCGTGGAACTTCTGTACCAGCAGCACAATACTAAAATAAGCTCAGAATGGTTGTTTGCTTACGCCATTAAATCAATGCATCGAGGCATCAAGGCCAATTATTTTATTGTTGTTATTTCAAAAGGAAAGAACTGATTGCAAAAATAACGAATATTCTATATATAAATATGTTTAATATTTGTAAAGTGCATATACCTAGATACATGTACATTAACAAAAATGACGTTATTAGTCTGCAATCACGTTTCCTCAGAAAAGCGATTTCTTTAACACTACCAGTGGTTTTTCCACTGGTGCCATTTTAAACTCTGGATTTGCTTGGTTGTCTTATTGATATTGTAGGTTTGCCTCTGACGAGAATACATGTGGTTTTACTGGGTAACGTGATTTACATGTAAAACACTTGCTCCTTCGTGTATTCTGGTGTCTTTGCAGGCCTACTGCGGACGAGGAAGATGCTGTAAAGTCTCCAAGGTACATTATATCTCCTAGATAATCGCTTTCCAGAAAACAACGGAATGATTTATAGGCTCTCAGCGGTTCTACAAGCCATCCTCTGAAGCCTCTTACAGTGGGTGTATTTGCTACCGCGACGTCCGTATAAGACTCGCACAGTCACGTCGTTCTCCAGACCATCTGTAAGCGTATCAATTATTGATGGCTTCTTTTCCTTCATAAGGCTTCCTGTATTAGACGAACAACCCATAAGCCACACGAAACACCTAAGCTTAAGTAGTTAATTACAGAGGTGGCACTCCTGCACCCGTCGATTCACCAAAATATGCCGCTTTTGCATTGCTGTGCGCATATAAAGACGCTCATGTAAGAAGATCAGGCGATGAAATAGGTGTTTTTTGCATTTGTTTCTGCCCCATGCTTTCCTCATTCATTTATCAAAGACGAAACCTATGCATTATAGATGACGAAGTGGAGATATTAAATGAGCCGCCTAAATTATGTTATGAAAGAATATTAATCTCCGTGTGTCTTACCGCAACATTATAGCAGAAGGCAGGAAACTGCTCGTTCCTGATATAACATCTACTTAAGCGGTGAAACTCTTCTACAAACGCCGTTGACAACATAGAATGCAGTCATTTGTAGTGTTCTTACACAGAGCAATTGCCTCCAACACACGGTGTTCCCGTTTAGAGCAATTTCCTCCAACACAATGTTCTCTTAACTACAGTAATGGTCTCCAACACAGGGTATCTGTACCTGCAGTAATGGCCACCCACAGAGGATATTTCTACCTACAGTATGATGGACGTTTTGTACAAATGACCTGCAACACATCCTGTTCCTACCTACAGTAATGACCCTTAGATTGATGTTCGTACCTTGAATGATGACCTGCAACACATGGCGTTCTTACTCACAGTAATGCCTTGTCACACACGTTGTTTCTACGCAAAGTAATGCCTTGCCACAAATGTTGTTTCTACCTACAGTAATGGCCTGCAACACACGGTGTTCATACCTACAGTAGTACCTTGCCACACATGGTGTTTTTACCTACAGTAATGCTTTGCCACATAGGGTGTTCATACCTACATTAATGGCCTGCAACACACTGTGTCTCACCCCACAGTAATGATCTGCAACACACGCCGTTCTTCTACACTAATGGCCTGCAACACATCCTGTTTTATATACAGTAATGGCTTTTGCAACAAAGGTTTGAACTACAGCAATGATAGCATTTTTAGTAAGTTGTCTTTCCTACAGTAATGCATTTGAGACAGGATAAGATTACCTGCGATAATGTGACATTATGCAAATTCACAAAACAACTACCGGTATTATTTTTTTAGTGTGATATGACTTCGTTTTTATCTATGGTAATGTGGTCCGAATAAATGCATTATACAAATACATAAAGCAACTACCGTTATGGCACTATTTCGTTTGGTGTAATATGACTATGAAAAATATTTTCAATAACCAATAACATTCAAAGCCTCCAAAATCCAAATGAGCGAATAAGCAATACTTTGTTACTTAATGATTTAACTAATGTGTTTGGATAGAAGGTGACAAAATAATGGAACTGTTCATGACCAGTGGCATCCACAGCTGGGTGAATGTTGGAGCATGTCTTCATTATCACAGCATGAGTCATAAACCACGAATGGAGTGGCAACTTTTGTGGCAAAAGTTTTGAATCACGCTCAAAATCAAGTACGTGATCCAGCCAAACTTAGTTTGGGAGGAAAAGCTATGGGAATGAGACGCCGCAAATTGTCCATACTCGTCTGAGCGGAGGGATCACATCGATCATACAAGATACATCAACTTTGTTCTTGCACAAATTAGTGTTAGACAGTGCTAGTAACAAACAGGGGGAGATAATCAGACTGGTTATAAATCATGTAAATCTCTCTTTTTCGGGATTTGTGTCAGCCTGTAGGGACGATGTCCATAAGATGTGAAATTTGACGTTTGCGAATTGCGAATAGTAACCGTCTGCCAGAATGTACTTCTTACTTCTGTTATGTCAGTGCTTACACAGCTTTCCTTCTCCTTCGCTCTCCCTATTTAATCTTGTACAGTTTAGTTGTCTACACAAATTAAAGATATCGGAGGAGGAGGCAATGATTGATGCGGATCGCCAGCTCACCGGCAACTTTATCGACATCCAAGTGACCTATATATCACTTTGCCTTGTTGGATTCCAGATAACTCTGACTGCCTTTTCTCCAAGACTTATTAAATTATATACAGATAGCTGTGTAGCGAAGACTGTAGAGGGACCAGACAATATATAGCCTGCGCAGTGTTGGCCAGTCGCGTACACGAATCCATCTAGCTCGACTCTTGTTTAACGGGATTACATAGAGCAACTGAACGGAAGCAAATTGGGATATCCTATCCCGACCAACTGAATTAAAAAATCCAATGCCAGCGGCCTGATTGGATATCGCTATTAGAACTTGCTGGAACTTAATTCCCTGGATGCCACAAACTTTGGCTCCAGAAGACCCGGATCTGTAACACACATGACAATTAACGCAAAGGCAGACAAATTAAGAAACAACTGGACGTCTGCATCGCTCGCCTCTCTCCAGACAAGGTTATGGTTGACGCTGGCCGATGAAAGCTTCTGTCTAGAAACATCAAAGTAACTCAGCTATAACTATCCATTACCATTTCTCAAGCGTATCATAGTTATCCCTGGAAAATGGGTTGCTAACTTAATATTCACAGAATGAAAGCAAAAAGCGCTTTGCATTCCCTGGTTGTGAATAACACAGTGTTTGTGAACATAACTGTAAAGGATTCAGTTTGCGTAAAACATCAATAAATAAATAAATATTTAAATATATAAATAAAGGGATCAAGTAAGCAGGTCTTCATACAATTTCAGCATGTATTTAAAAATGCAACAATTTCAGATGTTTTTTAATGTTAAAAACAAACCAAAGCCAGAATAAAAAAAGACTGGTTAATAAGAAAAGTAATGACTTACTTGCACTTGTTAGCTCGTAGCTGTTTGACACATCAATCATGTCTATAGTTGCTTCCAGTTCGAATGTCTCCCTGCCCTCAGCCTCCTTGTGGCTAACAATTGCATAATTGAATCCCACCTCAACTTCCACGGCATCCTTATGGAATATAGCTCCTGTAATAAGAAGCAGAACAATGTTGATAATGAGGTGGTTGGCAGTGCTGTTA
Organism: Liolophura sinensis; assembly: GCF_032854445.1. Lineage (NCBI taxonomy): Eukaryota > Metazoa > Mollusca > Polyplacophora > Chitonida > Chitonidae > Liolophura > Liolophura sinensis. The sequence goes on along the minus strand of NC_088302.1, from coordinate 37,690,391 downwards.
TCCCTTCACGGCTCGACCAAAGCCATGCTAATATCATTATCTCTGACATTTCTGGCCGAGGGGATAATTGTAGTCACAGTTCTCAGCATTTGTACAGGCTCAATCAGGCGAAGAAGACAATGAATGCAACAGTCCCACAGATGGCCAAAAACCCCGCTTCACATTAAAGTGAAGGGAGATAGCATGGCGATCATTACCTGTAAATATCTTGCCCTGAACACGGAATCGCCATGCTTGCGAAGACCTGATCTCTAAAACGACCTTTCATGTTAGAATTTCAGATTATTCCTTTAGTTAAACACAGTGCTGTTACATTTCCATGACCATTTCCATAACTGCCCAAATTCATACGCGTCGTAGCGTCAGTTGGAACATCCGTTTATTTCACGTCAATGGTAAATAAAGTATGTCCAAAGTGGATAATATTATCAGTTTTCATAAACAACTGTCAGAAATGTACATGAGACAAATACCGTTGAGTAACGCAGCACCCAAAGTTATCTCAAAAAGCAAGTTAAATTCATGCAAACAGACTGCATCTAGTTTGTAGTGAAATACTATGACGGAATGAATGAACAAACCAATAGGGGTAGATGCTGCATTGACAGGATTTCAGCTATACATGGACTAGAACATATTAACACAAAGAACACGTATAATAATATCCAAAATAAGGCTAAACAGGTATTAGACGCTTTTACATACAAAATACACAAAAATATGTTAAAATTAAAAAAAAAAAAACCTCATTAAATATGGCGTAAATTCGGTATCTTAATAAGTTCAGAAATATCTTTCAACTATTCAACTGCAACATTGTCAGCAGCCAAAGCTGTTAATCAAATGAAAATGAGAGCACCTGTAATAAATTCGGGGGCTATGCTATGTCGAAGACCAAATTTTATTTTAAAGCGGAATGATCTATTCTGTGCACACTGAAGAGTTCTAGGTTAGTCGCCATTTATGACAAGCAATCCTATTCTTTTTATCCCGGAAGCACACCGTGAATTTAATAATTTTCGAGATATACTGCAACAGTTCACATTTTTGTGCGCTCCTGTTTCTAAACATCTGTATGGATTGGTTTGCATGGCAACGGTTATTTATTTTAACATTTGAGGTCTCATTCAAGGTTCGGTCCGAACGTTGAGGTTTAAATTCAGGAAACACAGATATGTAGAAACAAGGTATTAAAGCCTTTAACAGAAAAACACAACCTTGGAAAAGCTTTTGTGTAAAGTTCCATCAAGGCACCGATAGCAGAGGTTCCGTTTGACCAGAGCGAACACACAGCTAATATATAGGTGCTCGCATGATGTTTGCGTGCATGACGAGTTAGTTTGCGGCTCCACATTCCAAGGTTACAGAATATTAACCCCTTCCTTTCGAAGACATTTCAATACACTAGAGAGTGGCTCTCAAACAGATGTCTGCGAAGATCGGGGGGCCAAGTAGCTTCCAAGTGCAAAATGAATTTAAATTGATATGTTGGAACTGTTGGGGTCCTGTATGGAGCCCCAGCTGACAATCACGGAGCTGCGACTTGGTGCACTTTTAATGCATCTGTCACTTAACAGTGACCCTAGAGAGCTATTGTGTGCCAAGACCACGCGTCACGTGATACAAACACTGAGCAGTCTCGGACCATTCTGGACAGGTAAACACTGCTGGTCAAGATAACAAGTCTGGTAACGTTATCAAAATGATTCCAAAGAAATTCTTACAAAAAATCTTTTGATTAAGTCAGAATTGTCTTGTTTTTTATATTTTCCCAAAGAAAAGAAAAGAATCATCCAATGCAAAACAAAATAACATTATTATTATTATAAGTAAACAACGAAATACATCTTAGCTGAAAATAAACTTTGTACTTGGGTATGAATTCTAGGGGGATTGGAACGATTGGAACATTGTGGAATCATTGCCGAGGCAGACATAACATAATATTTGACGGTAATCAACAATGGCTTGACTTGAGTTGAAGATCCAAGTAAATGGCTCGAAAATGGTGGAACTGTGCACTGTTTGCTGTGTACGTTATTGGTGGCAGGTTAGACGGCTTGAAATCAGACTGGGCACTGACATCATCCAGGCTGACAGATGGAATTAGATAGAAAAGATCTGGCCTCGTGAATATCTCAGCAACCAAATCAGCCCAGATCTAATCCGCCGATGGAAATTAGTTAGGTGAGTGTCTGTCTGTCTGTTTAGGATGAAGGGGTTATCCCAAATCTTTCTAATGCAGCTTTAACTCGGGCTGGTAGGGGGGACATAAGTGCAAAGCATCCCCCGGGACACGACTAAGAGCATTTTCTGGTCAGGAACATAGAAGGCTGTAAAGCGGTTGAGGGGTAGCGCGATCAAGATCAACGGTATTTCCACCTTTATACGTCAGTGGAGAAACGATGGTCAGGTTATAGGGTTCCATAATGTGCCCGTCATCAAATGATTTCAGATTAGTATGGGTAGAAGGGATGAACGACATTCTAAACAGGGCGTAAGGTAAAGTTTACGGAGCACTTGAGCCTGTCACAGAGTAATGGTCCTTGGTTTTTAAGGGTAAAAGTGTGATACAATGATTATAGGAAAACATCCCATATCACAATGAGGCGCTCAGGGTGGGTGCAAATAAAACAAAATGAAAAATTAAACAATACGGATTATTTGTTTGTCATGGACATTTAACACAATGAACACATTCATGTGTCATCATGAACACATTGTCAGGGACTGAGTATTGCGCAAGACAGGAATATCTGCAACGAACCAGATTATGAAATTCTATTATATATAGGGATATGATACTTAAATAAATAAGGCTCTTAGAACGTGACACGCATCCACACATAACCACCATAGCGTGAGCTTTCGAAAAGTACTTGGAGAATTTTGTATGAAGTAATATAGAGATGATAACACTCAAAGAAGCTCAATATTACAGGCGGTTCTCAGTCAACGTGTTTGGACAGAGGCCGGACTTTGCCAGAGCGTCAAGTCGGTCTGCTCTATTTGCACACTTCACACTAGTGGCTTCCACGATCAGGATTAATAGGAGTGATTATTAAAACATTTAGGGTAATGGATGCAGCGTACAAATTGCCTTTTCTGAGGAGAAAACATGCCAACCTGTCCGCTAAAACAGTTTACCATTCTGGAACACGGCAAGGTAATAGGTGGAGAAATCAATGAACTAGATAAACTGCCAGCCCCGGCTGAATGGCGGAGAACAAGAGACCCCCGACGAAGAATGTTCCTGGAAGGTGTTTACATTGGCAAGGCCACTTACCCCGTCTCTACAGAACATCAAAGAGACCCTGTTTACTTAGAACGGCCACCATAACTGGTGTATCTCAAGCGGGGGCCAAAAGACCCAAATCACATCAAACACTAATATTTTATGTAGTATTTATTAGGTACGTCGTGGCTTTTGTCCCTAGCTCCCAAGGAAAACAAGCTCACAGGCCTTTCGCTCTAAACGACGTTCGCGTTTCGAGTCTGTCTCGAAGGGTATACAGCAATAAACTTTGAGTGTAAGGGTTATGCTCCTACCTCTAATCAGTGCCGCTAACAGCTTCTATTTGCTCCATTAAATGGCTGACCTAGCCGTAAATCATTGCTCCGGCATGGCTTCCATTACATTGCAAAGCGCGCCACTGTGACTCAATGGAACGCGCGCAATCAACAATGAAGATAAACCTGCAAGTGACAAGTGAATCGGCCTAACGAACTGCCTTCAGTGAACGTAATGGTTACATCGTCCAGAAGGGCGAGCAGACAGGATACTAACAAGGCCGTCTGAATCTCACAGCCGATTAGAGCATTTCATGGAGTATTAACCAAATTTCGTCGAGATAGCCGACAACAAAAAGCAAGAGTTCCGAAAGATTCCCCAGTCGCTATCGGTGTTTCGACGAAATTCAGGCTATTTTGACTATCTCGCAACGCTAGCTGTCATCAAGTACATTTAGCCCAGCTCAGGAAAGTTTTACTATGCGGCAAGCGAAGGTTCTGTAAAAAAGTTCGTTTTTTAGTTGACTGACCGAAAATTCAATTGTTGATCGGAATAGCAGAACGGTATCTAGAGAAAATACGAGGTTGTTCTGTTCGCACTTTAAAAGCAACTTTTTTAACGGACATCTATATGCAGATGTTTAACAGCTATATGTTGATATGCCATGATTGGCCGATCAGCTTACATACACACTGTGTTAGTTCATATCACTGGCCCTTGAAGTTGGCGTATCTTTAGGAATCCAATGCTTGTACCCTTGTACAAAGATATTGTGTCATTTAGAATGCTGTTTATGTAACAGCTTTAAAGCTATTTCGGCTTTAGACTATCTGGTTATATCACAAATTCCATAGCCCGTATAATTCTCTGAGGTTATACTCTAGGTTTCGAATCAACGAACTCGGAGTAAAACACCTACAAGCCAGCAAACGACAGCGGTTAAAGCCGTAAAGTCATCCGATCGCATGTTCGAAGCTCAGAGTCACCTCAGCAAAGTTTAAACATGAGAATTTACTGTTTTCTTGTTTCTGTTTTCAGTTTCTCATCGCAGTCAATAGTCAAACACAGCGTCAAAACCAATCAAATAAATACACAAATGAATAAATATAAAGCCCCAGTTCGACCATTAAAAGAGGACAACACCGGTATACTCGTCGCTTTTATCAGAAAGCCGTTATACTATAGCTCAAAGTTTGCCATGGTTGGTCTTTGTGGGACATTTTCCAATATTCAGGAATGTATATCACAGGACCTTGCACTATTTTAGCTTGCTTAACCAAAACATCTCAAAAGCAGATATTTTGTACTTTGTGCTTAAAGGCGTCTACCTGAAACATGATGAGAATGTGCTGAACATAAATGCATGATTTGTTTTCATAGTTTTGAATAAACCTTATTAAGACTGAGTTGAGTTCAATCCAGAGCAGACTCAGGTCATGATTTAAACATGGGACTCTTGGTAAATATGTTGTTTAGTGTACCAGTGACTGACTGCTTAGATTTAACGTCGTACTTAACTATTTTTATGACGAGTCCTTAGAGTGCATGTGCGTGTAATGTGCCTCCTTGTTGCAGGATGGATTTCCACCGCTCTTTTATCTAGTGCTGCTTCACTGAGACGACTTACCGAGGGCAAGTAAGCTGCCCCTCACGCGACATAATTTATGGTACGGGTCAAGGAAGCTACAACTTCCTCTTTTAAGGTCTTAGGTGTGACACGATACAGGATTGACCCTGGATCTACCACCCCCCGAAGAGGACGCTCTACCAACTGAGCCATTGGGGCCCGGTAAGAAACAAGTTAGTGTTTACTCCTAATTGCACAATTTTAATACAAAATGTACCAGTTCATTCGATTAAGAGTACCACGTAAAACACCAATCAATTAAAGAAATAAATCAATCAATCGACTAAGAGGCTTCCTTTACCGACTGGTTATCGTGCTAGAGCAGTGCAATGTCCCAAGAGCCTTTCACCAAGTGCTGTTGCCGTGAGTTCAAGCCCAACTCATGCAACTTCCTTTCCGTATGGGAAGGTCTGCCAGCAATGTAAGGAAGGTCGAGGGTTTCCTGCCACCATAATGCCGGCCACCGCCGTACAGGTAAAATATTTATATATACGGCGTAAACACCAATGAAATAAATAAATAAACAATACCTGATTTGCAAGGCCTTATTTTAACATTCATCTCAGTGCTTACTTGTTCCCACAAACGGAAAGTTTGTCTTATAGCATAACGTTTATCATGTGCTCACAATTTTGACAAAAATGAGTACGAAAATATGCGTTCAAGGCACTTGCCTGATCTTGATTTAGTAAGAATGTTTTGAGAAATCAGCCTGTAGTCATGATTTATTGCATATCTAACAATATGTATGTCTAGATCAAACCGCCATCGTATCTTACTATCTTTCCTTCTTTATTGGATTTGTTAATGTAACGTCGAAAATATTTCTACTTCACTATTTCATGGCGACCATAATAATAATCGAGATAATGTGTGAAGGAAACCGGTCAGAATTCGAGTGAATGAAGATTTGATCAGAGTTTGTGTTATTACAGATATTTACTTCTTGCTTCAATGCTTCTTTGAAAGCTTGGCTATACACCGTTGGCTCTATGGTTCAAACATCTAATAGGCGCAATGAAGGGTCAGTTACCTTCAAACATAATTAAAGCATTTCCTTAAACTCTACATCTGTTGTATTAAATTTGAGATTGGAAAACGGATGACTCTAAGGAATGTAGCTTCTCCGTCCTGTGCAAGAGGCAATAGAGAACCAATCTATAATGGCGGCTAAATCCTCAACGATTTCGCTAAAAATTATCCTAACCCTCGATCACTTCACCGTTCCCGGCTACTTCATCAAACATTACTAAAAAAAAAAACCTCGCAGTAGCTGGCCAAAGACTGTCATTGTTTCCAATTATCTCAATAAAATTACGATAGATCTATTGTCCAGAGGCAGGTCGCGTGTCTCTGTAGTACGGAGCTAATGCCATGCACGTTTTTTTTTTTCTCTCTCTCGCTCTCTCTCTTGCTGGTTGCAGTTAATGTTTTGTTTCTAAGAATGGATTAGACCGAATAAAAAAGTCCCTAGGTCATTCATTGTGGACAGAAATGCACCGGGTGTAATGGAACAACTCACAACATATAGCAGGATGTCTTTATCCTCAGATAATTAAGCCATTTTCTTTGCCAATAGCCTAAAACGGCATTTGGCGTAACGTTCCGAGATTTTCAATTCTCCCCAAATGGACTGTTGCCATAAACTAGCGTTTTGCAGGACTTTTTAATTGACCCCAATTAAACCTTTTCATTATGCGGACAACCGAACAAGCGCATTAGCCGTGTTTAACTCAGCTTGTGTTTCCTTTGCTGGGAAATAGCCCTTTGTATCAAGAGCTTCATCTAAAGTATTTACCAAAATAATGATTATGGATTTGTTATCTTAACAAGTTTATGAAGACAGACTGGAGATTGTCGGGTCTTTCGATTATTACAGCTAGCAACTTTATTATCGGCTGGTACTTGTGATGGGGATACCAGGCTGTATTCAATGCCACGCCAGGCCAGACAATTCTATATATATATGCAATATCAAATCATCCACTTTAATGACTCTCAGTGTATGATGAAGAATCCTGAAACGCTGTATAAACCAGCCATTAAACACAGACAGAATTCACAATTACTTCTCATTTCTCAAACAGTAAATATTGCTAAATAAACTGGCAATTCCAAATTACTTCCGACAACTCGTTCCGTCTTAACTAATAAATTGGTTATGATTCTCTGTGCATGCATGCATTGCTGAATTAACTGGACTGGTGAGTACTCTAAATGAAAGTTTTCCAATATTATAAGTTTTATTATGATGGATACGTATTAATTTTATTAAATGACATTTCCCCTGGTGAATAAAATTTTCCTGCTAGCAGATTTATATCCGTGTTGTTGTTGTTCGTTTTTCTGCACGTGAAGATCCCAAAAGAGAAATATCGAGAGAAATGCTATGGGTCTGTACGGCCACTTATATTTTAAACATTTTTCGGAACCTGAGGGAAATTACGTCTCAGCCGGATTACCGCAAGATAAATACATAGGCTATACGTGATGGCTATTTTCCTTAGCAGCTGCATGATATAACTCGGGATGTGTGCTTACCCCAGCCCCTGACATATTCTTTTACAGGCTGTATTCAATTTCCTCTAAATTAGCCGAATGACAGATCCAAACCTTTCGTACTTCTGGCTGGTGTTTCCACATTCCAGTCCGCCCAGCGCTATTGCCACGGAAATTGCCTGAGATCCATAGCTGTTGCTGCTAGTCCTACATTTGATGAAAACTACGTACGAGTCTTATCGGTAATTGAACCCTGTTTCCGGCCCTGCCAGGAATACGCCACACCGTGTGCCGGCAATATTGAAGTTTACACCGAGAACAGTTTATCGTAAATAATATATCTGACAAGACGGCAGCCGGGAAACCGCCAAGTATCATCCAGAAATGACGATTTACAACTCAGAGAGTAAATAGAGCAAAGAATCGCAGAAAATTCTCGATCTCCGGACGCTATCTTCCTTAATCAGATTTGCATAGGAGACAAAATGAACAAGATTAGTAAGGCACAACCCTATTCCCTACATCTACCACTCCAAGAAGTCGCTTATGGAATTATTTTATTAATCTGGGACGGTACTTGAACATATTAAATGTGACCAACTGTTTGCACAGCTTGAGGACGTTTAAGGCTCATGGGAGGGCCTTGCCTATGCAGTACATCTTTAATTATATTGCCTCACTCCCAAGAAAATCTAATGAATTTATTTATCTTAATAAATATACTGATGTATTCTTATAGGGGATTTTATGTCCTTCAAGATGTAGTTTGTGGACAGTGGTGGCAGTGTATCTTTCCAGGCTCTCCTTGATTATATCTAACAATGTTTACCAACGGTAGGAGTAATAATGAGCCTGCATATCGGACACCTTAACATCGCCTGACAGATATGGTAAACCCAAAAATTATTAAAGAAAGGAGCTTCCTGTTGAGTAGGTGACCTTGACAGTGATACGACTGAAAGGTCCCCAGTGGTACAAGATGATATGAATGATGGGTTCCCAATAGGAAACACACCCAGAACGTACGACTGTGCAGAGAGTTGACGACGAGAGTTTTATAGCGAGCCTAAATTCAGGAAAACGGCAATGGGATTTCCCATAGCCGACCATCCAGACGAGGGGAAGGATGTAATTTTACTGCATATTCCATTTTGGATAGAAATTCATGTATAAATGGATGATGTGGAAGCCAGAGGGCATGAGAGTCTAAATGAAACTGGAGATTGCTATTCAGAAGCCACGGGGGTCTGGTGCCAGAGAAACACGGCGGTTGGAACAAGGATTCGCGGCTGAGAGTGCATAGATTGTTGTGTTCAGGCTTGCCACACTGGCATGTAAGCCAGATACAGTTAAAGTAGGCGTACATGGACATTGTCAAAACACTCATTCAGTCAGAAAGAAATGACTCGACGGATGAATACAAGAGATTGCGTTTCGGAGAAAAGGGATCGTTTCCCCGTGACCAGATGGCGCGGAATAACACTGAATTGGACGGTGTTAATTACACTGTGACACTCATGATTTTTATGCGAGCGAAGAGTATCGTTTGAAATGAAATACTGGGACATTAGTCCGATTTATCTCCGGCAACACGGCAAAAACCTCGGTCGTCCATAAATACAGAGACATAAAAGAAGAATAGCACTCATCATACATCAAACCGGCCACGTTTAATATACGGAATTTATTTTTGATCCCATTTGTCATAAATTTTTCGGCAGCTTCTCTTCCTTGTATTGACTGTTAGCACACACATCACCGATCACGAATTCCCATAAATGAGCTCAGTGTATGGATCACCGGGCTTTATACATAATTAGTCAAATCAGAATAGGCTTGGAAGGTGAGACATGGAAAGCATACGGAATCCAAGCGTCAAGTCCAGCCTGCGTATACCAGTGATAAACAATAAAGGGCGCTCCAAGTCAATAATGACAAGATTCAGTCCCAAAACAAGCCCAAATCACCAGTTTCAAGAGGATGTAAGAAAAAATTATATAAATAGTAAGTAAAGCCAGTAAGATGTAGGAGAGAAGCAGCCGTCAGTTTTCAGTTATGCAGGGAAGACGGTCGATATTCTAAGCATGGCATCCAAATTAAATTTCAAACTCGTAGTACGTGAGTAATTTACAGATCCATTACTTAAATAGGTATCCCTCCGCCCGTATGCTAACAACCTGCGGATGGTCGTGGGTATTCCCCGGGCTCTGCCCGGTTTCCTCCCACCATAATGCTGGCCGCCATCGTATAAATGAAATATTCTTCACTACTGCGTAAAACACCAATCAAATAAATAAATAGTTATCTGGGTCGAGCTGTGATTGTAACCGTTAATAAGAACAACATGTTGATGTAATAAACATGCAATAGATGTTTATACGCCAATTTAGTGGAACATATAGATGGTACATAGAAGCATGATGGGGCGGAAAAGGAGGCGAGATGTGACTGAATAGAAATCGACATGGCAGTACATTTATACTTACTATGCTTTCCAAGCTTAAATAAACTTCGGGTTGAGAGGAGGATGGGGTGGGTTGGCATGAGGGGATTTAGGGGCGGTGCTGTGGTATAATACGGCTCTGATCCGATCTGATCTAATCTGACCCCACAGATCGGCACTACTTGGACTAAGGGAAACGTACTCCGAACAAGGTGGTGCTACAGTATTTTCTGTAATAAATTTCTGAATGGATTATGCCACCGATATCCATTGTGTACCCTGGGGTACATATACCACGAGAAATACCATGAGATATACCATGCAATGTACCACGAGACTCTATTACAGCATGACAGTAAATTAAAGTGGTATTATGTAAGTAGGCCTCAGTGGTCGCAATGATAACTTAAAGAATAACCCCTAAAGTGAATGTACAACCGATATCCATTTGTATACCCTGGGGTATATACCACGAGTAATATCATGAGCTATACCATGCAATGTACCACGAGACTCTATTACAGCATGACAGTAAATTAAAGTGGTATTATGTAAGTAGGCCTCAGTGGCCGCAATGATAACTTAAAGAATACCCCCAAAAGTGAATGTACAAATCATTCAGATTCATCTCTACGATGGACACAAAACAGCAAAAAAAAATTTGTTTGAGTTTTACTACACTGGCATTTGAAACATTGTCACGGCATGTTTTTTAGTGTGACAAAATCCTGCATGACACGATTATGTCAGCGAGATATCTTGGTCAGAGACATACAATATAGGAGTATCAACCCAACAAAAACAGTAAATAGCAAATAAAACTGACAATAACACAAGCATTCATTTTACATACAAGATATTCAAGCGCATACACGATAAAATCTATAAATCACTCACCTAAACAAAACAATGAAGTTAATAAACCATGAGACGGAAGATACAGAGTCACGAGCAAAGTACGATGTAATGTAAATGCTCATGGCGTGTTGCGAGTACATTCGCATTCATAAATCCCACACTTCGCCCACTATGCCAACAGAAACGGGCTATAAGATTCATAGAAATGTAGAATTATTCCCTACTGGTTACACCTTCTCTATGTTCATAGTGCAAGTAAGCCTATAAATATGGACTCTCTTCTCGAAAAAGCGACACATCACGTCAGACGGTTTACCGCTTCGGAAAGCTTTCGATCACTTTTTACACCAAGGTTTTATTTACTGTGACTGAATGCTGATATTAATAATACACGCTGTTACAATCTTTATTTCCTACAGAGTTCCTTGTTTTCTCATAGTTTGCATCTCATTTGGAAACATTTTATTAATGCTCTCATTGGTTCGGTTATGGGCTTAGAGTCAGAAAACCTGTAAGTTTTCTTGCAAAGGGCAGTGGTTTTGTTTCCGGTTTCTTCCAAACATAAACCTTATAGCATTACACCGCAGTGAGATAATAAAGTTATGGTTCGCAGATACATGTATTAAATGTACACTTATAGCTCTAAGCTAGACCGGAGATTTTTCAAAAAACTTGCACACTCGGCAATCAAATGCAATTTTTCTATTTATCAAGTGTGACTCAAGTCATTGCCTCTCAGTAAATTTAAGACTCGTGCTTGTGCTGTTTAGAGTGTTAAAATGATTCTAAATTATGAAACATTTATCATGGAAGCTACTATATAAATTTTACGAACTTGTTATCAAATTTCAACGATAACACGTGTACATACATGGATGATATTTTGTCAGAGGTAATATTTTGAGCTATACTAGAATAATAGAAAAATAACACTGGATGTGCGCTGATTGATTTTTTTGCCAAGTGATCTTCAGGATAGCCTATTTTAGTGATTGGCAGATCATGTGCGTTTACGCTGGTTTACTGATCTGTTACTTCGATACATATAGCTTTCATATGACTTGTTATGTTTTCATACAAACAGGAATTTTTCAAGAGGTTTCACTGAGGTTGCACACCACACCGGCTGGACGTAAGTAACTGCATGTAAGTCTACACAAAAAGGCTTGGCGAACGGTAGTGTGCGGTAATTGTCGCCAAAACCCGGTGGACAATTAAGAACGTAAAAATCTAAAGTTCCAGCCCGGGGATGGGACTGAGTCGTCACATTTCTACACACTGGAAGTTTATCAGCTGAACCATCTGGTCAGAGCACGTGTTCATTATAAAGCTCTCAGACACATTGGTGTACGTCATGCTTAGGGTGCAACTTCCCACTTCAAGCGCCAGCTTTACAAACCCTTAAATGTGAGCTAGAAAATTATATAGGATGTGGACACTCGTGACGCAAAATACCTGCTCTTGACGGCAACAAAAAAATTAAAGTATACAAATTTCACTCAACTGCTCTTACCTTCTTCCAGTTCTACCTACAGACAACATAAGCTTCTTTTTGGAGGAGAAATGTCTGATGATATGGATATTAAGACCGGTGTCCCGCAAAGCTACATATCGGAACCTTTACTTTTTATACTATGTATAAATAAACTACCATTATTTATAAAAGACAGTGGCAATTCTATTGACAACTTGGCTGATGACACAACTACCTACTCCTCCTCAGGCAATATGTCTGACATTGAGCGCAATTTAAACAGCGGTATGGATTGTACAAAAGACTGGTGCATCAAAAACCTCATGTTTATCAATCCCCCAAAATCTAAATACATGATGCTGGATTCCAGGCTAAGGCTGCAGTTAATCAGACACGTTCCTTTCTCTGTTATACTTGATGGAAGTAAACTCGAACAAGTCAGTAATGCTAAACTGCTTGGTATTTATACTGATGAACATCTTTCCTGGAACACTCAAATCAATAATGTGTGTAAAAAGGTTTCTAAATTGTTAGGGATTCTACGAAGGAAGAGAGCTCTTCTAACACGTCACTGTAGTGACATTTTCTATAAGTTTTATGTTCTTCCTCACTTTGATTATTGCTGTTCAGTATGGAGAAACTGTTCAATTAAAAATACAGAAAGGAGACGCAAGTTACAGAAAAGAGCTGCTTGTTTAGCTCTACAAGAAGGCATAAACACTTATCTTATAGACCTGGAAAAGCGTTACTTTCGAGACTAAAATGGATGAATTTTTAATTAAAGGGTAAAGTACAAAATTCTTTGTATCATCTACAAAACATTACATAATCTCTGTATAAATTATATCAAAGAACTTTTCCCTCCACACAAACAGCTGCACAATATTGTTCTTAGATGAACACAGCATAGTATGTATTTCCCGAAAGAAAGGACAAATTACATGACAGAAAGTTTTACAAGTATAGACATCAAAGTATGGAACTTCCCCCCAATACACATTAAAGAAGCCCTTTCCATATGAAGCTTTTAGTCACGCTACTTAAAATTACAGTTATCTGCAGACAACAACTGAAATGTATATTAATGTATTATGATAGCCAACCTTTTCATATGGCTAGGCCCCTGTACCACTCTTGCACACATGTGCATTGTTCAAACCAAACAGGCGATGGGAAAGTGGCCTTCTCCCACTCCTTTGGTTTGTCCTCTGTACATGTGTGTAGGGGGTTCCAGCCAACAGGAAGGGGGGGGGGGGGTTCTAATGTTGGTTGGAACAATTGTGGGGACAGTAGGCCTACTATTGGTTTTGTTGTTGCTTTTGTATTCATAAATACATGTACCTTCACTTTTCAAACTACACGATGCTTTATCTTGTTTTTTATATATATATATATTGTTCTATTTTTTCGATGGACTCTGAAGAACATGTCTACTATATACTGTTTTCTCTGTGAAGGCCTTGGGGAAGTTGCATTGTAAATAGAGCGAGCTACCTTCAATAAATTAAGATATTGTTATTATTATTATTATTATTATTTTTATTATTATTATTATTAAGGTTTGTTTTCTAAAAAAAGAATAATCTTTCATTGTGGGGAGTTTTAAGGAAACAGTTTTGTAATAATGGGGCATTCGCAAACCAGCACCTACAGAGGAATCTCAAGATACTGTTATTGTTTTGATATTTTTGATACCACTAAACACTGATAAAGGTAAGCATTAAGTGTCGTGGTCTCAAAGACAAGAAGGCATCAGACGGCCGTCAAACGTACTAAAACATAGGCCATCTTATCAAATGTTAATTAAAACACTTCAGACAAGTAAAAAAAACTGTACAATGGTGCTAATCACTGGGCAAACACAAACTGATTACCACTAAGGCAGCTTTTGTGTCTATAAAAAGCACAGTCATCACATAAATACTAGAGCAGGTGTTATTTTACACATCCCACAGGCGCTGTTACATGTATCTTATGCTACCATGCAGTCTCACACTGAATTTATACATATACACACGCATGGGTACGCTTATTCAACTCAGCACAGGATATGGAAGTACCGATATTCCATAAACACTTCTAGCTTTCCAACCATTATTTGGTCGTGCAAAACGTAAAGCATTATTTGTGCTGCTATTATTAGTCTGTTACTTATCAGTTTATATTCAGGAATTGATATTCGAATAAATTCATACGATTTTCTTGTGAATGCGCCTAGCTATGCTTTAGTCATTCATTAAGCTGATGTCAGATTCCAGAGACCAACAGGCTGTGACATCAACGACACACACGGCCACACTGTCCATTACACTGTGACATCAACGACACACACGGCCACACTGTCCATTACACTGTGACATCAACGACACACACAGCCACACTGTCCATTACACTGTGACATCAGCGACACACACAGCCAAACTGTCCATTACACTGTGACATCAACGACACACACAGGCATACTGTCCATTACACTGTGACATCAACGACACACACAGCCACACTATCCATTACACTGTGACATCAACGACACACACGGCCACACTGTCCGTTAGACTGTGACATCAACGACACACACAGCCAAACTGTCCATTACACTGTGACATCAGTGACACACACAGGCATACTGTCCATTACACTGTGACATCAACGACACACACAGCCACACTGTCCATTACACTGTGAGATCAACGACACACAAAGTCATAGTTTACATTACACTGTGACATCAGCGACACACACAGCCACGCTGTCCGTTAGACTGTGACATCAGCGACACACACAGCCACACTGTCCATTACACTGTGACATCAACGACACACACAGCCACACTGTCCATTACACTGTGACATCAACGACACACACAGCCACACTGTCCGTTAGACTGTAACATCAGCGACACACACAGCCACACTATCCATTACACTGTGACATCAACGACACACACGGCCACACTGTCCATTACACTGTGACATCAACGACACACACAGCCACACTGTCCGTTAGACTGTAACATCAACGACACACAAAGCCACACTATTCATAAGACTGTTACAACACCGACACACACAGCCACGCTGTCCATTACACTGTGACACACAGACACACTAACCATTACACACAGACACACTAACCATCACTTTGGTCATCACACTGACACTTCAGTGACACACACACTGACCATCACACTCTGATATCAGTCAAACACACTGTCACACTGACCAGCATGCTGTTATATCAGCTATATACTGTCACACATCAGCCACACACGTATAACCACACTAATCATCAAACTATCAAACACATCAGCTATACATAAATCTAGACTAACGACACATTGTCACACTAACCTTCAGACTGACATCTCGGAATCACACACACTGTCCAGCTGATCATCATATAAACCTACAGTCATACTGAGCAGCAGACTGTCAAATCCGGTTCACCTACTTACCCTAACCCCCAGACTGACCATTAGACCGTCATATTCGCGACACACGCAGTCACACTATCCACCTGATTGTCGCATCACAGAGTCACAGTGACGACCGCAATGTCACATGAGCGACATCTAGAGTCACACTGCCAAGTTGATTGTCACATCATACAGTCATACTGACCATCTACATGTCATCTAGAGTCACACTGCCCAGCTGATTGTCACATCATACAGTCATACTGACAATATACATGTCACATCGGGTACACCTGGAGTCACACAGCCCAGCTTATTGTCACATCATACAGTCAAATTGACTATCTGCATGTCACATCAGGTACACATGGAGTCACACAGCCCAGCTGATTGTCACATCATACAGACAAACTGACCACCTGCATGTCACATCAGGTACATTTATTGTCACACAGCCCAGCTGATTGTCACATCATACAGTCGCACTCACCTTCTGCATGCCACTTCAGATGTACCTACTGCCACACAGCCCAGCTGATTGCCACATCATACAGTCAAACTGACAAACTACATGTCACATCATATACATCTACTGCCACACAATCCAGCTGATTGTCACATCATACAGTCATGCTGACAATCTACATGTCACATCAGGTTCACATGGAGTCACACTGCCCAGTTGATTGTCACATCATACAGTCATACTGACAATCTACATGTCAAATCGCCAAGCTGATTGTCACATCATACAGTCAAATTGACTATCTGCATGTCACATCAGGTACACATGGAGTCACACTGCCCAGCTGATTGTCACATCATACAGTCATACTGACTATCTGCATGTCACATCAGGCACACATGGAGTCACACTGCCCAGCTGATTGTCACATCATACAGTCATACTGACAATCTAGATGTCACATCGGGTACACATGGAGTCACACAGCCCAGCTGATTGTCACATCATACAGTCAAATTGACTATCTGCATGTCACATCAGGTACACATGGAGTCACACTGCCCAGCTGATTGTCACATCATACAGTCAAACTGACAATCTACATGTCACATCAGGTACACATGGAGTCACACAGCCCAGCTGATTGTCACATCATACAGTCATACTGACTATCTGCATGTCACATCAGGTACACATGGAGTCACACTGCCCAGCTGATTGTCACATCATACAGTCATACTGACTATCTGCATGTCACATCAGGTACACATGGAGTCACACAGTCCAGCTGATTGTCACATAATACAATCATACTGACAATCTACATGTCACATCAGGTACATCTATTGTCACACAGCCCAGCTGATTGTCACGTCATACAGTCATACTGACAATCTACATGTCACATCAGGTACACATGGAGTCACACAGCCCAGCTGATTGTCACATCATACAGTCAAACTGATTTGCCAGGATGATTCACCGTACACCTGGAATCACACTGCCCAACTTAGGCCACGTTCGCAAAACGGCGTACGACATTCACTTATCGTACATTTCTCGTTGGATATTTTGTAAGTCACTATTAACGTACCATTGTCCTATATGCGCGACATTGTACAAGTATGACATCTTTGTGAAACATCGATTGTCACATCGCACAATCAAACTGACCATCTGCATGTTACATCAGGTACACCTATACAGTCACATTGTCCAGAATTCGGTTAAAGACACTAATCAATACACAGCGTGATCGCTTAGCATCAACGACCAGGACCCGTTATGTCATCGCCGGTAATGCGGAGAAAATCTCTACGTAGATTGTATGGTTTGTTTGTCTCTGATCACCAGATAGACGCGGGTAAGCATTTATGTTAGCCCGATGCCATTTATCCTCTATTTATCCTCAAAAAGAGAGAAATACATCAGCGATGTAACTATTCATGCTGACAATAAAGAATACAACACGATCATACAGTACAACAGAGGATATTACGTTAATATTGTATAAACAGTATAACGGCTGGTATTGCAATGAT
Source organism: Liolophura sinensis (assembly GCF_032854445.1). Taxonomy (NCBI): domain Eukaryota; kingdom Metazoa; phylum Mollusca; class Polyplacophora; order Chitonida; family Chitonidae; genus Liolophura; species Liolophura sinensis. Next base: position 37,672,557 of record NC_088302.1, on the reverse strand, counting down.
TGGGCCGATGACAAAAAGCGGACTTATTCTTGACTTACCTATTGGTATGGTCTTTGGATAAGGATGTTTCTGGTTGACGGTGACCAGAGGGAAGCTGAGAAGGATGAAGAGAGTGGTCATAGTCCCGCCCATGGTCTTCACCCCGGTCAGTGGTCTCTCCAGGAGTGGACAGGGCATCCTCTCGAGAGGACATCGGTACCCCTAGGAGCGTCACACGGTCATCCAAAACAGAGCCACGGCGTCGAGAAACACGTTTACTCCTTCATAGCAAAACGCACTACCATTCACTGAAATTCAAGTTAAGACAGTTGGTTAGTGGCTCTATCAGTCTTATGAGGGAAGCGATAGTGACATGCGCAGATGGCTGGCTCTGCGTTTTAGGGTTAGAGGCAGGAGTCGTCGTCGTCGTAGACCGGCATGGCATAACGCTATACATACAGGCTCCCCAAACCCAGTGAGGTGAGGCCAGTGGATAAGAAGAGATCCCTGCAGAAGCGAGCAGGAAGCAACCAAGAACTAATTGTATTGCTAAATTTGTAAACGAAGGTCAGGCCAGAAAGAAATAAAGCCGGGCTTCATGCAGAAGCGACGTTACTGGGTCTGCACAGGGCTTCTACAGTTCGTGTCTGACCCGAGAAGCGCGGGGGAAGCCAGCTTCCCAGTCAGCGGCGCGCAGACAATACGTTAGTACACGGCGATTTGAACGAACACAACGGCACAACGTGCCATCCTAGATTGTAATGGGAGATCTCATCTCGGGCTGTCTCCGATAATGTACAACTTATCAATATAACAAGGTTTGCGTCAGCTGCCAAATTTTAACGGGGCAGTCAGTCAGCAAACCAGAGTTCACAGCTATCCACGCGTGTTGATTCGCTCCGACAAATCAGTGGACGGTCTGGCTTAGGAGCGCATGTTTCTTCCTTCGGGGCTCTTAATTCCGACTAATGGAGGAACTGATCATTAGCAACCCAACTTAGATAATGATTTTTTTTAATCACGCCTGGCCCATGCAGAACTTTTCATTCATTATAAACTTTGTTCCTTTTCCTGAACGCTGATTGAACATCGAACCTCGTGAAGCGCGTTTCTGGCAGGCACTGGTTTTAGTGATACTTGAAAGGAGAAAACAAATTACATGGCTCGAACGTCAAGATTTCTTGCCTCTAATTGATTGTCTTTTCCTTGTCACTGACGCTTTATTCCAACAACTTTCCCCCATCATTTCGTCATTTTCTAAAGAGCCCCGTAAAATTACATATCGGAATGATTGTTTTCTTCCCCACGATCGATAGCGAACAAACTCTTCATGGAACACAACGAAACCAAGGTAATTAAATTTTCCACATCACCTACGCAATACTAAATCATACCAATATTAAAACGGAGTGCAAAGCGATATTGTGAAGGAAGTGAAGGCGGTGGTGATGTAGGCTGTCCAAGCCAGGCTGTTCTGGCTTTCCCATAAGCGACACAGCGAGATGGAGGTTTAACGAAGCGCCGAGTTCTCGTCAGCCGGTATTGCCGCCTTATCCAGGGCGAATCTCAGGGGGGAATTCAATTTGCATCTTGTATTCCAGTAGTGCTGCATAACTATGACTGGCGTTAGACTTGCCAGCACCACAGCTTCTATCGGGAACCGTGTATCTGGCAGGGGGTGGAAACCGTGAGCCATGCTAAACCAAACGGAATTATTTTAAGCTGAAAAAAAGTATGTTGAGGAACGAAAAATGCACTCAAAAAAGAAAAAAATACTTTGCAAACATATACATGCCAAGGTACTAGTATTAAGCGCGTTAGAATCTGATTGAGATGTACATTAGTTCATAGACCTATGCATAAAAAACTAAAGATGTACAAAACCTAATGTACTCTCCATATAACTCCATCTTTTCCCACGGAACACTACATTTTCCCCAGGCAAAGCTGTGCTTATCCTATGGAAGGCTGTACTTTTCCTATGGAAAGCCGTACTTTTCCAATGGAAAGCTGTATTTTTATCTGTAGAAAGATGCATATGTTCAATTAGGGGCGTAAAAGTGAACTTAAGTTTAACAGCTCGAGTAGTGATGATGGAACGGTTTTTGTTCTGACTCATGGCCACCAAAAACGAATAAAAATAATAAAAGCCGATATAATAATATATATATAGTAATATAACCTTAACACGTTCAGCTGGCAGTATAATATGTGTGTAAAATAACTCCATTAATCACAATAGGGAAAAACTGAAATTTGACTTTCAATGACAAGGCAGTTTGCATCGCATTGAAACGGGCCCGCTGGGAAATAATGAACTTCATGACGTGTAAGATTCGTGGCAAAGGAACTATTTGTTTTCTTTTTCCGGTTATGTGGTACTTGTTGCTTTGCACATCCTAAACACCATAAAATCGTCTCGCTTTCAGGAATAATTAAGTCCTGAGGAAAACCCATCACCATAAATCCCTTCAAAAGTCTCTAAAACAAATAAAAATAAACATTTTCTCTCTTTGCCGACAAATGTTATCGTTATAGCCATTTGGTAAAAGTATTATCATCACAGTGATTTTTTTGTATATTATTCTGTTCAGTTTAGCTTGTTTTTTTCTCTTGAATACTTTATATGTTCGAGCCTATGCATATTTGGTTCTAGTTTCTGTGCTGGAAACTTTGACAAAATTAAGATGCTCAGTTGTTGTACGCGGAGAGGAAATATACATTTATTTAATACACGAATGTTGTATGAACAATTCATTTGTGAGAATGTACTAATTTAAGACACAAAACATTGTATTAGCGTGCCTTTGTCTCTGTAAGCGTTGATCTTTATTTGGTTCTTCATAGTCTTTAAACACTTGTGAACATTTCCTAGGAGATTGCAATGGATATAAATAAGTATACTTATCGTGACAAAAAAATCTGGTACACACCTTGGTTTGTGGCGTGAATTCAGTGCACAAGACGAACATGGCAGGTTTGACACCTGGCAAGTTCATTATCTAACTTTCTGACAATATCGGAACAGATTTTGTCTCGTTAAAATTTGCAAAAAAAGCTTGCAAAAGATAAATTAAAACAACTACTCTTGAACGTGTGTTAAACAGTGCTAACGGCCATATAAGCGCCGTCGACTTTTTTTGCCAAGGCTCCACTGACAACGAAAGTTGGGAAACTCCCTGCCCAACTCGTATCTAATGTGTCCTTATGGCGCATTTAAAAACAAGCGTCCATATCACACCTCTATTAATATTTTCCTATTTCGATGTGCTGCAGGTGATTCGAATCTTCAGTTCTCGACCAGTTCCCAAACAAATTACGACTTAATCTAGACAAAATCTAGCTCTGTACGTTAAATTGTGACCTGATATAATCTGAACGTCCAGTGAATTATGGATCCTGAGAAAAAGAAGAAATACTCCACCTGCAAGGGGATGCAGAATATGATTTATTTTGACATCGCTGAAATCTCTGACAGGACTGTTTATAGGCGTAATTCGGAAGACATTTAATATCCATTGCACCATCTTCCTAATACCACCCCGTTGCCGCCAGAATCTCACCCGAACTCACCAACGCTTAGAGCTACGGTTAAGTTAAAGTTAAGGTAAGGTATTTATTTGAGAGCACTATCTCTCCCTCCATTAAACGCTACATAGCAGATCTTACCAAGAACGTAACCAATGAGATTTGGTAGCATAACAGTCCAGAAAGCGTTTATTGCTTAAAGAAGCAAAATACAAACCAGAGTGAGACGTCTGAACATTTAAGAATATCTTCCTTTTAATCTCTACAAAATCCTGTGATGTGTATCAAAATGCATCAATATGACGACAGAGAATGTGACCGAGAACTATACATATAGGCCTGTGGGACAAGTTGGAACCCACATGGGGATCACAGCCACATAACATAATATATGACAACATGTGGGAGAAGTGGTGGTAAGTAAAGCGTATGTTTCGTCTCAATATTTCTTCGTGTTCAAATAGTAGACACACCCCATCAACTGTGTCATGATTACTAACATATGTCTTGACAGGTAATCATATCTTTGTCTTAATCACAGTGGCCCGGTTGTTCAAAACTATCTAAAGACTATAAGCTAACTAATGCCGTGTCGCCAGGTGACTGATATCTTATCGTTTTAAGCGTAACACTGCTTTGTGTTTTAAATGAATGAATGAATGAATGAATGAATAAATAAATAAATAAATGAATAAATAAATAAATAAATAAATAAATAAATAAATAAATAAATAAATAAATAAATCTGATGATAAAAATGTTCGTCTAACATAAAAATCTCCCGGGGATTTGGCAAACAACGCCCTGTCATCAGGTGACCCTAATGTCACTAACAATACGCAGGATTTGCCATGGCAACTTATATTCCCACAATTCCGTGCAAAGAATTCCTTTGTAGCTCAACAGCCGTGGATCTTTTACAATGTCACATTATGTATAACAGCTTTGACTGATGTTTACCGTCAGCTGTTGTGGTGCGTTAACTCGGACATTCAAGGGAGGCAAGCCTGGTGGAAATGACATAGGCGTGACCCCGTGACATCTATAATCGTTGTTTAGACCGGCAATTCTCCAGCAGATCCATTCCTGTCTCATCACCAAGACAGCCGTCGGAATGTAATACTTGGCTAAAGCCCTAAATCCCAGACTGATAAATCTCTTAAACCGTGGATCACTGAGGTAGCCCTGGGCACCACGTGATCGCACCACAATGGCGGTTTAAACGTCGATTAATGAGCCCCTAGTGATGTCGACCGACTGTAACTCTATCCTGTGTCTCACTGTTCTCTTTTGATAAGCAAATCCTCCAATGACAACAGTTTTCTCAGTCTCCTTAATCTCCGGCAAAGGCAGAATGTACGATTGATGGACGGATTGGAATTATTTAACAGATAATGGAAAGGAGAGATAAGATGGCATACTTTCTGCCCCAGGAAGCTAGCTACCTGATTACACTGACAGATCCAAGTCAGCCTCCGTACACGTTTTAATTTAGAACAACATGACTGTTGGCTTTTTTCATTCCGTCGTTTGTGGGAAACGAGTGCAAAAGTTTTCCATTTACAGATTGCTCTACTGTTTCTTTTGAGGCCCACGCAGTAGTAAAGAACTATTTTGACAATAGAAGTCATTTGTTTAGACGTGGCTGTTCAATGCTTTCCATTCCCAACCTCTTTCCGATAACGGTTTCCAAAGAGTGATCATTTCTCCCTAAAATGCCAATGATTTATAGCAACTCGGTGTTTTGTCAAAGAATGTCATTAATCAGGCCATAATGTCTTCTACGTGGCAAAGGATCAATGCGTCTACGGCCACTGGGGAATGAAGCCGGTTCCTTCCGTGACTTAAATATTTGCTGTTCGCCATGCTTATAATTTATCGCGTTGAGTAATTTTCTGTTCTGTCACGTCCCCACAGTCACCTTTTGAAGGTAAGCATCGCGGAAGCATGTGTGCGTGCCGAATACAACCAACAAATTAGTTAGAAAATTCTGTGACAAAAAATGGAGGAAACAAAGTGAAGGTTTAATGACCAATCTGCTAATCTAGCCCGGTGACTTTGACGCTGATTTATCCCCCAGCTCGGACACTTCCGTCGATAGCTGTAGTAATGGAGGCACGCTAAAGCCAACTCATCGCCATTTTCCGGTCTGAGAGCAGAAAACTGACCCCAATCGGAGTTGAGGATGACCCGTTGATAGTATCATCAGTCTGCTGATGTCGTCAGCAAGAGACGAGCCCCTGAATCCCAGGTATAAGCGAGCACACAGTCGGCATTGATCATCGACCTGACGCGTGCGATTTCAGCAGAGTTAACTGTTAGTCTTTTAGGCCTCCAGGAAGTGGCGAAAAATTTTCGACAGACTGGTAGCGAAACGTAGCTATGTAAATTGTCATAAACCAACCCAACGGCATTATTTATTTATTTATTTATTTGTTTATTTACGTGATTGGTGTTTTACGTCATACTCAAGAATATTTCACTTATATCACAGTGGACAGCATTATTTTGTGAGGAAACCGGGCAGAGCCCGGGGGAACCCACGACCATTCGCAGGTTGGTGGCGGACCTTCCTACGTGCGACCCAATGGCATTAATATACGCTATATATGTACAGGGTGAGACCATGATAAAGCTAGAAAATCGATTATGTGGCAACACCGTATAGCACAATAAAGTTCGTTATGTAAACTGCTTTGGATTGTTTGACGAGGCATTTCTCCATGCAGAATATACACTTGTGTATTAGCTGAGCTTCAATGGTTTTCATTACACAGGGAATAAGAAAAACACATACGACGAAAATATTGGCTATCAAAGGCTCCAACCTTTACAAGGCTAGTGTCAATGTTTCAAGTCCAGTGTTTGGGTCCACAACACAGAAGGAAAAGAAAACACAAGGAGAGCTGACTTACCTATTAGCAGTGTCGTGTTTAAGAGGCATGCCTGCAGAAGCGATGGATAAGGCCTAATCCCCCTACACGCGCCCACATTGAAGTACTCGCATCAACAAGTTCCAGGACAAACCGTGTCATACAAAAGAATAACGCTTGCAGGACAGATGGTAGCGTTTTGTCGCACGCAACTGTCTAGCCGGAAGTAGAAGAGGTATTCAACCAGCCTGGCCTGCTTCAATTTCCCCAAACAGTTTTCCCCGCCCGGTTTTCTCTGATACTTCGCTAATGTACTATTGACGTTGACTTTGTCTACAGTGGCGAGGGACTACCGGGAACCCAAGCGCTCTTGATTAAATTCTCTCCTATCTACACGGGTAGAAACTCATAGGGTTTTAGCAATCAGAGACGATAACCCCCAAGAAATGCCCATCAAAACTAGTCCGCCATAACCCTGCTATCGATTTAATTTGATTAGCACTCTCACACGGGCAGTATTAACCCAGCTGGCTCTCTGTGTGATGAATACAAAACGGAAAATTACCACCATTTGTGGAGCGGGCCCTTTAAGGGTTTGGGGTATCTTTGAAAGATAAGCCGGAATTACGAGAGAAACCAGGATGGCCAGGTGTGACTCCCCATATAACGCAGGCGCATTAATCAGTCTTAATGACTTCCGCCGGTAAACACCAGGCTGCCGTGGGCAATTACAGAACTCTGAAACTGACAGCGATGGGTATTCACTGGGGCACCAACTCTTTGGAGGCTTTTAGTGTGCAAAATACTATTACACACTTCTTATACTAAAGTGAACAAAAGTTAGGACAGAATATCAGGGTCAATAGTTAAATGGAGCTATACACTGGAGAGAATAACAGATTCAGATGCAGATCGTGTACGTAAAATCAGGTTTCTTGTACCAGCAGTTCTCAATACTTTATCCTGGCCTGAAGATGCCTATCGTGGATATTCGATGGCCTATGTACCCTGCCTTTGTCAAGAGAAGGCTACGACATAGTTGCCAAATTAGACTTATCTATCGCTCTGCAATATCTAATGTCCTAATCAGATACAGCTCTAACCAGAGTGATTTCATGGGGATGCTATTCTTCAATACAGAGCAGTGAACAGTGAAAGCAGAACATGGGAACTGTTGAAAGGAATAGCGAATTCGTCTTTACATATTGCTGCATTCGAGTTTGCTGGTGTTCGTTATTATATTGGACACGAAGCCTTGTCAAGCTGCCTTCTTGATCACCCTTGCCTTGGGGGGAGTGGGGGGGGAGGGGGCTCTAGGGAAATAGCGGGGAGCAGTATGACGATTAATTCTCATATGTATCTGGGGATGCGCACTAACGGGAATAATCTAAAACGAGGGAATTTTCTCATGAATAGAGGAATATTAGTACGGGTCTAATCAAGCCAGGACGCGAGTTACCGGCGATACCCTGGCTAAGTGTCCACGATTCCAACCAAGACATAAAATATTCAAAGCGGACTTAACGAGAACGCCTTTAGCTGATCGTAATGGAATTTGTCATTGATGCCCGGATGAAAGACTGTTGTATATAACCCAATATCCTAGGCATATGTGAATGTTTCGACACGCTCATAAGTAATGCTGTACAGTTGCGGGCGGGTAGATCCTCTCTTAATATCCCGGATTATGTAGAGGAGTTTTCAGTAAAGTACGTTTTAAATAAATAACGATACTATCCCTAAAACTGTTTCCCGACATCGATGAGAATCAGTCCTGGCTTAGACCAGACCCATATAACGTTAGGGCACCAAAATTAAGTACAGCGTACTATGATCAGCGGAAACGTAACCGAAAACCAGGGACGAATGGCAACACGAAACGACAAAAACTGCCTCGTCGAATTACCAGCACCTGTTTCAAACTGTTTCAAAAAGGATTGAGCATTCATTTATACAGCTAATACGCCCCAGATACTGTTGCATAACATAATATCATCTATCCTTTTTCATATGGAATTTTTCATATTTTTATTAGAGAACACCTGCCCAAAATTTGCCAGGAGAGCAAAACTAATGATATTTTTTTGTATCAAGTCGAGTTTACCTTCGGCCAAAGTGATTTTTGTGGAGAGATCAACGGTGTTGTGCGGTTTATCTCCATCAGTTTGTAAAAGCTTCTTGACCTTGGCACAGTCCAGCGTGTCCGATATTTGCCTGCTGTCGCTACTTCTCTGATAACAACTCTATTCGACATTGCAGAGTGGCGAGTTGATTACAGATACTGATGGCGTTGGTTTAGTTAGCGCGTAATTACAACAACGCTCCGTCAATGGACCCAACGAGCCAATGTTTGTCCGAAATGAAATGTGGAATTTAGTCACTGTCATCAACGTACAGATCGAGGCGTTGCTTAAAAGAGTTAATAAGGCGCAGAAAATTGCCGGAAAATGAAAATTTTGAATACTGGGTTGACCTTGAGTTTGTGGCTTGGGCAAGGGCGATACGGGGAGTAATTGTTCCCCAGACACTGTCCAAACCTGCAAACTAGCCAGTTTAACAATGATGCCGGCTACAGACACGAGATTGCCTTCGGCAAATAGCATTATCAAGGCCGGCCCAACTCTCGGGAGGCTTTAACCCACTCCCCAACACGGCTTGGCAGACATCTTTATTAGCGCTCAGCCAGCCAGCACTAGTCAGCCTATTTCACAGCTTCATCAATAAACACTGGGCCATTGTTTTTTTGCAGCCTAATTCAGGACACATTTCAACAAACATGGTGTTCAGTCGTTTATTATAACGAACCAGGCACTCTACGGCTCTCATCCAGTGTCTGGTAAGATGACTGAGCCGGAGATCGGGGCTTGGGAGTCATTATCTGACCAATAGTTACACTCTAGTTTTCGGTCTTCCATGCAGGCGACAAAGGTTAACGCACATAATGAGTAACCTTGGGAAATGCCTGAACATCAGCATGCTTCTCTCGACAGTAGAACAACTCTGACCGTCTAAATCACTCAGTGATTTAACGGTTTGTTGCACGTCTCTTCGAATCGGGGCTCTTTCTGTTCTCTCAAGTGTTATGGGCCTATAATAGAGCGCGGCCCGGTCATTTCTCTACACCCTCTACCTATTATCCAAAACGCCTTCGTAACCAATTCCCCTTGTCGTTCAGGGGACAATGACAGAGTGTTGCTGACAAAGTCGAACTGGCTGAAAAACCTTACGGTTAGAAGTGTTCAACAAATATTACCCAAAACAGACAGTCTACAACATGCGGCAGGATTTGACTAGCAGCCTATTTTTATCTTTACCCAAGCGCTCCAAGTATTCTGGGAAGTCAGATTTTAAGCGCGGTTTCAACTCGTAATATCGAGACTGAACCCGTGAAGTATTCCATAAAGGAAAGCTCATTTCCTAATACTCACAAGAAGCGTGTTTTTTTGGTTCAGGTTTTTATTAACTGTTTTTTTCAAAGCCCATTACTGATCTTTCACATCCTTTTGTTCTTGACATTCCACATAATGATTACATGATTGCCATGCAGGGCTAACTGTGGATGTGTCCTCAAGAATGTACGTTGTAACATTCGTCTTACACGCCAGTGACTCTAAATATGTGCCTGTCCTTTTAGCCACTCTTACTGACATTTAAGCAGATAGTTTGAGTTTGTGCTCGCACTGTTTAAGCAACGGTCGAGTAGTATGCGAGACCTTATTGACGCGGCCCGTAATCAGTCTTAAAACTCTGTGATCTTCAAAGCGCTCAGAGGTCTTCAAGATACGTCATTCCACTTCAGTAGACACAAATTTGTAATTTGTTTCCTTCCATGTGCCCCCAGACAAAGGATACCCTACAACAGCCTTATTTCTAAACATTGCTGCAGATGAAGCCTCAGTAGAAGACGTGATACCATCTGTGCTGCACCTAAAAGTTGTTTTTTGTCTCTCTAACTTCGTAACTGTGCACAACTCTAAAACATTTATTTCATTCATGAATGTCACGGTGCGCGGCGGTTGAAGGCTCATCTTGGTTGAAAGAACAAAGATTTATTTTCTTGATTTTTTGTTCATCAAACAACGTAAAAATATTCAGTAGGGTTATAAACCACTTCCCCCAGAACAGACAGGAGCCGAGCCGGCTTTCAGTAGGTCAGAATATATCAAAGCACACTTACAAAACATAACCACTTTCCCCCAGAACAGACATGAGCCGAGCCGGCTTTCAGTAGGTCAGAATATATCAAAGCACACTTACAAAACATAACCACTTTCCCCCAGAACAGACAGGAGCCGAGCCGGCTTTCAGTAGGTCAGAAGATATCAAAGCACACTTACAAATCATAGTAGACCACTGTTACATTTCATAACAACGCTCTCAGATTCCTGTGAAGATCTCCTTAAAAAATATCCACATTGTGACCGACATTTCATAGTGATTGAATGCACAGTAATATTGTATATATTTGCCTAAAAAGAAACATATAATTTATTGGGATAACTTGGAGTTTGCGAGAATTTATATGCGGGAATTGAACGGTAATTTGTAAGTACACTGGTTAAATGCATCAAAATCGATGACCTGGCTCATTTTATTTCTGTGTACGTGTGTCGTTTGTAACCTTGGCAAGAGGATCTCTACTGTGTATGAATTGTGTAACGTATAAAATAAGCAGTATACAAATTTACCGAATACATAGTAATATTGATACAGGCGATCTTAAGTATTAATAATAGTTATCCTGGCGAAATGCGGCTTGTTTACATACTGAGATCAAGTCGTTGAATTTGGCCGTAGCGTGCAAGGCGATCAACTGAATATTCCCTTGGACTGCTTAAACAACAGTCAAGCCATTTTGAGGAATATCCTTCTGAACATCTCAATTTCAAAACACACACCACTCGTTGCTGTAATGGTCGATTCTAGCCACAAAAACCGTATCGTTATTCCCGTGAAGTATTAAAAGAAAATTGCCTTCTGAATAACAATGGGCAGAAATAAAATCGATAAGTAGCAAAGGACGAAGTGATTTATCACCGGCCCTGTTACAAAACATATTTTCTTGTTAAACGTTGGAAGCCAAAAGCCAGTCAGTCGTGGATGAAAGTGGTTAAAGCCAGCTTTAGGAATCGGTCAAGAGACCCCGATAAACTGCCGGCCTGATGGCATTCTGGAACGGGCAGATTGCGCAGCCAAGGCGGGATGCCGCTCACTGGATCATTCCGCTATCAAAAGCCGTTTTACCGGAGGGCATCGGCAAATCGATTGCCGCTGTGTGAAGTGCTTTCGAGAACCTTTACTCTGTTTACTTTTTGTCGCTCTCGCCGTCTTCCTGTTGACAAAATATTAACTGTTAGAGAAGAACGATTGTTAACCCTAATTAGACGCCATTAGACCGTCTTATCTTTGTCTGTTGGCTTCCCTTAGGTTAGAATACTTGACTGGTTCAGTTCGCTATTACAGCCAGAGACCGTTTACTTCTGCCTTCCTTGATCACACGAACGATTTTCTGTACATGCGATAAGATTCGTTTCCACACAAATATTTCATCAAACACTTTCCTTCTTTATCAGTGTGTCTCAGCAAATAGAGAGAATCGATATCTCAACAACTTGCGTTGGCTGTAAATAAACTTTTTCTCCAAAACCAACCCAAAAAATCCATTACTTTAGATTTAATTTTAATGGAATTTTGAACATAGAACTCCTCTGTTTCTTATAAATTTCATTTTGCTGTCTTGCCAATAAAGACTCTCTAATAAATGAAAAAAAAGAGAAAAAACAAAAACAAGAAACAAAATGATAGTCTATTTATTGTTTTTAAATTCTTTTGAAAGTCTATTTTTGTTGTCAAAAATACTATTTCACATTTGTTCTTTTTCCCTGAGAAAATTGAGAAAATAGTAATGAACTTGGTTGAGTAACCGTTAAAGTGAGTAACAAATTGGTCTTAGATTAGATTTTACATTTTCAAATTATCTGCACACATTTGAAATATCGGGTACTGGTTTTTTAGATTTGGCAATCTTCGGTAATGTATCTCCAAAGATTGATTGTTTATCGGTGCTTAAGGGTTCCAGGATACTTCAGTCCAAAGAGTTTGGGCTAAGATATTAGAACATTTTGCACCTCATACCAATGAAGCAATGTTTTTTCCCGCAATAGCAAACCTGGACTTTTTGTATTACGTTGTTTTTTATTCATAAATCATACATTATAATACAAGGTATAGACATGTAACTATTAATGTATTTTCACTATTTCATTTCTGTTCATTTCTCTCCAAAAGCTCCAATGAGAAACGTTATGGGTGATAAATTAATAGTGAGTTAAAGGGCAAGCAAATCAGATAACAATAATCTAATTGATAACACCTCAGACTTTGAAATGGCTATTGAGAGTGTTGTAATCGATATTAGTTCTCTTTAATGAAGGCCTTGATTTCCTATGCAGAGTCCTTTGTAAATAATTTAATGAGTGGCTTTTGTTTATGAGCGTTGGTTTTCGATTATATATCAGTGATTCAGGAGTTGTTCGAGTGTCTAGTATATTGTCCGTGTAACTGCTGATAAATATCGGACATCTGTTTGCAAATGTGTAGCTTTGTTCACTCTTTGGAGCCGGCGTTATCAACCTAAGCTCATTAGCTTGAGAATGTAGTCCATTTACACTTGTTCACCGCCCTCGTGTAGCCCAGTCTATAGGCTGTCCATCATCCGGGGCACTTCAGCAAGTCGGGCTTACAGGAGCGACTCTCTAGGGAAATCAAAACTAAAAGAAACTGGTGTCGACCGCCTCTATGGAGACAATGGGCGATCTTCCTTTTGCAAGCTGGTTTCCGTGTAATACACATATCACCCTGTGTTAAGATAATAGCCGATTTCTATTCTAATGTTACTATTACATTCTCCGTGTAGAACATAGGTTTAATGCACCCATTTCAGTGATACATATCTCGCAGGTCGAAAGTTGGCTTGGCAATACACGAATTACTTCCCCTTTCCCGCTCAAGCTGTGAGCCCTCCCGGCTCTACCATTCAGCGATAAAGTTAATTTGCATTAAACGTAAGGTTCGGGTATCTAAAAAACAAAATATGTCCCCCCACCAAATTGTTAGCTTTCTCCAACTTTTGTAATTCAATCGCAAACACTGTAAAATGATGTTGTGCAGTAATCAATGCCGAGCAGGAATCAACACGTACTTCGTGATTTAACAATCAACGTTTCACCTATTCCTTAATACGCTCTATAAACTTTTCCTTTGTACGCAGCATTTGCATTTTAAGCGATTGTGACAACGAAAAACAAAAACAAAAAAACAACAAAAAAAAACAAAAAAATCCGCCCATTAATGTTTCGAGTGAATTTAAAACGCGCATTAATTTGATCTTGTTTAGTCACTAGTTTTATGCGCTAGTTGTTTGTGAAATCTCCTTACCTCTGCGCCACGTGGAGATACTTTAAAGAGACCGTGGTTATAGACCCGTTGTTCTCCCTATGTGCATTAGATCACTGATATGCGTGTGCATGAATATCATTGATAAATCACGAGTTATGTCCCTTTCTGCGCCACCGTCAACTTTCTTAATTATTGGATAGGCGCTAACACGCCTGTATAGATAACAAAGTATTTCTGTTCATAATATTCTTGTATTTTAAAATCTTTGCTGTCTGAGCCTGACTCTAATATCTAAAAACGAAGTTTATCGCTCATCTGTTTAATATTCGTTGAATATCTATTATTACTCCGGCCGTACGTGTGAAGGTCTCAGCAACCTGCGGATGGTCGCTGGGTTTCCCCCGGGTCTGCCCAGTTTCCTCCCACCATAATGCTGGCCGCTGTCGTATAAGTGAAATATTCTTGAGTACGGCGTAAAACGCCAATCAAATAAATAAATAAATAAATATCTATTATTACAAAGTTGATCAATATAAATTAGCAGATTTTCGGAAAATGCCTACCAATGATATTGCCTAGTGCCAGATGGTGATCTTAACGACTAAAAAATAAAAAATAAATTAAACAGAATAAATTATGTAAGACTACTTGACTTTAGTTTCAATCTGATTAGCATTCACTGCATGTCTACCATTACAACGTTAACGAAATAATCTGCAAATGTTTCTTTGTAAAAGAGTCTTGTATTTCGGATTATTTTCTTGAGCGCTTGATTCTCTTTCGATTGATGTGATAAGGGCTGTCAGAATGGCTGCTCTATATGACCCTAACCGAGATCAGCTATTGATTGCGCAGAAAACTGGAGGCTGGAAATCGGGTACAAACGTGTGACATAATAGGGTGAGACAATTCTCGTGGGAAATTAGAAATGTAATGAAGATCTAATCAAACATCGTCCAAGAAACCATTAATTTCGCTAGGGAAAGAATATGGAGTAGAGAATTTATTGCTCATTGGTGGGGAGGTATTGATGCTTTGTTGTAGGTTGGATCTTGTTACGGTATTTTCGTATGTCCGTTTGTCTGTCTGTCTATTATCGAGTGTTCAGACACGATGGCCAGCGAATCACATCAGTTATCTACACTTGCTCATACGTCTTTTTCACACCAGGTGGCGTGTGGCCTCGCTGATTTTTCCCCATAAAGCGTCGTTATTGGTTGATTGTCTCCTGACAAGTGAGATCACAAAATGAAATCAACCTTTCGCAAGTTTGACCCTGGCTTTAAATAAGAAAGCTTGTGAGGTAGTTATCGAAGGGGGTGGTTTATTTTTGGCCCTCCGATATCGTCTACCTATAAACATGATCAACAAGACTACGGCTTTAGGATCATCATTCATATAAACTCAAATCAAGTTATAGCTATTTCATTCGCAATCCTTAGTAGTCTACAATGTCTCGGTTAATGTAATCGATTACATTCGGATTAATGAATCAAAACAAGCGGGAAATAAATTGTTTTTCGTAAATTGACCAATCGTTCGATCAATGTATCAATAATCAATCTGTTTTTTTGGCACTTAGCTCAAATCTTGAATATATAGAAAACAAATTTAATGCAGTTAACATTAAAGTAGATGTAGAATCAAAATGCCAAATGGGTCGTCCAAATTGTTTACTAGAAAAAATCACTCAATCCGGCAATCAATCTACCAATCGTTATTAATTTCTTGGTTATTCAACTTATATGAAGAATGAATTTAATGTAATTAACACTTGACCAGGGATCAAAATGCCAATCAACCAATCAACTAACCAACCTACAAATCAATACATTATTTTATAAATGGAAGTAGACACACAACTATCAAAGGATTTGGAGAATTTATTTTTATTAGGCATGATGAAATGACAGTGATGTGAAATCGTATGTGGTCACAACGATAGATTACAACCAGTGGTTAGTCACAGTGCATGTTTATCATACAATGAATAGTTAACTTTATGGAATGTAATTATGAGAATCAATAAGGGAAGGTAAATAAAGATCGCTCACCATATGAAAAATATGTACAGGTTGGTGGAACCTGTTCACCTATAAATTAAACGCTGTGAAATCAGATATCTACAGCTACGCAGAATATCCTGGCCAACACACGGAAAACATGTACACCTATACCCAGAAACTTGATCGAGTGAAACGTACAGCGGGTTTTCTTAAATCAAGCACTATTAAATCGAATACCAACAGCTATGGAAAATAGTCAATCGATAAGCGACAAAAGTCTTCCCCATTCAACACATCTGTCTGCTCTTGGTTAGATTTACAGAGTGCCCATGTTTCGAATAATTAACTTTGTTGACACAAGGACTTATAAAATGATAGCATCTCTACCGAGAGAATTTACATAGCATGAATATATATTTATATATATTGTTCTGCAGGAGATTTGTTATGTACAAACTTTACATGGCTTTATACAGGGAGTTTGATGAGACGTACGCTGTACATGGGAGTTTCATTTCATCCCATTCCCGATGGTTTGCATAAAACTGTGTTCCGTTTTCCAGGTATGCCAGTATTACCTATATTAAGAAGCAACGTAAAATTTAATGAAATCGTTATCATGATATCTGGATGTTTCCACGAGGTACTGGAGTTTTTCCAAAGAAAGCAAAAAGTTAAATAATTACATCGCAAAACTGACACAATGGTCAGTGTCCCAAGTAAACGAAATCAACGAGGAGTGTTTCTTCATGGCAATGATGAGAGAGTTGATCCCACTGTCACAGTTCATCGAAAGCCCGGATGTAGACGACTGACGCTTTGAGCGTTAGTTCTGCTGAAGATTCCGCAAATGACTTTCGGGTCACACTTGTGTTTGAGTATTACCCTCAGCAACACCTTCAAATGTCACTAACTGGCCCGGGGGTGTGAAGGAATACTGCAAAAAACACGGGAATTAGCGCAAAAAAAAATGAAGCAAGACAATAACGGAAAAGGGAAGAGTGAGAAGTAACGCGGGTTGTGTAAGGGTGAGTCGAAATAAATACAATACACACAAAAAGGTTGTCGCTAAGACTACTAATTATTCAAAGTATTTAAGCTTTTCCGGCTTATCTTCGGCTCATATTTTAATTTCGAAAGTAGGAAAAACCAGCTCTATGACCAAAGTAATGAATCAATAAGTAAGAGATTATTATGCAGATTTGTATATTTCTTATTAGATTATGGCACTTGCTCTCTTGGGCACCAGGGACCCACCCATTGCAGCAGTAAGATGAAGACACCATTTGTATCACGTAAAGAGAAGAGATGAAGAATAAGAGAGAAAAAAGAGAACACACTGTAGCTACCCCGCCATTTTCCCTTTCTCCGTAGGTGGGCGCGTACAGTTGCGACATTCGTGCCCTTTTCCGGCAATCCCTAGAGCTGTTTATTTCTACTGATGCCTGGGGAATAATCACAACCAAAAATGAGATTAGCACAGTAAATTAAGTATTAGGACATGTGTCCATTAACACATTCGTGTCCTTTTCATTAAACTCATCATTAAATAATGCAGTTAATTTTCGAAGGTGCGATGCAAAAAGTCCTAGCTCACAAATCAGTGAGTGTGACAAGAATCGGTATTACAAAAAAAATTAAAATTTTATTTAAATATTTTTTTCAAAAGAGATTTATTGTGTTCTAAAGAAAATTTAGTTAACGTTAGGCCAGGCACCTGCGGTTAAGCCGTAAATACGCGATTTAAATACAATTTAATTATGATACATCTGGGGTGTGGCATGCATGCTGGAATAAGTCTCCATTCTTCACCTTTGTCTTTTTAGGACGCAGCTTGGCTTGGAAGAGATATTCTACTAACGCTGTCATCATGGCAAGACCCAACCCGCCAATCAAGATGTGAAAAACGCCCGAAACATTACTCAGCGTTAAAGCATCTTGTTTTTTAGATTCCTAAAAAACACGAAAATAGAAATTTAAGGCATTGCTTTGAATCGCGTTGAGATCAATAACAGAAATAAAAGAAGAAAAAAAGAAAGGTAAACAACAAACTTGTTTTGCACGGAATATTCAAAGTGTGTACAGAAAGGTGTTGGCGCGTAAAAGACTGTCCAATTTAAATAGATGATTCCCATTATAGACTGTCTCTCGGGATGAACTGGCCGTTGGAGACGGAAAACCTTTATTTTTATTGCAGGTCAAGATTGATAGGGTATGGGTATTTTCATTAGTTCTTATCTTGTTTGAAGGGTCTTCCTGGTTGAAAGGAGATGCTACTTAGAAATGAAGAAATGGCTGTATTGATGGAGCAACGATACAGCTGAGACAGAGCAATTCAGTTGTTAGACTTTCTCAGACAGGAATCTTTTCTTCCGAGCGCAGTTTTGCGGGCTATACATAAAACTGATGGCGAGCAGAGAGAAGTCCGCGTGTGCCGACATTACCGGACAGTTATTGCTGAGTCTAAATCTCCAGAGACACTCGCTGGAGATGATTCAGACGCATTCTTCCTCAAGCTTTAATTTGAACAGGCTGGGGCATGTGGCGTCCGCAGAGCTTGGGGATTCTCCGTAGATTACAACTGCCTTCCGATCAGGAGGCCTACATGTAATGAACTCTAGCACATTACTGGCCAGTGGTGGAGCATTTGCGGAATTGAGAACGGCTGGGCCTGAAAATCATTTAAACCGTATAACCGCAATTTTTTTTCTCTTCCTTGTTTTTTTCGTTGTTGTTCGTTTTCTCAATGGTTGTTCTGAAGAAACAATAAGATTTTTATGTCGGCTGAGATCGTGTGCAGGGAAAAATGGCGCCTTAATAAAGGTTCGGATGGCCGCTGTCTGCCATTCCAGCCTTGTTATCCGTTTGTTACTACGGAGTATCGAATGACAAGATCACTTCGCAGGTGGATTCATCAAGCTATGTGTCAGACTATAAACCTTCCAGCTAATCAGATTTCGTCTCGGATGTCGAATATTACCGTCTACAAAAACCACATTCTAGACTGGCATTGCACAATGACATTCGCTCGACTTTCATCAATCGCCCTCTAATTCACCTAACACATTCTAATTCGTTTTTGGCTCTCTATCCTTTGTCGATTTGGACGATGCTCACAGGCGCTCATGTTGTGATGTGTACGCATTCCCCAACTTCGCTGATAAATATTTCTTTTCTAGTTATCAATTTTATGTGACTTCATTCCATATATCTACATGTCATATTAAGACAATGTTTTACAAGCTAGACTGACTGTGTCTCGTATATCATGGAAAGAGCGCGTGATTCTTGGAGAGATATCATTTCGTCCTATCACTTCATGTATTGTCCTATAAATTTATATAGAAAACAAAATGACTTTTACTTATATTACCCCAGTTTTTCTGATCAAAGAATATTCTTTAGGGAATTTAGGGAAATAAATCTCCCCAAATGTTTTTCAGCTACACCAAATTTGCGCTTTTGTATATCATATGGTGTGTTAGTTATGAAATATATCAAATAGTTTTTGTAGGGTAAAAAGCAGGGGTAGTAACTATATATGCGTGAATTAGGTTTAAAACTTCACACCCACCCATTCAGCACACTGGATCTCTCTGTGAAAAGACTGTGATAATACCATGTAGAATAAAGCCTTAACTCTTAATAATAAAATGTCCCAGGAAACTTCCTTATCAACAGGCAGTGTATTTCTAAGCGAACCTATAATTATTATCTCCCTTTAAGTAAACAAACTAATGTGAAATTACCCAAGGCTGTACATTTACTTGCAGAAACCAACAATCTTCTGCTTAAAACAGTTATTATTTTTACACAGTATACTGTTATATGGCAAAATATCTGCTATACGTAATAATTTTCATCAGTCATTATAGCTATGGTGTGCTTGCCAATTAATTCATGGTTTGTGTATCATCATAGCAATCCATGGTATATATTAATTTACTCATTAATTAAAAAAATATTTAGTATTTCATACCCTGTGTCTTCTCACCTGAATTCATCCAAAGGTGTATGACATTTGACAAAGAATTTTGACCATGACTAAGTCGCTAATTTTGCTTTTTTCTGAGAGAACCAAAGGTAATACTTTATGACGTATTAGAGTCTAAAATGACGTACTGGGTCTAAAATGACGCAATTGAGTCTTTTCAGGTGTTTTTTTTAAAAGCTAACACAGTATGTTGCAGAAAGTGTTAGCCCTTGTGTTGTTGAACAAACAACTTACCTTGCCATCGACAGAGCCACATTTCCCTCTATCGTACCACCATTTCTGCTGAAGCCGCCATAACTCGCCTGACTCTCTCAGTTTTAAAACTTCACGATTAAGTTCAGCCCTGTCATTATAGTAAACATTTCCAATATACAATAATAAGACAATGGCAGGTCCAACACCTAACCACTCACGAAAAATCAAAAAAACGTATACTATCTCAGTCAGGACACTTTATGTTTCTTAATAAAACCGCGCAAATCAGCAGAACTGTTTTCAGTTATTCAACGTCTAAGCATTTCATTTCTTGGGACATTTTAGACACACTATTATCCGCCTTATATTAGTTTTTAACGTCATTCTCAAGAAGTATTCGGTTATGCGACGTCTGCCAATTCATATGATATACAACTGCAATTAGCTATGCACCTGACCAACCTCCTAACGTAAAGCGGAATTGGGATCATCTATAGCTGTGTGGACTGTAAATTGTGACCGCACTGATTCGATTTGAATTTTACGCTGTATTTAAGAATATTTAACTTAAACGATGCCTGCCGGCAGTATGGTGGAAAGAGACCGGAAAGAGCTCTTCGAAGATCCACGACTATCCACAAGTTGCTGGTAGACCTTCCCACGCACGACCGGAACCCATCATGAGCTGAACTTAAACTCACTAGTACCGCATCGCTGAGAGCCTACTGGGTCATTGTGCTGCACATGACCTCAGCTTGTAGTAAGATGGACGTTCTGAAGGAACAGATCCCGTTTACATGTAGTGTGCATCACCTTAATGGTCATTTCGTGATGATTCCAAATTTGTTCCCCATGTAAATAGTGGCTGATATTCTACGGCAGACAATTTAAACCACATAGAAGAAGCTGAAGCGCAATGGCGAGTGTGCATATAGCATCGAACGTCAAACATCTGTTCATGACACATTCATGAGTGCAGGTACACTCAACTCTATCAGAAAATGGATGGTTTGAGTCATCTCAGAATATTGTTGTAATATAACACTGAGTATTGTTCAGAATAATGTCCTGTTAATCTTGTACAAATCTTTATGCTGAGTTAATAGAATGTGCGTGCTATACCTAACAGAATAAACTGCCACTATAACAGCATGCATTCCAGATCACTTAAACAACACACTTTCTTATTTTTGACACTAGCGTAATAATGCTAAAGAAAATAGACTCACTTCAGAGGGAATCTGTCAGGAGTACCCACTCCGTATCCCTTGGAGTCAAGGTTTGGACCGACCTTCATTGTATCACATGGAAGCTGCTGGTTATAATACTCATTCCAGGGCGACTCCAGCAAGAAGGCATACCTCCCCTTTGACTTGCGCACTCGGTTTACCCCGGACAGTGTATCTGGCTCAAATACCCGCGGTTGCGCATTGGACATATAGTCCCACATTTTCTTATAAACTGATACTTTGGTGTTCTTTAAAACAAAAAAGAAAACAAATAAATTAGGCCACAATTTTCTCGGTAGTACACACTGGGTAAACTCACCAAAGAATTAAATGAACCATGAAAATCGTGATATTTTTCGGCAATGGAGTATAAGTGCATTGAACGTAATAATTTTCTCTCAGAATTGAACCTCACAATAGTAACAAGACAGAGTTTAAGCCAGAAATCTACTTTTAGAAGATTTGATTTATCCAGTGGACGATCACTCAGTTTCCATCACAAGGTAAAGGGTGATTGGTTATCCTACAGAAGACGACAAGAGGCTCCTCACCTTGAAAAACTGCTCTGACGATCCCCCTTCCTGGATGCCGTATTGGATTTTTGTTTGTTTGACTAGATCGTCTGCCGAATCTATTGGTGTTAACATGTTTTCTATTGTCAGGAAGGCCGCCAAGTTTGCTGTGTAGGAGGAAATGATGATCAGCGTGAAAAACCACCAGCAACTTCCCACAATCCTCCCCGATATTGACCTGAAAAACAACCTTAGCTGTAATAATATCAACAGGCTATATCCATCATGCCTATGTAGTGATCAGGCCATTCGTTTTCTTCTATGCAAAGCTGCACTATTGTCCTGGCAAATTGAAGGTACAAGCATAAGAGTCGATTTAGGTTTTGAGATGATAGTCATTGCGTTGAGACATGGGAGTCTGCATAGGCAAAGATATAAAGATGAGGGTCAATGTATGTACAGACCTTGAAAGGGAATATATGTAGACAAATTAGAATCAGCAAACATTTAGAGAACAAACGCAATGCGCCAGAACCTGATATGTCCCCAAAGTTTCTATTGAACTGCTGTCTCCGTAACTAACAATGGTACTTAGTTGAATACACAGTGAATTAAAACGTGCAGCGCCTATATTATGCCATGCTGTAAAGTGATCTACTTATGAAATGCTACTGTATTCCTGAAATATTTCTTGTGCAATCTACCACCATTTAATGAAATTAGTCGTGGTTGGTTTGGGTAAATGGAAGACATAACTGTTGGCAAGCAAGGCTGAAAGGCGTCAGTGTCTTATTTTTGCTGAACAAGGTGCATATCATGCTTGACTCATTCGTTATTGTTGTTTCAGTCGCATGCTAGATAAGAACGACAAAAGCTCTGAGAAACTGATAATTTTTCAGATCACATACAACACATTCATTAAAAAGAGCATGCGTTACATTCCTATCACAAACTATGCAATGAAACCTCCAAAACATTGATACAAATCTATATTAATATAAAGCAGTTAAAACAAAGATGACATAAGAACCCTGTTAATTCCTGAATTGGAAATGACTAATGTTGTAGTTAGCACGTTCCATTTCAGGAGTACATTTGCTGGGTAGAGTGTGGTTACAAACCTTGGGGATATATCAGAACCCTGCTGCATTAAGGCACCCAGTGAGAACCACAAAGTGTTTTGAAACGTGAACTCATTGGTCAGCTCCGATGGAACCTTGTCCACTGTTTCACCGTTGTCCGCTTTACCGTTGGCCTCATGCCATTCATACGGGCTGAACCGGCCTACAATGTACAGTATCAAACTAACGCCAAAATAACCCAAGATTATACAAGCCCAGACCCGCTTCGACAGAGGGTTCATAAAGGAAAAGACCCCTGCTTTCTGTTTTACGGGTTCCTTAATCATAATACTGATTCCTGTTTTCATAAAGGGTTTTGTAAAGTCTATGACCCTCTCTCTGTCCTCTGTTATTGTGAGTGGAGCCACCGCCATGTGGGCTTCCTGAAAGAGAACAAAAAGCAATGCATGTATGACTCAGACATAACCAGGTATCTACAGTTTGTAGACTAGAATTTGGCGCTAAGAATCGCCCCGAAATCTTACCAGTTATATGTATTTGATTATTGCCTAATGCATTGCTTAAGATTTATTCAGTCATACGAAGAGGTTTAGTTTTATGGGAAGAGAAAATCAGTGTGGTAAACCATCGGTCACTGGCAAATTACTGACGAGCTTTCCTACATGTAAGGTGCTGATATGCACAGCATATTGGTGGAAGACAGGTGGTTTTCAACGAACGTAAGATTAAGCAAACAGCAACACGAGCGTCGTCGACCTCATTAGTGTCATTAGGGCAACTCTGCAAATCTGTCAGAGTGGTCGAATCTACAAATTCAAAGTCCAAGGGCGGGTTTGAACCTGCATCTCATATGTGCTAGCTTATTGAAATCTGTCTTAATTGCTTAATGATTTTGCCGAGGTCATAAAGCTGTAATAGAGTTAAGTGAGGCTTAGTCTCAGTTTGAACAAAACAGTTTACCTTTAATAGAAATAATTATTTTATTAACAAGATCAGTCTTCCATCCAAAACTTCAAATTCAAGTTCAAGAGTAATACAAAAAGTTATGACTTAAACTTAAATCTTAGACAACTTTGTTAATTCTTAAGGCAAATTTATGGGTCTTGGATATTGTGAAGCCTTTATTTTCTTTCATGAAAACTGGCTTTATGAAACTAAAACCACATACTCCACGAATTAAAGTTCCGACCATGCCGTTCCAGGTGCCGTTCTGACGTCTGCTGCCGTACTGGCCATCTTTGACCAGCTCTACCAAGTAATCAAAGCCCAAAACTACGGAGAGCTTTTCGGTGAGTTCCATACAGTAGCCTTCATACCTATCGTTGCCTACTAAAGGATGACCGTCCTCTGGTTGAGCTCTCTCAATCATAAATGGTTCGCTCTGGAACAAGGATATGTAGAGTACACAATTACACTAGGGATTAGGCAAACTTTTTAAGCAGGCGTGAAACCCGATCGGATCACTGCGGTTCATGACAGTTACATGTCATAAAACATTTGCGATTCAAATAACAGCCCTAGTTTTACACGATAGATAATAGTTACTGATAGCCGTAGGAGCTTTCAAAATCCCGGCTGTTTTTCGCCGAGACACATCGTAAACGCCGATAAACAATGCAATAATTTCCACCACTGAGTCTCAAGACGAATGTAAAACTAACTTTAGACTTTACTCCAAGCGGATTTAATTCTAGTTTGTCGGCTGCAAAATAAGCTGTTGGAATCACTCCGTTGGCACTGCTTGGGAAGATAACACTGAGTTCAGAAGAATCGCACCTATAGCAGGCAGGGTTATATGTCGCTGGAGGACGGCTTTAGGCGGAAATACCACCTTACCTTTATAGACGTCACGATATATGTTGTGTTTGAAAAGTCTTCAATTCTGTACATGTCGTGCGGTCGAGGCCTGTCCGTCAAGTATCTGTCCCTCTGGTTCCAAGTCCCAATCTGACGACAGAACATAGAATGTATTTCACAGGAAGATGACACTATTCTTCAGGGTATTTATGTGGTAAAAAAACAGTCCTTGGCAAGAAGAATAAACCACGTGACATCTGCTGGAACAGCCGTACATGTGTTGACAAAAATATAAAAGATGCATTGTCTTTGGTTTTAATTTGATTTTCATTTAAATGTGATGATATTGGAGCATTCTGAGAAATTTTACAAAAGTAACGTCTAATAATTTGCACCTACCATCACCACATTATCACCTAATTCTGCTTAACCCATGGTGTGTATATGTTACTACGTTTCAGCATATACTTGAACAGTTTAAATAAAACCCTAACTGAGATTGTGGCCAGAGCATATCCAGAGCTGCGACCTCAGTGTGATAGTTGTCAAATGGTCACACGTAACCCCTGAAAAAAACAGCCTGTCGCCAATTTACCTTAGTAAGGGTTTTATTCTAACTGTTCATGCAAATGCTTAAATAACAGCAAATTACACACTCAATAGCACCATAGTTGATGGAGAATTAGGTAAAACTGGAATGTAGTGATGCTAGTTGATTATACGTCAGTCGTATAGAATTACTCAACATGCTGTGTTGCCATCACATCCATGCATAATAACATGACAAAAACACGGGTCTTTGTAATTCGCAACTCTTCGTATCTGCAACATGCAGGCACACGAAAAATGTTACTTTCACATCACATAGACGTGAGTTGAGATGAAACTAGAAATCATACGAAATATATGTGGTGCCTCTTCCAGCGCGAAGGTTACACAGGCCTAGGCCAGTTTAACCATTGTTCTCTTGCCATACACGAGAAAAACGTTACTAGCTTTCTTATAAATTGTCATGGCAAAGGCTACAGTAGATTGCAGAGCTTGGACCAGAGTTGCTTTATGCAGGAAAAGTTATCCATCACTTACCTTGGTAGGTAATCGTCTGTATGACAACTCCAAAATATCAAGTGTGTAGTCTTTTCTGAAACCGTGCTCATCAAACGCTACTTTTCCCGTTATTCCAGTGAATTCTGTCTGTAGAAAGGGACAGTTTTGTTTTTCACATCATGGTCGTATTATATGGCTGAAGACTTGTAGTAAAATATGATTTGTAAACCGCATTTACAGGCTAGATGAGGTATTTGTTTTCCCATTATTAATATACAATAATAACGAAAAATATAAAGTATTTAAGTATCCCTGTCAGAAATGTTGTATGGTAAGGTTGAATGTCAGGAAATCAGTTTTATTTGAGATTAGAAATAGTGCAAAGAATGCTACAGACGGAGTAAGAGTCGGGTAACCGAATGACAGCATAAAAATAATTTCAACTGATAGTAGTGATGTTATTTAATTTTCAACTTTAGACACTTAACCCAGTTTGTGTAGGGAAAGCCAATCTGTTAGTGGGATTTACAATCAAATGTTTTGCAGCTTAAATCATTTAAATACTTCAAAATGCATAAAAAGATAGGAGATGGTATGGTAAGTCGGGCAATCGGCCCCAGTGCAAGAAACTGTGCACCTAAGAAGCGAAACTAACTATAGCTGTGATTAACAGCTGCTGACACTCTCATAAGGCTATTTCTTCAGTTTCTTTTCCTGTTATATGGCAAGAATTTTGCATAAGACACTGTTGAGTGGGGAAAATCACTGCACAACAAATGTAACTTTCTGAAAAATTCATGAGCAGTTACGCAGTTATGCACCAATTAATTAAATACATATATTCAGCCATATACTTCCGCTACGCATAACATGTTAATGATAGTTAGAGGACCACATGTGCTCTCAAACAAGATTCACGTACGATTTCGCTATAGTTGCCACACATTACGTAATATCATGGCTTAACAATTATTCACTCTAGTTCATGGTAACACTGATTTAACACAAGACCCACACACAAGAAAAAAAGACACCGAACTCGTTTCGAACTCGTCATCATAGTAACTCGTCATCATAGTAAAACAGTGATTTCGTTAGTTCACTTAACTATGAAGGATGCCTGATAAGCTTAGAAATAAATATTTAAAACTTGCCAAAATATGACAAAATATGTCACATTATAAAGTTTAGTTTTTACATATGAAGACAAACGTTAAGTAAAGCGAAACTTTAACAGAACGTAGAAATACATGAAAGTTTCAGTAAAGACATTTTTCTGGTTAAAGTTATCTTCATTTTGTAAATTAAAGACACACTGCCTCGTTTGAACAAAAAAATGGCGCTTTTGATCGAGAGTGTATTATTGGCGAATTATTACTAGGCAACCATCTCTTTTTATGGTCATATAACTATAACCAAGTTTTATACTTCCCATCTGGAAATTTACAGAATTCAGCTGGGATTTTGAAATTTGCTCTTTCTCGTAGTACCTCTCTGGGGCCGATTCTCCGCCTTACCGTACCAGGTCCTTTGAGTATTGGGGTACTTTCAATTCCCTTAAAATTATTCGTTTACCTGTTTGATAGCGCTAAGTATATTAGGCCCTAGAGTCCACGGACTGGGTCTTCGGACGCCTGGACGGCTGCAGGGTATGCCCGGGGTATTATTGTTATAGAGCTCCCCTCGGCGGAACACGCCCTGACTTACGCTATGGTTCATACTGCCCATAGCTTTAGAAAAGGCGGCTACGGCATCCACCATCAGCGCTGCCTCGTGCTGAAAGACCAGGGGAAAAAATCAGCATTACCACGACGGCAAACAACTGGCAAAGTAACTGCAAAATTTATACCTCGCTTTAATGGAAAGATCTGACACATTCCAACTTTTTCACTTGAGATGGTTGTTTTCAACACCGTACCACGGTGTCCCAAGGGCAATGACGATTTCAAAAAAGAATGAAGGAAAAAGAAGAGAAGGAACGTGCAAATTAATAGCTATAGGGGTGTATGACTTTGCGGATATTTGGCAACTGGCTTGGCGGCAATCTAGGACTGTACTGTGGCATCGGTCCTCAGGGGTATCCACAGAGCTGAGCGCCTTTACATATTAAATGTATCAAATATTCAGGGAGATAAATCGCAGATATGCGGGAATCTGTCTTGAACGACATATTTTTTTTTACACTCCGTTACATAACGTTGCTAATGGAAATCTTTCAGAACTTCCGCGAGCATTAGAATAGATGAGGCAAGTGTTGCCTGTGGCTCAGAGCTATTACCTCGGCTGAATTTGTTTTCTAATTGCATTGCATTCTGAGGTAAAGTCGACTATCACGGGATTTTCAGGCTGGTTTAACAAAGCTCTGAGGGGCGGAGTTGATCAGTTTAAGACAGCGCCGGTCGTTGATAATGGCGAGGTTCCTTCAGCAAGGAATAGTCAGACCAATTTACATGCTTATAACAGTTATTAAAAACAGCCATAAAGTAAAAGCGACATACACGCAGACAATGAATTTTCAAACTGAAGTGTTTTTATCAGTTTTCCACTCAGTACATACTTCCTTATTGTAAAACTGACCGTCGATCCCCAAATTCCCCAAGAAACGATGAACTATTTTCTTTTGTACGTTTAAAGAATTTCACTAGATATTTTGTAGTTCGGGGCTGTTTCCTAAAACTTTCACTCTGAATAATATATTAATCTCTAATGGTTTTGAAACTGCCTACATAAGAACGACCGAAGTTGTAATTGTAAAATGCACCAAATCAGAAATCCTATACCAGTTGTTAACCAAGATTGACGTCCCGGGTTAATAATCGTCGGGCAAATTCCCAAAATAGCATTCAACACAAATTACCACATGACTAAGAGAGCGTAACTTGCAAAGATAAGCCGTCAGCAGTTTTGAATGATGACTAAAAGACACACGTTACTGTAGTGTTCTAGGCAAATGCTTTAGATCAGTATTCCAATGGTGTGCATGTACATTGTTAGCTTATAACTTGTCGATAATCAAAACATGTGTCTCAGGTGCGCCTTTTTTGCAACTGTTCATATACCCAACGTAGCGATATATGACCTGCAATTCACTGGTAGAAGAGAAAAACTGACAAAAGGAAACAAAGGAAGGAAACTTGATATATATGTATACGACACATTGAGATTTACTAGTATAGCCTACCAGTGAAAGCACTTGTCGTGAAAGCATGACCGACTTGAATGATATCAAATTAAATGATACCACTGATTCAAACTTAATCTATTGCGTTCTCTCTTTTTTTCGTATGATGAGGGTATTCAGGTTTATTTAAGCAAATCCAAATATCCAAGCCCAGCCAAATGGTCCTTATGTTGACACCTGAAAATCTTTCTCAGGAAAGATATAAAATAACTTGATTTTGAAATTAATAATGTCAAAAATCATTTCCTAAGCGTTAAAAATGAGTGGAGCTTTGTCTTACCCCAATTCGACCTCTCAGGGGCCGGGGCCAAGATTCGTTACTCAAACTGCTCCATGTGCGTAAAAAACCCTTCAGGGTCGGGGAGCTGTAGTTCAACAGCCGAAAACCAGTAATGTTCACTCCGCCATATGTAAATATGGTCAAATCCAATTCATCCATACCCTACAGAACAGAAATCACAATGGTTACACATGTCTAATTTCGTTCACTTAATATACCTAGACAATCAATCTGCATGGTCTTTTGCGTAGTTTCAGAAAAAGTACTGCTTCCACCAGACAAAACATACAGGAGCATGGAGGAATTCCTAGAACGACTTGTTATCAGAACTGGCACATTTACTAGCACAGCATGCCAGCTCAGATCACCACGATTTCGAATAATCTGACTACATTAGTAAGCTTGACGTGGTGCCTCTTCCAAACACAAGCCCACATTTCTTCAATAGTTGTTCATAATTATTTACCTGAACGTTAACTATTACAGAGGAGCACACAGGTCAGAAGGTCTTAGTTAGATCTGAAAGCTTATCTGTGAATATTTATTTATTTACTTATTTGATTGGTGTTTTACACCGTACTCAAGAATATTCCACCTATACAACGGAGGCCAGCATTATGGTGGGAGGAAACCGGGCAGCGCCAGGTGGAAATCCACGACCATCCGCAGGTTTCTGGCAGACCTGTCTAGGAAAAGTGAAACATTTCTCAGGCCTAGGTTCAGATGTGGACGTCTGCTAAATCAAGGTTTTTAAACATCTAGAATAGCTGAAAAACAGGTCTGAGGCTGATCGGTGTAAAGCAATTAAAGCTTGGTATGAATATGACAAAAGATTTTCTCGCCACCAGGAATTATTGAACATCAATGACAAGTTAGTGACAATGCGAAAGGTTGTTTCAAGGAGGAGAGATTGGAAAGTTTATCCTGGGTCGAGTAGCATTGCATTTTGCTATCAGTCTCAATTTGTTTCACCGATGAAAGTAACTTTATTATCAATGTAAGTGATCATGTGTATAAAGGTTTGTGAGCGTATACAGGAAAGCAACAGCCCGTGAATAAGGGGGTTCGATGATTATGCTTGATTTCATTTCTTCCAATTTCAGGCACCTGATCTGACCAGCAGATGTCCTGCTGTACTTAACTCTTGGTAATGCGGCGCGAGACATGCGATTGAGTTCTCCATGGTATCACTGATTCGCCTCTATTGTCACCATGTTGGTGTGTCAGGTCGAGAAATTAATTAAGAAAAGAGGAAGAGTTTTTTCACAAAATCCTCTCAAACCTAGCGGAAGTTATCCGTCTGCTGGACGACCTCAGGCTTATTGTAATTATCTTGAGTGACCCAGAGTATATTCCTCCTGGATACGCACATCTCAAACCCCTTAATCCACGAACATAAAATCGATTGCAGTGAAACTGAGAATACATTAACGATAGAGCTCATCAGGACTTTGTATTACCATTTTCAAACAATAAAACTTTTTAAACTCTAAATCAAAGGTAAACAACTTTCCCCCAACTATATTAGTACTGGTCAATAATATGAAAACAATAATGACTTACCACACCACCTAGTAAATAGTGATAATTCTCCCTGTTCATGCCCACGTCTATTATCTGGAAGAGAAAAAATCCAACCTATTAATGTTAGAAATAAGTCAAGGTAAATGAGAAATAAGCAAAGAAGTAATACAATCTTAGCTATTTCGGAAGAGGTGTAGAAGTATGCCTAAACGGCCACTGAAATTATTTCTCACATACTTGGTAACTACATGAATCAATTTTCAACTTGGAATTCTCACCGGAAGTACCACGTCGCGTCACTTGTACCCCACGGTCATATGGCAAAACAGAGTTCAGTGACGTCAGCGGAAACAGCTGCATTCTCGGGTTACAGAATTAACTCACCTCTCATTGATTAAAGCTAACAACATCGGGACACATTCAGTTTTTGTCAACGAGTGCATTTCAGCTTACATTTAACTGGCTTATGCAATATCACAAAAAACCTATTTAAACTTTAAGGGGGATACTTTATAAATATATACATGTGGCCTAGAGTTTTGTTTCAAAAGCACAGAGCATTTGTAAACTGGAGAAAACATGGAGCAAAATTTGTTAACAGATCTCACTGACGTACACATCCGCAACAGAAAATAATTTATGAGTAGATGGTTCTACAAAAGCTGATTTTTGTAAAAGAGATTAAGAAAGGTTGTAAAGACGTAATAATCAGATACTGGCATGCAACATTGCTTACTGCGAAGTGGTTCAATGTTGAATATTTTTTATATCGTAAAATGGTACACCAGATTGATCCTCTGGCTGTTGGTGTTACAAGGTGTTTCATTAAGTCATTTAGTGCCTTGATGCCCATCACAAGAAGCAGGGATTAGAAGACTCATGCCAGGGCTTCGTGGTACCAAAGTCAGCATGGCCCATCGGATGTGTGTTTCTGTATTACTCTTGCAACCGAGGGTAATTACAACAGGGAATTGAAGAGAAGGGGCAAAATCATGCAGCTTCATTGCCCGCATAATCTCTGTTGATGACTAGAAGTCCTTAAAGTGTTTACCAGTAATTGCGATTTTGATTCCTAGCGGGTCCATAGCGGAGATTTTAGATGGGTCTGAGGCCCACCCCTCAGAGCTGCTAAGGACCTTGTTATTTACCATTGAGCCTTCCCACTACTAACCAATCTTCTTGGCTTTCTTTTGGATTGCCGGCACCATTGCCCCTTTTGACGCCAGTTGACATAACGACCAACCTTTTTCCATATATTGGTCTGGGAGAAGTCGTTGCCTATAATAGAGCAACGTGAAGGGATCTCTCGCTGGCCGACCGACGTTCCAGCGGGTCCAATATCACCAGGCTGTAATCAGCCGCCTGTACACTGGAGAGATGAATCGCCCGGCCGGAAATTCGATAAAAAGATTTGTAAGTTAGCTTTACAAATACCTGACGAAGAATGGCTCTGTAAGCTTCCATCGAGGAGAGATCCAGAACAATCCTCATCACGCCGATCTCGTCGGGCAGGGCACTCCGGTCCAGCTTCCTCAACATCTCGTAAGCGTCGCTAACATCGTCCACTCTTCTCATGTCCACACTCAACTCGTGATGTTCCTCGTTAAAAAACTCGTAAAGTTTGATCAGCCGCGCCAGACCTGTAAAGAAAAGGACAAAGCGTACACACGTAACTAAAATTGGGCTCTGTAACGACAACATTGCATGTAAACAGTTAATTTCAGAGGATAGAGAAAGTATGCCCTGTAAGCTAAGTTTACATACCAGTGTTTCT
Organism: Liolophura sinensis; assembly: GCF_032854445.1. Lineage (NCBI taxonomy): Eukaryota > Metazoa > Mollusca > Polyplacophora > Chitonida > Chitonidae > Liolophura > Liolophura sinensis. The sequence continues at coordinate 37,640,158 of NC_088302.1, read as the reverse complement.
ACTACACATGTTCTCCAGGCTGCTCTACTAAGTGATAGATGCGTAAAAACCTATCAGAAGTAACATACTGGGTGCAAAAATGTGCTATGCATCTTACATCCTGTATATACGACTGTATAAGATTACATATAAATCGCATATTGCATACAATATTATAGTAAACCTACATCACATCTTGTACACAGTACCGTAGTAGGCCACGCCTATATATCTCATACTATTGGCTATTTGTATTCAAGATTGTGGCAAACGTACATCACATTTCATGTACAAGGCTGTGGTAGACTATTTACATGACATTTCTTATACCGGATCATCGTAAACAGACATCACATCGCATACAAGATTGTGATATATTGCATGTGATATCTTGTATCCATCATTATACTATATCACATTTTGTATACAAAATCATATTTTGTTGTAGTATTGTAGTAAAGCTACTTTGATATTTAATATAGAAGATTGATGTAGACACGCATCATTTCTTGTATACACAATTGTAGCACACGTACACGTCACATGGTGTATAAAACGTCCTAATACGCGTGGTCCAAAACATTCTTTTGGAGGAAAAAAAATCCCTTCTATAAAATCAATGAATTCATGCGCTCTCCAAAGTTCAGAAATCTCACTTTACCAATAATCCAATCCATCAGTGAATAACTGGAGCCTAAGCACAGTCTGACAAAAAGCAAGAGCCAGAACTAACTTGTTCTCGTCAATATTGTGAGTCAACAACCCAGATAAAGTGATAGATTTAAAATGTCGGCGCACAGGCAACGGCATATGCAACGCATGAAAAACTAACAAGCACCCTAGAAATACAGGACCACCATCTGTAATAAATAGGACAAATGTCGAATCAAAGCATTTTTTTTTTGAATGATTTTTCACTTCAGTCAGATTTATGGGTCAAGGTAACTGAACAGAGACCACAGGGCATCGTGATATATCCCTATGGGCCGTGGAGTCAGGAAACGCTGGTCGAAGTCAAGTGGAACGAACAAAGAGGGGCTGAACCTCTTGGGTATTTGTATTTGACCTCCGTAATAATTGGAATCTGACAGCTGCCATATATTTAGCATATACAGTGCAAATTTATTTCTCACATATTTCTTGTGTGGGCTGGTGTGAATCTTTATTCATTTATTTGACTGACGTTTTAAGCCGTTCTCAAGAATATTCCGCTTTTACGACGTAGGCCAGCATTATGGTGTGACCACACCGGGATAGAGCGACTGCCATCAACATGTTGCTGGAAGACCCTCACAAGTCGACCGGAGAAGAAGCTGTCAAGACCTGGATCGCATTGGTGAGAAGCTCCTGGATCACTGTGCTGCACTAGTACACTAAACACCAGGCCACGTACCCGCACCTCACTCCTTGTCTGTTTTAGTATGGATATTTCTATTAGGTATTGCGTACTCCACGGATTGAACAGAAGAAAACAACTTACAGAACAGGTGTGCGGGATTTTGAGGGTCACCTACCAAATTCATTAGTATGTATCTTTTATAGATAATCTAGGGGCCCTGTGTGGTTCAGTCAGCTAAATCCTTATTCATACAAAAACCTTGTTCATACAACAACCGATTCAGCTACGGTTTATTAGTAATTAGGATTTATTTATTTGATAGTTGTTTTACGCCGTACTCAAGAATACTTCACATATACGACTGCGGCCAGCATTATGGTGGGTGGAAACCGGGCACAGCCGGGGGAAACCCACGACCATCCGCAGGTTGCTGCATACCTTCCCACGTACGGCCGGAGAGGAAGCCAGCATGAGCTGGACTTAAAATCACAGCGACCGCATTGATGAGAGACTCCTGGGTCATTAGGCTGCGCTAGCGCGCTAACCAACTGAGCCACTGAGGCCCCAGTAATTAGGAGGCTTGTGAAGTAATTGTCAAATCCTTGCGGTTTCCATCACGTATAAACACGACCCGCAGACATATAAGTGATATATCTGGGACATTAGATATAACTCCATTAACAAATTATAGTTATTCTTGATGTTCATAAAGAAACTTAAAAGAACTTAAAGAAAAGTACCGCTTGCAAACGAATTGTTGATATATATGTCTTTTTAAAAGTATGCTATGTTCGTTTTACTTTGGAGTTCGTTGATGAAATAAAAATTTCACTGTTGTCATTAAAAGTTTCTCTTATAGGAGTTTTTATGCTAAATTTATGCCCTTTATTCGTACTACATGTTTATTTGGGTTTGGAAGTGATTGTGTATTTCAAAAACAGATCCGTATTATTTGTGTTACACGTTTTCTTTTAGTTTTGGTGTTAGTGGATACTTCGAAAATGGGTCTCGCCAGTGTCAACGGCGTCTCTTGGTTGATGGCAAAACTGCTGGGGAACAACAAAGAATCAACATTTACTCATAAATGCACAAGGACTCACCATCATCCGAGTCATACACGTAGTAAACTTTTCCCCACTTATAATAATTGATAATGTCTACAATGGCCTCTATGTAGGACGGGTACATATTGATCTCATACTGGTACAGGTCATCCGCAGTGCCTCGTGCCAGGCTGGGAGTGATGAAGGGCATGTGCAGGGCCTGGCTGATAGACTGAGCTGCATTAACCGAACCGGACTTAGTCACGCCAAACAGGCTGAATACACCGTGCGACATCAACGAGCACACTGTAAGGAAAGAAAACAGAAAGGCGAAATATAATGTTCAAGTTTGTGATTACTTACAAAGCAGATAAAGTAGGACAGAATTTATTAAGGCGCCGTTTCATATAGCGCAGCCTGTGGCAAAAATATCTTAAAAGAAATGGCAGACAAACAGTGGCACTAAATAACCCGAATACACAACGCTAGGTTAAGCTGCGTTTGCCAAAAACAACATTTGATTCAGGTTCAGAGAGATTGATATGGTTCTATTTTATTGTACACTGCTGCTAGCTACAGAAGAACACCATCAGACATCTTCGCAACGACGCCAGATAGTTATAGGAGCACACCATCAGCTAGAACACCACAGGCATAAGTGTCAGAGGGTTGCATAAGACACAGCTTGGCGTTATTACAAGACCACTAGAAACCATCAGACATGATATAAAGTAATTACAAGACCACAAAAAACCATCAGACATGATATGAAGTTATTACAAGACCACTAGAAACCATCAGACATGATATGAAGTTATTACAAGACCACTAGAAACCATCAGACATGATATGAAGTAATTACAAGATCAATAGAAACCATCAGACATGATATGAAGTTATTACAACGTGACTGGAAATCATCAGGCATGATATGAAGTTATTACAATACCACTGGGAGCCATTGGGCATGGTTTCACCTTATTACAACACTTCTCTATGTCCATCAAAGCAAACCATCAGGCGTGGTTTCACCGTTTTAAAACACTTCTCTATATCCATCAGAGCAAACCATCAGGCATGGTTTCACCGTTTTACAACACTTCTCTATGTTCATCAAAGTAAACCGTCAGACATTGTTTCAGCTTATTACAACACTTCTCTATGTCCATCAGAGCAAACCATGAGGTATGGTTTCACCATTTTACAACACTTTTCTATGTTCATCAGAGCAAACCAGCAGGCATAGTTTCACCTTATTACAACACTTCTCTATGTCCATCAGAGCAAACCACCAGGCATGGTTTTACCTTATTACAGCACTTCCCCATGTGCATCTGAACAAACTATCTGGCATGGTTTCACCATATTACAATACCACTATGTCAATTAGAGCAAACCGTCAGGCATGGTTTCACCTTATTACAACACTTCTCTATGTCCATCAGAGCAAACTGTCAGGCATGGTTTCGCCTTATTACAACAGCATCACGGTATATCTATTATGCGGAGAAACTCGTCAGGAATTGTTTCACGTCATTACAACTGGATATCTATCAGAGCAAACCATCAGACGTGGTTTCATCAGATATGTTACAATGCTACTACAACATCACTATGAATGTATTAAAAATTTGAAATGTTTAACTACATCATTGAACAATTGGATGATTATGGGTGAACCAAGTCTTGTATTTAGTATCTGAACGAAATGCACATTAGAATTTTAATACCTATTAAGGAGACAGAAAATAAAAAGCAGCTAATAAATATGAAACTAAACAAATCGTAGTTGGCTTCTCCCTGCAGTCTGACTTTAACTGAAATCGCCAGATATAGCAATTTTCATATAGGTTTATGTAGCCTGATGCTCATGCTGTTATGATTATATCTAATCTGTAACAAAACGATGCAACATTTTACAATGATCAGAAACATATGGATTTTGTAAATCTGATAGTAAATCAACCTAATATTACATGTAAAAAATGGATGCCATACAGCAATAAAGCTACTTTGGAATACCACGCTCAGAGCGAACACTGACGTAACTCATTTACAACCAGCAATCGGACAAATTAGAGCTAACAGCCATATTTAGGCTTGAATAAGTGGTATATAGAAAAAACATAGGAATGGAAAAACATAAGTTGGGCAAAAAACAGAAAAACATGCATGAGCAACAAAGACATACGCGAATGATTGCCATTTGACAGTCAGGAAGAGGTTTATGGCGATTTCCTGGAATATGGTTGACTGTATTTATTTTAATCAAGTGGCGCTGTCAATGTAGCAGAAACTGAACTTTTAGCACAATTATATTTGAACAAACAAAAGTTCCAGCAAAAAGTCTGGTTGAGGTTATGCAGCCCTACACGTCATCAGATCTATTTCAAATGCTTAATATTAGAATATTACGCACCGGTTAAAATTGGACAAATCGACCAGGCGCCCTCAAGGTTATCGTTTTTCATCACAAATACACGTGTTCATCAAGGTAGATGTGTGCATTAGCTCGAAATGAAGTCATGTATAAATGACAAATTTTCTTTTTCTTTTTCTTTCATAGAAAAATGCATCTAAAACATGAATCAAGGCGTAAATTGTCATGGAAGGCCTGATATAAAAATGTACAGTTCATTTAGATACATGAATCAAATATCTAGTTATTTCCTATTATTTAACGCCTTGTTGGACCTATTTACAGCTTTGAAACTTTTGTTTGCTTTCGTCCGCAATTTATTTTCTGTGTTCTTGGGTAGGCTTAATATGTCTCAGATGAAATTAACCGATGTACACGCCCGGTTGTTAAATGCTAATTTTCTCAGTCAAGCGTAGTTCGTTGCTACCAATTTTATTTCAAAGACTTAATACAGATAAATGTACGCATATCCGTGGCATAATGCAGACAAATGTACACATATCCATGGCATGATGCAGATAAATCAGGTCTTAGTCTTTGATGAATGTTTTGGTAAACAACGTGTCATTTAGGACAAAGCAATCCGGGAGGTAATGACGCTATAACTATTCTTGAGCGTTGCAAGCCAATTAACCTCTGACTAGAGAACAAATCTGTGGATGGCCAAGGCACAGAATGAGATCAATCCTTGGGTTTTGTGGAAACTGCGTTTTCAGTTCTCAGTCTGAACCGGGTTTGTCCATGTACAAGATCAGCCCGGGTTGCCACAGTGCGAGCGTGAATCGACGCCGACCTTAGCTTAATCACTCAAATGTATTCCGAGCTGCCACGGTGGGGAGTGGATAAAAGCATTACGTTCTGCTAGGATGTGAACACTTCTCCTGAAATTTAAATTAGGACTATTTGTTTTAAAGTCCAATGTGATTCTCGCCGCCGTCAATGAAGACAGATAGCCACCCGAATGGACACATGAAGCCAATCCTTCCTCGTTTATGTCTTTGTTTTATTGCCGCACCAAAACTACTCGCTGGTCTTAGTTGACCGACCTGTAGGGTTTAAGGATTACCCAGAAGACCTGTTGAAAACATTACCGATGCGCGGCGCCCACAGATAAGAGCCATGCGAGATGCCTATGGCAAGGAATAGGTCTTTTTGACATTGTATTTTTATCAAGAAGATGTACTTATAACAATTTTTCACATTCAGATATGTTTACCTAATAAAAGCATAACAAATACAAGAACAAGTTTTAGTGACTTAAACAACGCCATTATCCATCTTTCTGCAATGTATATAAGCATCTATTTTTAATAAATTCATGGTGAAATGGTAAATAAATGTAAAATCAGGGAGTTGTGATACAGTTGATTTGAATGATAAGTTCAGTTATTATAAATATGGATGATCTTTAATGTTAATTTGCTGAAGGCTGTAACAAGAATGGTTAGGTATGTTTGTCTCAGACGGACATTAAATGGAACTCTTGTTGTTGGACCACGAGGCGATTCGGCCAACTGATGAAATCATGAGTTGATGTTGACTATAAAATTCTCCACATGTCCACTGCCATTTGTGTGAGAAGAACGTATAAACTAAATGAAGGATCAAAATTGCGCTCCTCTATAAGTGTTCTCCCTTTGTAGAGCTTCTTTTTTCACACCAAATCTGTCATAGGCACTTGTGGAAACAGGCCACGCTCACAAAAGTATAGGCAAGTCAAATATTCGCAGATAACAGCGCCGGTATGTAGAGACACTGAAGCGGTTTTTGTTAGGTATGATGTATTGATTCTCGTCAAACTATTGCTTTGCGCTTCCCCTTGAAAGGAGCCACCGTGATGGATGCCAATAGCCAGTTAAAATGGTCAAAATCGTTGGCATTTTAAGATCATGGCAGTCTCAATTTATGTTCTCATGAGAAACTTGCTCACGTAAAACTATGGAAATTTTTTCAAAAAAGCAGTGATCTTTCTCCTAGACTGACTGTTGAATTGTGGACTGCTTAAAATTGATAAGAATAACATTAATATTTAGCCATATGCCCCGGCCATGAAAGTCAACTCCAAAAAGCAGTTTTGGAAGATATTCAAGGTAATAACATAAAACAACTGTCATTATACAACACTTTTTTGTAAGGTTAAAGGGTAATATTGACACACCTTAGCCTTCCGAAACCAACCATTTCGTGTGTAAGCTAAATATTACTAGCTAGCTGATTATTTTGTCAAAAATATGCGAATTCCACAAAGTAAGTTTTTGTTTTAATAGATTGATCTAATGCATGAATACATTTCTCTTAACTATTAGGTCAGCACCAAAAAGAATATTGTATGGTATTGAATTATTGAATATGCAATGATATAAAAGGTAATGAATTTGTAAGAAGAAGAAAACAATGCTTGATCTGAAGCTTTTGGTTATCAGTCCTTACGAATGTTGTTCTGAGGCCTTCGGCAGACTGTCTTGATGATTGTTGTTTCGAAGTCTTTGGAATCAGAAAATTTATTTCTGAGTTCTTTTCAGTCTTTGTGGATGCTCTGAAGTTTTTGATTATCAATCCTTGACAATGTTGTTAGCCTTCGGTAATCAGTCCTTGCGAATTTTGTCCTGAAGCCTTTGGTTATCAGTCCTTGCGAATGTTGTCTTGAAGCCTTGGTGATGCTATGATTCAGGTTGTTCTGAGGTCTTTGAGAATCAGGCTTCAACTCTGTTATTTTGAAGCCTTTGGATGTCAATTGTTGTGACTGTAGCTCTGAAGTTTTTTGTTATTATTTTAAAGATTATCACCGTTCTCCTGGGTCATTTGACCTGGACTAGACAGTAGTCAGTTTTGGAGGACACTATCCAGAAGTTGTCATCGAAATTTAATGTTTTAACATGAAAATGAGATCAGCGCATTTACCTTGTCATGACATAACACTACACACGCAAGTTGAGTAAAACCAGAGAAGCGACGACGGTGTGATAGCTGACAAATGGTAACATTTTACCGAGACAACTTACCTCATTCAGGGTTTTATACTAACTGTTCATGTAAAGGGTTAAAAAGCAAACCTACACAACCACTAAGGGTCTTGTGTTCTTATCCGGGTGTGTGGAAATGTTTCCATGTGCTTTCCGTTGCGCAATTTTTATACCGGATACAAATGTTGAAATATCTCCGTTATCAGTGTTGATGGGTCACATACTACTTTGGCACGGTCAATCAGTGAAACTTCTAGCAGAACACAGTTAATCATCAAAGCAGTAAGGCGCGTTTGAACAATGCGCAAACATTAGCAGAGTGTTGTTAGATATTTGACATGGTTTCGACTGTTCATCTAATTTATTCGTTGAATTGTACATCAAAAGGAAAAGATCAAATAAGGTTGCGATCGTTTCCATGTGCTGCTGTGAGATTGCATAGTGTAAGCTCACAGCTAAATAACTGCGAAAATACTCAAACAAATTGTTGTTTGCCAGTGTTGACATTGGGGTAAGATTCTATAGAGGACATGACTGGACAAACTAAGAAGACCGACTGAGACCGGTGCCGCGAACCCTCTGAAAATGTCTGTTTTATTGTCCAATTGGCTGGTTTAAGAGCAGGTCGCGTACGTGACATGATAACGGTTAATATTGTTCAGCTGGCCTGAGAATCTGTCCCTGTGATCTGGCCAGTACAGGCTTGTGTGATGTAGGGGAAATGGTCGCTTGGCTTGCTGCATTTGCAGGCAATATTAGATCCACCGGGAGCACTCCGAAGCTAATGACACTTGACTAAAGCTTTCAATTACGCCTCGATTGTTGATGCCTTTACCCCAGAGAGAGTGTTCCCAAGTGGCTTTTGCCTTGCCGGTAACTCCCAGCGCTCTGCTGAATCACACCATTAGCTAGTAATTATAAAGTTTTAAAATCCAAAACACTTAGGTTAAACAAAAAAGCAAGAGACCTCGATGCAAAAATTGGACAACACGCAATCCCTACCCACCACGTTTAACGTTACAACTGCTGATAGACTTGCCAGATATATTGGTGCCTGCACGAAGATGTTGAAACAAGTTGAAAGCAAACAACAGTCTCAACTGTGCAATGTGTAAGTGTTGTGCACACAATAGCTTATAAAATTCCCAAGTTTCAAAGTTGAATATGTATGGTGATAATAGAATGGCATTCGTGCTTGAGATACCATGCTTTCTGCGTTAGAGAATTGAGAGTGCAAAGTGCTGTCCCTTGCGACTTGGTGGTGTCCCTTTGCAGCATGAGAGCGGGAACTCAGTTTGGTTTAACATGGAGGTGTGTGTACTAAAAATGATAAACAAGCATTATGAATTATGTATTTAAATGGTTAGGCTGTTACATGATGAGAATATAAATGTATTCATACTGACATATTGACAATAGGCCACAAAGGGACGTCACTCTGTTCTCATTATGTTCGAAAATTCCCTATTGTTGGGAAAGGTCGATGGCTTTGCTTGTACATAGGTCGATATTTCCAGGATAAAGTTCAAATAAAACTTCGAGAGGAAAGCTAAACCCGTATTCATAAGACGCCAGATTATAGGATGGATTTATCATTATGTAGAGATTTTACGATATGACCTGAAAGCCAATTATTGATCAACTCAAACTTCTGCTTGTTTAATCATCGACTTAATTCACAAAATCATTTGAACAAATCTAAAGTAAACTGATCCTAGAGCATTTTTTTTTTATCACAGTGTCATAATATGAGATCACAAAAAAATTCCGCTTGCTCTGCCAGATTTCCTCCAATTATAAGGCTGGCTGCTGTCGTATAAGAGAAATAGGTTTTGAGTGCGGTGTGAAACACCAATCAAATAAATGAAGAAATAAGCACGTAAAATATATATTCCACAGGAATATATATTAATATAATAGGAATCTATCACTGAGAGCCCTTTTCAGCATATCATATTACGACTCTAAGGAAGTCCGGTCGTCGTGACGGTCATGAAATCCTTACGTATTCTTTATTTTCGTTCTAAATTCATTTCTTATTTATTGAAGAAAGATTACTCCTTTTTCTTTGAATTTCAAAGATATTTATTTCATTTCGGTGAATGATATTCTTTAAACCTACACGTCTGCTTGAAAATCAGAAGTCCGGAAAATGTTAGGTCAAGTTTGTAATTCAAGTCTGTGGTTCTGTACTCTTATCTCCTACATTGCTCACTTAATAGAATATGCAACATGCAAGGTTGTGAGTATTTTGTGTCGTTATTAGTTTGTTTGTATCTGAAAATAACGTTTGCTAAATTTATTTTAATATTGCGAACGTTCTAACATATGAAAGATATGATAACACGACCATCTGATGTCACTACGAACATAGTAACAGTTCAGCCTTGAGCACGTGGGCGTCTGAACTCAGAACGTGATCGGTATCCACCGTTGTGCCCCTCACGCTTAAGCTGAATAATAGCCTATAGAACTCATTTTGTATGCTGAAATCGTGTATACAGTGTGGTCAGCTGTGATGGTAGTAGAGGTAATATCTGCAAGACGTACCCCAAAATCATATTAATAAAAATTAATAATTTAAGACAGCCAAACTAAATATCATATTTTATCTGCTATAGTTTGGTAATCAGCCATTTGGTTCAACTGTTAAAATTTTCCCACTGCAATGGTCGATACTGATGTCTCTGCTGAGCTTATCCAACCAGTCCTACATCCACCATTCCTACTTTCGTTATGATAAATGACATCAATTTGGGCACTAAGAACAGAATGATGTAAGATTTCCTAATACGTGCATATAGGCTTCGAGACTGATAATGCTGTTCCCCATGATGTAAGGTCAATTCCGAATGGAAACCAATTAGGTGACGGGTGGGTCATCGTATTTTCCCTACCTCCAAATCTGATTATATCCAGCCTGGACACAGTAAACTATTGTCTAATGGAAAATCGATGCTAATGTTATACACAACCGCTGGTGAAAATGACTTGGGAGAAATTGGATGCTAATTCAATTCGGAAGCAGAGAACAGCCACCTGAAATTTTCGACATGGCGATTAGGGTAGAAGGTTTCTAGATGCTCGCACCCGGCGACTCACTTTACTGGCTATCTCGATGCTACGGACTCTTGGAGCACGCGCCTCCACGGCAACGGTCAAACCAAGGGGGGCGCCTTTGAAGCAACCTTTGACATTTGTTCTCGTGGTTTTCATCAATCACGTGGCTGAACTAGCTGATTGCGTGATATTACTGTGACAGCCGGCAACTACCCCAAAGACGACGGGCACCAAGCGTGAAAGAAAATAAAGATTTGGCACGCCCAAACATGAGAAAATTGGGGATTTCTGATAAAAGATACACTCTCGATTAATTGGAAATAATTTTTCAATTAGTTGCTGATCAATACGACACTCTTTTGTCCGTATCTTATTATTTTCGCATCGTCATTACGCGTTCACCAGTGGAAGTAAGGACTTTATAACGATCAACTGAGATGGGCGCTTTGTGTAAGTTTTACCGAGGCAATGTGTGGATAAGGATGTAAAACTTACGCCATTTTATTTCACCGAACAAGTCTGAGCCAGAACCATTCCGTTTATGCTGGTTAGAATCAGCTAACTTTCACGATGCTATTACCAAAATTAGTTTTCGCTTTTGACATCAGACCCGGTTTTAAAACTGCGTGCTCCGTTAATGGTTAGGGTACTTTGAGGGGATATTCGGTGTTAGGCAACACTCTGGGGATAACAAAGTTTCCTGCAATGATATTACAGAGGATTACGCAGCCATAAGATATGCCTTTGTGCCAAGCATAGAGATGAATACGATTAATTTCATACTTTAAGAACAAGGGCTTTCATATTCTACTTCAAAAGGTTAGACTAGGATTAGATACGAGGTATCATTTCCAGATGTGACCTTGGTCGTAGTGGAAAAGCGTTTAGCTTTGGTTTTATATCACCAAACATAACAGGGGTACTCTGAAATATTATATGGCTCTTAAGGCACCTGTCACATCAGGATACCTAAAGTCAGTGGCAGAATCAGTAGCGGAATCAGTTACCCTCAATATCGGCTGCCAAAGCAAAGAGCGGCCTAACGGTAAAATCAGGCGGTAGCTGCTCTCCATACAACACCTTCGGATGACAGCCCGCCATTAGCTGATCCAAATGTGAGGTACAGATTAGTAAACCTGAAAGCGATTTCGGGGGCAGGAATTAGTGCCTCCACCCAGCTGTCATTACGCGTTAACGGGGGGCACTGCGCCATTCACCTAATGGATGCTGAATCCTGTCTATTTCTTGAAAGTGAGAGTCCTGATTTAATAAGCCAACATCGCGCGTCCCCCATCCGCGTTTAGACTCGTCCCCCCTGCGGAGACTGTCTGCTGATCCTAGGGTTAAGTATACGCGGTTTTATATATGGGCAAATCGTCCATTATACGATCAACCCCCCACACGCTCGCTACCGCAAGGACAAAATTTGCCCTGGTTTGGTGCTTATCCCTATATTGCGGTTACACACCCCCCCCCCCCCCCCCCCCCCAACTATCATCCCTGCCCACACCACTACGTCCGCTTCACTTATATATCACCTAATACACACCCGGATCAGCTCGTGCCATTTGATAACCTGATTAAACCATTTGTGTTGGCTCTGTTGAAACTGTGGAAGTGTCAGTGGCCTCAGCCCTTGCATAGATACGTAAAACATCCACAAGAGGTGGGTGTTGGGGGTGGGGGTGGGGGGGGGGGGGTGGGTGGGGATGGGGTGGTTGGGTGGTGGGGTGCTCCAATAGGCACGTTTTTAGACTTACTGATACCACGAGGAAAAAGTACTATATTTGCAACAGGGGTAAAACGCTATGGTGATCCTACATTCTAAAGCACATTCCGTGTATCGCCTACTCGATTGTAACTGTATTAGATTACTTATTGTTTTGTTATCTACGGTGGATAATATGACCAATGTAGCATGGAGTGAATTGTGGTATATTTGCCCTATGTACAAAGCTGTATCAAGATTGTGAAATACGAATCCCAGACAATATGGCGCATTATGTATCGTCCATATGACGGTCGTAGTTTTGGATTACTTTTTGTTTTGTTATCTAAGGTGGATAATACAGTCTGTGTTACAGGAAACTAAGCCGATTTCACTATCAAGAGCGTAGGCTACATAAAAAAGGACAATGATTAAGCCTGTACCCAGAACATTTGTATCTCTGCGGAATCTGTGCGTGTGTGTAATTCAATGGACTGGCCCCAAGTTGTTTGCTGTTGAATGTGGCACCGTCTAGCTTCCGGGACAATGGGTTTTCGGCAAGGGCCGTACCAGATATCAGCCGGATATTAACATTGATTCTCAGTATACCGCAGGGCTGAAATGAAAAACGTGCGCACTACTATGGGTATCAAATAAAACAAAATTTTGAATAATCAGGTTGCCAGAGGAATGATGAGCTAGCCTGGGATTTGTTTAACACAATCAGCTAAGCCGTCATCACCTTTTAAGGAAAAAAAAAGTATCCAACTATGGAAATCACTTAGGGAGAAAATACCACCCGGCTAATCTAATGGTGCTACTGCTGCGATCTGTACTACATTAGCATTTAAGGAACGGCGAATCTATTCCAGGGAATATGGCTAACATAAAGAAAACATTAGGTGTGCGTCCAAAACGAGCCAGGCAAGAGGAGGAGCGGAAGATGTGTACTTAAGCCTTGTAAAGATGCCAGCCAAAGTCGGTTATTTATTACACTTGACATCTAAATTGCACGCAGTTACGGCTTTCCGGACTCCCACAAGGTGCATGTGAAAAGCATATTTACCTCAAATGCGGCCGTCGCTTGTTACATTATGTATAAGAATATTGGCGTGGCAGCAGTCCGTGGTCCACTTTCAATTTCCGATAAGTGTTTTTACAGTGCCTCTCTTGGTCTTCGGTGTGCTTCCGGTGTAATGGCTATGATGTTGACCAACTCCCCACTACTGAGGCGCTTTTAACCTAACAATGATTTTACACGTAAATGTATGTTTAGTGACGGCAGGGCTGTAATTAACAATACTTGAATTTCTATTACAGCTCGAAGTAGGCTGGAGCCATTAGGAAAGTACAAGTCCCCCAAGAGAGCCGACAAGTTAGTTACTAGGCAACCCATTGGCGAAACAATCATAATCAATTTGACATGTTCAGCTTCAAAACTCCACAATGCTTCTTGACTTTGTGTCATGATTCTTTTATGCAGTCAAACATTGTGTGCAAAGTGACCTAAAAATATTAGTCCAAGGACATGCTTATGGTTTAACATTTTAATAGTCTTGTTCATTGCTTCAGTGAAGAGAACACACATTGCAAAATATCCACACGTATATTACAGGCTGACAGTAATAATGCGCACTTCATGGGAGCTACTACTGTTTGGACCTCCAAAGTAAAAAGATTCATATAAGACAATTCAGATAACAAAATAAGCTGGGGTACAATTACAAGGGTGTAATGAGTCTACGGATAAAAGATTTCTAGTATAAAACTAGTTTTGGTCATGGGTTGAATTGCTGCATGTGTAAAGGCATATCACAACAAAGGCTAAAGAAATGAAAGCACAGCAGTGCAAGAATATGCAGCTAAAATGTAACAAAATATAACTTTTCCACCAAACTTATACCGTGCGCTGCTGGTATGTTACCTTCCATAAACAGTTTGATTAACAGTAACTGCAACGTGAGTCATCATGGAAACGTTGCGGTTAACTTGATGAAAAGTTTAGACTACATGTAATTTCGACTTGGTTAATGGTAGAATATGAAGGCATGCGATTCGCTAAAATGAAGACATCAATGGAAGAGTGGCTGGAGGGTCTATAACCGACGTCTTGTTAATAATCAATGTGTCGCTACTCTGATGTACATTTGTTACATTAAAGACTGAGCAACAACGTTAAAATATGTCACGGGGAGGATGAAGGTGAATGATTTATCTGGCTTTTACAGTGTATCTCCAGACGCTGCTCCATCATACACGTCTCTACCAGAACAAAGTTGTTGAGGTGCTTCTAGGCTGATGAAGGATGCAATGATGACCATAATTTCTGGGGAGAAAATTAGTCTCAGCCAACCCCAGCAGGGGATACATACCATGGCTTTAACGCCACAGTTTGAATGTACTGGAAAAAGACACATGAGTTGTGCATTTCCCGCCGCGGAAGTAAATGAAGGTTTGTTGACAGAGATTGACGAGGATCAACCTGTCAAGTTGTGAAAATGTCAGTTCATTTGGATTTTAATCAGCAGCAATCGAGCCGTTGACAACCTACAAGGTGGCTTTTTTTATACCTAAAAGTCTCACGCTATATCCAAGAGTTATTGAGTAAGGCAAACCGAAATCTTTTAAGTCGAGTTGCGGAAATGCACTACATAAGCCCAGCAGAATGGTCTGGATTTTGTGATGTGTACGGTGTGATTATAACGATAAAAGCTCAGGCTGTAAGCAACCAGCTGATCCTAGGCGAACAGTTAATTAAAAAAGTGTCAGACATGACGTAAAGCGTCGGTACCAATGAACCGGATTTAATCTTTGACCAAGGTAAGATGGAGGATTTTGAAACCCGTCCCAGCTGCGTTAGTCCCAATTTCATACTTGTGGCTGGTAGGTTTATTACTAGACAATCAAATCAGTTGAAGTATTCTGGGTTTCAACATATTCAGGTCCACACACGCCATTCTAAATATAACGTTATCTAATGGACTGATGCATTTCCATGAAAGCTTGTATGAATCTCCACCACTGAACGAGAAGCTTTCACAATGGCCTACCATAATGTTTATTACATTTTTTTTACAATTCGTGGTATAATTATATGAGCAAATTTGCTTTCTGAAGAGCTTTGATATCCGCTTTAGAACACGTCGAAGGGAAGCTGTGATTCTGGGGTCCCCGTATCGGTTTAATGGGTTTTGTTCCCCACCTGGACCGTCTCATATCCATGGACAATTTCAATTGTATTTACAGGAACCCTATCTGGAAAAGTCAATTTCAGGATGAAAATGGAGCTGTTGACTTTGCTGTTCACATCAGAATTGCTTTGTTTGTGGAGTGAAATTGACATTTTCAGCTATTGGCAGAAATAGTAGCCCTTTAAGCGACAAAGGCCGGAGAAGAGGTATTTGATGATGTTATTCATATTCCAGACAGGATACTCTTAAAGTCAGAAAAGGCACGATGGTGTAATTGCTCTTGAGAACCTATTGTTTTCTGAACCATTTCAGGATTCAGAGCGATATCTTGCAAATCCACCGGGCGAAGCAATATGAATAAACAATGTGTACAAAAGGTAGAGATATGTTTGAACTTCTGATTCATTTATGATGGAGGCATCCTAAATCTAACAGCTACTGCTCCCCAGAGCCCAATAAGCAAAGAAAAACTTCCATTGAGAATTTGTGGCCTATGAAATTGACCAGTGATAGCAGGTAAAAAAACAGGACTTAACTGTTTAGGACATTAATGTTTATCCAGATATTTACATTACCACGCTCTGATTTCCTGATTTGTTTTTAAAAGTTATGATCTTGAGTTATGTCCACCATATCCAATACAAACAATATAAACGCTAACTCACACGCGGACATACCAATGAAATATGGCTGGCGACATGCCAACATAGTGGCAGTCGTCAGTTTTCAATGATGCAAGGACAAAATTTGTCGATGTTTTAGGCACAATATCCGTATCAAATTTCCAACTGGATGTCCTAAAACTGTTTCTTAAGGCTAATACAAAAAAGATATATCAGACATGTCAACAATTAAAGTTCAGGGTCCAGTTGTTCAAAAGTGTGTTAGAACTTAAGCCCGGTATTAACGTTAGTCTAGACTATGTTGCCATTTAATTTGTACTAAGATGAAACTGGTATTAAGATTTAAGCCTGGATTAACTTTAATACACTGGCCCCAGCGATCTGAATAGTTATCATGTGAAAGTGAAAACAAAGACGGTGATACAGGCATGAAGTTTATAGGCACCATCTACCAATAACCCAGTTGTAAATTTACAAAAGGTATAAAATGATGGAACCATTGACAAAACATCTTTTGTAACAAACGCTTGTGTCCTACACTGACGTCCTCGCATTACTTTCATGATCTTACAAAGGCTACTAGGTGTGATATATATAAAAATGTAAATTCGATGTGAAAGATCCATCGATACATTGTTATCTATGTATGTATACGACCTAAAATCAAAGAATCTCTTTTGCCACACACCTGGAGATAGATAAGACATTGCAGTGTTTCAATATAAAATTTCAAGAAAGATGTATTCTCTGGTCATCATTATTCCACGCTATTACAGGTAACAAATTAAATTAAAAATTGACCATATGAGCTAAAAGTTTCAAAAATTTAAATATGCTTTTAATTAAAAAAAAAGATTTGAAAAATATGAGGGAATTTGTTTTAAGGTTAAGTATTCAGCTACATGTGTGCCAAATTTTAAAGCATTATGTTGAGCAATATGCGAGAAATAAACGTATTCCGCCATTCGACTGTCAGAAACAGATCTTATAGTGATTGTGTACGTGGCTGGTGTACTTTTGAACTCAACCACTGCTATACGTTATTCATGTTCACAAATGAATATAATTTTTTCAGATGTCTGCTGGAACAATCATAAATATTCATCGGTTAGTAATTACACATTGATATCTTTCAGAGCTTGGTGGCCTTAGGTTAAGAAACGGTGTCAATACTGCGAATTATATTACGAAAGTAATCTTTAGCAAGCTCTTGTTAAACACACACGAGAGAGTAGCCTGCTGTTTCTAGATTCTATTATTTGTTACTATGATTTTCAATTTCAAAAGCATGAATTTTTGATTAGTTTTAATGTGAATATTTTTCTGCTTTGTTAACTCAGAATTGTTACAAAGGGATAATAATAATATGATAATTAGCATAAATGACTTCGTAGCAGTGGTAAGAGAAAATCATTGGTTTAGATGACATCATAGATCTGGTAATCGAAATTCATTGTCCACTTAAAAGAAAAACATGTTTTCATCCCAATTCAAGCGTATCTTGAGAAAAAAGCTGTGTATGGTGTATTTACACAAATCAAACAAAAACATTTAATCGCCACAGCTGAGAAAACAAAACAATATGATTTGCACTGTAAAACTATTTGTAAAAAGTTTAGCTGGACGAGTTAAACAGAAGCCTTCTGTTGTCCACCACTCTTCTAACTCTTTACCATGGAACACGATCGAAAGAGGTAGTAATAAAGCCAGTGGCAATTATCTGACACAGTTATTGTATCCCGATGTGAAGCCTTTGGGAATACTGGTACCGAAAAATCCAAGCAGTTCCACTGTTTAAGAGGTTTGAGATGCATTCACAGTGTTTTTTCAGAGCCTTATGAATGCTATTATTACTAATCCAGACTTAGTCCAAGCTTCGAAAGAATGATCACGTCGGGTTAATTATCTCGAGAGTCAATCTCTCCATACTTGTCTCTGTTTTAAGGGTAGATTTAGTTCTACGACGTGTTCACAATTCTTTGGGTGCTTCGTGGTTTACAGAACTTTCATAACTTTCTGACAGATACTACAGTTTTGAAATTACGTAGCACAACGCATCAATAACAAAACATTTCTGAACAAAAATCCAAACAGGAAAGGCAGTATATGAAATAGCAGAGTTCAGCAGAACTGAAGGGAAACCGTTCCCAAAGATTCTCCAAAATGGCACATCTTATCTGGATGTATGCTTTTTGCTGTCACGACATCCAGAGCTTACCCTCATGTGGATTGTACAAGAGAGATAACTTCAGCTAAAATATTGGCAACTATCCACGCATAGATAGCAATATCCCGGTGATCTTTGCGTGTAATATTTACATATCTCGCTTACACTAGATCTCGTTAGAACATGTACGATTTCAATCGTGGTCATAAAATGTTCTTGCAGAAACTTTTAAGTGAAGGCTTCACGACCAAATGCTTTAAGACTGCTGACATTTTGTAAAAAAAAAATAGCAGGCTTTATCTGCAATATACGAGCATACTTCACCTAATATTTTTTCTATGCTGCAGACTTGCAAACAGATTCTTTGTCTGAATATATAACTGTGAAGAGTGTATACAGGCTTTTACATTTGACGCTTAGCCCAAGTAGTGTATACTAAAGGAATTTTACAGGACATAATATTGCAAGTGATCAGATGCATATTTGTATCAACGAATAATGGGTTTTCTTATTTAACCGTTCCTGCATTAACGACAGCAACAACGCACTGAATATCATTCAGTCAGACAATCTATCAATAACTAAGAGAAACAGCAGGCAAATTTCATGGTAATCTATTTTTTCCGCTTCTTACTGAATAAGGTTTACAGCAGGAGATTCCTAGTTCAATCGTAATTACGCCTATTAACGGCCGGGTATCACAAATAACTCTCGTTTTTTTCACGGTACTTTTGCCGAATAAAGAGCTAATTTACATAGCTTTAATGGCAATTTTATTTCGTTATTAAGTTAGCACAGCACTGTCACATTAGCAGGGCCCCTGAAATCGATGAAAGTGGCAAATTGTTGCCGATCACCCCTGGGGTTTGATCGTCGTTGCGTGCTATTCCCAGAAAAATTTCACAAATAATCTATTTTTTTTTTCATCCTGACTGCAGCTTTAGCTATAGTAGTGCCCCATGTTGGCCATGAAAACAGTCATAAGAGAGTATGGTTTGCTTTCTAGAATGCCAATTTGACCTGGATAAAGCATTTACGATTTGTGCATCATCAAGAGACTTAGTACTCAGTGATCCGTCCACAAATTGATAGACTAATGGGAGTGCGTCTGAGGGACTGGGCTATCCCGGAAGAGGTGAGAAAGGCCGACAGGGTGGTGTGGGATTAACTGTCTAAGACTTACTTCTCTCACTCAGGGTGTAGCTGTCTTTCACGTCAATTAATGCTACCGTGAAGTTTAGCTTCGCCCTCAACTGCCCGTTGATGTTCACATCTTGGATTTTAAACCGAAACGCCGTATGGATCTCCACAGAATCTCTGTCAAAAATTGCACCTGGGGAATATAAAAAAGGAAGAATGTCGATGAAATCATCGTCTTTTGCATTCACACAACAATACATTTATTCTACTCTTCCACTGAATCACGAACAGGTGAAATGAAAACCAGTTGGCCAGTCTTGGTGTCTACATTAACTGTCTGGCTATTTCATCTCTTCACGCCTTCTGGATAGATCTTGAGCGCTATTCATCTACTTTGCGCTCATAAAAAGGTCTCAGGCAACGCGCCAAACATGGTTACTTTTCACGGCTTATCTTTTTGAGATCTGGCGAGACACAATCTACATCAGCTCTTGCTATATTTGCATGAATAGCTGTCACCTTACCACACTTAGCATATTGATCCGGACACGACCACCTTCTGGTTTACGTTTGAGAAACGTCGGGTACACTTCACTATGATGGATGTGTATAGCTCTGCTGTGCTCTACACCAATATGTATGACGCACTTGAAGTGACTTTAGGTAATGGACATATACCGTATCAATTTAGAACGTAAAGCATATACAGTGACAAATACCAGAACTTTAATGCAAGTCTTATCACTTTTTGGGAAGTTTTACGGTTTGCCATATGACATACGCCATGGCACGTCTTTCGTTCTTAGCGTCCATAACATTCTAAAGAAATGATTCCATTTAGGACAAACTCGCAGAAAAGTGGACAGGATGGTCAGGTACATGTATATGGATTAACATTAACAAGAGTCCAGCAGAATGAATCAACATTAACAGTGAGAAAGTCTAGAAGAATTGGTCAACATTAGCGGTGGTAAAGGCTAAAAGAATGGGTCAATGTTAACAGTGATAAGGTCTAGAAGAATTGTCAACATTAGCTTTGGTAAAGTCAAGAAGAATGGGTCATTGATAACAGTGATAATGTCTAACAGAATGGGTCAATATTAGAGTTGGTAAAGTCTAGAAGAATAAATCAATGTTAACTATGGTAAAGTCTAAAAGAATGGGTCTACATTAACAGTGGTAAAAATCTGAAAGATTGGGTCAATTTTAACTGTAGTGAAGTCTGAAAGAATGAGTTAACATTAACTATGATAAAACGGGTCAACATTAGCGGTGCTAATGTCTAGAATAACGGGTCAATATAAACAAAGTGCGCTTAAGAGATAATACTAACAGGGTAAAATCTAAAAGTGCCCAAGTAGTCTTCATGGACAGTCCAACAGGTTAAAATCGGCAATATAACCAGTCTTGGACAAATTATCGAAAAGGGACAGAACAAATCTAGTGTAGCCGGAGCGAATAATACATGTATAACATGTATCTTGTTGATGATAAACTGTTTAAGAACAATGGCGGCCTTCTGGTAACAGTTGAAATACGCCGATAAGATGTCACAGACAAGGAAATGTCACTGGGAACTGGGTCCTTTACAGGTCTATAGTCATTCAAACAGAAAGACTATAATGAATCTGTCAAGTGGTGTTTTCAGAAGGAATACATGTACATTGTATGTATTATGTTACAAAAAGTGTAAGTGTCCAATTTAAAGAGATGAAATGCTGAAACTATAAATTCTGTTCAATTGCTTTAGAAATGACTGTTTGTGGCGGATGATGTAACGGGTAAAGAATTTAACCTTCGGCTCACACTGGACTTGAGTCAAGACAAGTACACTCAGTATCGATTTATTTTGTTTTGAATAACGATCAATTTCATGACAGAGTGAAATTATAATCACAAAAACCTACTACCACATGTCGCGTTTTCAAACGAGTCGAAATAAGTACCTTAAAATTTCCAAATGACAAGAAAAACCAGAAATCCGCGATTAGGCGCAACTCGATACTAATAAATCTACACTACGCGTCATAAGGCATTCGCAGTATGATATCAGGAATAAACTGATGTTAGCTCAATATTAAACAAGTAGCGCGAATAATGCTTCACATTTTGTGGAATGCAGATTTCGAAATAATGAGCAATCTATGGGATGTAAATACGTTACGCCAAAATGTTTAGTTTTTATGTTTACGTATCCGTCTCACAGTCTTCGGAGAGGAACGCTTTAACCGTAGCTATAAATCTCAGCTATTTGGATAAGGTCTGCATGCAAGGGCTGAATCAAGCAAGGATAAGCTTCTTCCAATTCTGCATGGATTAAGTCTCTATCCAAAGTGGTGTGATGAACTCGACTCAGCAGCTAAACCTCTCTGTCCATCTCGGATTGCGTGAATGAAGCCATCAACACGTCTGAAAAATGCCTGGCCTCTGGACCTGTCAACCCTAACTGACCTGTTCGTAGCCTCGCATGAAATATGTAAATGAATTGTCACGTAAGGTACGCCTGAGTGGACGCTGCTGGTGTGGAAACTGTTTGTACACGGAACACGGATCTTCTGGACAAGCTTGGGTAGGGTAGGAAATACTCTGGAGTCATGTAAATAGTGAGAACTGGAGATTAACGCTGACTATATGCAGGGAAAGTAGAGGAAGGAGCCAGGTTTTTGCGCCACTCGGGAATTATAATAATGATTCCTGTATATAGGCTACTATAAGACTTACAAGGGTGTACACATTAGCGGCATCTACGTTTTGTTAAAATGCAGGCGTCAAGACTGAACATAGAATAATCTTTCTGTATTATCACGGAGTGTATATTTTGACCAGGGTGAGGTATAGAGTTAAACGCCATATTTGTTCAAATGAACACTTCCGGATTACATAACAACATGTTTCACTTTCAGTGTAGTGTGAGAAGGGTGTGGTGTAGAGCTTAGCGCCATTAAATTGTGCATCAAAATGCAATCAAAAAGATTATAATCCAGCAAGATTTCAAGCATTAAAAGAAAAAGTTTCGGTTTGCGGGATACACTATCTGATATGTGTCCAATTTCCCGCCTTGTGCCTCTTGTTTCTAAGCCAGGTGACAACACATCATTCTCTGCTCTAATTCTGCAATGCTTAGGTCTACCTTTTTGAGTCACGAGAACAACTGTACAGAAACAGTGACCTTATTGAAAAGCACAAAAATGACACCTTTTGAACTTACTTGTTTTAGGCGGGCCATGTTTCCCATTAAAACAGCTTACGTCAGGTATGAAATATTCGCCATTTTGTGGGATCAGTAAAGCAGTAAAGAGGGGTGGAGGGGTGGTGGGTGGAGGTAAAATTGCCACGATAAGACTTTGGGGGAACAATGCTTGTTTTTATTGTAGAATTTTATTGTTTGACTGAGGATAGAAACCCCCCGAAGGACAGATTACCTGGACAAGGAATGTTTAGGTCAAGTTTAAGTTAAAGATTTGGGGATAATCTATCATAGGTGTGCGGACAGCTAAGACGACCCAGGAAAACGAGTGGAACAAAAGTACCTGCAGCATTGAGAATCATTATATGTGCATATAGGCTCCCTAATATTAAGATTGGTTGAAGGGACAGTTGGAACTCGATCCAAGGAAACTATGGTTTAAATGTGGAAGGAAATGTATGTTATGAACGGATGCTATATATAAAAAGTCGTGTTTTCAGGGTACGACAGGTCGAGTGAAAGAAAAAGGTATAGAGCTCGCAAGCTGTGTGATTTTTATCTTGGTGCTTATATGAAGTGTGGTGCACATATAGACCCCCAAAATAGCCCAGTTTAAAAGCACAATGTCAGACAGAAAAACATTGATATACATCAACAGAGGGCAGATAGAGTTAATCGGAAAGTGCTCTGCCACGTTGTTGAGGGTCATATTGATTTTGTACTTACAGATGGAGTTCCGATGCTTCCCTCAACGACAGATGCGTTCTCACTATCAGTCGTTATATATTACAACCCTTTACCACTGATGCCTTTATACGGATAAAAACAAACTTTAACTCAAGCAATGTAGACCAAAGTGTTGGGATATATGAGCCCAATAAAGGGGTGCAGATTGAAGGCCTCAGGAAAAATCCAATATGAGCTAATGGCGGCTTATTTATTTAAAGCCAGCCAGTGTTCACACGGTAAAAAAACAGGTCCGGGGTTAACAAAAGTTATCGCACCCCGTAAATTCTTATATGGAGTGGGTAAATAGCTCGGTTACAGTATGTTCCCCTATCAGTCACAGAGATCACCGTAATGTGCAGCCAGATATCAGAACGTTCACCGACATGAGCGTACTCCAAGCCAGAGACAATCCAGTCACGTAACTAGGAGTATAGGCGATTTGGCCGAACCGTCCGAACCATAATACAGACTCAGAGCTATAATATGTGTTTAAACCCCTTTGATAAATTATGGTGTGTTCCAATGAATAATGGATGCAAAAAAACCTACTAGTCCCATGTTCCTGACGCTTTTAAATTCCAGAACTGACTTTTTTCGCCGGGTCTCAATTTGATCTCATTTGTCACTGAGAAGAATTATGATCATCGCTAAACGTATGAAATGAAGAGGGGAAAAAGCTAATGTCATTTGAATAAAACATAAAGGGCAAATGCTTAAGCCTCCGTTTGAAAAAGACCCAGATAAACTGGGGGTGCATAGCCCTTAACTTAGCTGGGTATTTCTTGCTGCAAAATGTGCCAGACATGTTCTAAATGTAATTTAGTCTGACCAGCATATAAATATAGCTTCTGTGCGAGGTCTGGATGCCTATAAAAACGTCCACTGCCGGTACGTCTGACAATACTTTTCAGTTACAATTTGGCTTTTGACTCACTGGTGCATAACCCCTTAACTTAAAATATTTAAGTCATACAAGTAAGACGGACAAAGCAATTTCCAGGCCGACACCAGCTGTACCTAATAATATAAATAACTGACAAAATGTTAAGAGAAGTTGTGCCTTCGGTTAATGGACAGACATGCCATTACAGACGGCGTCAAAGTGTTACTCGTCTGCTACCTGCTACCTGCACTTACTGATTACTGTCTGACGTTTTTACTTCTCTCCATTTACATGTAAACGAATATTGGTTTTTTTTGGTAACGTTACACGGAAATGGTTTTGTAGATGGCGAAACTTACGAAAGCTGTTTTAAAATGTTTTTTAGTCGCGTGCTCTGTAGTTCAATCTGTTGCTAGATTGATCAAGTATCGAATAATTTATTAATGGTGAGCAGACCGCTCTATAGCTATTACTTGCTCCACCATGTACACGTATGTTAATAATTCTTTTGAGCATTTATCGTGTATTTTGTCTCCTACATACCACAGATGACGGTCTCGTTGTACTACACTCGGATCTTTATTTGAAGCAGAACTGAAGGTATAAAATTGCCATGGTAGCTAACGTGCAGGTGAAACTGTCCCAAGGCAAAACCAGTAACATCCCTTCATCTGGGGGCCTCCGTGGCTCAGTCGGTTAGCGCGCTAGCGCAGCGTAATGACCCAGGAGCCTCTCACCAATGCGGTCGCTGTGAGTTCAAGTCCAGCTCATCCTGGCTTCCTCTCCGGCCGAAAGTGGGAAGGTCTGCCAGCAACCTGCGGATGGTCGTGGGTTTCCCCCGGGCTGTGCCCGGTTTCCACCCACCATAATGCTGGCCGCCGTCGTATATGTGAAATATTCTTGAGTACGGCGTAAAACACCAATCCAAAAAAAAAATGAACATGAACACAAAGCCAGTAACCATTCTTTCATCCTTGTTATCCATAGCATATGGACAAAGCCAGTATCATCCCTTCATCGGTGTTACCCATAACACATGAACACAAACCCAGTATCATCCCTTCATCGGCGTTACCCATAACACATGAACACAAACCCAGTATCATCCCTTCATCGGCGTTACCCATAACACATGAACACAAACCCAGAAACATCCCTTCATCGGCGTTACCCATAACACATGAACACAAACCCAGTATCATCCCTTCATCGGCGTTACCCATAACACAAAGCCAGAAACATCCCTTCATCTGCATAACTTCTTCGGTCGTACGTTTGAAGGTCTGCTAGCAACCTGTAGTAAACCCAGTAACATTCCTTCACCCGCGTAACCCATAACGCATTAATACAAACCCAGTAACCTTCCTTCATCCGTGTCACCAAAAACACATAAACACAAACACAGTAACATCCCTTCATCTGCATAACCCATAACCCATAATACATGAACACAAACCCAGTAACATTCCTTCATCCGCGTCACCAATAACACATAAACACAAACCCAGTAACATTCCTTCATCGGCGTCACCAATGACACATGAACACAAATCCAGTATCATCCCTTCATCTGTAAAACCCATAACACATGAACACAAGCACAGTAACATTCCTTCATCCGCGTAACCCATAACACATTATTACAAACGCACTAACCTTCCTTCATCCGCGTTACCAAAAACACATAAACGCAAACCCAGTAGCATTCCTTCATCCGCGTAACCCATAACACATGAATACAAACTCAGCAACATTCCTTTATCTGTATAATTCATAACACATGAACACAACCCCAGTAACATTCCTTCATCCGCGTCACCAATAACACATAAACACAAAACCAGTAACATATCTTCCATCCGCGTAACCAGTAACACATAAACATTAAACCAATAATAGTCATTTCATCCGCGTAGCTAACAACACATAAACATAAAGCCAGTAACAATCATTACATCCGCGTCACCAATAAGACATAAATACAAAACCTGTAACATTTCTTCCATCCGCGAAACCGTAACCGATAACACATAAACACAAACACACTAACAGTCCTTCCATCCGCGTAAGCTCACATCACATGAACACCAAACCGGTGAAAATCCAAACTTCATCAAATGCTCTACATACCGTCTGCGTTAACTTACATCTCTTGAAAGCCAAACCAGTAGTATGTCATACATAAATGGAATCACAAGTAGGCAAAACGCTGACTAAGAAATAAAATGTTCACAATTAAAGGCGAAAACGTGACAAAAAAATGGCAATAAATGTGTTGTTTAAAGCTCATCCAACTTGCAGTGATTCTGCTGTGGCTTTAAAGTGGAAGAATTTCAAAAAATAAGTAGTCATCTGTAAAAAGACAACCAGAGCAGTTCAAAGGTTTTTGAACTGAATAAATGCTTGAATCATATGATGGGTTTAAGGACTACGATGGTACGATACTTAGTTGTACTTTTACCTTTGAATGAAATCCTTATGACGTTTTCAAGTTTAATTCACAAAAAAGAGCTGTTACAACATTAAATAGTATTAGGCTTAATTTTGCTGAATTAAAGTAAAAACAGAAAACGGTTTATACACGCAGTTTTGAACGTAGTATGCAATGGTCTTTCCATTACTTATTTTGGGATATTTTTTCATGTAACCAGAAGGTTCGTTCACCCACAAACTTGGCCTCTTTTATATGAGTGTAATATCATGAAGTACGTCTTTAAACCCGAATCGTAAACACAAATACACATAACATTCGTGATTAAGTGATATCGAAATGGCACTGCTTCTGAAAAATCAATCTTACATTATGGAGCTTCTTTTCATAAAGCGGAAAACAGTATCAGACTCGCCTGATTAGTAAAAATTTGAGAAGTGATTTGAACGCACATTTCTTAACCGTATTAGATAAAACTATGAAGACTGAACAAGACATTTATGATCATAGACACGGACTACTGGCACCATAAACTGACGTTTTAAATTTTGACTTATGTCAAAAATTACTGGGTGGAATTCACAAACCAGTCGTAAGTAATGCCATGTAGAAGAGTTGAACTGTTACTGTTTGGATAATGCCGTTCAAGTTATATAGAGTACAGATGAATTACTGGTTGGTTGGCGTGGTATTAGTAAATTCTGCTGGGAAACAGTGTCATGTCTGGTGGGTTAGGTCACTTGTTAGAGTGAGGCATCACCATTTATATGTCCGTAGTGGGACAGGCTTTTTGCAAGCATACACAGATATGGCATGAGCAAACTAATATTGGAAGCAACGTCATAGTCCGAGTAAGGGAGTGAGCTAGAATAATAGCATTACAATGCCCACTAAATCCCCCACACTAAACATGTTTACCAACGGCAACGTCATAGCCGTAGCCTATGCTCAAGGTAAATAACGGTCGATAGCTCGATAAGAGATTTGTCTTAACGTGTAGTCCTATTAGTGGCCTATGATAGATGTGTTATTTAAAGACGGAGCCCCGATATTGTTAAAGGGAATGTCTGCCTTCGATCAGTTTGGTAGGAAAGACTTCAGACTCCTTGTTGCAATTTGTGCAAAAAGGAGCTCCAAAGTTAAGCTGCGTGAACTTTATGATTTTCTGGTCCATTTAAGGATTACTTACGCCGCCCTGTCTCAGCTAACTCAAGAATCTAATGCTCTTGACTTTCGCTGAAAAATAAGTACAATCTGAACCATCCCTTGGTGGCAACGGATTCTTGCGTTTCACAAAATCGGACAACGCAGTGGCATTTCAGTGAACTTGGTGACAACAAGATGTCATCAAGTTCCCTTAGTGAACTCAATACCGTCAAAGTTAAGCACATTTTCCTGCCTTAAATATCCTATGGGCAAAAGGCTTGTCAAAAGTTTCTAAACTAACCCTCGTCCCCCCACTACATCCTCTGCCACACTTACATGTGCATTAGGCGCAAGTTGTGCACAGTGATTCAAACTGGAAATTTACAGCCATAAAATGGCGAAAAATGGAGAATCGGACTTTGTGTTGTGTACAGAGATGCGGACACGTATGTGCATGTAACCCCTCATCAAACACATGTAACACTTCCACCTACCCCAAAACGTGCAGTTGGGAAATACTAAACTATGAAATTATAAATAGTTATATTTTTCAAGCACAGGCTTTTGACAAAAATGGAAGTGTTGAAGTAAGAAATGCAACAGATTTAGCACTGCGTTATATAAATAAATGAATTCATTTATTTGTCCATATGATGAGAAATAAATCCAACCAACCCATAACAAATCTCTGTCTTGCCTAAACCCACTACTATCAGATTATATGCTGAATGTGTAGCAGGTGTCGTGATTAGCAAGACTAATTATCCCAATTCAGCCCGGCACCAGTCATTCCCTGTGGCTCCCCAATTAGCCCAGATTGTAAGCATTTCCCACTCAGCATTGCCACAATCGCCATCACTAGCTGATTTAATTGTCCCCATTGGGAAAGACAAGACGGCCATATTGTCGTCTACAGCCCTTCGGGAATCGGGCCAATTGAGGAATATAAGACATAGTGAACCTATGACGCGGATTACATCTAAAACACATCAGGGAACCTAGAGACAAGGTTTTTGTTACTATTTTACACCAAAATAACGACGGCTCCTTAGAATAAGTATTTTAAGTTCGCTATTTCTGGTGTATCGAAGATGCACAGAATGTTACAAATGTGGAGTTTCAATTGTATTTGTATTAAATACAGTTCCACGAAGCAAAATGCACAAGGACATGTCACTCATATATTGTTACCTGGAAAAATAATGTTTGATATTCCGATACCCATAAATGTCACTAAAACTTGTCTAATGCATAAACATAAAAAAAACAGTACCAAGAAAACATATTTTGTAGAAAAATTTGAACAAAATATTCGAAAACGCATTTTGAGTGATCGGAGATGGCTTTGCAAGCGACAAAACAACATTTTGACTTTAAATAAAGTTACTCTACCTATAAACAGTATGCTGTGCTCTTTTGACAAGCTCACTGATAAAAACGACGTTCAGCGTATGTATCCTGCAGGTCTAACCATTTTGGTGTGTTTTTCTAAGACGATGATTACTCTGCTTATTAGCTTGGACCATATATCAGGTCTGTTTGTGGTTTACCAGTGTTTCCCCTTATCATACGCCGTTTCGATTGGAGCCAGTGGCTGTGTTCTTTATTGGCGTCACAAGACTGCTCTCGAAATTCCTTAGATTACTATAGAAAAACAAATGTTAGGGCAAAAAAAAATATACGAAGTGCTTGCGGAAGTTCCCTACTCACTGTTGCGTGCAAGGGAACATTAAGTCAAATGGGAAAACCCTGGCATTCATTGCTGTTAAAATGGTAAGCGATTAACACCCTGAATACACGCGCTCCATGCCTTCCAGAGACGAATATAGTGAGATTATCGGCCATGAAAGCAATAAATGTAAATCCTCAGTTTGTGCGATTGAGGTAAACCCGCAAAACCATCCATGGACTATTTTAATACAACCTTTAACCCATGTAATGACTTCTGTCACAAAAGGCTTCCACGAAAATGTAATTCTGTTCAGGTGAAATTCTTTCAGTACGAAAAGACTGAAATTCTGAACACTGTGAAAGCACTGTGTTTTTTTTCAGTCTGCAATGAATTCTTCAGAGAAGGCATTAACGGATTATTTTCTCTCCTACAGCTGGTTTACCTCCAAAAAGCTTTTATAACGGGAAACACACAGGGAGTCTTGGATATTGAGGAAGAAAAGAACAGTTCAGTGACCACCAGGAAGTCATCTCCGCCACATACTTATGCACCACGTCAGTTGGGTGACATCAAATTTGCAAGGTAATATTCACAGTTTTATCTACGCTTCTAAAAGCATGATTGATCATGTTTTGACTGTAATAAGTCTCTGCTTAAGACTGAATCGATGTCAAAAGTTTTTGCTAATGCAACAATTACACACAAGCATGGAAGTTGAAAACTCGGGCAATATTTGCTGAGGAGAATTATTTTTACCAACTAATGACTGGTTCTATCTTATAATAATATGTATATATGTAAATATACTTCATTTACTCATTCAATCATCCAGTTAATCATTCAATCGTTCCATCTTACCTACATTCTTAGAACCATCCTTTCATTTATATAACTGGCGATGTTTTGATTGAGAGCATATTATACTTGCGCTTTAAACTACATGTTACATACAAAACTTGTTCCAGTCAGTGTACACCTCTACTAACCAAAGTTTATGTTAAGTATGCCTGTCTGTCACTTATCCAGCTGTGGCCCCGTTGAATAATTTAACTACAAGGATTTCACTGATCAACCCGGAACTAGACGTATCCATGTCTTCCTCTAAATATCATCACGCGATTTGTTCTTCCGGTATTATAGCATGAAGACATTTAATTAACGTTTTCGCTTTTCTGCTTTCTATATACATAAAGTCGGTTAATCGGTTGTTTATGGCATGGAATGTACATGTATAAGTAGATTCGAGAATCTTTGAGAATTACAATGTCATAATTTTCTCCTTTAATCTGATTGATGTGGTTCCAAGGATTTGTCTGCTTTTATGACATATATGCTAGAGTCGAGAAAAACGTCATAAATATACTGGCACTTCGTCTAGGAAAAAAATAAGCCTTGGAGAAATGATTCACGGAATACCCAAAACCCACAAGCCTCATAATGTTGCCATAGCGATAGACTATATTCCTCCAGTTCTAAGGTTTCCCTGGACAGTATTGCAATTCATGTACATAACACCACTTTACTATAAGGCATGGTTAATAATGTATTACCTAGTTTATTTAAGCTGACGTTACAGTTTTTAGATACAACTGTGCTATTAAGCAAGAAATTTAAGTACGAAACTTATTTCTGAATCCTAACCTACAGCTTGTGTTTCGATGTCAGTCAAACCACAGAGAACACCATATTTGAATATGTTTATCTGTAGCATAAACACACTTAATTAGTAAAGGTCTACTCGTAAGTGTGAACATATCTGAGGTAATATATTTATTATTTATAGTGTAAACCAAAGTTTATTTTTGGTTTCCTGTCGTACATTTACGTAAAAAACTGGGCTATACAGGTTCGATCCCTTTTCTGAGAACAGCTGTCATATACGAAATTTGTGTGGGCGAATCTTTGTCTTGATTAACCGTATGAGTGCATGTACGGGTAAATGAAAGACAATCTGATACCGGCGTTGTCATAGTGATAAATGATGCAGACACAAGGGACTCTGGTTTCCGCTAGCCATAAAAGTGACAGCCATCATATAAGTAAAAAAAATCTTGAGTATGGCGTTAAACAACGAGCAAAAAAATAAATGAATGATTGAGAGAATGACTGGGTCATAGTATGTGTGACTCCATGTACACCAGCAGTCAACTATTTTTACGTACTGAGCCAATCATCGCAAGACCAAAATTCCTAAACAACGTTTAACACAAACCACCGAAGTATAAAGAAAGTATGCAGGAAATTGCCAGAAATTACTACATACTCATGCGAAAATAGGCATTATAATGCAAGTGGAAAAAACACAAGGAATGTTCTTGTTGAATGACTTAAATCAGTATCCAAATCTTGTACCATGCTGGCGCAGAATTAGTCGGTAATCAAAACATGTATCTCGGTCAAGCTTCACTGCATCTGTTCACAACTGTTCAACACGATAAATATACATGTAGCAGCGCGGCATTTGACACAATTGTGGAGCAGTGCCATACATTCCGGACACTCCGTCCAAACTTACTTACAATCTTAACAGGGGACGTCCTAAGCCTAGTAGTTCGCGTGCATGCGCAACACTGTGTGACAAACTCAGTAACAATGTATTTTTTACTATCAAAATTTTTCCGATTTCCTACACTTATAAGCCGGGCCGATGTAATATAAACGACAAAATCTTGAGCATGGCGTTTAAAATCAATAAAATAAATAACTGAAACGAATATCATGTCAGTTGATTGATTGATAGACCATTTTTGAACGGACACTAAATGACTCGTATTTTGCTTGACTGATGTACATATCCCACTACGGTGGGAATAGACAATCTGATTTCCAAGCTGGTTTACAAACAGATAATATAACAAACTGGCTCCAGTATTCAGGAAGAAGGAAGGACAAACTGATAAACAGTTTCTTGCTAGCTGACAGATCAGGAACTGATCATCTAAACCCTCGTCTACTGGAATGACGCGTAAACAATATGATGGACTGTCAATCAAAATGACTATTTTGAATGACAAATTTGGTTTCTGCCAGACCAACAATTATAGCTTTTGACATTTTTCTCTCATATGTGAATGATACAACTTTCTATACAACTGTGCCCAGTAAAAATGATCGTAGACAAAGTTGTTGTTAACTGCAATGACAACATACATCTTTAAAATGTGTACTTATGACTGCTACAGTTAATATAGTCTCCGATCACGTTGTGTAACACGGCTTGATTCATTGGCCACTGAGCAACTGATTCACTGGATCGTTGGTCTCTAGCAAGTGAACAACACAGTCATTGGTTACAAATATTGAATCACACAATAACTGATCACTTAATCACAACCATTGGCAACGAACAACTAACAGCTTAATCACATTCATATGCAACTAACAACTGCACAACACAGTTGCAAGAAACTAACAGCTGAACAACATAGTTGTTGGCCACTAAAACTTAAACACGTTCATTGGGAACTAAGAACTGGACAACATAGTGGCTGGCCACAAACAACTTAATCACGCAATTATTGTCCACTAACAACTTAATCACATTAATTGCCACCTAACAACTGAACAACACAGTCGCTGGGTACTAACAAATTAATCACTGTTCTGTAACCACTTAATCACAGTCAGTGGGAACTAACACTAGAATCAAATAGCTTCTAGCCACTGATATCAGATTTCATCTGAAAACGCAGTTTTCAACGCTCTTTCAGATAGGTGACATTATGAATAAAATGCTATACTGGCTTCCTTCTAAAAGCAGAAACATGTCTGTTCACTTTTCCTATTTGTCTGTTGCAAATAAACGTTTGTGGGGAGACTAATAATACGTGGCACGTTTGCGGTGGACTCTTTGACAGAATTGTTAAAGTCGTCCTTCAGCAGCCCGATTATGTTTCCCACACATTGATTTTGCCATGCGATATTCGTGGCGAGTCCATAGCAATATGATTATAAAAACACGTGGAATTTGCAGCCATTGTCTCAAAGCTCCACTCAACATGGAGTCGTTGGCGTGAGGAGGGTTGAAACGCTAATGTAGTTGTCGTGTCACATATTTGCATAAAAGTCCGATTTAGTTCAGTTAAGCTCTGGTGTTTTGCGAGAATTGTTTGTCGAAAGGTAGATCTATGGCAATGTGCTTGTATTAGCACTAGCATGTGGGGTTAATGAGTTATATCTGCTGATTTTCTCTTTCAAATCTCTAGCACTGATGTTTAATAACTTTTTTTAATTCTGTTTTTTGTACTGTATAGTTTAAGTGGTAAATCATCTCACAAATAGATATCAGGTTGTATGCGGCGAAAGATCTTTAAACCAGTATAACTTTGCACATGTATGTAATCACCGTGATATTTGAAATGATAGATGTTCTGTCTCTGTCTGTGTTCTCTGTAGGGCATCAAACAAACTATGGCCCACGAAACCATGAGTTGGGAGTGAGAATCACGCCTGCAGTTTACAAGAGAAGGGTTAAGGCACGTTCCTAACGGCTTTTGGATAATCACCTCATCCAAACTCAGCTTTTATGCTGGGAAGAAAAAAATGTGTTCAGCAAACTGCATTAAACGACGTGAAGGATCAATCATCAGGTTCTCTGAAGACAAAGGATGCCTCGGAATCAACCAGTTGATGACCTGCGCAGTTTTAAGTGTGTCTTCCGCCTGCCAAGACATTTTGGGATACCGGTACATAATAAAAAGTTAGGAAATACGTCTTAACAACAATCCTTTTTCCAAGCTGAGAGTAAGACATAGTTTATTAGTGTTTCTTTGGCCTTGGTCCATACAATTCTCAAGAACGACAGACACGTACACGGCAAGAATTATTAATATTAGGAAAAAAATTAATGGGAATATGAACTATCAACGTTTTCAAATATAAACTCCAGCAGACCTGTTCAAATTTAAATGTAATTTGAATCTCAGTTTTGAAAAAAATATATATAAGCAGTACTTAAACTAATTACTTAAAAGCAGAAGTTGTCCACACATAACTCGTTCTGGTACTATCCGATTACAACGTTAATAGTATGAATTATCAGACCGGTTAATTTCATTTAGCCAATAATACTATATTTATGTGTTTAGGTATTGCATCTGAAAATTTACATCTGAAAATATACATGTTATTTATAGAGAGTGAGTAATCAATTCAAATCTCAGGTGCGTTTTCTTTGTGTCTATGTATGAAATTTGACCACATTAAACATAATATATGTTAATGCTGCCTTATCACCAATGATACTATTAATACTTAGCAGTACAAGGTCTTAAAATTTAACAGAATGTTACAGAAATGGCCAAAAATTGATAGGACGGATTGAAGGAATCTATACGCCTTAACAGAAGGTAAAGAAAAGATCGAATTTTGGCCCGAAGCTACAAAGGAATCAGTTGAGATTAAGAAATTTTGTATTTTTGATATTTCGAGATTGTATAAAATATATGGGTTGAGAGATCTTGTGGAAAAGAGCCATAGAAGTCCAAAAAAAAAGATTGCAATAAACAACAACCGAAACAACAACAGAATCGGTCGAGAACACATTCTGTATTTTGCCTTATTCCCATGCCGTTGGCGCGATGACCACAACCTAGATGTCAAACTGTCTACTCCAAGCTTATTCACGTCTGGTGACCATTGAAACGAAATAATACAGATTCCTGTAGCGAAGTATTGTCCCACGTCATTGTCCAAGAGAAGAGTGCTAGAGACACCATCGCTCCGCCTAACCCAGCTGTCTATCGCGCTGCCAATCTGGCTGACAAAGAACGTTTGGGCACCTTTCGAGACCAGACCTGAGTGGCTCTAACGGTCATCATATACATATATATGGTATCGTAATTAACTGTGGTCGTGGTGCTCATCATAATCCGTTGTTGCCGGACACAACATGGTCAGTAAACTCAATCAAACCCTTATACGACACCACAGATTCTTCTCCTGGGGACGAGCAAGCCGTATTATAGCTTGTCTATTAAAAACACCCAAGAAGTTTCTTGTCCAGTGACCATTATGTGATGGCATTGTACGTGGTGACTCCTGGCTAGTCGTCATGGTGGCTCGTTTTAAAATCCGAGGGATATTTATTGTGGAAAGTGGTGCCCCCGGGACTGGAGATAATAAGCTCATATGCCACCAAATGCTGACAATCAATCATTACAAACGACGGGTGTCATTATACTCTTGGCGAAGCGTTGTATATCTAGCAGGAAGTTACTTTGAAATTTCGTCTCCAGTCTAATGATTTGATACGAGCTCGACTAATTTGCAGCGCTTCCGGCATTGATTGAACAAAGGGGCACTAAACAACCCAAAACTCTTGAATATTAATTTATCTTTTTTTGTCTTTATACCGGAGCTCTCTGCATTCATTTTTATGCCACAGGCGTGTTATTGTCTATTTGGGAATATATTATGAGGTAGTGCTCTAACAGAGCATTATGGAGTCTGGGATGACCACCCTAGAGCGAGGCATACCCGAATATGAATAATAGGACACACAAGAATGTAGATATTGATTTGACAGAACGTATTTACAAATGCCCTTGCTACGGAATAGCCTACAAGTAAATATCTTGCACTTTCAGCCAAGTTACCTTAAACCAAAAGGTATAATAATAAATCAACTGATTGAAACAACTGGCGTCCGATAGAGTAGACTACTCAACCGTTAATGTTGGGAAAAAAGGCTGGTAATTGCCAACCAGCAACACAAATCTAATGTACATAGAGTAGTCCTATTTGAGGACAAAACTCTTGACGACCTGATGGAGTTCACACAAGTAGCTGGAATATAGAAGTAACTCTGTTCATTTCGTCTAATGAAACAGAAAATATAATTACCAAGTAATCGTTTGAGCAGCTCAAGTATGGGAGGGCACGAAAGTCGTTATTTAGATTGTAGACATCCTCGAAAGCGAATCTGACCTCTGTAGTCTTGTTGATAAAACGTGCGGAGAGGGACAATATTATATCCCGCATCCGCGCCTGAAAATCCCTTGGCCTTCTATCAAATTATGTATGGAGATAGACAGTGTAGCAATGGTTTAAAGAGCTAAGGTGGAGAGGACTTACCGACTGGGACTGTGTCTTGACTCGCCTTCATTGGTAAGACGGCGACGACTATCGTAGCCAGGAGAAACTTGAGTGTCAACATTTTGCGCGGGTGAGGACAATGAAAAAGCAGCAGGCCGCCTGGTGTGTGTGTACTCTCCCATTACTATGGCAGCAGCATCCTTGCCAGCAGGGTTTGTAACAGCGAGTTGAGGTGATGACACGTGTGATAATCTCCAGTGTTCACATACATTGTCCAGTCTCGGCTTCTCACCGTCCCCTCTATATCCTCCAGAAGCGCTCTAGTCCGGCTGCCGTATGCCACCTTCTCGGTAAGCACATGCGCGATGTTTTCCCAAGAGGACTACAGTCGGCCGGAGTGTTTCTCCTTCGGAGTCAAAGGATGACATAAGGTTTTACGTTATGCTTTTCACTCATGCAGCGCCGTTGATTTTATGCAACGTTAACTGCATTAGCTCTGGCTTCTAGTCCGCCCACCTCCGGCTACCATGTAGTGAGCACGTACATCCAAAGTCACATGGCGTCTCATGCCGGTTGTTCTGGCAGATGCAATTCGGAGCTTTTAAGGCGGCAGGTTCGGCCTGCCTTCATCTATTCAGCCTGTAAGAGCCTCCGAATTCTAATCGCTCTGTATGTCTCGGCGGAGTGGCGTTCATTACTCGTGATACGCATTAAGATTGCCCCATCTACCGCCAGTCTTACGGTCGTTCTGGCACGGCGACTTTCAGGCAGGGACGCCTCTCCGGAGACGCACTGCTGCCCGTTAATCACCCAATCAAGGTTTTTCTCTGCTCTGTGTGAAGTGATATTATAACAGTGATGCTGACCGCCATTTATACAGTCAATACCGCCTCCACCGAGATTGCTATAACCAAAATACTAAGTTAGTGTGGTCTGTGTAACCTTGCTGATATTAGCCGTTGCTGATATATGACTCGTGCCTGGCTTCCCGGACAACTAGCAATAGTACATCAGAGTAAGAAGCCATTTAGTTGGATGCTATTGCTTCCGAGGATGCGGTTAATACACAAGATATCTGCTTACCCCTTGTGTGGACACATGACTAGACACAAGCGGGTAAAGCACGCCTTAGATGGTTGTGTAAACCGATTAGCGTAACGTTACACTGTATGCGCTTGTCCTGCAAAACCGCTCGGTGCAAATGGGCCTGGGGCGTGTGAAGCTGGGAGAAATGGTGAAAGTTAGCCCGTAAACGTAACACCTGCTACAAACATTTCTTTGCTAAGACGGCAAAGTACGAGCATTCATTCACTTGGCATGTTACTCTGTAATAAAGAATCGCTGGCATAAATATTATTTAGGGAGTTGATTTTTGGCCCAACTGCTTTGACAGCTGTCGATTTAGTAAAGTTAACGCATGGAAGAATAATAGAGAAGCGTCGGTGATATGCAAACTGTTATTGCCCTGTATGGCATAGCGAGCACACGTCGAGAGGCTTGATGGATTGCCCGGAGTATAGACGTGAAGAGCTCTCACACAAAATCGCTGAGGAAAGGCACCAGTCTTTTCAAAGCGCTAGGTAAACAATTTGAACAAATCTTCCCGTCAATAAACTAGAAATGACTCTGGGTTAGCAGGTGCGACCAAATGTGCTCATTGGTTGCAGACATCCGGACAGTCTAAATTGCCTATCTATCAGTGATGGCTCTCTGATTGCTTAGAAATCCTAGGAGGTTAGCCTTGCATTGACAGTTCGGGAAACAGTTAGACTCAGTTGTTTGCATGTCCTAAACCTGAAATCGTGATGTATTAATTACCCAGCTTACGAGTAAGTCAGGTCATATCGGGAGAATTTCTTAAAGATTTTAGAAAACCATAGCTCTAGCGAAGCCAATGCTGTGAGTTTATCCCGCTAGCAACCAATTATTTCATACCCCGTTTGGTACACATAGATGTACATAATATTTCGAAAGAAACGTCACAGGCTGTTTACTCATAGAGGAATATTTGTTACAGGTTTAGCAATTCATGCAGCAAATCTCGAACAAACAGGCCTGGGATTATGGTAATCGATTATGGTCAAATTTTAATATCTTCATTTGATACAAAACAAAATCAGTAAATAATCCTGTAAGCTCCTGGAGATGGGCGAAAATGATCACAAAATCGGTGCCCAAAACTGTGAAGATTATCAGTTAATATCCGACCACAACAAAGGCAACTTGAGATTTATTTCATCTAGCTTTACAGAACACGATTTAAGAAGTACGTTGGTAGCAAACTCATAATTTTGGGGAAAAGTCTTTATCATTTGACGGAATACATGTGACTGTTAATTGTCATAAAATTGATTTAAATTAGGTGGACGTCAATTGAAATTCGACCTTCGTAACTCAATAAAAATAGATAACTAGACACTTTGGCATGTAAGCGTAATTGGATTTCATCTGTAACGAAGTTTGATTTAACTTGTCGGTGGATATTACATGTAACGAACTGGCTTTCTGTCGGGAGGTGTGATGGATTCCCTGGCCAATTTCGGACTTCGGGCCGTTTATTGTACTGACGCTGTTTGTCGGATAATTCTAAGAGTGTAAAAGGCCAAATAAAAAGGGAATAGAATGTCATAATGGCGATATGCAAATGGAGAGCTGAATGGGGTGTTTTCTTTCAAGCAAACGAAGAGTCAGAATTCTGGGTTATATTAGCATACTCTGCTGTACCCTCTTCGTGGTTAAATAACTGGAATCAAAAACCAAGATCAAAATGACATAAAAATTAAAACGTCACAAATAGTTTGAAAGGATGAAATATTGAAACCTCCGTATCTCAAAATCCCGTAAACAATCCATCACATAATCAATCTCTTCAACAATACCATGTAAATACCATAGCTGGCGAGGGGTTGAGAAATTGCCGACCACTTAGAAGTGCACTTACCAATGACCGACAGTTTTTCAATGTGAAATGGTTGGTAAAAAAGATATTAAAAAATTACTTTTATTATGCTATGGTCGAAAACTCCACATGTCATCTCGGAATTGAAGCATGTGGTTTATTTTTGTGCAGAAATAATTTAATAACAATTAATACTTATAGTAATTTCAGATATATTGTGACTACTAACTGCGTCTTCTTACTGAGCACGTATAGTGCA
The DNA here is from genome assembly GCF_032854445.1 of Liolophura sinensis. Lineage (NCBI taxonomy): Eukaryota > Metazoa > Mollusca > Polyplacophora > Chitonida > Chitonidae > Liolophura > Liolophura sinensis. The sequence continues at coordinate 37,600,285 of NC_088302.1, read as the reverse complement.
TAACATTTTACTGTCTATATAGAAACAAACACATCAAGTGGACAGATCACAGGATCCTGTGCTTAACGGAATGACCATTTAGTTAACTGACACAGAATCTAAATCTAAATATCTTTACTCAAGGGGCGGTTAAAGCACCCGGTTTGCCCGTGGGTATGAGTAATTTATTCCATTACTAAGCCTTTAACCGTTAATTAGCAGCATTCCCACCCTGGCCATGTCAACAGATGGGCTGTAATCACATGATTGGCCGCCCAGTCCTCAGCCACTGACCACCACCACCTTCTCCCACTCGTACATTGCTTGTACTTCCAATGGTATTATGTGGTGATTGTTGAAATGCTGTGCTCTAGTATATTTCTGCATGACAAGTAAATTCTCATTCTCTGCTTTTAATGATGGCTACATTTTTTCATTAAGTACCTAACATTTTGTTTTATTGTTTTGCCATGGTCGACAAAAATCTTGTACTTTTCAACTCCGTTAGGGAAATTCATGGGTACGTGTATGCATTCTTTTATCGAATCAGCTACACACGGCACCATTCTGAAAAAAGAGGCACTCTCCATGCACATACGGATTAATACAAAGAAAATCTACACATTATAGAAGAGTCATGGGCAACGTGTTTAAAAGTTTAAGTTTAATTATCTTTTAAGTCATAAACAATCGGTTGAGTGAATGAACCAATTACAACAACTGTAAAAAAGAAAATGCTCTTCATCTGGGTTGAGTCCAGCCTAGCAACACAGTCACGCGATTCGAAATGCATAGCGACCGATGAAGCTCGCGGAAAAAGGGCAACCTTTGTCCTGCTGAATATGACACCGAGATCCTGGTGCCAAAAAGCGGTATGTTTTAAAAGATTCCAGCGACGAAGGACGACCGCACAAAACCACCATTTTGTACACAGTCGCTTGAATTTTCCATCGATTTTGATTGGTTGATGTAGACGACAACAATCCCACGAGATTTATATTGCCTACACACGGGTGCAATATGTGTTCAGCTTATATGTTTTTGGGATTTCTGTTGCTAAAAATGAAACAAGATAAATCTTTGAATCCAGATTTCCAGAGTAAGAAATTTTTGTCGTCATTACCTGCATTCGAATACCTTTTCAGGATGTTTTGCTGCTTAGATCACGTTTTCGACAACAAATGTTGCTAGTGTGGGCAGGGCCGCGTCGATAGGCAGATTTTTTACTTTTCAAATTGTGGTATCTGTGGCCTTGTGGTTTATAATACTTTCGGTCATCCTGGTCACATGACCCTGAAATTTCTCAGGTAAACCTACTATAATAAACGTGTTTCTGTGGCACACAACCTTTAAATGTTGAGGAGAGCACAGCCCAAACAACCGAGTTCCAGGTTAGTAAATGAAGTGCGGAAAATGTGGACGCAAAGCTGGGAACGTAGCCAAGCGATCTCAAGGATAACAGCACCGAAGCTTTTACTTGGAAACTTATGTTTATGTATTTCTTTTTGATTTATGTCTGTCAGATGTGTTTTGTTCGTGTGGAACCCAGTTACATCTTTGGTTTTGACACAGTTATTAGAATCTACAATACGCTATTGGGAGGGTTTTTTTTTTTTTGCAGCGGAACACTTTCATCTGTTTTTTTTGTGTGTAACTAGAATAGTCGTAAACGTCTCCATTGCCATCCGAGGCCATTTTGACATACTTTTTTTTCATCAGAGTACTATCACTGAGCACCTAAATAGCGCATGGTTATTGTATGGTGTGCAGTAAGATGATGGCGAGGGAATCACATCAGGAATTTTGACAGACATTGAAGTCTAATACCATACATATTTTTTTTCCGCGCAATACCGGTAATTTCGAGACCCTTCGCGAGCAACGGGTCATATTAACACCATTATTACAGTGATACGACAAATAAATCCATGCCAATAAGTAGATTACAGATCATTCCAGACGAAAGTTTGATGGGACGGAAACTTTGATAGACACTGAAGTCTAAAATCGTAAAACTATCTTACTCTTTTCTTACAATACTGGTAAATCAGAGGCACTGCCCTGGTGATTGAACATATTTATACAGTGATTAGGATGATAAGACCAATAGATTCATATGGTTTAGTACTTTCCAGAAAATTACTGAACAAATAGTTCATCACACAATTAAGTTATCCCGGAAAAGCAGACTACATGGCCAGATGTGTTTGCAAATTTATTTATTGACTGCAAGAATTTTTTACATATTGGATTATAGCCTGTTTTATGAATGGAGGAAACGGGAATGCCCGGGGAAACCATCCACAAATGGTCCTTTAGTCATACACGGACTTGCACGCCATAGTTGTAGGAGAAAAGTTGCTTCAAAAGCTGTCACAAAAGCATAGTATATCGTCATTGTCAAGAAGGAAAAACAAGGAGAGCGTTTTGCAGACTGTACTCTGAGGCAATAATAAATTCTAAAATGGTTTCGTGTTGGAAACCACACCCCCTAAGAATATGATTTCATTTATCAACTGATTAAGAACCACCGGCTCATGGCAAGTAACTAAAATACCTTCCCCTGCTAGACTAATGTCTTTCACGGAATAGCTAGCTCAATGGGTTTATGTGGTTGGAGAACGGCAGCTGATCTTCAGAATGGACAAATACAATGACCAGAGGAGCCCTGGTAACCGCTTATTGAGGAAATCAGCCAGAAATACACTGTTAAAAGTGTTTTACTCATATTACAGGGGCAGAAGCTTTTTCATATAAACTCTGGCCTAGACGTTGTATACGATTAGCCATTCTTGTCTTTTCGATGACGTTTTGTTGGCAAAGTAGGAAATGTATTACTTATTGTAACGGAACTATGATCAGTTTAGCTTGGACAAGAGTCGGCATTGTGCGGGAAAAGGTACACAATGACGTGAATGATCTAATAGTCGCCAAGACCGTTGATCAACCCCTAACCAAACCGTTAATTCAAGGGCTTATCAAGGAATTTTTCAAGGTTTTCTCATACGGCCTAACATAGAAGACTTTTGCATGTAAATATATTTAGTCGCCAAGTTACTCAACAGACAACTTTGCCACCAAACACCACTGTATGCATTTGCCATCTGCTGATAGCAATGAACTTCAGAGTTGAGAGGTGTTGATAGGGACCATCTTCTTTACCAGCCTTGTGTTTTTCAGCTCATCAGGAGCTAAGTCATCGCGTGGTGAACACGATTAGCTGGGAGGTTCTCACCCCAAAGATCTATAACAGCAAGGTAAAGATTATAGGTAAATGTGAGAGCGTACAAAGTTAACGGATGCGATCGTGAGGTGTTTTTCTTTTGTACCAGATAATCTTTTCAGCAGATTTCTTAGGTTGAAATGCTAATGGAGGGCTATGCACTTGTCGATAGATCCTCGCACTTAAGGCTCTAACGCGATAGGTAATCACGCTTGGAGACGACTATAATATTGACCGAGCACGGACGCTTGCAATCTAGAACGTTGATGACACAAGCTGGACGGACCTTTGTGCCTTTTATGTATAACCGATACAACTGATGTAAGAATCGGTTTTGAAAACAGGGAGACTGGTCATAAATTGAGACACTAATATCACTGAAGTACATGTATCGTGTGAATAGCTAGTCTCTCTTCCAACGGGCTGGCGTGCAAATGCTGGTCCCAACATTCTTAAAGACTGCAGATATAAATCATAAGGTTCTTTCATAATTGATCTGAGAAGGGGAAATTAGATACGCGGTATAAGGACTTTCTTTGGCTATTGCAGACGGTCGGCTGCATAGCTTCTGTAGTAATTATCACAGGGAACAGCCGGCTCGCGACCAAATAAATCATACACGCTTGTGATGTCGAATGGGGGGACGGGATTGGACCTTATACGAGCTGGCTCTTTCAGATCACAGAGCATAAAATAGCTAAGCGGGACCTTTGTCACTGGAAAGGCTGTACACAAGACAGCCAGATAGTATGGAGTACGACCGGGGTTCGTCATGATAGATACAGGGCAATGATAATAGCTCATTGGAGGAATTCACCAGACTCTGGAACCTTGCCCGAACATATTAAATTATCCAGCGACCAGCCAGCGTCAACTGAATTCAGATTTTCCCTTGGTCGTATCAAAGCCTAATAGGAATTCAGTTAGCAGACACCTAAGATACCTTGGGCTTAGGCCCATCCTCTGTGTAATTGCTCGGCACGCATATAACTATTTTTGCACCTTTTATTCAAATTATTGCCCCGTCGCTCCATAGGTTACCCGATGGATGTTATGACGTGTGCCAGTATTTATCCCAGGTTTTCCGGTGCTAGCCATTAGGGTCACTATCCATTAAACACCATCTAACCATAAGGGTCACTTTCTAAAATAGTCCCTTAATAAGGCGTTAAGCATCACTGACAGAGATAAATAAATGATTTGTTATATACCGAGCCCGAAATGAGGATGTTGAGATAATTTTAGGCTTTCATAGTAAAGGAATCGAAAACGTTATAACAGTCATTAATAGGATTTAATAGCTAACACCCAAGAGAAGGAAACCTAAATTCCATGCACTGGATTTCTGACACTGTCTGCTTGGAAAAAATCAACTACTCACGTTGCCACTAATGGGCAATTCCATATCCCTTCAGAGTCTGCAGGGTTGTATGTCGGAGTGAATTTAAACTACATGCGTATGTTTGAATTGATAGGGTGCAGCCCATCATTTGGAGATTCTATGTGATGGGATTTCTCGTTCTATAATGATTGGGACTCAAATTGGAGCCTACACTGTTGTCTCTAATGTCACCGTAGTAATTGGGTATTACATGTTGTTAATTATTTAATGAACAACATGACAAAGACAATCAGATCGCACATCGAAGACGCAAATTGCTCTATGGATGAAACGGATCGCATTTCCATTGGAGTTTGATTTTTGTCACGCTAATGTAATATGATGCCAAAAATCTGTGCACAACGTTGTGCTCGTATAGGGTCTTTTCCATGGCAATTTCTGTTGCACCCTCGTGTTTTCTGGCTATGTATATAGACTAAAGTACCACTTCTTCGAGAATATTATCACAAGCTATCTGTGCAATTATCAGATGTTAAATGCATGTGACGAGCAGTTCTGGGCAATACGAAAACAACAATGTGTGGAATAAAGCCGTCTTTGCCATTTGCAAGCAAAAATTTCACCTGGGTTTTCTTGGCTTCTTTAAATATTCCAAGGAACGGGTTTCGTTGAATTATTTATTTTTAAGTCAGGACATAATCTAGTGATATGCGCAGTCCTCTCGGTTTTTATATTGGATTATCAGACGTCTGACATACTGGATTTCCCGAAGGACGCTCCAGTGTACGTAGACGCTAAATATAGACGTTACAACTTCGAGAATTGGAACCTTCCATCGTGCTTAAGCAGTTCTCAAGACTTGATTACCAGTAATTAAGCCTATAATTCCACTGTGCCAAGACAGTGGTTAAAAGCTGTTTACTATTACCGAGGCATACGGATTCTTAAACTGGAAGATCCCAAAGAGGAGCCCTAATAGGTAAGCTAGACGTTTGACTGTGCCAAATGATGAGGGAAAACAAAGACTGTAACAGTTGAAGATTAGGTGTTAACTTTTGGTGCAGCTTTAATAAGCTTACAAAATGGTATGCGTACAAAATGGTATGGTTTGTATATAATTGATGTTTTGAATGAATGATGAAGGCTTGGGCTTTAACGTCGTACTTAGCAATTCTTCAGTCGTATGACGATTAGTGTGTGTATGTATATTGTGCCTTCCTGTGGCAGGGCGAGTCCATGGCGCCAAAGTGCTGCCAACACTGAAGTGTCACGCCAAAGACACCAAACATGACACCCCACCCAGTCACATTATATTGACACCAGGTCAACAAGTCCTGTTTTCTTGCTAAAAACCTCACACCGCTGAGCGCCAAGCGAGACAGCAACAAGTACCGCTGTTTTGACTTTCCTGGGGCATTAATATTCTAATTACACATATAATTAATCTTTCATATTGGTATAATGTATTTGGATCTTTACTGTTCTTTTAACATTAACATAAAGGCCTTTAGGAAAATTCACGTTTAACTACAAATGGACCGCATTAAATTAGCCTTTAAAAAGTCGCAAAAAATAAGACTGACACTAGTTCTTTCGCTTAGATGGTGATTCTAACAATTATGCATCTTTCTTGTGTCACGAAATATCTATGAAGAATACACAAAGTGTGACGTGGGAAACTTCATATAACGCAAAAATCAAATCTCCCGTTCTCACATCTGATTGGTCATTTCAAATGTGAGGAGAGTCAGTGCAAGGAAATGGATGCATCAGTTAACTTTAAGTATTGTTCCTCAAAATGATAAGCCAGTTGTCGTTGAGCGCCGTGCATCAACATGAAAAGAAAGTTTATATGCGTGTGTATTTCTTTGGACTTAAAAGTCCACAAAATAGTGCTCAAAATGACCTCCCCAGAACCACAAAGGCCTGTTGGTGCTGCCCCGTGGCACCAGAATATAGCCTCAAATGAAATAATAAAGCTACTTTACTAACTCCATTACTTATTTCCTCAGTTCCAAGAAGTTACAATGCTTTGGACTACTGCACTATTTTCGGTGTAAAATCTGTGAGACACAAATGCATGAAGAAATATAACACAACTGACAACCACTATAATATGGAAATGTCATGTTGGGGTTGCTCTTCGGTCGTACTTGGAAAGGTCTGCCAACAGATGGTTTTGTGTTTCTGCAGGGCTCAGTCCAGTTTCCATCCACCATAATGGTGGCCGCCGCTGAAATATTCTTGAATTAAGCAGAACTACACATATTTCATCAACAGGAATGATCTGTTACAAGATTAGTGATATTGTAGTGATATGGAATAACTAATGCTGAAAGAAAGTATAAAATCATAGGACTCAACCAAGTATTCAAACATTATTTTTATTGCAACTAATTGATGAGGTGAAATGTCATAGTGATATGCCAATTCGTGGATGTACAACAGCCTTATTGTAGCTGTTAACGTGGCCAGAGAGAGAAACACCTCCGCCCTCCATGGCCTCAAATGTTGAACAATATTGCAAAACGAGAATTGCAAATATGCATGACTACACCCAGATATTGATTTTAACCTTGCTTCAACTAGTTCTAGTTTTCTTCAAGTTGCTAACAGCTTTGTTCTTGCTGCAGCCTGCGGCGCAGTTTAAACCCTGTTCTAGATTGTCCATTTTAATTAGTCATTGTAAGAGTAGTAAAAAAGCTAACGCTGGTGCCTGGAACGTATAGCAATCTCTATCCGTAACGTTAAACGCACTCTTTCTTAGGCTTTCGTTTAACTCTGGAACCTGACACAGAAAGTGATACATCAAGATTTTCAGCTTTTTACAGGTTTCGTTCTACCGCTGTCAGCGACGGATGGGGCAACGTATCGGTCAAATGAAATGATAATGAAGTCACACAAGTCTGTGTAACTTTTGTCATGAACTCGCGCACGTGCTGATTCCGTCCAAGCGGTATAAGGTAAAATAATGTACAGGAATCTACTGAAAGGACGGACACATACATACCTTGTTTCAAAATTCTGTTACATTCAAAGATAGCCTAAGTGGAATCTGTGCAGCATTCACTGACCTATACATATGTATGAGCTGTATGTTAAGCTGAATTTTGTTGGTTTTCAATCGTTGGAATCAGATGCACGTGTATCTAGCTTACAATGTATCGGTCTCCGCTATGTGTATAAAATTGTTGTTTGGAGAATGATTGCCGTACGTGGGAAGGTCCACCAACAGCCCGCGGATGGTCTTGGGTTCCCTGGGGCCCTGTTTGGTTTCCTCCATAAAATAAATCCATTTATATTAATTTACAGACAATTGTTTTTCTGACACTGATTTTTAAAGTGCAATGTTTTTTCATAATGGGCTTTTGTGGAATGAAATTTCATAATTCTCAGAATATATACTATTACAACTATTATACTTTGGTAAGAGTAATATGTTACATAACGATAAATGACGAGTCGTTCAGATTTGCCTCCATTGCTCTGTATTACAAAAGGAATTATTTAAAGAACAAAATATTTCAGAGCTTTAATGTCCATCTACAGGATGAATTTTTAACCCTTCAACACACTGTCGAATGAAAAGAGGGAAAGTTCACATTACACACTGGCAATACATTAGATTAGCACATTAAATCTTGAAATAAATGCGTTAGTTAGATCTCAGAATCTGTATTTTAGATAATAAAATTATTATGCAGCTTTAAGGTTGTGAGGTGACAACTACTTCAGAGATTGTGGACAGAAAATAAATAATTTAAGAGCGGGTGATGGCGTTAAACAATTAGATAAATCAGCAAATAACATTACAAAAGCTATCGTTTGAACACCTGTAGTCAAAACGTCACTTCGCATTGTTTTAATGTTATTGTATGTTAAATGTGATGAGAACACAGCATTCTGAGTAATTCTATGCCAGTGATGTTTAATAAAATGCAATAAACATCACTGTATTTTTAAACTGAAGTTTGCGTGAGCCCTAGTGCTAGGGTGCATAAAATTTGCCATTATTTAAGAATGTACAAGAAAAGCTACTATCTGAGGTAAATCGACAAGAGGCCGTGTTTCACCGGTTGCATGTGACCATTTGCCGATTAATACACCGTTGTCGCTGCTCTGGTTTTATTCTCTATGCTGTACGTCATTCATTGTACCTTTTATCCCATCCAGTTTGGAGACTAGCATTACACCGAACATTGTAATAGTCATTGTCTCAAATAAATACTTGTACTTCATCATAGAACACATTTATTTCTTATATTTAAAATGCCACATACGATACAAATCAATACATTTTGATGTTATAGGGTATTCCAATGCACACAAAGTGAGAATATTAACATATACTGAATTAAAAAAAATATGCACTCAGTGATATATCTTTTTTACACACGCCAAGGTTAATGCAATGCAGCCAGTAAAAAGCATCGTTTAAAAAATTTCCCTCTAATTTAGATTTGGCGACGACTTAATATAATATCTCAGTCGCAAGGTACCACTACTCTTGGCCTGCATCTAACCTCTGGGTCCATGAGATAGTACCCAGCTATGATATGGTTTAGCTAGAAAATTAGACAAGCATTGGTGTTAGGTTATGACATATAGTATAACAAATCGCTGTAAAGCTTCCTGATCGTGAAGTTTTACGCCTCGATGTTGTCAGTCTGAATACAAAATTTTCGACGTGATGACATCTGCTTCCATTCCCAGTCGCCTTGATATTAACAGTTAATCATGCAGTGTACATGAACAGACCAGAGGAATCATTTGTCACACAAAAACTGGGCTTAAAATATGATTATTTGGCAAAGTGTTGTCCGCCAGAGATTTGATATTCTTATTTATTGATTTAAAAAAATGCTGTTTAGCACGATACTCAATAATTTTTCATTTAAGCCATGAAGGTCAATATATTATTGGTCGTAGAAACTGAAGATCTTAAAGTAAACGAAAAAGTCATACTGGTGATTCTTTCTGCGTGTGTACACAATTTGAATACTGATTTAACTCATTCGCCTAGAAAAAAAACTTGCGTCTTCACAACCTCATTGAATACTGTTGACTGCTTCTGATGGTATATGTCTGTCCTAATTTCGCACTTTATATATTTTCTTAAGTTTCTGGTTTTGGAACTGACCTTGCGATTATGGACCTGGAAAGTCCATCTTGGTTGATGGCTGGTATACGAATGTCTTTTTCCACACATAGACACATGTCATGTAAGACTACACGAGAGAGAACCGTTATTTACATTTCGCTACGGAGGTACAGAGAACAATGAAAGCAGTGGAATGTTAGAAAATTCCTGTCCCTAAACTGGTTTTGAACACGCGAGAGAGAGAAAGCGTGTGGGCTGAATTTCCGAGGGAAGTGATGTTCCATATGAACACGTTTTGTATTATCCTCCGAAAATAATTTTTAAAAAGGGTAATATTGAGATCATGATCTCATGATATTTTTGATGCATGCCCAAATGTGTTTACTGACTTTAAGAAGTCTTAAAGAATCAGGGTTAATTTGTTGTCGATATCCCTGGTTCTTTTGCGCATAATATCTCCAGCTTCTCCTATATAAGATTTTTGACGGCATAGAGGTCAATATATTATGGTCGTGGACCCATAATATATAATGCAAATCGATAAACAACTGCTAAACACTGAAACTGTGTATGTTTTACGATATTTTGATATTATGAAAATAGTTTCTTCATGATAATGAGACAAAAAGGTTGTGACAGAAATGAGCGTTCAATACCTGTTCATTAAAGGCAAAGATATTTATTTATTTATTTGATTGTTGTTTTACCCCGTACTCAAGAATATTTCACTTATACGACGACGGCCAGCATTACAGTGGGAGGAAACCGGGCATAGTCCGGGGGAAACCCACGATCATCCGCAGGTTACCGACAGACCTTCCCCCTTACGGCCGGAGAGAAAGCCAGCATGATCTTAATTTGAACTCACAGCGACCGCATTGGTGAGAGACTCCTGGGTCATTATGCTGCGCTAGCGCGCTAATCAACCGAGCCACGGAGGCCCCCCCAAAAAGGCAAAGATAATGTTTCTGCTTATTATATGAAAGGATTTCATATAATTGCATTTTATTTTTATGCAATCAGTGGAGGTATTTTTTAACTAATCGCAAAAATTAAAAGTCTTTCAAAGCATCATTGATAATTGATGGATAATCTTTTGCTTGTAATCATCCATATTTCATACATTTTATTTTGTATATATAAACTTGTGTTGAGATTTTTGCAATAACTGACCCGGACAATCCCATTCCGATTTATGTGTGGTTTACGAATGTCTCTTAGAATCAATAATTTTTAATTGTGGTCACACACAATATCCTCGCCAAAAGTGCGCCTTGTATTTTACGTGAATCGCACGGAATTTATTATGTATAGAATTATTATTAACCGTATGGAACAAGTTAACTTCTACCCAGCACTTACTAAGAAAGGGAAAAAAGGGAGGCTATTTTTTTCTAAATTTATTGTTCAGTCTTGGATGGTAATTGTGGGCCTTGCACACAAGGCGTATCTCTGGGAGCCTCATTCCTTCCCGGAATTAACGGGCCCACGACAGTGCGGGGCATCCCCAGACGTTTTAAATTAAACGTATTTTTTTTTTGCTCTCAGTTTCCTTGCGCAGTTGGCCAAGTCTGGAACTTACTGTTTCTAAACCCAATCCAGACGCCATAAAACACAACAGCTAGCTTTCGTGGCACTGGTCCTAAGCTGACTAACACTGACGCATGGTGTTCAAAGTTGAACGTAACATTCCTTGGGGTTATCAAATATTAAAATTCCAGTGCCCCCTGCTATCCCTGAAGTACACTAGTAAATATAAAATATTGATTTCCCGTCGAGGTTTAAGTCTGGACTCTTCTCTCAAATAATAAAAAAAGAACGTCTCAGCTGCAATAATTAATGAAAAAATAATTGTTATACGATCAGCCTGAGCACTGAAAAGTATCAGCTGAAAGGAAATTGCTGATCTTGTAGTTATTTTTGAGCTGTTGTGGATCTCAGACATTATTTACACATTGTGATTGGTCTCACTCTCTTTACACTTCCACTATCTTCCACTGAACATTTGCGACTAGAGCATTGTGTAATGCTTTACACTCTCATCATAAAAGCGTACTTTGAGAAAAGCAAAGATATGTACTGGTTACATTTAAACTTTTTCTAAAACTTATTGATTGGTTGATTGGTGATTGGTCAATTGTTCACATATATGATGTCTGTTGGGATTATGGGTTAAGGAAACCAGCTACCTTTACCAAGTTCCTGTCGACCTCCTTGACTTAAAGCTGCACCCGAACTAGACAGACTTATTTGCAGCGAGAAAGCCCTTTGGGCATCATCCATTTTCTTACGATAAATACAGATACATGTATATTTTTTTCCCTCTACGGAGGGATTTAACAACGAATAATGAAACTATCTATTTTTGTCCTTGCTGCTATTTTCCCCTATTTTCAATGCTTATATTATACAGCATATTACAGGTCATTATTTTAGGTCTGCTATTTTAGGTGACTATTTAGATCTTCTTGATCGTTGAGCTTACATCGAGAGATTTCCGGAGCCCATTAAACTGATGTTAAATTTGCCCTACAGGGAGAAATGCACAAATAATCACAATACTTTAGCAAGTAAACTATGATGCATGATGTGTAATGTCCTGTTTATCGTGTTATGAGAACAGATATATTGTCTTGAGAGTCAAAATTTTACCTTCATTACAGTGTGCTCTTAGCTTCTTATCAAGTTTATCTTGGCATAGGCTAACATGCATAGGGTAGGTTTGCATGTGTATTAAAGAGCTATAAAATAATTGTAAAGAAATGGTCGTTTTTTTCACTATAACGGTATATTAAAATGACAGGATAATCAGTAATTATTTGAGTTAAAATTTTCATTAGAGTTATACTTCCTTCATCTCAAGCGTACAAAAGGGTACGAAACATCGTGCTCAAAGTATTCTATTGAAACGGAGATGTAAATAAATTTGATAACGCTAAATGAAATATTTAGACATTGAAGAAGGTAGGAAAGTGCTTATAATATTAGACTAAAGATTTCGAAAGTGTGAAAAATTGATCATTTAAAAAAATGCCATTCAATTTCATTACACTATGTTAATGTGACATTAACACTTATCGGTGTTGTGTTCTGCATCAAAAAGGGTCTTGTATTCTTACTTGCAAAGAATCATCACTCAAGCGCAACATTTTACGATTATTGCAGGGGGCTCACATGTTTTCAGCATTTAACACGATGTATTATTTTAAGACCTGGGATATTTTGACATTTTAACATTTGCATTTTAGGAATGAAAGTATCTGTGAACACCGTCGACCGACAGTGCCAAGGGAGGCAATTCAACGAAAACTCGGTGTATCTAATATCCCCATTAAGACCACCCTTACTTTAACACACAGAGATATCTTCGACGCCCAAAGGTTTGGCTTTTTGACTCGTTTGATCAGTTAGCAGGCTGTTTTGTGCATATAGTCTAAACAAGAAGCAAGCTATTTCACGACGAAGAAGTCTTTTGCGACGTTTAAAGATAATTGGCCAGCCAGCGCTACACGTTGTCTCATTGACTACAATCAGCTTTTGCAGGAGCTCACACCACAGCATTTAGCTAGCCACGAGCGCTTTGGTTTACTTCCGGTAACGATCAACATTTTCTATACATGACGGTAACATCTGCCCTTGACAAATTTCCGTTAACGTATAACCGGGGGATCAAGAGAGAGAGGCCTGGCAAGCTTAGCCAAGCGGCTATGGAGGAGCGATCGATAGCCTAACAGCCATTGGTGCACTGTCGAGCCGTAGTTCAACTTCTAATGGACAAATTGAGGGGATGATCAGGCTGGGTGCTCTGTGCATGGCCACCTTCCTTGATAGCCGTTGTTTGTGCTACTACCACATCAACGTCGCAGAAAAATGAGCCATTTTGTCAATGATCACAATAGTTATATTTTAAGACGATGGAAATAAAGTAGCCTTTTTTCTGGTTTAATAATGTTAGGTTAAACTGGTCTGTTCAGTACTGGTGTGAACATGTGGGGGTATGTTCGAGACGTCACTGCCCGGTAAGCTCTTCTCACAATGGTCCTGGATCAATTTTCTTCGTCTGCTCTTTGGGAAATGACTGGCAAATATCTGGGGAAAGTCGGTTGGTACGGTAGAATTAACGAAAAGAATTAATTGGTCTTGTCCCGCGCAAAGGCGTACGTTTGCGCATTAGAAGAAATTTGCCAGTTTTATCGTATGCCGAGAAAGCACTAAAGTGAATTAGCTTTATTGGGAGCGCATGCGCAAACGTATCTATTGTCGCCCCTCATTGACTATCCTAAAACGGTCGGCATGGCTGTATGGTACCGGGGAAGGTGACTGTCGCCCATGACGAGCTATAGCCTTACACACAGAGGATGGAAATAGCCCTTCATGATATGTCTCTAGCCTTGGTTATGCTCGAAAGGTGGAAATGCCTGTGAACAATCTCGCCGCGGTGTTCTTACATTACTGGGTGGCCAGCCATGTTTTCATCGGAATCTCTTCTCTGCGAAAGATACCAATTGGTAAGTTGAACCCTTATTCATTCCTTGGCCTTGTTTTTCCATTCGTGAGCCGGATAAGAATTATTCCTAGATTAAAATCTGAATTGAACAGCGAGTGGAACCACAATAAATACCATTTTCTACTATCTCATATCTCCTGAAGGCGTCTGGTGCTGGCTGTGGAAAGATAATGTGCCGTTATAAAATAAGAGTCCTGGTTTTCGTCTTTAGAGTGTGTAAAGATGAGGAAAAGCCATGACTAAGCATGAAACACGACGTGATACTTGTCCTCCATTACTTTCTATCCATCATGTACTCCCGCAAAATGGTTGAATTTGCCCCTTTGTGGGGACGAAAATTAGCACGTAAATCACGTAGTTCATGCATTGCGAATTTTGTAAGCCATCGTGCCTCACTAATGGGTAGCTGGGTACATGCCTTGACGACTGGAGATAGCGACGAGCCTGTATAGCCATATCAATGGGTTCACATATCTGCTGGTAGGGCTGCAGATGAAAAGGGAATGGACATAGATCCTTCACCACTTAGTAAAGCACGGACTCGTGATTAAAACCCCGTTGTCATGAAAATCCCATGTATCTCGGGGTGAAGAAAAGGGTCAAACCCACGCAAACCGAATAGACTGGTATGGACACATCTGCCATTGTCCTCTAAATAAGATACGATGTCAGAATTCCGCTGTTTTTGCTGCAAACATTGTTATATTTCTAAAGGTATACAACACGATAATGTCTTAAGACTGGGGTGTAAATGTTTAATTCACTTTGCATCACTGAATTTTTCATGTCGCCTTACTACTGATATTTGATGTACTGAGTAATATTGTTAGCAATGTGCACCCGACATCAGCTGGCTAAATTCGCCTACCCTCACACCATACATCCACGGGGGTACCTCTCAATCATGTCAGACTTCCCCGCGGGAATTCGTGTGGGAAGACAAAACCCTCTAATATATAAGCAAATAAAGCTAATCTTTAATGTGAAAGGCTTAAGGTGCTGTTATTTGCGCCGATGACCATTATTATTTTATGATTTTGGCCTACTTGCTACATACAAGGGTTATGTGTAACTAAAATCACACGATGTTTATTATGCGAATAATGTTAACTAAAATATAAATATATCTTTTTTAAGGTTCCATCTTTGATACGGAATCGAGGGAGATCGAGGCTGCCTTCCGGTACGCCGTTATACGATTTAATAAAGTAGACAACGACATGTTTGAGCTGGATCACATAGGGGACAGTGTGAAAGTGTCAGACAGCTTCGAGCTGAGTACAGCAAGTAAGTACAAACATATTCTGTCTTATAACAAATCCCTTTATCGTAATCGCAGGTATTGGGGACTGACTGAAATCACATTATGCATTAATGGAAGCATTGTTTGAATCAAAATAGAATTTAGAGTTTCATGTGTTGATCTTGTCTCTCTTTACGCTTTCGGTTATGGCCCAATCTTGAGTGTCAGGAAATGTGTATATAAAATGGTTTAGTCTGATTCCATCCCTTTCGATCAAGCCTCGATGGAAGGGAGACAATCGGACTTCAGCAACAATACAAAATCCGTCTGAGCACATACACATTGGTCTTCAATAGATGTGCGCCGGAGAACAATGTACCATTTGAAGTCAGCGTCCAAATAGTCAATATTCATTCCCACCACAGGCCTGAAGTGGAATCAGTTTGTACATTACATAAAGCGGTGATACCAATTACTAGCCAAGAGAATGGGTCATACTCTGAGCTGAAAATCATGACGCGTCTGGATAGTTTATTCTCCTTCAGACGTTGATTGCTGTGGAAATTAAATGGCTCATCTCCAAACACCAAATGTCTCAAGCATGAATTTTATCTTTAATTGATTTTCCCCAAACCAACAGCACGTTTCGTGCACAAAGGCAATATAAATGGTTGTTGGTAAATCATAGCTGGATGACAGACAAGCAACATATTCGAAATCTGTAGTCACTGTACACATCAAGCGTCATATGTGCCCTGCCCTGGCCATTGACTGTCCGTAGAGCCTAAGTAACATATTATGACTATCGGTGTGTTTTTTCCTTCTGGAATTTCAATCACAAAAAGTAATAAATCTGATAATTATCTTTGGACATCAGTGAAATGACATTGTATATATTTTCAATATCGAGTAATATATAGCATGCTAAATGAGGTATATAGTCGTTAAATGATAAAAGATTTTTAGAAGTTGGAGCCATTTGGCCATTGATCGCAACGTTGCTAATGTTTGTTTTTGTTTTTTTTTTTTGTTTCTGTTTTTTTTTTGCCATCTTGAAGAACTGTGGACTTTATTGATTCTAACCGGAATTAATAACAAGGCTACTTTTTTCTGTTGATCCTTGCAGAAGTACTAGTGTAATCTCACACTGCATACTATAGCGACTGGGAACGAAACATATTCCCATATAAATATCTAACGTTAGGACCTCATTATTAAAAAATAGCTCGTTTACCCGTGCAATAGTATATAAATGGATTTAAGTACCTCAACACCAACGGGTTGATCACCATGTCTGCGTTCAAATTGTCTGTATCTCACAAAAACTGTCTGGAAACAACATTTTTTCTGCGAAAAATAGGTGTTTGTGTTTTATTTGAGGAATAAGTTTTAAATAAATAATAAACCAGGTACTGTTAAAAGGTTTTTGCACATTGCGGGTTTAGTCAAGGATTGGTAATACCGAAACCCTATTAAATATGAATACGTCACTCAGTATTATTTGATATCTTGTGATTGATGATCAGAGGCTGACGCACAATGTGGTAAATCGTTTGTTTCGATTGCATAATAAATAGACAGAGTGAATTGTGTTTGGTCCATCAAAAACCTTACATGATCATGGCTTAACAGCTGGCCATGTGGCAGATTAGCATGTGTACAAACACTAATTAACCGTTAGAATGTTTGCAGTCCAGTAGGACATAGGACAAGTTGGATTTCTCATTCATTATCATATAGACAGATGGTGCAGCCAGCGTTGTACTAAGGCTGTACGCATTATTCATACTTGCATCTCTTTGTAATAGACAGACGACATTTTACACTACGCTACACATTGTTATGCAAATAATCCATTACCGAGTGATTTGTTGGTGAGATCTGACTTAGAGATAATATAAAATGATTAGTTTGTAGGCATTCATGCATGTACATTGTTTGCAAGTGGATTGAATTCTAACTTCAATGTAAACAATGCCACCGTGGATGTTGGCTTCTTGTTGAAATCATTTTTTAACCTTTGTATTTGATTGGACTTTAACGCAGTGTGAACTTTTCGTTTTATACGGCGTTCATGTCAAAGGTACCTGACAAACCCCCTGATGTAATGCCACTGCTGAACTAGCAGAATGTTGATTCAAGACAATGACCTGATTGGTTAAGAAGCCCATCAGTGAAAACGACACCAGAGTTCAAGGCGTATAAGTCACAGAGGTCCCAGGTTCGCCTATGGCAAACGAAAAGATTTTAGCTGACAAAATCATCACTGTCCAAGAGTGGTTCTTTTTCCTGCAGGTCTGCATTTTGATGTGAATATCTCACTTTTGTGTTCTGTGAAACAAGATGAATTAATCCTGGAAAAGGATAGGTACCTCTTTTCATTTCATGGAACAGAAACACCATGATGTATTTAGTATGTAACTTATTAAGAATCATACTATGTCTACTTCACGTTTAGATTTAGAAGAAAAAAACATAGTGATATTAAGCAGTAATGTTCATCATACAGCTAAACAATTCATTTTAATGCAGTTCAGTTGTTTTCAAGTGTTTAACGCGACAAACGTGTGTACTGCTCTGCGTGTTTTTGTCGGGCTTTCTTATGCTATTTACCACGGCATAGAATGTTATATGTTAAGTTTCAAACTCAGATGTATACAGTATGGCTTGGAGTGGGTCTCGTATGTGTGACTGGAGTCTAAAATCGTCGTGGTAACAGCCTTGGGTAATCATTACCATAATTGCGTCTTAGTTTCCACAAACATCGGGACATTTCGATCTAAACCGTGATAATGGCTTTTAGAGCGAGCTTCGAGGAATGCAACAGAGAGTTCTTATCAAACAAATGAAAGGTTAGGTGCTGCTTCTAAGCCGTCGAAAATGACATAAATATCCGATTATTTGAAAATCGTTCTAACGTGGAACTAGCCTTAATGTTATTAACTGGGAAATGACGAAAAATGGACACTGAATATAATCAATTATTTATCTCTTATTATAAATATTTGAGTACACGCCTGTTCAGTCCTTCTGTGATCAGCCATTTCTCTTAATTATTTCATTCTAATCAGAAATATACTCAGCCAAGCGGCAAAAGCGTAGTCATATAAGAACGGACTCAATTGTCTCTTCAGGCGGGTAATGAATCTTGAAGATATTAAAGTTTACCCCGAAGGAACAAATTAAGCCATCTAAAAGTTTCCCTATTTGGAATCTCCTGCATAGCCTGTATTTCTTGCCGTAATTTTGTCATTGTCAGTTATACTGGAATAAAAATCTGGTGATTGCACTGCTTTAAAACATAAACCTATTTCACTCCTGGTATGGAACCACAACAATTGCCACCTTCAAAACAGATACAGTTTATAACCAAAGAACTTGAGGTTTTGTAGATGCAAAATAGCAGTAAAATAAACCCATGTCCATTTTACTTTTCTTTACTAAGTATGTTGTTTTTATGAATATATGCTTTACTTTTGTGCAAGTCATAGACTTATTCATTTTTAACATATTTAAGTCACGCTGGTACGTACACAAACTTACTTCTTTTCACTTATCATATCTATTCTCGTTGATGAGTCCACTGTACAGCGTTGTTTACAACTGTTCCAGTACCAGAGAGTCATCATCAGCATTGTTTAGCTAGAGACACATTTGGGAAATTTGGGATTGTATACATCTTACACATTTCATAGATTACATTCACACGGCATGTATACCGATGGTTGTGTGGTAAAATGCACTAATTTATATAGAGATTCGTCACGTTTATATATACAACCGTGTCACGTTTACTGTTTGGTAGATTCGACATTACCCTGCGGATTGCGGTAGGTTTTCCCAGGGCTCTGCCCGGTTTCCTTCCACCGTAATGCTGCTGACCGTCATATAAGTGAAATATTCACCAATAACACCAATCAATCCAGTAAATAAATAAATAAATAAAGAGATTAGATTCGACACTAGTAGATGATTTATAGGTGTATTTATCTCCTTTTGATTATAGTATCTTTCTTAGAAAGGGCATAACACAATTGCCATTGTTTGTAAGAAGAAACATTTTACAAAGACAGCAAATCTCGGCAACAAAACGGTATGCTTAATGAGAAATCCAACATTCCAGGACATTCCAGACAAGCGTCATAACTATGATCACTAACTTGGAATAAATGAGTTGGTTGTACCTCAACAACAATAACATGCCATGTGCTGTCTCTATCCATGTGGCCTAACATGAAATTTGTTGGATATCACGTGCCCTACACCATTATGGCACGTGCATTGGGCTAGCCCTGTGAGTGAAAAAGAGTTTATATGTACGTTAATTGGTGTATCAGCCGTCAACCAAAATGGACGTTTCAGATCAGTATTAATTGCAAGGATACCTCCTAAAACAGCGTTCAACACAAACCAAGAACTGGTAAAGTATATAAAGTACGAGATTAAGACAGTATACATGTACATGGGAATCTTTGTCATTACTTGCCAAAACGCCAGATGTTTACTCAGAACACATTGATTTTCATCGCCCTTGAAATTAACGGCCGTCGGAAAATAGTGAAAGATTCTTGAGTACGGCGATAAACACCAGTCGATGAAATCAATAAACGGATGAAATGAAGGGTCTGTGTGGAAATGCTGGTTTCATGAAACCAATAAACTATCAACTATCATTTTCATTTTTAAAGCCATGGTAAAGTGGACAATTTGTCCAGGACTTTAATTTTCGAACTAGAGAAATAAAAGGAAGCAGTTCCGTTCCTATATCATTATCTGCCTTATCCTCCATGAAAATGAATATATATCAGTTTTAGTGTGAAAAGGTTCCAGTTAAAAGCCATCAGCCACAAGTTGAAAGAAAATAATTAATAAAAAATGGAATAACTCAAACAAACAAATACCTAATTAATCAAATAATTTTTTTCGAGTATGAATGTGATTGTACACATAAGTTTCACATAAATAATTTCTTTAAGCTGATAATTTCTCGCATCAAAGTTGATATTTCAAGTTTTTATAGTGGATATTGCAACTATTGGCAAATGAGCACTGGCTCCGTTTTATTAACCCATATCGGACTGAACACGATGTATAATATAGTGAGAGGGGCCTCTGTGGCCTGAGAGTTAGCACGGTAGAGCAGAACAATGACTTGTGACCTTCGAATGGTCGTGGGTTTCCCCACGATTTCCTCCTGCCTCCTACCATAATGGCTACTGTTGTAAAAGTGAAATATTCTTGAGTACGGCTTAAAACACCAATCAAGAAAATAGATAAATAATATGGACATATTTAGTGACCATCATGTCTGTCTACCAGTCTATCTACTTCCTCTCTGCACGTCCTTAGGTCTGTCTGTAATCATTTCTCGTAAGCGCATTTCCTCCTATGGTATTTATTGGATTTTAGTGATACTTTGGTTGACATGATGAGGATTGCACACAAGCGTGCTGGTGCTGTTGACCTTACTTTGCATCTCCTTTTTAAAGATGTAGTTTGGATATAAGGAAAGGAATTGCTTGTGAAAACAACTGCTCTTTTACGCTCAAACTCTATTTAATGAAACTTAGCAGTTGTGTTAAAGACTATATATAGATGGTTATGGTTTAAAATTCTGAAAATTTCCCCAAGTTAATGCAGTTTGAAGACAGGATTTGAACTTAAATGAAATGAGACGTTGTCAACACAACTCCTCCCAAAGTTCTCAATGAAATTTCATTAAACTTGGTATACATGTTAAGGCTAATATGTGAATGCGTGAATGAGGCTTTTAGGGTACATGCCCAGAGGTTATTGTCAGTTGAAGATATAATTTAGAATTAACTGAAATGATTTCAGATTCGTCAACATTATTTTTCCTAAAGTTCACCCTAAATATTGATAAATGGAAGCACCCGCAAAGAAAGGCATTTGATTTATTGGTGCTGGACCTGGGTGAGGGAGACCGAGGAGGCACCCTATTCAGACGGCTCTTGTATTTCTTTGTTTCAGATTTCTCTTAAATTAGAATTGGGGTTAAGTTTTTCCACTTTACTATGGTCCCAATAACAGAAAAAAAAAACAGTAGACATTCCAAGCGAGAAACCCATTTTAAATTTTAATCCTTAAAAAACACAAAATCCAAATCCAGGTTTACTACAACGTTGATGTTCTTATAGGCAGAGTGTAGCGGTCAAATCGGAGACGGATATGCCACGGATTATATTTCATGATATCACAAGGTAAATTTACAACTGTTCTATTATTTAAGTGGTTAGTCACTGATTTGTCATGCCTTGAGTCGAGATATTTTCTTCCCGCTGATCTGATGTGGAACTATTACATATAGGTAATTAAGGTAGATAAAAAAAACTATTGTGTTGGAAGAAAGCTGTTTTTGTTCAACGGCTGAATTATTAACTTTGTGATCACCCAGTTTTACTGTTACTGCCATTTAAGTTTTTCGAACGGAATTTTTTCACGCCGGTCCGCTGACTCCAAAACTGAATTAGGCGTATTAAGAAACAGGTGCGGAGAGCGATTTATACGGCGCTGTGGTCACTTGTACATGCGCAGTGTAAAGACAAGCAACACTTCCATTTTCTACAGTGGCATATCTAAATTGAGTGTTGCAGTATCTTCTCATAAATTGTCATCCATTTACACAAAATCACGAATTATTTCAGCATCTCTGTTCACCTATTTGCACAACAGCGGATATCAGCACGCAGTTATGAGTATTTATTGGATATGCTAATGTATAAATTGCTAGAATATTTTAGCATTCACATTGAAGAGTTAGAATACAAGCCTGACTGAAATCAGCTGACATGATGCCGGATTCCACTGGCTACGTGTAACCATTTCCCAACTTTTGTAAAATTCACTGTGCTGTGAAACTCTTTGTCTACACATCTACACTAAACAGACTGTGCTGTGAAAATTTTCGTCAATATGTCTTAAAGAATAATGCAGTTAAATGCGAAACTTTTTTAAGAGCATTTCTTGGTAGCACCCACTTATTTGAAAATATTTGCTTGAATATTTTTTTCTGTAGAAATTGTTTTGGTTGTAACTTTATCATTATATTGCATCATTTGCTTTTCACAACACAGCTAACATGAAGGTTGTATACACTTAACTAGCCTTATAACATTTGTACTAGGGAGTACAGTATACAGCATGGCGCATAATGTTATCTGAATTATGCAGTCAAACGTATGTTCTTAATAAACATGGATAATGATGTCCGTTTTATTTCATATCACTTAAAAAAAGAGTTACAAATTTCAACAATAATCCATTTGAATGAATCCGTGTGTTTCCTT
Source organism: Liolophura sinensis (assembly GCF_032854445.1). Classification (NCBI taxonomy): domain Eukaryota; kingdom Metazoa; phylum Mollusca; class Polyplacophora; order Chitonida; family Chitonidae; genus Liolophura; species Liolophura sinensis. The sequence goes on along the minus strand of NC_088302.1, from coordinate 37,577,583 downwards.
CTAATGCTGAAAAGTCATCAATATGGCGTGACGGCGCCAATAAAAACATGGCAGTATTTGAACAGGCCTACTTCAATCAGAACTCTGTCGGGGCCTCATTGATAATAGCGTCTTAATGCCCAAAGAAAACAAACGCACATACAAACAAACAAAACAAAGAGCAATTTACATCCAAATCCTTTCGGGGTATTGGAATGTCACTTTGATTAGCCCGGATTTCACATGTGCAACACACATGATTCTCTACTGTGAGGGGAACATGGACATAAGATTCTCACAAACTGGTCTTAGGGTTACCATTCTACATAGAACTGGTTTAAACCAAGGCACGGTGGAAGTCCCGATGGAACTAAGCTGATAGTCATATTTCCGAAAACACCAGATCTTACCTAGTGACCCTTGGGCATGGCTGCGTTGGGTTGAGGGTACTGAGGGAGGGAACTCATATCAGCTTCATGAAGGGGAAAAGGATTTAGAGAAATCGAGCGGAAACGACTTGAGAACGAGGTAGACAGAGATAAAGAGGTAAGGAACCGGTGAGGAAATGCAGCTTAAAAAATATGTTTTAAGATAATTTCTGACGTATAGTGAGGATAGGTTGAGAAAGTTTTGACAAGTAATGATGGTTTGCTTTTTTTCACACCCGATGTCTGTTGAATTACAATGCGCTTTGTTGCCCACTCACCGTAATTGCAGATGGTCCCGTCTGGGATGCCCCGGCTCGTCTCGTACATTACAGCGGTTAAATAATGACCCAGCCGCTTACGCATCCCAAAGGCACAGGAAACTGCCTCCAACATGGTATACCCAGAGCGTCTACAGCTTCGCAGAATATATTGATTTCTTTGTTTCTTTCTTTCTGAAGTTATTTAAGAAAGTTGTAAATATATTCATGTCGTGTTAACATTGTTTGATTGATGTATATTTGCTTACACTGACGATTCGCGTTTAAAACATGGCCTACTGTTTTTTTTATAGATTTTTCCCCTTAAAATCAGATTTATGAGTCTTTTCCGATGCTGAGTGAGGGCATGACATGTCCATGTAATGGATGCATGTTGCAGATACGGCCATCATGAAGAGACAGTTGCTGTGATTATTGAACAGCTACGTATAGGCATGTGACGCATATTTAAATATGTTCACTTAATTAATTTAAAGTCATAAGTTTTTTTCATCTTTATATTCATGTCTAACTAAGATGTACGTGAACTTTTTTTTCTTTGGTATGTGCCTATGCACAAAAACGAATCTTTAACTAAATACATATTTTACAACCAGAGCAAACTTGATGTGATGGCATTTGCGACATACATTATACATATTGTCCATAAAGCTCGGCTCACAATGCAAACATTGAACTGTATCGATATGGTCCTTAAAACTCACCTCACAATGCAAACATTGAACTGTATAGATATGGTCCATAAAGCTCGGCTCACAAAGCAAATATTTAACTGTATCGATATGGTCCTTAAAACTCACCTCACAATGCAAACATTGAACTGTATAGATATGGTCCATAAAGCTCGGCTCACAATGCAAATATTTAACTGTATAGATATGGTCCATAAAACTCACCTCACAATGCAAACATTTAACTGTATCGATATGGTCCATAAAACTCACCCCACAATGCAAACGTTAAAGTGTATCGATATGGTCCATAAAACTCACCTCACAATGCAAACATTTAACTGTATCGATATGGTCCCTAAAACTCACCCCACAATGCAAACGTTAAAGTGTATTGATATGGTCCATAAAACTCACCTCACAATGCAAACATTTAACTGTAAGCATTTAAGCATTAAGGAGCTCATTCACCTGTCATGCCTCCTTCGCAGTATGACGCCAACCAGTGAGGTCGCAGGTTCGAATCTATCTTTGACCTGTTCAACTGCGGTTTAACAAATTAACTCCTGCTTCAATCACCCATAAACCCGACCAACGTCGAATAAATTAACATCCTCTTGATTACGGCGTTAGACACCAGATAAATAAATGGAACTTTACCCTGTGAAATGAGAGTTCCTTGCGGGGAAGTAACTGTTGCATCCGTTTGGTAATTCACTCTAAGTCAAACTTACAAAAGCTAATGCATTCTGATCAATGAAACAAATATCCTGTCTCTTGAACCAGGGATGTGGCTATGTCTGGCTCAGTAAGAACTTGTTCAAGACTTGTTTTCAGAAGCAGACACTAAGGAACTAGATCAGTCAAGAAACAGCTGATACCATGGATATTGACAGACTGAAGTGGCCTTGCGGGTTTATTTAATTAAGGAATGTGCTTATCGCATGTTAAAAGACATCCGACGCTATCGTGGACAGCCTGTAACGTCTCCCTCTTATAAGAGCTGCTATTAACCATCACTTCCTTCTCTCAGTTGACACTCTGAGCTAGCCAGCCACACCGACGTGTATACCGCGTCCTATTCAAGCCACTTAAACTTGTCCCGATAAGTCATTCTGTTTTTCTATCTTTCACGCTTCCAGCTCTTTAAATCTTGTGGCGGGTCTAGTCATTAGACAGTCTGCGTATGGCCATGCATGTCAGAACACCTATGATAAATGAAACTATATGTTGTTCAGAAATGGTAAATTCCATCAAAATGCAGTAAGTTAGAGATATCTAATAAACATGTGTAAAGGGTGAAAAATGATAAGGTTACTCTTAAGAAAACCAGATGAATAATGCGTTTGCTCTAGTCTCTCTGCTTAAGGACGCTCATTTGAATTCATTTGGTATTGTATTCCTTTGAGAGCACCTTTATGTCTTTTCTTGTGGGCGTTTCCACCAAAAACGCAAAGGCCACTTTAGCTCAGGGGAGAAGGCAACAACGACTCCGAACTTGAAACTCAATATAGCACACAAGAAATATTCCAGAATTACAACAAATATTCCACAGATGGCAAACTGTTATAGGATGCCATAGGCTCCCCTTCTAAAGATCCCTTTCCGCAAGATCTTTATTTTTGTCACTTTTGACCGATCGACCAACGGAAGCTGTGCTATATGTAAGTTTATATCATGCAACCTTATTGGTGTCGTCCATCCTGTAACATATGAATCATACATTATCCATTATAACTGCGTTATTATTTAGTCACCTACAGGACATCGTGGACAGTGACACCAGATACTTATGAGTTACGGCTTCACCATGCATCTTGCACAATACAAATTGGTTCGACTCAAAATCGACCTCATACATCTTAACTTGCACTCTCCCCCGAGCTGTAAGCAAATTAAGGCTCAGTAATGCGACTTGTCAAGAAGATTGATGCCAGAATGCTCTGTTTTACATTTCGAAGTGAGGTATGATTTAAAGGGATTTTCACCGTTCTGCAGGTTAGACTGACGGTCCGGTGTTTGGGGCTATACCTGTAGGGACAGCGGCCTCTACTGGTCGTTCCCAAGGCACGGTCACGTTGTCGTTTAATCGTTGTCGTGGGGACAAAGGCGTTAAGGATATTCGGTCCGCCATTTATTATTCATATGGTATTTCGGCCTCTTGGTTCCATTTGCTACAGTGTACATGTATAACGAACGAGTGACTAGAATGAAAGTTCCAAATGCGACACTGCCATGTCTTGTGGCACTGGCTCTCATGCTACCATGCTGTGAAACATATTGAACACTTTTTTGGTTTTGACGACGAGCCTTTTATTTACAAATTGCTGTCATATATCTAACCATTTATCGGCAGTTTCATACATTTTCTGAAGCTGTTTTCGTAGCCACTTATGGAGCTACGCTGCATTTTATTCTGCTTTAGAGTCTAGGGTAGATAGCACTAGTCTTTTCTTTGTTATTTGATGATAATATTAACTGTCGTTTTCCTTGGAAAGGAAGCCAGCAGTTATACATAACCCGTTTGAAATTTCCCCGTTTTTTGGACGATAGTGATCCACATGGGCATTAAACATGGAAATCGTTTAATCCTTATTCTATCGAAGAGACCACAGGTCTCTGCCTTGGATCGATAAGCAGTTTTATGTTTATCTTTCACATTCAGTTTTCCTTTCTGTGATCACGCACCGTATTTTTAATTGAAGCCGGTATGTTTACACAGACAAAGCCTCCTGTCACAGTCCTCTCCCAGGCCCCTTTACCCCCGGGGTTTATTTCAAGCCGCTTATTAAGAGACTGTCCATTAGGACTCTCTCGTAATTTTCTATTTGTCTATGGTATACAAAAATGAAAAGTGACTAAAAAAATTTATACCTGTGTAATTTGATTTGGTTTTGGACCATTAGTGGCGTTTCAAAGGACTCATCAAGGGTAGGTTAAAGCAATGCCAGGGACAGTGGTCTGCAAATCTGCCGTCTCGATCTCCATCTGCACACTTAAAATGCCACAAAGCCCCACCGCCCTTGAAATTAGGGTCAAGCTAATGGGTAGTCTGCGTCATCCTAAATGAGAGAGAAAGATAGCACAAGATCGATCGAAGTCACCACGGGTATTCCTTGGGACTATCCCAAATTACAGTCTTCGCCTGTGGCTCGAAATTACAGAACGATCCTTGTTGAACGGTGTGATGAATGCAGGCTTGACTGGAGTACTTGACGCTCACGGTCCGCTCTGTGTCCACGACACGATAACCGTGGGCCATTGGAACCCCTTTATCTCGCTCGACAATAGGCATCCAAATGGAAAAGACAGACTGTCTGCAACAACTACAACATTAGAAACTAACTGGCCATATACAGCTGACATGGTCTTGTTCGCATGTATCTAGGAACTGTTCCAGTCGATTTCAACAGTTGAATGTACCTAAACATGTATAAGCCAAGGAAGAATCAGATTGTTGTCTTAATAAGCAGTATTGCATATGCTGGGCAACAGCCACATTATTTATGATCATAGCATTCTTCATGCACCATAATATTAAACTTACAATTATTCTGAGAAAATTTGGTTCCATATGATTTACACAATGCGTTGTCTGTCACATTGCCATGGGATCCCAAGATGAACACAAACGTTGTAGATATTTAACTCAAATTTGAGTTTATAGCCTTAGCTAATGGTTAGCTATATATGTTGCCAAAATTTGTTTAAAGCAAATCTCTCTATCGGGGGTAAAACGTGAAAAATATTACTTAGCTCTTGGGATATGCAGGAGACCATAAATACGCTAATCACAATTGACTTTAAACAGCCCTTACATCCTACCAGTTGTATTTTTATGGCATTGCGTTGTATTTTCTATTTATGTATGGCCGATAAACGATTTTTAAGTCCAAACATAGTAAACAACGTATTAACTGTGGAATAATTAGAGTAACTCCACAGTTTGTTCCACAGGTAACCGTTGCTGTATTGTGCGAGAGAGCACTAACGGTATTTATTCTATTTCATTAACGTCACATGAATGTATTGTGGATGTAATTTCCAGGTCATTGGTGTGCCGTTATTCAAATGAATTTTTCTGTTTCTCCTATTCCACAGTTTGCTCCCAGCTGTCCAAAGGCGTGGCCACAATCTTCGGCATATCCAATACGTCCACGTCCCCAACCTTACACTCGTACTGTGATGAGTTTGACATGCCGTTCATTACGACCAGTCTGGCCCGCAATGTTACCACGCCTTCCTCAATGGTCCTCCACATGCGGCCCATCTACGCGCGCGCCATACTAGACGTCATGAGGGATATGAAATGGCAAATCATACAATATGTATATGACTCCGAAGAAGGTAGGTTTGACACCCTGGAAAACAGACGAACCAACAAGTGATGGCCTAATTATATTTTGCTTGTAGGGTAATCTCCGTGACCGAGGGGTTTGGCACTCTATTCCTGATTTCCATCTACCATAATGCTGGCAATTGTTGTATAAGTGAAACATCAAATTGTTAAATAAATATTTTGCTAGTATGTTGAATTTGTTATGGTCCTTCGCCATTTTGCTTTTAGTCAAAATGAAATTTGTTGGTGTTTTGTTTTATTCAAAACGTTGATAAATGGCAACAATAGATAACTGATGGAAAACTATGAAAGGCGGAAATGTTTCCATCCGTGAATTCTTCGGCATTCTTTAAAAGCGCTTGTTGCCCTTGATCAGAGTTTACCAAGAGAAAAGGGCATATGTGGCAGTGAAAACCTACAAATAACCCAGAACAAAATAACCATCATACGTATCATCAACAAGTTATGATAGGATCAGAGTAACAAAATGCAGGAACATCTTCCAGCCAAGAACATGACATAGACTGCTTCAAAGTATAGGAATAGGGTTTTTAAGAATGTGAAGCAAAATATGGTGATATAGGGACATGCTGTAAAACATTACCTAAAAGTCGAAGGAGAGTGCAAACCTCAGCCTCAGCAAAATGCACAGATTCCCACGATTCACATAGAAAAAAGGTAGAATACTCAGAATTTCTGTCCTATCACTTAACAATAAAGAATTGTTTATATAAATTGCCAGACGCGGAGGCCGATCTGGATCACCACTAGTATTTACTGAACTGGCCCTTAACCCAAGATCAACCTGCGCATGAAATTCCATCAACATCAGTGCATAATGTGTTTTCTGTAAAATGCTGTAAAAAACATACATAAAGGCAGACAGGCAGACAGGGAGACAATCAAACAGGCAGAAAATCAGACAGACACACCAAATTACCTCTTTTGGCGCACGTGCTATAACATAAGATATATGAATAATTTCATATAAAAGAGTATGCATTGTCTATCCCAGACTTCAGAATAATTGGTTACAAAGCTAGAACATGTATTAAAATAACGTAAGATGCAAGGGGAAAGGTTGTATTCAAGAAAACAGCGTAAAAAAGCTTGTTTTCAAGAAAACATGTAAACGTTATGGGGTATCTTTTCCCGCGGAACTGTGGTTAGGTTTCAAGCCGACTTGACTATGGTTCTCTTGCAGTAAATAAAGACTACGTTACAAGATTTCCGTCTAAAAGCAAAAATAGATTTGAATAACAGACTAACAGAATAACCCACGACTCCGTTTACTTCATGCGGAGCGCTCCTGTGGTCTAATGGTTAAAGCGTCGAAGTCGGGAGACCCGGTATCAAATCCAGGTCGATAAAAATTTTACTTGTTGCTACTTCATTTGGCGCGCAGGAAACAGGACTTGTTCGACCAGTGTCAATATAATGTCATTGGTGTCTTCGGCATGAGACTTCAGTGGCGATAACATTTTGGCGACATGGACAAGGCACAGTATATGTGTATACTCCTCGTCGTCATATGACAACAACTGACAAGTACGATGTTAAACCCCAAGTTTACATGCATACATACATACATCATACATACATCATACATACATACATACATACATACATACATACATACATACATACATACATACATACATACATGGGGCCTCCGTGGCTCAGTCGGTTAGCGCGCTAGCGTAGTGAGCCAGAAGCCTCACACCAGTGCGGTCGCTGTGAGTTCAAGACCAGCTCATGCTGGCTTCCTCTCTGGCCGTACATGGGGAGGTCTGCCAGCGACCTGCGGATGGTCGTGGGTTTCTCCCGGGCTGTGCCCGGTTTCCACCCACCATAATGCTGGCCACCGTCGTATAAGTGAAATATTCTTGAGTACGGCGTAAAACACCAATCAAATAAAATAAATATATACATACATACATACATACTTCAGGTGGAAACGGTTCCCTATCGATAACATCATACAAAATAACCAAAGATGACATGACATTATGTTTCAGGGTTAATACGTCTGCAGCAGCTCTTTCAAGAGCTAAACTCTGCTGAGTACAGGGATTTGGACGTGGACGTGAAAAAAGTCACCAGCGCGGAAAGTGTCTTTGCAAGTTTAAAACAGATAGATTTGGAAGATGAGAAGGATCACGTGAATATACTATTGGATTTGCCGATAGAAAAAACCGAAAAGCTCCTACATCTAATGGTAAGTAAGTTTCGTCAGACTCTTCAGACGAAGTGTAAGAAGTTAGTTAGCATCCACTTCAAACAGCTCCCAATCGAGCTGTTACTCTATGCGAAACATTCCATTGCACCCTAACGCCCCTAATTTCCGTTCTTTCTAAGAAAAAAAAAACACAAGGTGTATTTTTTGGACTGGATTGCCTTTGACATTTTAAAACAATATCCAAGTTCTGATTACTTTAGATTAGCACGGCGGTATTGTTGCAAGCACCATTCCTTTTTTTTGCTAAACTAGATTACATTTAAGTGTTTGTGATATTCTTTCTTGTCTAATTTAGCTGCTGCTTTTGTTTCAGGGAAATGATCAGTCCATAAACAGAGGGTCATTTAATTTCTTCATTGGGGGACTGGTGAGTATTTTGAATCTCTTTCTCTCTGTCGTATCGCATTTCTTATAGCGAGCAATGCTGTGCATAGAACAGCCTTCTTCGCAAGTCCCTGGTGCTTTGCTTGTCGAGTATAGATCGCACGCATGTCCACACATTCCATCAAGCCTCGGGCTCTGCGCTCATGAATAATACATGGATTATGGACAAATTCTGTGGAATGCACAGGCGTCAAATGTACAAAGCAATGGCCCGCTGTGAATGTTTGCCATCAACAACATAAAACACAACCATCGCATGGCTTCCGTTCTGCATTAGGTACACGTAAAAAAAAACAATATCACCCATTTGTGTTCTTATTTCTGCCTTTTAATCAGGTGGCTTGATCATCAGAGTTTGATAAATATATATTAAGGAATTCTTATATTCCAGAAAACTGAAACAGAAATAAAATCGAATAGTGCCTCAGACCATTTGGGTACGATATGTACCTTTTTTGTATCATTTCAAGCTTGTATAAGACCATAGCCTTCATTCCAAACACGCGAGGGAAAATGGTAAAGTATTAGTAGGAGTGGGTGACATAGGGTGGAAAACGAGTGTCTCTTTGGAGCTGGCTTATTATGCATGGTTTTTATCCTGTAATGTTCTGCAAATATTATCTGGTTTAGAATATAGGATAGTACACCAGATATGTTTTTTTTGTTGCTCTGTAGATTCCACTAAAACTAATATTTAGCCACTAACATTCCACCATTGTGGAATGCTACAGTCGCGTGAAATAGCGCATATCAATCGAATTACCCAGTTTGACTTGTGAATGCGACTTGAGTTTCTTCAGATGGTTAAAGCTTTGATTCACTGCAAATGTCAGGCCATTGACCAATGAGAACGTTTGTTCAACTCCAGCTCTCTATGCTTCGGCTGCTGTTTTATGTTGGGAGATTTATCAGATACCTGGCAAAGGTCGGTGATTCACTAAAGCATTTCAGTTTCCTGTACATGATGTACCTGATCTCCAACGGCGTTAAAACTTAATTAAATAAATAAAAATATATTCATACCTCTATTTATTTATTTGATTTGTGTTTTACGCCGTGCTCAAAGATATTTCACTTATATGACGGCGACCAGCATTATGGGTCTAGATCATAATGTAAACAATAAGGTTCTCAGTCGCTTTTAAATAGACAATCTTGAAGCTCACTAAAAGTACATAACTACGATGCCAGACTGACTGATTTGACTGCTCTTGTACTTGTTAACATGTTTTTGGTTTGGCACTAATGCTACAGCACGGTACTGAACAAGTTTCTCGCACAGTAACACATAGATTTACACCTTGTGGTGCTGCCAAGCTGCTGCGCGCCACTGCGTGGTAACCTTACGGTACTGTGTGCCTTACGTTCTAGCACAATAGCATATAGATTTACACTTTGTGGTACTGCCCAGCTGCTGCTCGGCACTGCATGGTAACCTTACGGTACTGTGTGCCTTACGTTCTAGCACAATAGCATATAGATTTACACTTGTGGTACTGCCCAGCTGCTGCTCGGAACTGCATGGTAACCTTACGGTACTGTGTGCCTTACGTTCTAGCACAATACCATATAGATTTACACTTTGTGGTACTGCCCAGCTGCTGCTCGGCACTGCGTGGTAACCTTACGGTACGGTGTTGCTCACTTGCTCACACAGTAACACATAGATTTACACCTTGTGGTACTGCCCAGCTGCTGTGCGCCACTGCGTGGTAACCTTACGGTACGGTGTTGCTCACGTGCTCGCACAGTAACACATAGATTTACACCTTATGGTACTACCAAGCTTCTGCGCGCCACTGCGTGGTAACCCTACGGTACTGTGTGCCTTACGTTCTAGCACAATAGCATGTAGATTTACACTTTGTTGTACTGTCCATCTGCTGCTCGGCACTGCATGGTAACCTTACGGTACTATGTACCTCACGTACTCGCACAGTAACACGTAGATTTACAACTTGTGGCACTGCCAAGCTGCTGCGCGCCACTGCGTGGTAACCTTACGGTACTGTGTGCTTTACAACCCCACACTACTCAGCAGGTGTCGTACGGTAACGTGTGTCTGTCATTAAACATGTGGTAATGACATGAAACTGCGACACAGTATAGAGCAACTCCCAAACAATGCTGCCTAGCCCTTGGATCTTTATGAACAGTACTGCACGGGTTAGGTGTAAATGTCTTTGTACGTGTATATGGCTCTTGAGTCAAGCAGAACAATTGTTAGGATTGCCATTCTTATATGAGACCTCTTGGATAAGACTGAAAAAATATCTGGATAACGATTTTAAGCTTAAAAATCAAGTGAAATTCATCAGAAAAGTGGACAGGGTCCTACTGTTATGAGTATAAAAGTGTGACCGAATATTGTATTCGCTTAAACGTGGACAGGTAAAAAAATAGGAGTGCAGGCAGTGGATTGAGAGAGTTTTAATGTCGTAGAAGAACACCTCACGTTCACATGGATTTATTTCAACAAAGAGCAAGAAGATTGATAATCTTCATAAACAACCTTTCTTCTTGCTGTCAATGGACCGGTGTTAGTTTAAATTTGTGCGAATCGACTGTGACAAACGGGTTGTTTTTCAATGTTTTCAGGGTCTTTTGGAATTGAATTTAACACGTTATCAGAATGGAGGACTAAATATTATCGGCTACCAGATGGTGGATTTTTCAAACCTGCACGTCAAGGTATTTCTACAGCACTGGGAACAGTTCGATCCTAGGAATTGGCCTGGAGCGGGCAGTCAGAAAATAACGGTAAGTATCTGTTTTCAGAGAAGATAAATTAGTAGAGTTCAAGGTTATTGTCACAGAGGGTTACAGACCAATAAGACCCCAGGAATTGAACTGTTACTGTAGTAATACAAAGCCAATCATCTGACCTGGTTAATGCCAAGCGTGCTGGTGTCACTTGGTGTGGAACTGGTGTCAAAATTCATGTTTTGTTTGAACCGTTAAAAGTTTATTGTGTAGTGTTCTCTTCTTTAGTTTCAGTTAGTCTGTTTTTCATGAAGGCAAGAAGAGTGGGGATTATATAAAACTGCATATTTTGTATGGATTCAATTTACGAATTTGAACATGTTTTGTTTCCAAAACGGTATGAAATGTTCGGAATGGAACTCTTTTGTTGTCAAAGGTAAAAGCAGTCCTACTGTGCCATGTGACTTGTGCAAAATGTTAGGCAACCTTTGCTGACATTAACTTACTGATCACCTGTCTCACCCTGTCCCAGAAGTACAAACCACACCTATTTTCTTTAGGAACTTCTCAGTTTAACAAACGGCCATTTTGTCAATTTTCTCCATCGTTCGCCTAGTCTAAATTTTATGAAACTTTTTTTAATTCACCCATATTATAGCAAATATGATCAAAATAGTTGCCTAACATTTTTGACAAGTCACATAATACACTTGGATTTTTCTACCTTTTCTGCTGTCTAACGTTCGTAGAAGGTTACTTCTCTTCCACGAATATAATGTTTACATATATACGCCAGACGTGAGAAAGTTAGTTAGTAACTTCTCAAAGGTCAGTGCAAGTTAAACCCTGGGCTCTTTAAATGTCTCTCTCCATGAACGTGACCGCAATCGTATCTGTGAAAATTCTTGCGTCAGTCAACAATTAAATAAATATATAGATAAATATTTCAAATGAACTTCTGTGAAGTAAACCACGTGGGCTGACATTTAGCAGCTACATTTTCTATAGCTAATGTATCTGACGAACGTTGAATATTGAATCCACTTTATTTTCACAAAGTCAATGAAAATTACTGATCTTTTGGATAAAATCATTTTAAAACGCAATAAACAAGTTTCTCATACTTTATATGTGATAAACCATAATCTTCAGGATGGCGTCCATGTTTTTCCCAATTTTAATCCCCACATGGCTATCAAGTAGTTTGTGGAATCTGAGCTTGATCATTGTTATGGTCACACGAGAATGACTCTTACTGAGAAGTGATGCGATCTGATTGTATTACACTCCGCAGTCGAAATCGATATACACTTGACTTCGAAGAGTCGAGGAATGCTTTCTCACTGAGGTTTTTCAATGAAACTACGAAGGCTTCCAGGCATACCACTGAAGTCATTGTTCTCACAGAGACCTACTATTTAATCTGTATTAGGTATAATAGGGCCTGTATGTTTTTAGAAGTATGAACTAGGTCAACCATAACGTATATGTGGTCTCACTGGACAAGAAAATGGTTTAATATATTTGGTCAACAAATGAAACTTAGTTCATGAAAAGGGCATTGGTTTTCTGTTTAAAGGTGGACAGGGCATGGATTGTAAAGGTATATTGTATATTGTAACGATGACCACGGAAATTAGTCAGGTGTGGATGGAAAGTGGATATCGAGAATTGTCTGCAAGCCTGCATCGGACGCAAATTTTCCATCAAAACCTTGCAGTTTTTAAAAGACTTTTAGCACAAGGCGTAATACACAGTTGCCTGATGGCCATTTCGGTGGAAAACATTCCTTGAACATTCAGGTGGATATCAGTTTTCAGATAGTCTGATCTTCTGAAACTTTTCCTTGAAAGCTGTAAAAAAATCATGGATTTCTTACACGATCGTTACACTTCGAACAAAAACCGATGCAAACCTGATACGAAAAAATGATTTTAGAGTTTCGTGTAAATTAGCTGGATATGTAGATTATTTATGAAGAGAAATCCCAAATAAACACGGCGAACCAAAGCTAAAATACAAAAAGGTATTTTTTCCTTCATTTACTTTCCATCTTTTTTTCACATTAATGGGCACATAGGGGAAAAGACAAATATTGTTGGCATTTGTTTGATCCACAGTAAAACGTATCGAAGCGTAACGTAGCACCTCTTCTGGGCAATGCTTGGAATTATATTATTTATTTAATTATAGTGTTTTACACCGGACGCGTCCAGACAAAATACCCTTGTTTAGAGCAGATACATATTCCAGTATGGGTGCTGTGATACGCGCAGATAAGTAACTCGTTGTGCTACCCATGACCCGATCTCGCCTCCAGTTTCGATTATATCACACTTTTCTACACTGGCAAAATCCACAAGCTATCAGCTTCCCCGGCAATTTACTTTCCAGTTTCATTCCCCGGGGTTTAAAAGCCTCCAAGCGGAAGTCAGTAAGGAGAATGTCAACCGCTGTTTTGCAGAAAAAGCTTGTTGGTCATTACAGATGTCATTTTCTTCTGTCAACTTGTTCCTCTCTGCGCACTTCATATATATGTTAACTAATATGATAAACATCTTTATTAATTTTATTTGATTGGTGTTTTACGCCGCACTCGGGAATATTTATAGAAAACTATATACATATAAACTTATATAGGTGAGTATATATGTCTCCGGCCATGATTTGGTTTTGATTTACCAGAAAGAAACTAATGTATATCCATTCTCTTTAAACAAATAACAAAACGGTGTGAGCGTATCAGGAATAGATCAGTTGTTGTTATAAGCCCATTCTGTAAACTATTAACTGATTTATTTCTTTTTCTAATGGCGGATTTCCGAATGTGAATTATGTTTGCTCCTCTTATAGGTCTCGTTATGTTCTGTTCACTGAGAATCTCATCAAATCTAGCTATTGCGTGGGACAACGTAGGCGGCTAAAATCGATTTCCCTGCAGTCAACAATTTCTATAGATAGTTCACTCCTCTTTTGAAGCATTCCATTGTTTTTCGAACCATTCTTTAGAACATAAGTTATAAACCAGAGGGTGGTTCACAACTGCTGCCACTTTTTAAAAATCTTGTGATTATTTTGTTTGATTGAAAGTGTTATTAATTATTAAAAAAGAAGAAAAGTGGACATTTTCAAAGTGCTTTTCCTAGCAAAATTTTATAGCGGCATCTCACCCCAGGGAGGTAAATTGTGGGTACAACAATGGTACAACTTAGGACAGATACAATGTGTTGGATTTTGTTTTCGGACAACTCTGTATAACGGTACAAAAATCTTTGTGAGCGGGGAGTAAATAATAAAAGCGTTTCGTTTCCATGCCTAAAAAATCACAATATCGGTGTCGATGAGCAACTAAATTGTTCCCTATGTTATGTTGTTGCAGTATGAAGCGGCATTAGCTATCGACGCCGTACACCTGTTTACAAAAACAATGCACCCTATTTTAAAGATGGATGGGAGGATGTTTCGTGAGAATACGAGATACAGCTTGACCAACAGTGGCCGGAACATGGGAACCAAGTGCATGGCTCACCCAGTCATGCCGTTTGGCCAAGGAATTCATCTAAAGCAGGCCATGAGGGAGGCAAGTGTGTACATCTTTGATCAGAGAGCTGTTCCTTTCCAGTGACTTAACACATGGCGTCACAGCCTCGTGTGCTTACACATGTAATATCAATATTTCACAATGGAGGCTTGACAAAGGGTCTGGCGCCCGTTTCAAAAAGCGCACTTAGCGATACATGCACGTAATATACATGGCGGCCAGTATTGTAGGTATTACGTCGCCATGATAGTTTCGTGAACGTAGCGCTATGTGCGCTTAGTGAAACGGGGCCCAGATTTCAAGTACATGAAGTATTGACATCATGCCTGAAGTTTCTTTGATCAAGATTTTAAGAATAATTATTATGAGAGCTTAGACTTTCTAATGCGGCGTATAATGATGTATGAGGATTACAAATTTAAAAAAACAAAACAGAAAACAAATACATAAAAATTCCATTCAAGTTTGCAAAATGTGTCAGATTTGGTATGAAGAAATGCTCTTCATAAAATTAACAAGATTTGAAAAAAGGTAGTGAGTATTATTCATTGTTCCAAGACAGATGAAAAAATGTATCATTTTTGTTTTTGATCAACGTTTTGCTGAATAACTATTTTGTTTCCTGAGCCTTATCTATTACATCCGTCAAGCTACAATACACGTCATTAAACTGTATTGAGTAATACCTACATTTGTGGATATCATCATATCTATATACGTATGTTAATCACAAATAGGTTCAATGAATAATGTCAAATTCCCCTTTGTCTCCCACCAGATAGAGTTCGAAGGCCTGACGGGCACGGTGTCTTTTGACGAATATGGCTACCGCAAAAACATAAGCCTGACCCTGATGGAATTGACCATGAACAGAGGAATGGCAAAGGTAACATGAGGGGCACACTGCAAGTGTTACCAGACATGGGTAGAAAAACGTATGGCTGCAATGGCTGAGCAACAGAATGGTTAGGAGTCGGTGTAAGCGTAACAAAAGCGCATGTTTACAGACCTAAGTAACAGAATGATTAGGCGTGGGTGTAAGTGTAACAAAAGCGCATGGTTACAGACCTAAGTAACAGAATGATTAGGCGTGGGTGTAAGAGTAACAATAACACATGGCTGCAGGCCGAGGACACACATCTCGTTGGGAGTGGGTGTCTTTTCATGCATTTACATGCTCAACCTCTGTTATGCCTCTTGAGAATTTTTCAGTGATTGTTAAGTAACAAGGAAATAATCGAAATTAGCCAAGAATAACTTGTTTTTGCCTTGCACTGGGGCATTCCCGGGAATGGAGACGCTGACATAGGCCAATATATATTTGTATGTGATTGGTCGCCGAATGTGATCGAGGGGAGACAACTCCAATCGTGACCAGTTGAAAAATTTTAATCTTACGTCTCAGATTTTGCGATTCACATGTGAATCATAAGATGTCAAACTCTGATGGCCTATCACTAGTCTTGTTTTGATTTATAATTTAAAATTTTCATCAATACGTATTAAGAAAATCGACATTTCCGTATTGGAATTTTATATCTAGATGAAGAAATAGTAAGGAAATAATATTTTTTTTACAGGTAAAAGACACAAATAAAGTTCAAACTATTATAAGATCATCCTTCTTCATTATTGAAAAGTAAAAAAATATAAGACAACAAATAAAAACCAATACTCCTGATGGGATTTTTGTGTATCTTGATGCGTTTAATCATTTTATGACTTTATGGGGAAAGAGGTATTTTTTTGATTTCTAGTTGAAATGACGCCATAAATATTTATTCTCTTTCACAGATTGGCCAGTGGCGTGGAAAGTTAGAAAAACTAAAGCCTCAAATCTGGCGACAAGAGAAAAATGACACAAGAATACAGCGCATAACAACAATATTGGTAAAAATTCAAATAATTACTTTCAAAACATCTTTTTAATCCTATATTTTTTATGCTATTCTTAAACTCTAACTATAGAATTTTCCTCCGGAGTTAATAGTTGAATGCATCTTTTTCCCACTCTTTTCCCCATAAGCTATATCAGTAAATATTTAGTTTCGCACATTTTCAAATAAAGAGCTATGACTTTTTGTTTTTTGTTCTTTTAAACCCTTATTTCAGACTGAGCCGTACGCCATGGAGCATAAGGCGCCTTTCAAGGATGGAAAAGTTCCTACGGGGAACGACCGCTATTATGGTTTTTGTATAACTCTAGCCGAAAAAGTGGCAAAAATTGTACACATGGACTACATAATACAAGTGGTTAAGGACGGTAAATATGGAAAACTGCTTTCAAATGACACATGGAATGGAATGGTCGGAGAATTGATCAGACACGTAAGTTCTCTTCATTTCCAAATCCATTGTTTTGTATAGTTAGG
Source organism: Liolophura sinensis (assembly GCF_032854445.1). NCBI lineage: Eukaryota > Metazoa > Mollusca > Polyplacophora > Chitonida > Chitonidae > Liolophura > Liolophura sinensis. The sequence goes on along the minus strand of NC_088302.1, from coordinate 37,560,649 downwards.
TACAGATCTAAATTTATTTGAGTATGTCCAGCAATCATGTACGCAGCCATTATACAGCCAGTTTACAAAAAAGACCCATGTTCATGGCATGGTTCTCGAAGACATATTCACCGGCCCCGATAGCTCAGTTGGTAGAACGTCCTCTTCGGGGTGTGGGCGTCAGATCCAGGGTTAATGCTGGGTCGGGTCACACCTTAGACCCCAAAAGAGGAAGTTGGAACTTCCTCGTTTGGCGTTCAGCATTAAGGGGATAGTGCAACGACTGGTTAACCCACACACAACTGGTGCACTCTAAGCACTCCTTCTGAGTGCTTTTGACTGAAAGATTGTAAAGTACCACATCAAACCTCAAGCACTCACTCACTCACTCCCTCGAAGACATGTTCGTGAGTGCATGCTCGTGCATACAGGTTCGTGCAAAATATCTCTGGAACTCTCACTGTTTTTCATGGATGTACATTTATTTTTTGCCATAAATGTCACAGATATCTCAGTGTAACTTTCGAAACCGATATACCTAATTTGATTTATTTGATTTGATTGGTGTTTTATGCAGCACTCAAGAATACTTCACTCATACGACGCCAGCCTGATTTGAACTGTGCATTATAGGTAGCAGAACAGATATTTCTATACCAGACGTTAACCATAATGGACATTCCTGGTCAAAAATACGTAAAGGTTACATTGATATTTTTCAGAAAAAAAAAAACAATTGAATTTTTAAGGCTCATATCACATATATTCAATTTGTAAACGTATGTGGGTTATGAAAGTACCATTATTTGTTTACTAAGGCAAATATTGAAAGCACATGTTCATATGTATATGCCATTAATCAACATAAAATCCATTAATCCGTATGTCTTGCTTCAGGAAGCCGACATTGTGATTGCGCCGTTGACAATAACAGCTATTCGTGAGACTTATATCGACTTCACCAAGCCCTTCATGAGTCTTGGTATCAGTATTATGGTGAAGCGACCAGAGGACCAGGAGCCCAATGTCTTCTCCTTTATGGATCCTTTGTCTTACGAGATCTGGATGTGTATTATATTCGCTTACATCGGAGTCAGTGTTGTGTTGTTCCTGGTCAGTCGCTTCAGTCCTTACGAATGGCACGTGGACGACGAGTCCGGCATAAGCAATGACTTTACAATTTCCAACAGCTTGTGGTTCTCCCTGGGAGCTTTCATGCAACAAGGTTGTGAAATTTCGCCTCGGTAGGTGTTATAACTGAGATTTAGATTTCAGATTCAGAATGGGGTTTTGTGTGAGATTCAGATTTCAAACTCAGATTGGGGGTTTTGTGTGTGATTCAGATCTCAGATTCAGACTGGGGTTTTGTGTGAGATTTAGAATTCAAATTCATATAGGGGGTTTTGTGTGAAATTTAAATTTCACATTCAGATTCAGATTTCAAATAGAAGTTTCAAGTTCAGATTTCAGATTCCGATTCAGTTTTCTAAATTTCACAATTTAGATTCAGATTTCAGATTCGGTTACATTGCATCCGTCCCAACATCTGTGGGCTATGGGGAAACAGTATTACACAAAGTACATAGCAAAGATGCCCAAGAGTGATTAACATGAGAGCCGAAAATAGTCGTCATCAACAATATTTGCTCTATTAAGTAAAATTAGATTCGGCAAGGGAACATCGTATTCGGCTAAAACTGGATCCATTCCAAGGTAGATTAGAAACTATGGCAGTAACGGTTCAAGGGAGACAACCCGTACCATGCAAGCATAATGTAGAGAAGTAATACAGTGTGCAATGTCAGCAACGACAAAATCAAAGACAAGCAACAAACTGTTGTCTATAAAAGGAGGTTTATGAGCTTTGTAGTTATGATAATTAATTTGCTGAAATTACATCTGTCGATCAACTGGGCTGACAAAGGTTTAGGTTTAACCCTGGAAGTCTCAACACCAGCTGTTATTCACCTTACATTAGCTGTGTAATTTCATTTAACTTACATTTACTTATTTGATCAGACCTCTTTGGCTCCACTTAACTGATAAATACTTATTTGAAATCAAATGTTTATGGAAAAAACTATTGCCTTAAATCAGTGAAAGTTCGTCAATGACTTGCCTAACTCTAATGGTTTATTCCGGGCACTTCCGTTTCATCCACTGATAAACTGACCTCCATTGTATTATAATAAAATATTTTTGAGTATGTTTTTAAATAAAAGAATAGAACAAAAAATGAAATCATTTATAGGCCGAGAGAATAAATCAACTGAGAATAGAGAACAGTATTGCTCAGAATTCAGGAGGCATTCATTCATTATAATGAATGGCTTGTTCAGCTTAAAGCAATACGGGACAAGCTGTGTAGTCCAATATTCATCCTTGCCTTTGTCATGACGTTTTTGGTCAAAGTACTCAAAGTGACAAAGTACTCTTGCATTACAAGAATAATCAGGCTACCTTGGACGCGAATCACCACTGAGCGAAAATGGTAACCTCATTCCAATTATTACCAATGATAAATAATGAATTATGCAAATTTCTCATGCTCCAGTCGCCCCACTGTTTATCTCACTTGTCGCCTTGTTGCAGGTCGATATCGGGTAGAATTGTAGGCAGTGTCTGGTGGTTTTTCACCCTGATCGTGATCTCGTCCTACACGGCTAACTTAGCGGCCTTCTTAACAGTGGAGAGGATGTCCTCACCCATAGAATCAGCCGAAGATTTGGCAAAACAGACTGAGATACAGTATGGCATTGTCAAGTCAGGCTCCACCTACGATTTCTTCCGTGTAAGTGTATGTGACAGCCAAAAATCTGCATTGGTATCAGAATGAAACGGTATAGTAAACATTGATCGGCACTAGGCCTAATGGAAATTTGCTTTTGCCTTCGTACACTCGCAATACGTTAAGACAGGTATTCCAGAAAAAGAGGGCAAAATTTGAATTTTAAAGGCTTATACACATTTACAGTTTTCCAACTGTATATGAACTATGGAAGTATTCTTTATTGAATTGCATATTTAGGCCGTGATTAGAAATATTCTACTTATTTGACGCTGGTCACATACTGAAATGCTCATAACTCACACATGGACACCTAATTAATAATATAATTATGTTGAGAACTGAATTCGAGTTTAGATGGGCAGATCATTACACTTTTTCATCAGATCGTACTTTATGTTTGTTTTCCAGCATTCAAAAATTGCCTTGTACCAGAAGATGTTCGCTTATATGACCTCCCAAAACCCGTCAGTGTTTGTCAGCAGTGAGGCAGAAGGTGTGCAGAAAGTAAAGGATTCCGAGGGAAAATATGCCTTTTTACTGGAGTCAACAACGAATGATTACTACAACCAACGCCAGCCCTGTGACACCATTAAAGTTGGAAGTAATCTTGACTCCAAAGGGTTTGGAATTGCTACACCGATTGGATCGGAAATGAGGTTGGTAGAAAACTATGCAATGTCTAAGACTAAGACTAAGAAAAGCTATGAATTTCATCAGATATCTGTCTCTTAGTTTCAGAAGATATTTATCTTTAGGTTTCACAGGATATTTAGATCTTAGTTTCATCAGGGGTTTTGATCTGAGTTTCATCCGGTGCCTAATTGTGAGTTTCGCCAGCCGCCTAGCTCCAAGTTTCACCAGTTGCCTCGTCCTCAGGTTCATCGGGTGTCTTGCTTTGTATTTCACTCGATTTCATCCTGACCTTTTGACCCATAGGTCCGTTTGGAAAATGATCTGAATAAATGCCAATCGTTTCGTTTTAAAGATAACACAATAGGTAGTATATGACCACAATGTCAGCTTATGAGGCGTACAAACTCAACATTTCAGAGACCATTTAACCTTGGCTGTGTTAGAACTGCGAGAAAACGGAGAGTTGAGACGAATGACTGATTATTGGTGGAAGGAAAAAGGAGAGTGTAAGATGTTTGATACAACGTTAAAAAGGGTAAGAACATTTTATCAAACTATGCGTTTTGAATGAATAAATGATTATGGCTTAACGCCACATCGGCAATATTTCAGCCGTATGGTGGCGACTATGCGTTTTGATACAGCGTCTTATTAAAAGGTATTTGAATTACAACTGTCTTCCCAATGACTAGTTTCATTTTCAAAGGTATGTAGAGTAGATATCACGCAACATTTCACGCACGTTAAAACTAATACAATTAAAGCAAATAATGGAGAGGCGGGTTGGTAGTGGTTGTGGAAAGCACAGAAAATTTCCTAAAGCTTGCCCAAGTTTGTCACAGGTTCGATTTCAGCTATCCACCGAGTTAATTGCGCTAGTTTCCGCGTATTCTATTCCGTTACATCTATTGATATATACAAGATTGCCAATATGCGACTGAAAATTTGTTGAGGTTAGTTCGAAGTCTCCTTAACACCCTCCAAAATAAACACAATAAATATCATAGCTATGTATAATTGTTTGGGAGGCCTCAAGTTATTTTATATGCAATTGTTATATACGTTAGGCAAAAGTAAGCAAAGCTTGGCGCAGGTTACTTACTATATTATGAAGAGGAACATTTACTTACTCACGTGATTACATATTTGTTTATTTCCAGGACTCGGGTCAAAATTCGCTTACATTAGGAAATGTTGCGGGTATATTCTACATTTTAATTGGTGGGTTGATTCTGGCGGTATTTATGGTACTGACAGAACTCTTGTACAAATCCAAAATCGACTCTAAAAGAATGAAGGTAAGCAATGGTTCTTTCTCGCGGGAACATTAAGAAAAATCATTTCATCATGTAATAAAAGAAACGAAAGTCAAGCGTTATCAACATGTTGGCAAAGTGGATGTCATAAAAGAGCCTAATAAAAGATGTATCACAAATGTCAAGTTTTTCCAAACTGAAATGTGCGATTCATATAAACCACCTGCGTAAAAGAGTTATGTTAAAAATAATGCTTATTTAAGATATAACTATAAAATTTAATTTTAAAAACAAAAATTTAAAACAATGATCGTCGATGTATTTTAATAATGATATTAGCAAATAAAATTTTAGTCTTCCAGAGCGCTAGCTAGCATTTCTTGTCAGATCCGTTGAAGCGGTCTTAAATGATAAGTATTTTCTTGGTGATTGTTACTATCTTTGTACCTTTTATTCACGATAGAAGTAAAATAAAATAGCGGTTCTTCTTCTCTTCAAACTGATATCATTGTTTTTTTTTCTTAATGGTGCTATCAAGTCGACTTAAAGAGATTTTGGATTTGTGTTTGCAGACAACGTTTGCATCTGCGCTTCGTTCTAAAACGAGGCTGTCTTTCCGTGGAAAACAAGAGAGTGAAACCCCACATCAGCATCAAAGCGTAAGTCAGAATAATGCGACCACATTTATTGTGTAGTCAGCTGGTGGGGAAGAATAACAAACGTTTCCAGTCAGCTTTCAACAGGTCTATCTTACATCTCAATCACCTTAAATCCACCACAGATGTTTCATGTCAAATATCATTTGTATGTTGTTGTATGAATTGCGGTGTGCCAATGTGTAGTTTAGTTCAAATAATGCGTCTGTCTTCCATATTGAGACAATTTGTTTTTTCCAGCTCCCCTAACCTAGGACAGATTTGTACGAAGAGGATATTATATCGCCTTATACGGCATGTCGCTAGAAAGATTGTTAGGGATTTTCATGAAAAAAATGGCAAAATTGAAGACCAAGTTGGCAAAACACATTGTCTATTCCATAATCAGCAAAAGAAGGCAATTTTCTCCCCATTCGCTGATTTATTATTTGAGTGAGGTGAATTGTAGATTTATTGTCTTCCCTACAGTACTCCTATACGGCCCCGTCTCAAGTGATAAGCCTGGATGGATACGCCACCGAAAATACCCACACACAGGTCTGATAGCGGAGAAGCTGGAAGTATACGAGGGTCGGTGTATATAAAGTTAAGGCAGACAAATCACTGCTGTGTTGGATAATGTGATTTCAGAGTGGAAGGGTGTGTGAAATCATTTTGCATTATCTCAACGTGTAGCATAATCCTTGACAGCAATTATTAGTTATATGGCCATAGCGATGACAACTGAAGCAGTGTTCCTAGGCAATGCAGGTTAGCACATAAGTAAACGTGTAAGACAGATGTGCTTCTGTAGCATTCCTGCAGACAAACGATATATTCGCAATAACTGTATGGCTGTTTGTATTTCCTCACAACATGTGTCATAGTCAAAGAAAAATCTTTGTATGCCCAAGACGTGTTGAGGCTTCTTCGAATAATTTTATCCGACATTTCAGAAATGTGAATATATGTAAAAGAACCAAACATGCATAACATACGACATTTTCTCACTAATATTCACAGCTGAATAAACGCATATTTTCTCATTAATCGTGGGTCCCCGTTTTGCCCTTTGCACGCATCCACAGAGGTAAATGTTTAATTGTAAGTTTGTTCACGCTTTCTTTGTGAAAACGTGGCTCACACCTGGAGATATTATCACAGAATTGATACCCTCTAAAGCAATAATGTGAATCTGATTTAGTGTTTTGCGGTTTGTTGAGCTGTGTACATTTCTTTACTGTGTTAACTTCATGTCTACAGAACGAGGTTTCAGTCTGGTTTGGAATCATTATTTCGCTATTGTATGCTACAAGGAATGTCCTCTTTTATTAAATTTACTTGTATTTTGTCATGCATTTGGTTATTCACTTTAACATGTTTTTTTCTTGTCTTGCCTGTCTCTGCCAACAGTCATACATCCAAGCTGTGTTTACCATCCATGCTAGCTACTTTGCATAGGCGTTAGTCGCCATGTGGTTTCACTGTTGCCTACGTCTGTTTTCAACAGTTCTGTGTTTCTATATGCATAGTACATAACAATACAGAATCGTGCAGCTGCTGTCTCGAGTTAAAGTTTGAATCATACTTGAAGATAAGTTGTTTGATTACTGGTTTAATTCCTATTAATGGCAAAACTCTTATTTGCGCATATTATACTGGATCTTATTCTTTTAGCATGTACCCGACACCGATCGGCTGAAGCAAGGTTAATTTTCCAACGTCATGTAAAACTATATTGTAGAGAGTGGTTTTTGATGCCATTAGTTTTCTGCATTCCTAAATTACCTAGTTAAATTACAGTCTGCTGTAACAACTGTTTAACTAATTGTGCGAATTCTTATAGAGTAAGGTACATTGTATTTACACAGACACAAAATGCACGTGTTCTTTAAGTTTCACAAGGACTGTTTCTCTATGAATGTATGAAATGTCTTGATATATTTATCTCGAGTTTTTTAATTCAACAGATTTTATTACCAGTTGACTGTGTAATCTTACTTGTATAGAAAAGTAAAATCTTCCACCAAGTCAATTCTATCATTAGTTTTACCGTTAAATGTTCAAAAATATGTTCTTCGTTATTTCCACATTTGTAATATACAGCGCCAATCATCTTTCTACATGACGTATGTGATGCTTACCTTCTCTGTCGTAATACTTAGGTTCTTCAGGGCTCAGTTGATTAGCGGATTAGGGCAGCGTAATGGCCCAGGAGTCTCTCACCAATGCAGTCGCTGTGAGTTCATGTCTAGTTCACGCTGGCTTCCTCTCTGGTCGTACGTGGGAAGGTGTGGCGGAAACCTGCGGATGATCGTGGATTTCCGCCGGGCTCTGCCCGGTTTCCACCCATAATAATACTGACCACCGTTGTATAGGTGAAACATTCTAGAGTACGGCGTACACCAATCAAATAAATAAATAAATAAATCGTAATACTTTTGTGGCCAGCCATCAACTATGTATTGTGCTTTCATCTGCACCCTTTCTGAGTTCTGTAGTCTGTTATCTGCAACCAAGAGAAGGCAGGATCATTTGTATGTTATTTGTACTCGTACTTAATCTTGCTTGTATCAAAGGCTGAAATTCAGTTATTGTACACACGACATGTGCGCCACGCGATTACCAGAATGTCTCATGTCGACACAGTTTTTATCGATGCAATAAAAGTCATCAAAAACTTCAAGTTTGTTGTGGTCTGTTTACAGTGTTTTCATGTCATTGTTTATTATGTGCGACAACAATGCAGCAAGTTTAGTACCTGTAGATCAGTGACGTCGAATAAATTACAGTTAACATCACAGTACCTTTTAAACCTAATTCTGCCAAGGATTATTGTGCTAGGAGATCACTGTTTAAGTTGCTACTGTTGCACATTTACATGAACAGTTAGAATAAAATGCTAACTGATGTAAACTGACAAGAGACCGGCATTAACCAGTTACGCGTGGGTATATGCTACCACATTGGAGTCGCTGTTCATATTTCCATGCTGTAGAGGTTTTTTTGTGGTGTGTGTGTTTTTATGATTAAGAAAATGAAGGATCGACATTTCTTAACAACTTACCTAGCATGTAACTCTCGCAGCGTTACGTTGAGGTAGCCATTATGAACCAGATTCTTTGCTGGTCCGATTGAGGTTTGAGATCAGCAAGTTTGTCAAATACCTGGCGAAGGTTTGTCATATACCTGGCGAAGGTTGTCATATACGTGGCGAAGGTTTGTCACATACCTGGTATATATGGCGGATATCTGATTTAGGTTTGTTATAGTCTGTTTCTTTTAAACTGTCGCCTATGTTCATCTGTGTAAAATCAGTCGTATTCACTATCGAAATTGCCTTTTCTCAGTGACTCCTAACACCACCAGCTCTGCGCATTGATATGTTGTACTTCCAAGTTTCGCACATACTAGGTAAATGTGTGTCAGATAACTGTAAAAGGTTTTTCAGATGCCTTCCAAAGACGTTTCAGATACCTGGCAAAGGTTTTTAGATACCTGGCGAAGGTGTGTCAGATACCTGGCAAAGGTGTGTCAGATACCTGGCGAACGTGTGTCAAATATCCGGCGAAGGTGTGTAAGATACCTAGCGAAGGTGTGTAAGATACCTGGCTAAGGTGTGACAGATAGAGCTAAAGTGTGTCAGATACCTGGCGAAGGTTTGTCGGATACCTGGCGAAGGTGTATCGGAGATACCTGGCGAAGGTGTGCCAGATATCTTACGAAGGTATGTCCGAAATACCTGGCGAAGGTGTGTAAGATACCTGGCTAAGGTGTGCTAGATAGGGCTAAAGTGTGTCAAATACCTGGAGAAGGTGTGTCAGATACCTGACAGACGTGTGTCAGATACCTGGGAAACGTGTGACAGATAATTCGCGAAGGTGTGTCAGATACCTGGTGAAGTTGTAGCAAATACTTTTTCCATTTCTGTTTTACTTCACCTTTCCTGTTTTATGACAAGCGTGTGACTAAAAGGTACTGAAGCAAGACTATACCTGTGTTATCAATGTACAGGTTATAAAACCGAAAAAGTGGACCTTACTCCAGCCACACCTAAATATCGTTGTTTATATTAGATACTGTATAATGGGGAAAACCATTGTGCCAAAAACGGATCTTAGGAAAAATTCTTCAACACGGTGCTAAAACATCAATTCAAAAAATATGTAACAAATGTAACTTTCAACCTGATAATTAAAATACCTATTACCCATAGCATGACAAGTTATTGACAGACGACCACGTGTGCTCTCAAACAGGATTTATGTATGCTTTCGGTGTAGTTGTCACATTTCAGTGTATCAGCATACGTGAATTCTAATTCATGACAACACTTACTTAATACAATTTGACCTATATTATCACTCACACAAGTTTCCATGATAAGAGCTAGGGGAAATAATTCAAAGCAACTAACACTTGAGTTATTTCCCCTAGCTCTTATCATCACTTCTGAACATCTCCTGTTTAAATATTAAGGAGGTTGCGCATGAATCTATCCAACTGAGCCTTGTACAAGTATATTTTATTTTATCCCATAATTTGCTTGTGTCAGTGGTATAACATCAGTGATGAAAATTTTCAGTATTCCACACATTATGTAAATAAACCGCAGTTTTGATTGGCCAGCTGAACTTTCATTGACACGCTTATCCAAAAATACAAACTCCATACCGGACGGACTACTTCTATTGTTTGTGGCCGTGAAAAATAGCCATGCTAGCGAGAGCTTACTACACCGGTTTCCACCGGTTTCTTGGTACCAAACAATTCACTTTTTAGGGCACCTAATAGGCATAAAACTTATCTTCATGAAATGTGAAAAATAGCAAAAGGTTGGTGAAAAGGAAATAAAGCGCTCACGAACACGAGTTCAACGACAGCAACATACCTCGGTATAAGAAATTTTACGAAATTAAAAACCTTCAAACTTGCATTACTACTTTGTAGCGCACCAAAGAGTTGTCTCGTGTGTGAGCTGGTCTGCAGCTAATGTACCTCAAAATTATTCTTAGATCTAGTTCATCCTATTTGCCACACCAAACGAGATAATTTATCCCACTGTGCCATTTAGGTTCAACATCACGTTTGCCATCACACAGAAAGTTCAAAACAAAGTCAAAATCAAGCCCTTTGAAACATCGTAGACACTGTTGCATTCTCCAAGTTCCGTGATAGTCAGTAAGACAAGCAAATAAGTTTTGAGATGAATTGTTCGCGCTGAAAGCCTAAATTTAAATACTTCCTTCAGTATAATATCAAAATCACCGCACCCTACAAGTCATCGCTTGATGTCAGTTACCATAAAGATATGACCTAAATTTAGGTCACAGTTTTCGAGCCAAATGTTTCGATATATGAGCTGTTATTTTCGAAAAAAAAATGTTCGCCGTCTTTTTTGCAAACTGATGCACTGTGATATGCTTTCTGATCACAGAAATCACAGATTTCCTCAGTGTTTTCTAGAACCATATTTAGTGAAATGTGTGTTTCACATGTATCGATATCATTACGCATCTCATTTACATGTACATACTTGTCAAAGCATATAGACGTTGTCCTCACTATCAACCATCAAAAACCATTCAAAATAAATTATGGGATAAATAGGATATGCACTTTCTGACCTATTACATCAAGTTTATTAAGCTCGTGATGTAATTTTTATTTGTTCCTCGCCAAAGACTCGTAACAAATGAAAATTACACCACGCGTTTAATAAAATTTATGTAATGGGTCACTCATTGTGTAATCCTCTATTTGTAAGAACTTCAAAACTGAACACATTTCAACGGATTGTGTGTAGACTTCAGAAAGAGGGATTAATGTGCCTATATGTTAAATGTGATGACAATATAGCATTTTGAGTTATTCTAGACCACTGTAATATTTTTCATCTAATTCTACTTAAGTCATGACAGCGTGCTTAGGGGCGTGTGATTTGCTTCTGTTTACAGATAGACCGTAACTGACTGAGCTAAATTTGTCAGTTGTCACGTTGTCGTTCCTGCTGAGGTTTTACTCTCTTCGTTCTACTTGCTGCTTTGCCCAGCTTTATCATATAAGCATGTTGTGACGCTAGCTATTTATATGCAAAAAAAAACTTCCTTTCCAAAATATGGTGAAATATATATATTTTTCAGTTACTTGTATATTACTTTCTATCCAAAGTTTCCCTAGTTAGGTTTGGAGCTGCATGTCGACATGTAAGGTGACAAAGGTTAGGGTCTCCCGTCGTGAACGAGAATAGAAAAAATATTCAGCTAACAAGGGACTGAAGTCTGACTGAAGGGACTGAATATTTCTTAAGTACATGTACTTAACACTCTGGGTTATTCCCCTTGCCATTGACTGACATTCGCCATTTAGCCGAAACAGAACCTGGATATTTTACTGTGATTCCCAGCTGAAAAGCTGAATGTAGCCTATAATAATGTCGTGACTCCGATAACTTGCATAAATGAGTTCTATAATTTCGGTCTAGTTAAATTATCGCCAGGGTTAAAGTGTAAGTTAACTATACGAATGTTGGAATTTACGCTAAGGTTTCCACAAAACGGAACTCGTTTCAGACCACAACAGTGTATCCGAGCTGAACGAATGCCTTTCATTTACAATTTGCGACGATTTTTTTTGTCGATCTGCCACAGTGGGACACCAGTTTGGATAGCTATATTGTACTAAATGTGTGACACGGTCTAATTTGGATTGCTGTAAGAATGGGGCCTCGGTTATAGGCCTAAATACGTGGAACAAGCTCATTTGGACAGCTATGTATAAGAATAGGGCTCAAGAACAGCTATACGAACGTGGCACCAGTTAATGTAGACAGCTACGTGTGCAAGAGTCTGGCAACAGTTTGAACAGATATAAGAATGGGGCACCCGTTTGGACAGATATAAGAGTGGGGCACCCGTTTGGACAGATATAAGAGTGGGGCACCCGTTTGGACAGATATAAGAGTGGGGCACCCGTTTGGACAGATATAAGAGTGGGGCACCCGTTTGAACAGATATAAGAGTGGGGCACCCGTTTGGACAGATATAAGAGTGGGGCACTCGTTTGCACAGATATAAGAGTGGGGCACTCGTTTGCACAGATATAAGAGTGGAGCACAGTTTGGACAGACGTAAGAGTGGGACACCAAGTTTGACAGCCAACTGCAATTTCAGTGTTTCGGGATTTTCATGTTTTCCTATGACATTCACAGTCAAACACAGGAACGTGTTTCAGATTCATATATAAAAAGAATTGTATTACCGGAAGCTGCGGTGAGTAGCTCTATTATTCGTTGTGTGAAATTTGTGACATGCTATATTTAAGTATGGACAATTAACTTAACCGGGGGCCTGAGTGCAAGAAGGCGTTGGCTTTTTCTGGGATGCCGCAGATGTGGTGAATTTCGGTTTCTTTATATATATGGCGGTGAGGCTTATACATATTCTACGTCTTAACCTGCCACGGCATCTAAAGGATGTTTAATTCCGAACAAATAGTCATAATATGTCAAATTCCTCATAATGTAAATTCATTGAATAAGTTCTGTATTTACGAAAAATAAAAACAAAAACAAAAACATTATTTTTTAAGAGTCTGCCCATAATTGATTTTAAGTTTCGTTACATATCTCGACGCCTGTAATTTGCGCGCCATCACGTCTAAAACCCTTTACCCATCTTTTCTTTGTCACAGGATCGTTAAAAACCCTTTACCCATCTTTTCGTGGGTGTCACCCAAGAGGAAACAAATCTCGGAAGTATAAGCATCACTGGCAGGTGGAAGAGCATCGCCTGGATTGCTTGGCAAACCAATTTTATCGATGACAGCGGCTTCAAAGTGAGTTAACAAACTGAGTGAAGTGGGGAAATTGTCCTGTCAAACAATCTCAGTTCTTCTTACCGAGACTGGAAAAAGCACGATCTCACGTAGCACCGTTAATAAGTGTCCTATAAACAAACCCTAAGTTAAACTGGTGCGGTTTAGTGGATACAATACAAACGTCAACTGTCAGCCCCTTCCTGTTTCTCTTTCTATCGCGTGATCTGTCAAACAAAATGACCATCAATTCGACTTTGATTCAAGTGGGAAGAATTGAGTTCAAGCCAGTACTTATTATAGCATACCTATGATTCATGCGATGTGTCGGTTCAACAACTGGGACCCTTGAAACCCAACCAAACAACAATGTGAGCAATGCAGGAGCTAAGCAATAATTTGAACAAATCATGAATTCAACAAGAACGTGCACAAACTGGGATTAAATCAACAATTGAGCAATGCAGGAACTAAAAAGCAATGTGAGCCATACGGGAATTAAGCAACAATGTTAGCAATACAGGGAATCAACAAGAACGTGAGCAACCTGGGAATAAATCCAAAATTGAGCAATGCAGAGGCTGAAAAACAATGTGAGCAATACCTCAACAAAGCAACAATGTGAGCAACATATAAATTCAACAAGATCTTGAGCAATCTAGGAATATACATGTATCAACTACTGGACAATACAGGGACTAAGAAATAATGTTAGCAATGCAGAAACTAAGAAATAATGTCAGCAAATGCAGAAACTAAGAAATAATTGTGAGCAATTTAGGAATCAAGCAACAATGTGAGGAAGAAGGGAATTAAACAACAATGGAAGCAGTTCAGGAACTGATCAGCAATCGAGCAATACAGCAACCAATGAACACTGAAACCAACCATTGAGTTCTAAGAACGTTTTGGTATAAGGGACCACAGCATGAAGAGTAAAACCAGAGAGACAACGATTGTGTGACAGATAGTCACACATAATCAGTGAAATCCGGTTTCTTGTCAATTTATTCCTTAGTTAAGGCTTTATTCCAACAGTTCATGTATCAATAACTAAGCAATAAAAAAGCGACTTAAACTCCCCCTAACATCCTAGCTTAGGCAGAAATAGGTTAAAAAAGAAGTGCAATGGTGGTAATTGCTGTTTACCAGGTATAGAAATACACATGTTCCCCTGTATGTCTTCTTTGTGTTGCACTGGCTTTGACGAGGCCACGTCCTAGTGTCACCGGGTGAGGTCGTGGAGGAACCCAGTTTTCTAGCCTATAATGATCAGACGCCTTGGCTTCAATTTGCCATCATTCAACTCAGTCTTGACATTCACCCGACCATATCATTAAAACTCGCATTATATTTGTGGGAGGCACCGCAGATGGTGGCTTTGTAAAGTATGTCAAATAAAATCCATAGAAATATCAATGCTTCCAATGGCGTAGTTCTTCGCTGTGACGGTCGGCTGTCCACGGGAAACTCCAACCCTGGACATTACTGGGAAAAATTGGCGGCACCATACTGTGGTAACCTGCCCACAACACTATCATTTCACAACGCCCTTATTAACTTACCACCTTGGACGTAATCATACAATCTCTGAGAAAGCACTGATCCATTCTTTGCAGTTTTTTTAACTGAAACAAGAGGCTTGGAATTTTTGACAAAGAAAGAAACATCTCAGCCATTCCAACGATGATAATATGCGTTATAAAAACAAGTTAAATTGCCGAAGCTCTTGTAAGAATATTCATAAATTAATGTAAAAGTGCGTACGAGATTATATCTTGTTTGTAAGCCAACTCCGTGTTCCCTAGCAGGCGATACCACTGCCATAATTGGATGCTCTACATTACTTATTTTAAAGAGCGGTCCAAATACATAAGGATGGAGTATAGACATCAAGTTGCGGTAGATTGTCTCATTTCACATATCCCCCATGGAGAGAAGTTGGTGAAAAGCCATTACGTCAAAATGAAGATAGCTGGAATTCGTAAATGGTTTGGATGTTTTATCGGGCAAACGTCTCCGTATACGGACAGCTTATGTCAACCAGACATGTAACTAACGGAAAAAGCCTTGGTGCGAGGTTGGGAGCTCCGGACGATCGCTTGGACTGGTTAGCTTAACTAAAAGTGTATCAGGATGGCTGTTGAATCTGGCTGAAGCACCTAGACATCCGTGTAAAAACACTCAGATCAGGAAAACGTGTTGACTAGAGAGTATTCTGAGATCATGTTAGTTCCCATCCTTGTCTGAACCTTTAATGGGTGAATTTATCTGGTCAACAGCTCAAACAGCTTGTTAGTGTGTTCTATTAAGGGGGAAACTGGAAAGTGGCCGGTTAAGATACATGTATGTCGATAAAACTAGTGAGAAAACAACTTCCGGCGAAAAGTTTCATAATTGTGCCAATGAGTACATGGCGCAGAGTACATGTCCGAGGCAATTTGTCCAAGCTGGACTTTTTTAAAGTAGAGGACAAACAGTATTCAAACATATGCTTAATAGAAATTTCCAGATCATAAATTAAGGTTATTTTTACGATGCGTAACAAACGCGCATAACAAGCGAGAAAAATAAGGGCAGTTTCCAAGAAAATTGGAAAGCTTTGAGACCCGCCATATTGTGAGCGGGTTGTCGCCGGTGGTTAACTCTGATGCTCGAGGGATTGGACTCAAATACATATGCAGCTAAATATTTTTAAGGTTATCTTGTGCTTTCACTTAAAATGAGAAAAAATACATGTGGTTGACTGTGGAACATAATACATCACCATGTCACTTCACAGAAGACATGTACACGGTACATTTAAACCTGGAATTTCTTAATCCATATCAAAGCCAAGTGTATCATTAACGAGATCGGCGGTACAAGTATGATATTCTTCAATCGAATCAGATGTGTGTTTCAGCGTACAAAACACTATACTGGAATTTTTTTTGTAGCCCTATTATTTTCCACCACTCCCAGCTACAAACCACTCACTACCAGTACCGAGAAGCTCTTTAGTACTCTTGTTCAATTAGCGGAGGCAAAGACCGAAATCAATAAAAAGTCACAATTTCTGAAGTCCGTCTGTATTCGTTAGCATTTCAGAACCGTTAACATCAAACCTACTTTTGACCGAACGGGAAAATGTTTTACGGTCCTTTCAAAATTTATTACAGACTTACCTATTACAAATATAAGAGTATTTATTATTAATGTTTGCACTGTTTTGAATGAATTATCCGAAATTTGTATCTTGCAGAACAACTGCTTTATATATCCAAACTGCGATGTCAGGTAAAGTGCTTATCCCTTCATTTGTTTACAAAGGTTTGACTTTTCACGGAAAATTTGAGTTCAAGTATAAATAATGATTTACGGATAAGTTTTGAAGTATTCTGGGTAGGTGTCTACACAACCGAAAAGCAGAACAGTAACAACCTATCCACATGTGGTTCTAGTGCATACTAATATTTTAGTTTAAACTATCCTAAATATGAATTCTGTGATGTTTTGGAGATATGTAGATTGAGTAATAATCATATTGAGTGAATAGACGATATTGTATAGTACAAGGAATGAGCAGTACATGATATACAACCAACCGAGACAAACAAAAGTCTGTGATTTGTCAGTCCTGAGTTTTCCCTCATTATTCTGTACTTTTATGTCAGATTTCCTTCAGGTGAGCGGAATATGGTTGACACTAAGAAAACACCAACACCTCATGTACAACCATGCACACAAAACACCGCAAGGAATTTAGACTAAAGGACTAGTTTATATACTTACACAAAATTTCGTTTTACTGTTTGGAGAGTTGCACTGCGAGGTCTCGATAATCAGTACTTCCCCTTGTTAAGCATAAAGTTATCAGGTAGAGTTGTAATCAGTCGCTATAATTAGTTGTCTTGGCACTTAAGCATCCCCGAGGCCTAGTTCCTTTGTATTGTTTTAATGTGATTACATGTACATATTAAATGTGATGACAACACAACATTTTGAATAATTCTTGACCTGTGACGTCTAATAAACGTCACTGCATTTCTCTACATAATTCTCCGTAGGCCATAGTGCTAGGACGTTTACGTTGATACTTTTTTTAGTATTTAAATGAACAGTGAAAATAGAATTGTGACTAAGATAAACTGACGAGAAACCGAATTTCACCTGTTTTACGTGTGACCATTTGCCAACTATCACACTATCGTCTCTGGTCAGGTCAAGTACTGGCAGTTTCCAATAAATTGTTACTGGGGTAGGCCGCATATGTTCACTCAGTTTCATATAATATTACAGTGATGTGGCAATTTATACTGTGTATCTACTGAAAGGCTACAACACACGTGTATTAATATCATCAAAATAAAGATGAAATCAACCCTACCGGTAAACCTCCAAGGCAAGATACGAATGTCCAAATGATGCAGATTCAACATATGACAGAAATGTGAAATTGATTCGCTCTCTTTGCCCATTGTTGTGTGACAGTCTGCATTGCTATTTTTTCACTTTCATATCACGCAACCCCAGAACATTGCCGTGGTGGCAAAAATTAAGACTGGTAGTTTATATAAATTTTTGCAAACCCTGACAGAAAATCTATTTCAATTCATAACAATCACACCTTACAGACTGTGTTTGCATTTCTATAAAGTATTAACCAATGAAGGGGGAGTCAATGAATAGGAGAGGCGCTGGCAAATTGGGTAGTAAAAGCAGAAAGCATGTTTGACAAATACAAAGGAAAATGTTTTATTCTTATCGCTTTTTAAGTGTCCTCGTAAGTAAAGCATTTGCGGACATATTGACGTGCTTATAACTTGAATCGCCGGCATTGTAAATCAGTATACGGCGTAATGCTAATACCAGTCTATTAAAGGACTGCTACACATTTGTTGTCGGCGTAATGACAGCCTAGGCGTGAGAGAAAAAGGGATAGGATAAATTCAGGAGATTCCTTCATAAGTATTTAGTCTGACAAGAGTGGAATTATTACCAAAATGACTTACTGGGCGTGAAGGGAATATATATTTGTAGGAGTAATCGCGCTATGTAATTTCAGGAAACATTCCTATTGTGTAGCCACTAAGGAGAGACATTTAAGATACAATTGCCAGTGTAGGTGTAGATGTCTATCGGGATATATCTAGAGAGATAAAGGAAATCCAGCTATGTTGAAAGTCGTGGTCTCAGTGCCCTCACGTTGGGGAATTCCGATAATTTAATAGCGAAATAAAAATGTAATATCCAAACAGGCCTAAACGCCTGTAAAGTAAAGACTAAGACAAAGAAAGAATACAAACGAATCATAATTCTAAATGGCTGGATATACCAACTGTTGGAAATAAAGAGGGAAAATACCTTGTCTTCAGAATGTGAAGAGCCTATTATATTACTCTGAAAAATGGGATATTTCCGCGAAACGGCTAAACATGACAAAAATTATAATAGTTATATTATATGGTACCCAGAACTTAAACACTTTTAAGGGACATCTTTCATAAAAAAATATGTGGAAAACACATAGAAAAATAAAGTTGCCAATGCCAAGTTAAGGTCGGGTTTCTTAAAAATCTTACAAAAATCTGTTAAATCTCAGCTTTGTACATGTTAGTTTTTAGGTATTCTCCACTCCCTGATTTTAAGTCTTGAAAAGACGTGATGGTAACTTAGTACTATTAAATTGATGCTTTTAGGTAATTTTGTACTGTGAGTATTCTAATCTGTCGAATGGACACCATCACACTGGATCCACCACATAAATAGCTGTAACTTAGAAATATATGTGTATGTATGAACATTTACTGTAGAGAGTAGACAGCGAGTCGTGGCCGAGTGATTGAGACGATTGGTATTAAATTATTAGGACACATCAGGTTTGGGTTCAATCCCAACTCTGGACATGGCTTTTGTGGATTAGTTATACACAAAGCACCGTATATACAACTCTTGGAGTCTACTGTTTACCTTTACGTCTTTCTACATGTACTTTCTGGGGTAGCCAAAAATATATGGTATTAGTCATGATAAAGATTTTATCTGAGAGGACATAGTATGTTTCTATGTCTAATTCCGACATAGTATTTTTTGTAAGCAAATCTCGCCAATTTTGGGGACAGTCTATGTGGTGTCCTTTGTCAGGAACAGGCGTATTGGTCATCAGTGGGAAGCGCAACTTCAGCGCAGATATATCACGGTTAGATGGATATATAGAGATAACGTAATGTGAACAAACGTACTGGAATTTTGGCTTCGTGAGTACAATATTCGCCGTTGGAAATTTCCAGTAATTAGGTACACTATGTCTAATTAGGGCAGCTTTTTATTAATTGCAGTATGTTAATTAGTAATGAATTGTTACCTCTGATATGAGACATATCATTATTGTGCTGTGACAACTTTTGTTCAAGAAAATTATTATCCGTACAATACTTTGATATTTTGAAATTAGATATTTTTATTTTGGACAAGCTAATGTTGAGAAAATATGTAGGTTTGGACACTGTGATTTACCTTAGTAAATTACACATTTTGGGGAAAGTCTAATAACAGTGTGATTGTAATCACGAATGAACAATTGTTTGTATAGTCTCCATTAGTGATGTGAAGAAAATGTCTACAAATATCCAAAACCTCGTAGAAAAGCAACTTTGTATGATAGGAAAGAATACAATAATAAATCACCCACAGATTGGGAAAGAAAGCTTTCAGAAAATATTTCCCGTGTTCAGCTTTTTAATAAACGTTATTCGCAAAGTAAACAGAATATCTGGTTAAGTAGAAACTTGGTACGTGCCTGGTTCGCACCAAGTGACAGTTGTGAAATCAAATGGCGGGAAAATCTAATCATTCATCAATCGTCTGGTCTGCTGTTAAACTGTTGGCGCTGTCGGCCGCACGGACTTGTTAAATACCCCAGGTCACTCCAGCCGAACTGGTCTTCTCAATTCCTGTCCCAGTGAGTTCTCAGTAGATGCAGATAATGGCTGAACATCATTTTCTAATCAGGTGTATACGTGGATCATCAAATCTTCGTTTACGTGCTTAAATACACACTAGGCCAATAAGAGTGGAGCTAACCCCTAAAGCTTAAGCCGGTTTCCCAAGGCTGTCTCAGACAGAAATTATTGGAGATGCTGCTGTATCAGTTAACATGTGCATGCGAAAGCCACGTTCGTACAACCAAGACGAATATAGGCTTACAGGAGTTAACATTTTCAACACTGCTTTAAATCGAGACAATCCTTCAAGACGAGCGAATGAAGTAAAATCGGTAAAAGTACAAACAAAGCAAAATACTGGCCGCCTTCGTATAAATGAAATATTCCTGAGTAGAGCGTAAAACACGAATTAAACAAATAAATACCTAAATATGCATAGACATTGCAAGGATTTTGTTCGTGTAATCTCCAACAGAAAATCTGTTTCCTTTTGTGAGATCCACGCCATATAGACTGTTTTTTGTATTCCCGTGTAGTATTTTTCTTTTAGAAGAGGGAGCAAGAAGAAAAACTCCGGGGAAGAACGGATGGGAGAAAAGTTGGCAAATTGGACAGTAAAAGAAGGCGACACAATTGACAGTCATAAAAGAAAAGTTTCATTCTTGCCGTTTTATGAGTGTTCTCATGAGTCAAGTATTTACTGACATATTGACATGTTCATAACTTGACTCAGTATACGGCATAATCATAACACCTCTCTATTACAGGCCAGCTACACAATGGTTGTCGGCGTAATGCTAGACTAGGCGTGAGGAGGAGTGGTAAAGACGGGAACAGGATGGGATAAATTCAGGAGATTCCGTCATAAGTATTTATTATGACTGTACTCGAAATTACTACTGAGTGGGAAATTAATGGGCATGAAGGAAAGGTTTGTTTTGAGTGGAATCACTACTTAATTGCCTTGTTGCCAGTGTTTATCATGCATGGAATACTTAGAGCAGAAGTCGAGCTGTGTAATTTCAGGAAGCATACATATTTTGTAGTCGACTATTAAGATGCAATTGCCACTGTGGACGTAGATCTATGTCAGGTTATGTCTGGAGAGATAAAAATCTAGCAAGGTTGAAAGCTAAGATTTAGTGCCCTCACTGTAGAGAAGTTGAAAAACGGGGTTATTGACCATATTTAAAGAAAATGCTAAGATGAAAAAGACAAACAAATAAAAACACACATCGTAATTCTTAACGGCAGAGTATCAGTTGTGTTAGTATACATGAGGAACAAAAGGGAAAATTACTTGTCTGCCGAAAGTGCGAGTTATATCATATTGACAAATGGGATATTTCCGCAAAATCACTCAAGATGACAGGAAATATAAAGGATATATGGTATAGTTTACCAAGCTCTTCCTCTGTGAACCGACAAAGTTGAAACTATGTGAAAATTGGAGATAATTTTACAAATGCTAATTAAAGGTGAAGTTTGCTTAATAACTGGAAAACTCTTTCACCTATCCGCTTTCGTATATATTTAAAGAAGATATTTTATATCTTAAAGAATTAAATTTACAATATTTCTTTTGAAGTTATTTCCACTCCCTGTTATATGACATCATGGAAAGTCAATGTACATCTAGTTACTTGCTATAAAATGGAAGTTTTGTTTTGCGCCTTTTTTAGACGTATTTCTTTTTTCTTAACTCTACATTTTATGTTAACGTAATTAATTGTTCAGTATATTTAGTGTGGTAATCGGTAACTGATTGAAATAAAAAAATGTTTTGTTGTATTCAGTAATGAATCAACGGAGATATGTGAATTCATGAATTCACAGTTCCATATACATGGTAATGTTTTGGACTTGCGTATAATCCACAAATTCTCTGATCATATGTGCTATGTATGTACTAATCTGTATGTATATTCTCCTCCAGTTGGGCCATCGCTGACTGAAGAAGTCCTACAAATAATATGACCTGTCGAATAGGATCACAGGATTGAAATCCAACTTTCGACGTTTTAAGCTGCGGATTTAAATCATGAGCGTTGAAAGAAAAGACTAAGCGTATATGTGTAGCAATAAAGAGCCACATTTAAAGTTTAAAAACTTACCGTCATTTATATGATGTAAGATAACCGATATGCCACAGTTCAAAGTAAGTAAAACGCCCACGTATGCAAATTCGAACTGGTTACTATGCTCTGAGTTTAAACCAATCAAGGGCGAGATATTTCTATCACCCGAGAAGGCGTCTTTTCCGCTCTGACGTCACCTAGTTCACCATTTTGCCACATAAAAGAAGTGTTAAATCGGCTGTTTTACTTCTGATTACGAAACATTTTTGATATACTCTGATATAAGCAAGAAACGGCTAGTGGAATACGTCTGGCGTTATTATCGAAGGTCTCCGGGGACCACAATGCGTGGCCTTCGGTTGTAATAATAAGGGGTACGGTACTTCGCATGACAAAGGAGTGTCTCGCCTCTAATACTGGAGAGCGTACAGAACGAATGATGTGACATCGTGTTCTCTGTTTTTCTGAAATGGCATATCCCACGGCCTCGTAAGAATTCCAGAATAAAAGTTGAGTTATAGATTTACAAAGCCTGTAATAAAAAAAATACCTATGCCGTTTAGGCCTGTGTGGAGCTTTGTTCTTGTTTATATTTTTGTTGTTTTTTCTTTTAAGCGACTGACGGGTTTTCTCCGGTTTCCTCAGCCCCTAAAACTAGCGTTTCAAAATGCTAGGATGAAATCGCCGAATAAGACAGGACAAGCTCTTCCATTGTCGTAAGCCAAAGAGAACGGCAAGAGATAGGCGTGTTAGCAGCTTCTTCTGTCTTCCTTTCCCAAGAGGCATCAACCGCCAGAAGCCATTGCGTCAAGACGGAGATCAATAAAAGGCGTTGAAATGTAATCACAGGAACAAGTCAGTCTCATCCCATTTCCCTGAATCATGAAAACAGGCGTTCATCTCATCTTAGCCACGACAATTCCCATTTGAGATTCGTGAAACTGACACCATCACAACGGAACCACCACTTCAATAGCTGTAATTTAGGAGCATATGTGTACGTATGATTTAATGCTGGGTTAATGCTGGCTTACCACAGAAAGTGGGCAGCGAGAACATGTTTAGGTTCTATCCCAACGCTCGAGAGGGTTTTTTGCGAATTTTTCTTTCATACTATATTTGTGTAGCCGTGGGAAAAATTAGCGAATTCCACAAAAAAGAAAACAT
The DNA here is from genome assembly GCF_032854445.1 of Liolophura sinensis. Classification (NCBI taxonomy): domain Eukaryota; kingdom Metazoa; phylum Mollusca; class Polyplacophora; order Chitonida; family Chitonidae; genus Liolophura; species Liolophura sinensis. The sequence goes on along the minus strand of NC_088302.1, from coordinate 37,537,369 downwards.
AAACACTAAGCCTATGCAACTTTGTCATCTAATGATTACGTTTTCCTTTTTTCTTTTTTGTCCTAGACGACGAGAAATACACGTCCTTGATATTATAAAGATTTTGCCTTAGATGATAAAATATGTTATTAGTTTTGATGAGTTCAAGAGGGGGTCGGTGTTTATGGTGGTGTGATTTTAGGTTGGTGCCGTGGAGTGGTCTTACATGCTTCAGTGGCTCTTGGCGAACATTTGGATTGGTTCTACGGGATATCTATCTGGCCTCAATGACACTTACACGTTGAACTAGTGAGGTACTGTTTTGCCCAGATAACGACACCAATCAAGGAATAGGTATAACTTTAGGATAACACGCTTCAAATTACCGATGTAATTTGTCAAAAAGATCTCCTGCATCTAGATAACCATGTGAGGCATTTCCTATACAAAAGCAGAACTTCTGTACATTTACACCTACGTACATCTTTTTTTTACGTACTTTTCCACATATTTGTTGTTCAAAGGACTGCGCTATTATTATACAGTTAGAAATCAATATATATAATTAGAAGGTACTTTGACACATACAAACTGTGTTTCTTAAATCTTGAGTATCTAATGAAACAAACAGTTTGTCGAATTCTTCGAGAGTTTTTAAAAGGTTATATGAATTCTATGCGAACTACGCTCCAATTCGGCGTACCCGGAAGCTTGTAAAAGGAGATGCAGTCATTATCTTTTAAATGATATCCAAAAGGAAATGAAAGTATTCAAGTAAAATCATTTCTTTCAAAGAATGTATCAGTCATTGATACTTTAAAGTCAAAACAAGGGAAATTGTTATCTTAGCTGTGCTTTGAGTTTTAGCTGCTCAACAAAGGACGAGAAAATGAATTACTATAATTGTGTGAAAATATCTGCAAATCAGCCCCACCCAGCATTAAAAAAAATTACGTCAAAACTTACCAGTTTCACTTGTGCCTGTTCAAAAACTGAACACAGCGAATAGAAAATGAGGTCCGGTGGGCGATGGTTTGGTAACCTTACTCATCAAATGCTTAAACAATTACAAGTAAATGAAATACACTGATGGTTGTGCAAATGTAGCTATATCAAAATCAACACTACTAAAGAATTTTACGTTAATATTACAATAGTCTCTTTCTTTTAGAGAGTTGCCTATATTCAGCTGTCTGTAAAATCAGTCATACTCGTAACAAAAATTGCCTTCAGCCCATGGCACGTAACAACACAAGCTCTACACATTGATATGTTTGAAGTTCACATTTTGGCAAGGAATATGAAGTTGAACATTTTTTCTAATTCATAATGTTAAAGCCCCTAACCAAAGTTCCGAGGGCAAGAACGCATTGCCTCGGGTGACGTCATAATTATTAAAAAATCACTGGCATGGTCAGCATGAGTTCAGCATGTCTTGACGTTGGGCGACACCTTTCACCTAAACTGCTACCGATTTTACTGTAAACCCTGTTTCTGACACTGGCACATTTGAAATTGTTTACACGTTTTAGTAGGAAATAACCTAAATAAATGAATTTTATTTTATCTCTTGTAGTTATGATCTCACGGCAGTATGGTTTTAAACGTGGATGCTAGGAAATTTTGTTATAAGAAAGAATGTAGTCTATTCGATGAGTGTAGCGTAGGCTGTGTTAATACGTAGAGTTTGTTCTAACGGTATGGCTCACCTATTGTAAAAGAATTTACTCTTCACGCCGATTTCCCAGGATGCCACTGGTTTTTGAATAATTATGTCGTTACCTGAGGCCATGAGTTCTTTTCGTCGAAACTGAGCTTATGCAGTTTAACATTGTGACTTAAAATAAGTTTTCTAATTTCATTTTCTTTGCAAGAATATGGACTTCCGACAAATCCATATTTAGAGCTTGTGTTGTTACGTGCCACTGACTAAAGGCAGTTTATGTAGCGAGTATGACTGACTTTACAGACAACTGAATATAGGCGACACTCTAAAAGAAATAGACTATAGGTTGGCCATAATGTTTTACCGGTGCCTGTGTTAACACTGAGAAGAAGGAACCGAAAATGAAGTCGTTTCGTCGATAGCTTGTTTGCCTTGCTCATCATCTCAGGCCTATAGAGAATACTCCACATTGGCTGCACATTTACGTCAGGAGATTTTGTCATGTACGAAGGACACCCTCACAAACTAAAGATTTGAAACATGCTTTTATCATCAAACGAATTTGATCTCCAAATTCAAACACATAACAGTTTGAAGTGATCAAGTTTTATTGAGGGTGTGGGTGGGGGTAGGTGGTGATGGGGGGGGGGGGGGATGGATGGTAAGAGTTTCTCAGCACAAGTGCATACTTTAGGAATCGGTAGCACTCAATCAGACTATGTTCTGGAGATGCTCCCCATCAAATCTGTACAACTGTACAGTTTATTACACTCATGAAAGGTATACTGGGATTGGTATTCAGTGTTTCAAGTCTCCAGTGTATGTATACACTCATTTGTGCCTTCAGTTCGAAGATGACTGGTAAACCAATAATTACAAGATATCTCTATATCCTGTGTCGGGCTACAATGGACGTGATCTCTAACCATACCTTCTCTCTACACCGAACTATTGTTTAACATCACTCCCGTATGAATAACCACTTTAATTTCCGAATTCAATCAGTCTAATCGAGAGCTTACTACTGTATTATTATAAGCAAATCTGGCCAATTTTGAGGACAGCCAATGTGGTGCCCATTGTCAGGAATAGGCGTATTGGCTATCACTGGGTAGCGCCACTTCTGCGCTGATATGTGACGCTTAGATGAATATAAAGACAACGTAATGTAAGCAAACTATGTCAGAGTTCCGGGTTATCATTTTGGCTTCATGGGTACAATTTCCGGTGATAGAAAGTCCCAATGACAAGGAACTCTAAAATCACACGGCTATTTATTACTATTTCAGGTATATTTGGGGTTGTAATCAGTTGTTGCTCAAATATGAAACGCACACAAGAAAGTTTGCGTGACAAAAAACATTGTCATACTTTGAATTTTTTAACTTTTCTTCCTTAAAACAAGCTCGTGTTGTGAAAATATGTCGATTTGGACACTGCAATATGGTTAAGTAGAAACTTGGGACGCGCCGAGTTCGCACAGGGTGACAACTGAGTAAAATGAAATGGAAGGACAATGTTGTGTTTCACTCCTGTTAAACCAGAGGCTCCTGGTCATTATACGGTTTTAGCGCACACAACAGTTTATTGGTACATGTATATACTTGTGTCACACAACTTAGTCACCTACATAACACTGGACTTAAGAATTAAGCGGATTCCATCCACATTAGTTTGATAAACAAAAATATACAGGTAGAGTCATGCATGGTGACGAAAACACGAATTCGTCAGTTCGTGTCTGTTACATGCACACACCATTGAGATTTGTCCAATACATTAACGCTGAAATCCGCTATAACCTTCAAGAAAAAAATGCAAATGAGCAAATGAAGTACAACTGATCTTTATTGGAAACAAAGCAAAATGTGAGTTTCACAAAGTTACAGTATGCGGTTACATTACGTTTCAGTTCGCAGCGCAGAAGCTCCACAGACATTGAAATGCTGGCAGTGTAGGAACAGTTATTACAAGTGACTTGACAGAAAATCCACTTCTATTCGAAACAATCACACAATATAGACTGTGTGTGTATTTTTGTGTAGTAATCTTTCCTAAGTACGGAAGAAAGGATAAAAATCTAAAGAACGAATTGGTGGGGAACTGGCACATTGGATAAAAAAAATGAGACACAGATGAGTCACAAATGAAAATGTTTTATACTTGCCCAATCTTGCGTGCTCTCATAAGTCAAGTATTTGCTGACTTATTGACATGTTTATAACTTGAATCTCAAGCACTGTGAATCAGTTTACGGTGTAATCCTAACACGTATCTATTACAGGACAGCTACACAATGGTTGTCGGCGCAATGCCAGTCTTGGTGTGAGGAGGAGTGGTAAAATGGGAACAGGATGCGATAAATTCCGAAGATTCCGTCATAAGTATTTATTCTGACAGTACTAAAAAGTACCACAGATTGGGAAATCATTGAGCATAAAGCAATAGTTCGCCTTGAGTTGAATTCTCACCGAATTGCCTCGCTGTGAATGTTGACCATAAAGGGAATAGTTAGAGCTGTAGTCGATCTCTGTAATTTCAGGAAACTTTCTTATTCTGTGGTCGACTATTAAGATGCAATTGCCAATGTGGACGTAGATCTATGTCATGTTATGTCTGGAGAGATAAAAAGTGTAGCTAAGTCGTGATGTAAATGTTCTCACCTTTGGGAACGTGGATAATGTAATAGGACAAAAATGTAATAGCTAGACACGTTAACACACTTTTGGAGAAAAAACAAAGATAAAAAGATAAACGAATAAATACAGATCATAATGCTTAATGGCTGCGGTGACCACCTGTGGGAAATAAAAATGGAAAATTACTTTTCTTCAGAAAGTGATAAGCCTGTTATATTATTCAAACAAATGGGATATTTCCACAAAACGACCCAACATGACAAGAATAATGGTTATACTGCATTAAAAATCACTCAAGACGACAAGATTTACGATGGATTTACCAAATTCTCACAGTTTTAACCAACATCTTTCACAAAAGCTCAGCATATGTGGAAAAGAACTTCCACAAATCATAAATACATAGTTTTCTTAAAAACCCTACAAATATATTTTACCTGTAAACTTTCGTAGTGTTGCTTGGAAATATAAGCTTTTTGATTTTTTTCTTGAAATGACGTAAGGGTATCTTTTTAATATTAAACTGTTGCTTTCATCCCATTTTGTGCTTTATGTATTCTAATGTGTGTTTCCATGTATTTTCACTTCTCTAATGGGGCCATCGCTGAAATCGGCGTGGCAGAAGTATGGCCTGGCGAATGGGATCCCAGGTTCGACTCCAGCTCTCGTCCATTAAGCTACGGCTTTTAATCACGAGCTTTAAACGACAAGGCAGTGGTTTTCTTCGGTTTCTTCAACACCTATCCATGACCGCCGGTACATAAGTATGGGTAGGATGAAGTCGCCTCATAAGACTTGATAAGTTCTTCCTTTGTTGGAGGAAAAGAATGGCAAGAGACAGTCGTGTTGGCAGCTTCTTCTGTCTTCCTTTCCCAAGAGGCATCAGCCGCGAGACGCCATTGCGTCAAGACGGAGATCAATAAAAAGTGTTGAAATTTAATCAGAGGAGCTAGTCAGCCGCACACCAGGGGCCTGGAGCATGAAAACAGTTGTTTATCTCACCTTAGCCACGACAATTCCATTTGAGATTCGTGAGACTGAAAAACTGTAAATTAGGAGTATATATATACGTATGAACATTTCTCACAAAAAATGGACAACGGATCTAGTTTATAAGACGATCGTCGTTAACCTACTAAAGCACGGCAGTGTTGGGTTCAATCCCAGCCCTGGACACGAAATATGCCGCCTCTTATAATGTCTGTCAGGCAGTCGGGAGAATTAATAAACAGTCGAATAAATAAATAAATTCCACAGGTATAAAACTTATAGACATGAAGACCCGTGTAAACTTTTTAAAAGTCACAGCTCATGTTTCCATCTCTCTACAGTCTCGGGCGACAAGAAATACGGATTTTATAAAGAATTTTGTTTAAGATGCTTTAATGTGTTTTTACTTTTAACGAGAGCAAGGGGGCGGGGACGGGTGTCGGTATTTATAGCGGAGTGATTGGAGATTGGCGCTGCAAAGCGGTCTGATATGCTTCATTGGCTGTTTGCGAGTGTAGCATAACACCATCTATAAGTTGATAGGGGTGTCGGTTTCTATGTGATATCTATCCGACATCATCGACAGTTTCACGTTGACCGCAGTCGGACTAATGAGCCCACCGAATCACTCAATAAATAAACATAAATTTTGTGACAACGCGCTTCAAATTACCGCTGTCAACTCTCAAAATAATGCTATACATGTACATATCCACGTGACCATTTTTCCTATACAAAAGGAGAACTTCTGAGAATCCACACCTACGTACTTCTCTACTTTCCCCCAAATTTAGCTGTTTAGAAGATAGACGGTTTTACTACACGGCTAAAATCAATAGTTTTTCTTTAAGATGAGGGATTTCGTCACATACCAAATGTATTGCAAAAATCTTTAGAAATGTAAAGATCCTTTGAACCAAGCAATCTCTCGGATTCTTCGAGAACCTTTCAGGTTTAAGAGAATATTATATAAAAACTACGAGTCAATTAAGAGTGTGTGGTGTCATAAAAAATTGATATGCAAAAGGAAATGCAGCAGTCTAAACGACAAACATCTCCTTCAAAGCCTTACTTAGCGATTCATACTTAAGAGCCAAATCAAGGTAAAGGGTTATCTCAGATGTGTTTTGAGTTTTAACTTCCACTGTTTTAGCTTCCACTGCAGGCTGTGTAAATGGCTATAAATCAGTAACACACCAATAACAATTTTTTTCCCACAAAACTTAATAGTCTGGCCATATTAAAGAAACAGAAGGAATAGGAAATGAAGTCGGGTTGTCGAGGGCTCGGTAGGCTTGCTCATCACCTCAGGTCAATAGAGAACGCTCTAGATTGACTGTGGCTTTACGTCATGAAGTTGGTAATGCACCTGACGAAGGATACTGGTGTTCTTTGGGATCTAAAGAAAAGGTTTTCATGTTACCGTATTGTGTATTAGTTGTGATGACAGAAATGCACCTAAATTATTCTGAATTAGTCTAAGGAGTTGTTCTTCGCATCGCTCCACATTTACCTGATTCTACTTCAAACACTGGTGTATGGGCGAATACATGCTATCATTTGAAAATTTACATGAGCACGTAAAACGAAACTTTAACTTAGGTAAATTGACAAGAGGGAATATTTCACTGGCAAAGTGTCACCATATTTGCCAACTGTCACCCTGGTTTTAATGTACAATCCATATTTTTGTTTATATTCTGTACATTTGTTTAACTGATTAATGTGATTGTGGCCAATAATTAAAAATAAGCTTGAGAATTTATTTTATTTGATTATTGTTTTACGCCGTACTCAAGAATATTTCACTTATACAACGGCGGCCAGCATTATGGTGGGTGGAAACCGGGCAGAGCCCGGTGCAAACCGACGGGCATATGCAGGCTGCTGGCAGACCTTCCCAAGTTTTGGCTGGAGAGGAAGCCAGCATGAGCTTGACTTGAACTCTCATCGACCGTATTGATGAGAAGCTCCTGGGTCATTACGCTGCGTTAGCGCGCTAACCAACTGAGCCACGGAGGCTCCAGTTTGAGTATTGAACCACTGCCAAAAGAACGAATACCTAACTGAAGGAATGTATTGTTACCTAGAGTTTTAAACGTTCTGACGTATGTCCTGCGTTATGTTCTAAATCGCGAATATAGTTCTTTGACCATCATAATCCCTCACCTTGTCTTTTACTTTGACGAGTGTTTGATTCACTTAATGCAGTTTTTAATTGGGTCAAAAATTCGTGGGCGTGGGAGTTTTAAATAATTTAGTTCAAATACACTAGGTACATCATTTTGGGATTCACTGACATTTGATCAGACTCTAAGCAGAAGGTGGTCTCCATTAGCAAACCATTCACTGATCGGATCACGTACACGGCTGTACATCTAAAAGATCTATGCTAGGCTTGGTATGCACTGTTTCAAGTTTCAAGTGTATGTATACACTCATCTGTGCCTTCAGTTCGAAGATGACTGGTGAACCAATAATTACTAGATATCCCTATGTCCTGCGTCGGGTTACCATGGACGTGATCTCTAACCATACCTTCTCTCTACACCGAACTATTGTTTAACATTGCTCCAAAATGAATGACCACTTTAATTTCCGAATTCAGCCAGACTAATCGAGAGCTTACTACTGTATTATTATAAGCAAATCTGGCCAATTTTGAGGACAGCCAATGTGGTGCCCATTGTCAGGAATAGGCGTATTGGCTATCACTGGGTAGCGCCACTTCTGCGCTGATATGTGACGCTTAGATGAATATAAAGACAACGTAATGTGAGCAATTGTATTAGAGTTTCTGCATTGCCATTTTGGTTTCATAAGTGCAATTTCCGGTGATAGGAATTTCCAGTGATTAGGCATGCTGTTTCACTGCGGTGGGCTAAAACCACCCTAATTCAGGTTGTCTTAATTTATGATGAAATGTTACCGGAAATATGAGACTTATCATTATTGTGATGTAACATTTGCCTGAGATTGTAGAGAAAAGTGCCAGGATAGAGAAAGATGTAGACTTGGACATTGTGATTTTGTCTTAGAGTAAATTAGATAATTCTGGTAATTGTAGGAACGGTTTGTTTTAGAAATAAATGGAATCAATGTTTGGGCAGTTTCCAGCGGTGATGTTAAGAAAATATCTACATATCACAAAGCATCATAGCAAAACAGTTTTGCATGATTGGCATGACAGGCTCGGAAAAAAGTTCCAGAAAATGTTTTTCGTGTTTAACTTTTTATTAAAAGTTATTCACCAAGCAAATATAGTATTTGGTTAAATAGAATCATGGGACGTGCCGGGTTCGCACAGATTGACAACTGGGAAAAATGAAGTGGTGGAAAATCTAATCATTCGTCAATTGTCTCGTCTGCTGTTAAACCAGAGGCTGTTGGTGTTAGGAATTTGTGAATACCCCTGGTCACTTGAGCCGAAATGGTCTGCTCAAGCCGTTCCCAGTGAGTTCTCAGTAGATGTAGATAACGGCTGAACATTATTTTCTAATCAGGCATATAGGTGGATCATCAAATCTACGTTGTACGAGGTTAAATACACACTAGGCCAATATCAGTCGGGCTAACACCCAAAGCTTAAGCTGGCATCCCAAGGCCATCTTATACAGGAATTCTAGAAGACGCGGTGCTGTCAGTTAACATGTGTGAAGGTTAGGACTGCGATACAGCCAAGACACACATGGATTTATGACAGTTAACATGTATGAAGGTTAGTAGTGTAATACAGTCAAGACGCACGCGGGTTTATGTCAGTTAACATGTGTGAAGGTTAGTACTGTGATGCAGGCAAGACGCACGTGGGTTTATGACAGTTAACATGTGTGAAGGCTAGTGCTAGTGCTACAGCCAAGACGCACGTGGGTTAATGGCAGTTAACATGTGCGAATTCTGGCACTGTTATACAGCCAAGACGCACGCGGGTTTATGACAGTTAACATGTGTGAAGGTTAGTACTGTGATGCAGGCAAGACGCACGTGGGTTTATGACAGTTAACGTGTGTGAAGGCTAGTGCTGTGATACAGCCAAGACGCACGTGGGTTAATGGCAGTTAACATGTGCGAATTCTGGCACTGTTATGCAGCCAAGACGCACGTGGGTTTATGACAGTTAACATGTGTGAAGGTTAGTACTGTGATACAGCCAAGACGCACGTGGATTTATGACAGTTAACATGTTTGAAGGCCGGTGCTGTGATACAGCCCAGACGCACGTGGGTTTATGGCAGTTAACATGTGTGAATGCTGACATTGTTATACAGCCAAGACGCACGTTGGTTTATGACAGTTAACATGTGTGAAGGTTAGTACTGTGATACAGCCAAGCGAAGGAATTGGGGAACACTACTGACCTTTATTAAGTTTCTGAAGAACTTTCCCACATGTGAAAACATGTTGGGAAACAGGTGGTTTTCATCAAACCTTGGATTGTGGCAAACGCCTACATGAACCTCGTCCATTGCTTCTTATTACCAATGCCTCACTTTAGCAGTGGGAGTAAGAAGGTCTATTTGAAAGCAAAATTGAGACTAAACATCATATTGTTTACTTTGCTTTTGGTTTGCAGCAATTTACAATGATATATATTGTACGTGTCTGCTGAGGTAATTCCTTTAAGCCGTGTTTCGGCTCAGCCCAGTTGAAGTAATCTGGAAAGTTTTTACTGTTTGCTCTGATTAATGAGTTTCATTTATATTTCATGAGGATATCTACAATGGAGAAAGGTTTTTTACGTAAGTCCAGACATCTAGAAATCTCGATGGAAATAAAAACATCAGCCAACTCTCTAATTTCTTTTCGGAGGAAAAAGAAACAAAAATAAAAAAGGACATGCATACTAATGCTTAGAAAACAAACCGTGGAAATGCCAATCAAACTTTATAATGGCTGGAAAATTTGCATCGGCCTGTTATTATAAGGCCTCTGCATAGAACTTTCTGTCTTTCCATAATGCTTCATGCAAAGTAATATTGGATGACACTTAAATATAACAATTACCCTCCCTAGTTTAGTTTGATTTGCAACATACAGTCACCCCAAATGTTGGACAAGCACTCCACTTGAAGATTTGCGAGGACATAGGGGGTTATTCACGGAGACTTCATAGTGGGAATGACGAACTGCTGTGTAAATAAAACTACACTGTGATATATTGTCTCGGTCAGGAATTTATCGGAAACATGCTCTAGGAATATGTAGATTTTTAAGACATGTGTCTAGACTCTTTTCATGTGTAAATGTATTCGTGAAAATTAAACCTTTTATTATACATAACTCCGTACACAAAATTAAGTATTTACCCTGATAATATATACTTGGGAAACGAGAGAAGAATAAACTCGATACAAACTACATGCAGTAAAGTGAAAATACTGGAGAATTCTTATTTACCTGTGTCAAGATTTGATAAAGTCACTGTGGATGGAAGATGTTTTGGGTGTTTGAAGCGAACTTCAAAAACATTATTCGTATGTCTATGGGAAGCCGTCAAACTAGTTGTTAGCAGGCAGAGAGACTTTCTGTAAGTCTGAAATTGCGCCCATTTTTAAAAACTCGTTTTATTCAGTCATCTCATTTTTTAAAAAATACACAAGATGATTCACTTATGACACATAGTGCATGCCATTGAAGATCAATACAGAATATAAATAGGTCGGAACTACCAACGTATTGATCACGTCCACATTTGTGAAGAGAAATCAACAGAGCGCTGTCAACACTCGAAAAACATCACCAACGTTCGCGCTCTTGTGTGAAATGCTTTGACTCAACAGTATATCAAACACGTTAATTCTATCACAAGAACTTTGTCCATAATCACAACACTAAGTGGACATGCGCTCTGCTGATAAAGCCAACCGGAGACATTCTTGATAAATTTCTCAGATCTGTCTCTTCAATATTAACTTAAATTTGCCCACCATATCATTTTGAAAAATCTTCTAACTTTGGTTTTACTTACGTTATATTTTTTTTCTTTCTTTGTTTTACAGAAAAGTTTACAAAAATTAGCAGATGAAAGTTGTGAGTGGGGAAAAGAAGCGACTGAATATGCAACCAATTTATTTACGATTTTATCGCCAATTAAACTGTTTTGTACTGTTTATCATGAAATTCTTCATGGATTGTACACCCATTACAGCTTTAGGCCTCAGTTGTTTCGAACTTTGATTAAGTCGTTGTCGACTTCAACATTTAAGAGTATTTTTCTGTTATGCTCTCTTGCATCTTGGCACTTTGAGAGTTTGATCCCCTTTGACAGAAACTTGCCAGACAACTTTCTAAGGTCAGCAATTAAAAGCACCGGCAGAGCTATTAATCAAAAGACTTTGGCAACAAAAACACACAGTTTATGGAGACAGTTTTTATTTGCTGACAAGGCCCATTATCCGGAGTCATTAACTGTTTTGATTACAAACTTCGGGTGCTCTGATTGGGCTGGATGTTTATTAACCTCCCTTGGCTTTGCCGCGAACACGCCAGGCTTATCTTTAAGGTTCACTGGTCTCTTAGCTTAGCTTCACTCAACACTATTGGATTTGTCAAGAAAACGACTTTATAAATTGCTCTATATTTAGACGATGTGCTTAATTTTGTTTCTTAGGGCAAGGTTCGATCCTAATTGTGGGAAAGAAGATGATCAAAATCTTTTTAATTTACATAATAACAAGAATTATTAATTCCATATGATTAAAATCTTGACCACAATGAATATTATTATTGCGGCAAACATTAAAAGGCATGGAGATATCATATGGTTCATCTATCGCTAGCTGAAACAATGAGTTATACAAAGTATGTTATTTCACGGAGTATTAACGCATTGATACATACAGTACTTTCCCGGATTATGATTTTTTTCTTTTTGATAATTTTTTTTATTTGATTCGCCAGCAGCCAGCATGAGGAGATTCCTCTTGCACCTGGACTTGGATTTGTGATCACGTACAGTGATAAGTAAAGGAGACTGTGTAGAAATAGTTATTTGATGTAGATAGCGGACCATATCTGGTACAACAGGCCAATCTTTCCCACACGTTAAACGTGTCAAGGTCCCTGTTCGCGGCAAAATGAACCCATTAAGGCTACCTTCATTTACGACCATCCCTCCGACGAAGGTTGTTCAGTTGCTTCGGTCAACTAGTATAAAATAGAGTTGTAATTTGGCGCTAAAGATCTGCAGTAGAAGTTCATTGGGCTGGTCGTCTCTTGTCCGTCGTCCTCGGATCGTGATAAGTCTGGCACTATAACACGAGGTGCGTGTTTCGCAGATTCACCAGACTTCTACATATGAGACGAATCGTGAGCGTTACTTTCTTCCGTTAAACAGATAATTACTTCAATTTCCGAATGAAGTCCTTCTTATTGGAGATTTTTAGTGATATTCCCACAAGGTTGTCTGGATTGCGGCGTGAAGCCACGCGGGTGTTATAAATCTGGCATGGCTGCCATGGTTATACGTACTGTATATAAGTTGATCTGTCAGGCCCTTGGCGCCAGGGCTTGTAAAACCGTTTTACTGTCCGCGTACAGGTCCGATCTGAGCCAAAACCAGTCAGTATCTTTACTTGTCCAATCTGCAATAGACCAAAAACTTTTTATCATCTTATTTATTTGACGTCATCGATGGAAAATACATTATAATTGTTGTTTAAAGGACATCGACAAACATAAGTCATCTAGTGAATTAATCGTAAGTATCGAGGTCAGCTCGTTTAGAGGAGCTCAGTGTATGCCACGGTGTTGTTGTTTTATCTTTATGCTCACCTATTTCCGCCATTGGTGTTTGAGAAGCGGAGTTACAATCGGCGAAAACTGTTGGAAGTCTGCTGGTGATGCTGATGAGCCTGCTAGTGCTCGGGTCGTCGCTCGATAGCTAATTCCATTTGTTACCCTACTTTCCAATTCCAGGCCAGCGCAGGTCACGTGGCTACCTTGTTTGCAATATTCGGCGGGTAATAATGATTTGTGAATGGTGTGTCCGTGACAGCGTGCTGGGTTATGGAGAAAACTCCCATAGCTGTCATGTTTAAATTTCACCTATATCATTCACCGTGTCATGCAACACCTTTCTACCATTAACACAAATATGTTTACAAACAAAACAACAGTTCACAAAGGGTTAGGTGTTCATAAATGTTCATGAATGAGTTTTAACGTCGTATGTAAGCATTTGTCAGTCCATTGACAACGAGAAGTCATTAGGTGCGTGTTGCTCCTTTCTTCAAACTATTGTAAATCTAACGAAGACAGCCTCAACATACGGAATATACTAATACAGTTTTTGACTAAAATTAAAGTGGCCCCTGAGATCACGAAAATAATTCCAAGCACATGTGCATGGATGTCAGCATGCGTCGCATGCCATCCATTACGTCTGGCTATGCTATATATGGTAACTAACAAACCTATTTGCTGAAGTGCCAATGGGCAAAGTGTTTGCTCGGGTCTTTGTAAGTGTATTTGTAACTGTTTTTTCAAGAGGTCTGATTTATAAGATGTAAAATTAAGCATGGGTAGGCTCAGTACGCGTTTAGCTCACAACAGTATAAACAGTAACACATTACCGCCCTCTAAATGAAAGTGCATTCACCGTTATAGTGGCCATGCACTAGTTCAGGCGGGACGCTCTCTTGGGAACAGGGTGAATGTTGTCGTACCATTTAAACCGCACCCAAATTCAATTAGTCATACGATATGAGCAGCTTAGTAATTGAACAATAAATCAAAACCAGAGAGTTCCACATTTCCGCAGACTTGTTAAATGCCTATTAACCTAATCGATATTTACGACTTTCGATCTATGAGCACAATTATATGCGGTTGGACAAAATTATCAAACTATCTGAGAAAGGCCAAATAGAAATTTGATTGTTTCCGCAGTAATTATCTAAAGGGAAATGACCATGAAATCGAAGTATTTTTGATTTTATTTTCTGCATGAAAATAGCTCACCAATGACTTTTCAAGGCAAGAGGATGGACAGTAATTTAGGAAAGAAAATGTCAATTTACATCCTGTCCTATCCGATAGTCAAGACCGTAAATCTTTCAAAAACTTCGCATGAGTCGTCAAAATTATCATGATATAGTGGCGGAAGAACACGAAAAAAAATCTGTCAATGCAAGTGTATGAACAAATAAAACACAGCTTTACCAGAGAGTATAAATATCTGGCCATGTATCCGCTTGGTAATGACTTTCAAAATGACTTAGAAAACTACATCACTGACGAACAAGAATTTTGACCTTCTGAAGATTGGCAATACTTAGACGCGCCATTAAGTAGAGTTGTTGTTAGTTACGCAAGTGTGGCAATATCTCTGTAGTATCGCCCGTCTCTTTATACTTTAGCGTGGACTTTATGGATTGTGTTCTGTTTTGTGTGCAAAAAAACCTTCAAAGACATGTACTACACTTGTGACTTTGTCTTATGGTATGGCAGGCGACGGTCCTTTCTGTGCAGCTAGCTATTTGTATGCGAAGCAATGTCATTTACAGTGCTCTTATGTTGACTTCAAAGCGACTTCAGACTTTTCATCCGGCCGATTTGGACTTTCCGGAAGGTTTATTTCTACCTTTCTGTGAAAAGAAAATGGTCTTTTTGAAGTTTTACATTTTTAAATGACAAATAATTTCATTTCTTTCTTTTTCATTTCATTTATTCACCAGAAACACATGTTTTTTTAGGTATATATGTATGTGTAGAATACAAGTTAGGCGGGAATAAAATCCAATGCACAGGGCTTACTTCAGTTCAAACTATGCTACTTACATGCGATGTTATGTGGCGTGCATATAAATGTCATTGATTGTCTCATCTCAGTGCCAGGGTGTGCGTTTAACTAGGAGAGGCCGAGCGATTTTGGATGGTGTTTTGAAGCTTTATTTAATTCTCCCAGTGCCAAATGCCACTTAAATATTTTCAGAGTTGCACAACCTGGGAATGTCTTGACAGCAGTCAGTAAACTGGCGTAGAACTACCACGAAAAAATGAACCAAACGTCAAGTGGACAAAGACTTCCAGGATTTAAAGTGCCTTACATTGATGACATGGTATGAAAGCAGTCAACACAATTACCTCCCCCTATCCCATATCTATCCCCTTTATCTCCGGTAATAATCATTACCAACTACTTGATTGCATTCGACACGGCTGCCACAATATGGTTCAGATATTGCCCACGTGGTTTTAAGCGTTGATTCGCTCATATCGTGTATCTATGAATGTGGGTAAATGCCTAGCCTAAAGCCTTCGCAGAGAGGTAGGTGATGATAGTGGAGATAGTGAAGGTTTTGGTATGCTAGTATAAATATGCAAGTAAACTGTAGTTACATGAAAGGTCATGATACGTTTCTTGACCATGTTAAATTGCAATAGCCCTCATATTTTTTAAGGCAGTATTAAATTCTCATATTTTTGTGTGTGTGTGTGTGTGTGTGTGTGTGTGTGTGTGTGTGTGTGTGTGTTTGTGTGTGTGTATGTATGTATGTATGTATGTATGTATGTATGTATGTATGTATGTATGTATGTATGTATGTGTGTATGTATGTATGTATGTATACAGTATGCATATTTATATATAATTTGAAGAATTGTAAAAGCGCGCTCAGTTACTTATTGATCAATGCCCTGATTTCTGATGTTCAATGACAAAATTTGTATCCACACGAACGCCTGTTGGTGTCGGGTTCCTCGCCTATAAGTTGTCCAAACTTAAGACAGCTGCTATGGTATTACTCATCGAGTGTTCGTTAAAATTCATTGATGTGTGTCCAGACGAGTGGCATCTGGACACAAAATTGGATCCAGCCATCTCAAATTCGATCTGGTGTCATTATTGCTGATTGGACTGATCGAAGTTGCCCGGATGACTGATCGAACAGCATCGCATTGCCCAATTTGCCAAGTACGGTTGAGCACTTTAGGATCCAATGAATCTGTCCCTGTACACAAACCCGATCTGTGACTAAAATCTCCTGCCTTCAACCAGCACTTGAAGCGCACCAATGATCAGCTGCATGAACTTCGTTAAAGCATCTCTCAATCCATTTTCATCAGAGCATCAGATTACTGATTACGAACATTATCATTTCGACTATATATGTATCGATGCTTTGAGAGTGTGTTGAGGGTGACTGGTCACATTTTTCTTCATTATATGGTACCTGTACTACTGAAGTAATCCCGAGAATTTGGATATGCTGTCCATGAGGGCATGATATTCAGGAAGAATTTCCTGTGACTGTTGTAGCTCGTTGGAGCAACAAACAGCCATGTATCAGTTTTCGACGATAAATCTACCGATACAAAGGTTTTGTGATCATTTGAAAGTGCTATTCATTTCAAGAAGAGTTTTTTAGGTTATCCAAACACCCATTAATGGAGAAAGTAACTGAATGTCAGTTACATAAATATTAAAGTGTATGATTTGAAAAAAACAAGAGTGATTTATCATTTTAGAGAATTGTCAGGAAGAATTTGACATTTGCGAAATAAAATCAAATAAAACAAGCTTATGTAGAAACCTGTATAATCTGTATATTCTTAAAGATTCTTAACCATTCAATTCATGATTAAAATCAAGTTCTTCAAAGTAACCGCCCATGGACATTTAATTGGTATTTAAACATACAAACCGAGTATTATCTGACACCAGATAATGTGACTATATTTATTCATTTATTTTATATATTTGATTGATGTTTTACGCCGTACTAAAGAATATCTCAATTATACCACGTCGGTGAAAAGTGAGTATAATAATCGAAGCTAGTTTGTCAGCGTTTTAAATTTCTGTAAAAGGGATACATGTTCTTCTTTTAAAATCACTATTGAATCTTATTTATGAATTTTGGCTGAGCAATTTTCCCTGGAAAACGTTCCATTTTGTGTTTTAAATGTGTTTGCTGGGAAATTTTTCAGAAAAAATGTAACTATATATATGTCGTCAATTCGTATCTTCATACAATCATAGTGTGGCTTTGCCTTTTTGGGGCTCTCCCAAAATGAAACTTCCGCTTTTACAGGTTTCCTTATCAATGTCAGACAAGTCTCCAAAGAAATGCTCTGACAAAGGCAAGGATAACATACCTTTGATGATAGGCCACAGAAGTCAGACTCTGGCTCGAATTAAGGACTAGGTCATATCCTTTTTCTTCTCAAGTTTCAGGAATCCCTTTGTCCATTTACTTTGGATGTAACGTCGTCTATTGAATTTCGCTCAATAGTAATCTATACCGGACGTTTCAGGCTTCCAATAAATATGTCGCTGAAATCGCCTTATAGTCTCTACCGAAAATATATCTGTTTAAAGATATACATCGTCCAGACGATTTTGAACTGTTGAAGTTCGTCACTTTCTAGGAATACTCATCGTTTCAAGAGTTAAGAAAAAGTCTAGTACATGATTTGCTACTATTTTGTTTCCCTAATTGAAACATGTCAAAATAAAACATTTTGAAATGTTGAAGTTCGCCTGTTGTGAAAAGAGCACATCGTGTTTCAAGCAGTAAAAAATGACCTGGTATATGATTTGTCACTTTTGTTTGTCCTAATTACAACATGTCAAAGGGCCTGAACACGCGTTGTCAAAGTATCCCATTAACAATTGTAAACCTTCATTTTCTTAAATTCAAAAAACGAGCTGATTTGTCAAGGTAAGATGAAAAGCCATACGACTACACTGAAGACCAACAAAATTACATACAATGAAAAGGTTCGGATGTCAAGTGTTAAAAAGGCAAATGTTTGTGAAGGTCAATAAGCCCAAGTTAATGTTATTGTGCTACATGATCTGTGACACCAGTGTTTTTCATGTTTGTAAAGTGTAAGGTCTATTAGCCTCCATGTATACCCGAAGGTTTTGTCAGACTCGATCGGCTCAGACTTGAAGTTCAATGTTTGTCTTTTACACTTGCACAATGCACTAATATTGCAAAGATTTTGAGAATCCTGCATTACATGGTCCTCTGTGTGGTAAGCAGCGCTATAGTTAGATAATCTGTTGTTCTATCAAACATCATCATATGTTTTAGCATACGCCATTTTCATTTAAAAGAAAGTATGGCACATATCGATCAATAAAGTATATACCTACATACAATTTAAAAAGCGTTCCTTTTATTTTTGTGATGCTGCATGACCCATATACATACCTGTATTGTTGTTTAAAGTGAACTAAATTACGCACTATGAGAAAAGTCCCAATCAAGCACGATTTATGTCTGTAAACCAAGAACGCAGCTCTTTGCCTTTTTGCGAAGCGTACGAACGACACGATGTCATATTTCTGGTTTACCTATCCCATACACGACCCGATAAAAATTACAGACTAAAAGGTTATATGAGTTATCAAGCACGGCGGGAAAAAAGGGGCTCGGGCTGTTAAATATGTTTGCATTCCTCTTCCGACATATACATTTATTTATTTATATGACTGGTGGTTTACACCTTAAGAATATTTCATGTGTACAGCGACCATTATACAGCTCGGGCTGTTAAATATGTTTGCATCCCTCTTCCGACATATATATTTATTTACTTATATGATTGGTGTTTTACACCGTACTTAAGAATATTTCATGTATTACAGCGACCATCCGCAGGCTGCTGGAAGACCTATCCACGTTTGGCCAGACAGGAAGCCAGCATGACCTGGACCCAAAGCGACCGCATTGGTGAGAGGATTTTGGGTCATTGCACCGCTCTGGCACGCTTACTGCCTAGGCCACGGATGTCCCGCTCTTAAGAAATAGCTACGGTTGCATTATTTGTAGTGTTTGCCTATAACGAATGACCCATGTGCAAGATGACATCGACATGCTAACAGCGTATAAAAATAGATACAACAAGTCTGCCGTGGACGAGTGATATCTGGGAGCTTGTTTTTACATATGGATGTAAGGAAGATGGAAAGGTGAAAAGGTTAGAATTTAGTCTTTCCGACGCCTATCACTGTATAATAAGACACATTTATTATAATTTTATGTTGATTGGAAACCCACTTGCATAGAAGAATATAAGGGTTGCCATTAAAATTTTCCGTTTACATATGTCTTTTTTGATCGGTGGATAAAGAGTGGCTGGCTATGTTTGAAGTCATGGGTGTTGCACAATTTATTTTGAAATTGAAATCAAACACACAGTAATCAAACTTCCACAGCGTATAGACCAACCACTCCTGGTAGAATCCCATGGAATCTCGTACTACTTCCTACAGCGTTTATTTGTACAGAGCAAATAGAGTGGCGTGTAAAAGTTGTTTGGGATAATGCGACAGCTAGCTATAAAGGTTTAATGTGACGAGCCTGATTTTTACTTTTTGCAGCAAATGGACGGGCTCAGCCACGACTGTAATGGTCATCTGCAGCAAAACACGATTAATCACAGTCATTAAATGCTTCTTAACTCCCCTCTAGCAAATATGCGGCAATTCTTAGCAAATACATCACCGGCATTGCTGACAACTCCTATTAAATGTTAACACATTGGTCAAGTATGTAAATCGGAACATAAACCATTTGCAGAAAGCGTCAATGGGCGGGGGTTTTAACGTCTGCCTCCTCATGTACACCCGTGGAGTCACGCAAAAAAGTGTCAATAGATTCCCGATGAGGAAAGTACCTCCATGCCTAACTAAGGTAAATGTCAAGAAGAAAACTTCTGGTGTGAAACTTTTGCGCAGAATGCGCCAAAGTGATGTTTTCAAATCAGGCTTTGGAGTTTTACAGGAAAATAAATCCATTGTTTTAAGTTCATTTAAGCCAAAATAAAAATGTTTCGATACTTACAGGGAGGTGAGGCAACATGCCAGAATGCATTTAAGAGGGGGGGGGGAGTATTGATAATGGCTTAAACGATGTAAAGGTCCGTAAATAGAAAAAGTTTTAAGAATCTTATCATTAGGTAAGAGAGCACGTGTTCGTCTTTGAATAGTTGCATGGGGAATTTCATATGCGAAGAAAGGTACTATCTAAATCAGGTACTATCTAAATCTACTTATGTTTTAATTAATTAATTTGAGAATGTCCAGCAATTCTAAGCCACGGTCTTGAAAACAGAAATTTTAACATGAGTCAAGAAAAGGGTGAAGGATATTTCTAATTTTATCCTTTTTTTGTACGTTTGCAAACTTAAAAGCTGTACATGCCTCATGTTTCACAGAGATACAACAAATGGTGTGACATTCGTATAAAGTGGCGCGAATCAGTATAACTGGATTTACACTTCATAATTTCCAACATACATGTACAGCTATGTTTCGGTGTCATGTTTTATATCTCAGATGCTTCCAAATTACACACTACATCACGTGTTTTATCACATGCTTTGACATCTGACTCCATAGGCCAGTTTTAAATGTTATGACATCACACACATTTGCAGCCCAGCATTAAATCTCATATATTATATAGGCATTTTTTCGCTTTTCATTTTACGTGTTCACGTAAGTGTTTAAATAGTAGCTAAATCCACATCCCTTACCACCAGAACTGGGTAAACACAACTGCAACGTGTTAGACGTAGTTATCAGTGTCTATACCACTGAATTTGCTAAACTTGTCCTTCACAAAAATTGCAGTAATGTTACCTCCATTTATTAGGCTTTCATTTGTCATAAAATAACTTAAAATTGCTGTCTTGTCATGTAATAAGCATTAGCAAGGATGTAACAGGACAAGGCCTCTTGGATGATTTGTCCAACAGCATAATTCTGGATTAATCAGGAATACCATATAAAAGACTTACATCATACAGAGTAAATCCAGAGCCATATATTTACTTAGTAGGCCTACTGCTTGTTTGAATCCTTGAATTCAATAAAAAAAATCCGTCTTAGAAAAGTACCGGTAGAACTTTTTCTTGTGCAACTGCCACAAATGATCCGAGAGCACCGAAACCACACAATGGCATTATTGTTAAATAAACGGAATTCATTAAATATGAAAGCAAAACATTAACGCCATTGGTCATATTTAATGTGGACCCGAGCCATTCACATTATATTTGTCCACAGTAATGCACCCTTTTATGTATATTTTGGGTGGTGTGGGATTTCTTTTTAATCAGTTTTAAGGTTTGAAAAGGTGACAAATATGATTGGGTCAATCAAAGGGCTCAACGGGTTGCCTTGGTTTACCATGCATTGGAACGATGCCTGTTATGGTAATCTTTTCAATTTGATGAAAACCATACCCTAAGTGACGCTTCTCATTTGACATAGCACTATTTAG
The DNA here is from genome assembly GCF_032854445.1 of Liolophura sinensis. Lineage (NCBI taxonomy): Eukaryota > Metazoa > Mollusca > Polyplacophora > Chitonida > Chitonidae > Liolophura > Liolophura sinensis. The sequence continues at coordinate 37,515,854 of NC_088302.1, read as the reverse complement.
GATATACAAGAAACACAGCAACAAGTCCCGCGAGGAGCTGCTTTTCGGATATGGTTTTAATCTGATTAGCAGCTTCGCCAACGCTATCCCAAGCCCATCCATTTCGCCCCGGGTTTTTTGTTTGTGAAGGTCACACAGGTATTATGGCGACTGTCCCGCTGTGTTTCGTTACGGTCGTATATCTTTGTTCACATGTTAAATGATGTGGGATCAGGTAGCGTTGACGGAGTGGAAAGCGGATGGTGGCACTAAGTGCGAGGGGTTGTTCTCCTGTCAGACCGTTGATGGGAATCGATAAGAACACCCCTACCCACGATAAATCCAGTCTGTTGTTTGTGTTTAACGCGTTCCGTCTAGCACGCTTACAAAGACTGAAATATCTATAATTAATTACTGCCCTTTCCAACCGCTGCCAACACGTGATGTTGCTGTCTAAGGGATTTCAGAATTTCCCCAAAACTTTTAATCGGCACCGTGTAAGGCGTTCGTTGGCAGAAACAAACTTATATTTCACTGGGAATGAGATACAAGAGTCCTAATGTTCAGGTCTAGTCGGTAACATAATTGTCTTATACTAGAAACACTTGACTATGACACTGTATTTTCCCCGGGCTTTTCCTGGTTTCCACCTACCATAATGCTGGTCGCCGTCGTATAAGTGCAATATTCTTGAGTATGGCGTAAAACACCAATCAAATAAAAATAAATGACACCGTACCCTAAAAGCATTCATGCTGAAATACAACGAGTAGAATCGGGTTCAATCCCAAGACTTGTTAATTTTATGACTATTGCCAGTCATAGTGTATCTCCGTTTGACGATCATCACTTGAAGATGAAGCAGGCATTATAGTTGACCTAAGGCCAGTATGCGTAACTTTTCGGCATGGATGAATGCCTTGTTAACCCATTAGCAAACAAAGAGAAAAAATGAAAGTTTCATGACGTCATCCTGTCATTATTTAACTCTAAGCTGGTGCAACCATCTTAGTTTGGTGTCACGCCAAAACAGTAAACCTTACCGACAGGATTCTGTAGAAGGCTGTTATAAAGTACACTGTTTTGCATTTCTTCATTGGTTGATTTATTTGTTTTTGTGCTCCAAAATTTCACTTACTACTGCGGAATTAATGTAATGGATTGAAAAAAAATCGGATAACTGTAAATAACTAGCCTTTGGAAAGTGCAGGTAATTGACGAATCTTCCAGAATATGACAAACAGATTTTGACTTGCAGAGCAAGATCAACGTGTATTCCATATTGGTGGAAGGAACTTTATGTTAGGCCAAATAAACGGTCACGTTAACGGATACTAAGAAAAAGTTAGGGGGAAACTGCTATTCCGAGTCCAAGGCTGAAATTTCGACCCTTTTAGATATTTAAAAACAATATTGTCTTCAAATGTTTCAATATCTGTACGGAGTAAAAGGAAACCGCATTTTTAAAGTGTCCGGTATATTTTCATTGAAATATTGACGTCTAGAGTCAGGTAAACGATATTTTTGATTTGAAAGTTTTAATGGAGAAATGGGGTATATGTATAAAATATTTACACCATATTTAATGCCCATTAAGCAAAGTTTTAACTGTATATTCACAATCACTTCGAAATTTTAAAAAGCAAATCCATTAGAAACCCGAGGAAAAAGGCAATGGTTTAATGGGTAGGATCTCATAAAGAACCCTTCATATCCATTACAGGCCTACTACTGACAATGAGCTACACTTAAAGTTCTCATGTTCGAGTGGCTTCTTAAAAAGGAATGGATCAGAGACGTAATGGTACTAAAGAAGTAGTGTGTACAGGAATCGATTGTCTAACAACGGCGCAATTCACTCCCCAAAACAGTCGGATATCTCCTTCTTCAGACCACCATTGCGAAGCATTACAACATCTGTTGAATTCATAAGATGCCATTAAGTACATATGCACACAGTGAATCCGTAAAGATGCAGAGAAAGCGGTAACGAATCTAAACCATTAAAACACAGAAAACATAATGGGAGAATATAATGATCTTTCAATGTTTTTTAAAAATTTACTAAGGCATTCCAAAGTCACAAAACCAGTTAAAAATATATGAATTTCTCTCATAAATCTGGTTGTATAACAGAAGATTCTGAAATAACACTTTAACTTCAAGGCGAACACCTTCAAGAACTCATAAATTTCAAGGTTTTTAGTTTGATGCTTATTCGATGCAAATAGAGCGATTACGTTTGTTTACTTTGCACGTACTTTTCCGTCATTTTTCAAACCTGCTTATGTCAGTTTTCTTACTATACTTGGCTAAGCACGTTATTTTGTATAGTGCTCCATCACTGAAACGTTCTGCTGAAACCACCAGATATGACACCCTGCCCAGTCACAATATACTGACACCAAACACCCAACCCAATCCGTGCTTTCACCAGTGTGCCCAGTTCTTGACATTCTCACTTATGCTGGAGGTCAAAGAGGAAACACCACAAGTGTGAGCTTCTGTTTAACAAGCAGATGGCACCAATACAATTGAACAGGGTTCACAATGGACTACTTTTTCCCGCGCAGTAGTGCCTCGGCTTAAAGATGACTTGGCCATTGTTCTCTTGCAATGAATTAATACTATGTTACCAGTTTGCCCCCTAAGCGTCATGGAAAAAGACAGGAATGAGCAATGGACAGCATACATGTAACTTAGGCCCGAGTTACAGTTTAGAACCAAACTCAAACTCAACGTTGAGTTGAGTAAGACTTAAGTCATTATCGTTTGATGAAGGGAATATGCCCAGTACTGGAGACCCCATCTGGCAGTGAGGCGTTATTTCTGGCGTCTTGAGTCACATACCAATATTCCATGTATATATATATATATATATATATATATATATATATATATATATATATATATATATTTAAAAAATAGTCAATTATATTTTCCTAGAATCCTCAGAGTAACACGAGTCGATAATATGCTTTGGTAGACTTTCCATGCAATTCTAGTTTTCTGCCACGAGTTTGTCACAGCAATGGAAGTCTTAGCGAGGTCAGATCGGATTCGGATTAACCAGCACAATGAAATTCAGAGTATTTCTATTCTAAGGGCTTGAACAGATGGAGCTTTACGTGATTGCCTCTGTCGAACGATTCTTAGGGAAAGGTCAGGGTACATCACAACAAGAGACTTGCCATTGACTCGACTTACAGCAATCAAATAGTCCTGGTGAAAACTCAATTTCATATTTGTCTGATTGTTCTCCCGTAGGATTTGACAATTCCTCCTACTTTGAGAACAGGAATTGGTTAAGTTTTTCAGGGCACAATGAAGTATTCCATCCATAAGTTTTCAATTATGCTGATGTTGTTATCCATCAATGTCAGTCATTTGTTGGTTGAATGGTAGCGCGTAATGGTGCCAAAGTCCCGTTTCCGGTACTGTTCGGTGACACTGTATATTAAGTATGAGGTACCGTGGGACTGACCTCGTGGCCTAACCCCGTCCGGACACAGGTGATTAGACATAACCGTCCAGCCGGGCACCACACCGTATTAATATCTTGCCACACCGGGGCTACTTGCCTTTACCGCACGTCGTTACTCTCTGGGGTTTACTGACGCTAATACTCAAAGACAGTTTGCGGTCGCACCAAGAGGCTATAAGAATATTGCTATTTTTAATCACTAGAGAGCACCCTGTTTCAATTCGTTTAACGACAGACTACTACAATTACATGTGGCTAGATTTATTGCTCACAGAGCATTCATATCTGTATAGTTAAATTGTTCAGTGTTTCTGAGAAGTGTTTGCATTGTGTGCAACTGGTTCAGTGTCCTACCGTACAGTTCAGATTGGCATGGAATGCAGAAGGGCAAAAGCGATATTGTGTCATCTCCTGGATTCCACTGAGTTCCACTGAGATTGTATCAACCTTTTTTTTGGCAATAGCAAGAATATATCAACTGGTTACAGTTTCCCCTGAGACTGTATTAAAAATTTTTGGGCTGTGTAAAATTGGAATGTATCGATTAAATATATTGACTGGTGTACTCAATAGTTTTTCACTTATACGACCGCTGCCCGGTTTAGGGGCCCTAAATTACCCCGGGGTGGGTTTGATCCTTCGATAGCATTGGTCATTTGCCATACTAAAGTGAAAAGACTGAAAAGCAATAATTACAAATGTTTATGGAATAATACTTTATTAAGATAAATCTCCTTGTGCTCAAGAGCATACCTTTCGAATTTCAAGTCATAGTTTTTCCACAGAAAACTCTTTATGATACAAGTATGATACTGGGATGAATGTAGGGCCACTGTGTTACTCGGGCCGTAGAACGGTATAAACGTCTTTCTGGGGTTTTTTTTCGCACAGAATTCATCAATTCAGATTGTTTGAGCTTTTTGAAAACCAATTTTCTCAAAACACACTACCTCTGCTTGCCCATTAGGTATCTCGCAGTTGCAGACGGCCAAAACCCGTATTGCTCTGTGAATAAACTGTCCGCCAAGCCCCGTGTGCAAACGCTCTCCGGTTGAAGGTAAACAAAGAGCCCTGCTGTATTCACTCTCGATTTGTAGGTCTAATAGATCAAAATGTCAGATTGAGCGACCTTTCAACAAGGAAGACAGAAAAAAGACTTATGGAAGGTGGTAAAAAGCCATATATGGATAGTGCCAGATGCGGGTCCCATTACAATGGAGCTGGAAACAATAAAAAAAGTCTTTCCCCGCAAGTTCAAATTTGTCTCACTTTTTTCTTTGGTTATTGAATTACAGTGCACAGAAAAGGCTTCCATTCATTGCTCAACCCTGATCACCGTTGTAATGGCGCCAGCGTAGAAAGCGAAGTGAACTCCACAGCCTATGTTGAACAACTGTACTTTATGTCATTACCTGTGGATAAATGGTGATGGTTGAGTTACAACAAAACACCCGGATTTTCATTATATATCTAGCATGTCCTTGTCTTTATTTATTTTTTTATCTATTTATTCAAGTATTTGATTGTTGTTTAACGCTGTATTCAAAAATATTTCCATGATATGAATGATGACGGTCAGTTTTATGGGTGGAGGAAAGCGGAATACCTGGAGAACCAGGACAAAACTCCACTTAAAATCGCAGCCAAGACAGCGAAAGGATTAGACAACTCCACCTCCTTGGTCAAGAGCCTGATGGTCACAGCAAGAAAACACATTTACAGTCCGGGCCAGCGAGGCCACTGCCTGATGTTGGTGATATGCATAGGATGTCCGTGTCTCTACTCCTCTGGTCAGACATCCTAGAATTACAGGCGACATCTTCCGGATAACAAATTCACGCGTGTTCATCAGTCTTTTGGTTGAAAGACTAGTGGCTGGTGAGGTGTGGAGGACTAAGTAGGCGGCTGGCCGCTTGGCGATGGGCTTTCGTTAATGTCACCGAGGATAAGTCGAGAGTGCGTGAGGTGGAATGTAGCAGTATCAGAAGTACCTACATATGGTCGTATCGTATGAGAGACACATAAGTTATCCACACAAGATGCCGGAAGAATACCCCGTGACATCAGAGAGAAACACTTACGTCATTGGATGATAATTTACAATTCAGTCTAACAAGTTGCATGCTGAAAATGTGGCGAGAAAATGTCACAGCAAATGGTACAGTAACGAAGTCAGTTTACAGAAGAATAGTTATGGCTTTATCTATCTACAGTACCCTTTATTTCACAATCGGACCGATAAGTGATCAAAACACATGACGCGTTTAGTCTATTTTGTAACGATGCTCTGGCGCTGAAACTTTGACCTGACTGAAAACGCCACTGTTATCTTGATCAAGTTTTAACACGCTGGTGTCACGTAATGCATGACGATGCTAATCTGTAGCAAATAACCTGCCTACAGCTTGACGGAATGCAGCAGGAAAATAAAACATGTTTTGTGTGATAAGATTGCATAAAACTGTGTTTTGCTGTGGTAACATGAACATCAAAATGCACAGGTTGACGAGGTAGGGGAACGCCCGTCTATCAGAATTTTCGATGAACAACATATTGATTGAGCCTGCTGCCTTAATTTCCACGCGACCTCTATTAACCGTCGAGATTCAGCCTTCCAAGTTGACATAAAAGGCTACACAGATTGAACCTTAGTGACAGCCAAATGCCTTCGCTGCCGGCCGCCAGAAAATCGAGTTGCAGGCGTTGCTTTCCTCTAGGCAATTTCCAGTAAGTCACCTCTAAATGCAAATATTTTGACGCGCGCATAACATGTATAAGTAGCTGCTAAAACAAATCAATTCTGCGGTCTCCCGCGGTACCAATAAACAGCAGTTATGTTAATGTGTTTTATCGCAGGGCACATATTTGCAGCAATACTCTGGATACCATTTTGCCAATTCCGTGAATGAGTATTTACGCTCGTGAGTGAGCTCAAAAAATAGCACTACCTTTTAGGAAAATGACTTCCGAGAATTCAGTAAAATGAAGCTCTTATTTAAAAAACTCCCAGTCGAAATCAAAAGGGATTTGCCGGTGATCACAGAAGTTTCAGGAAATCTCTAACTTTTTACTGTAGTTCCTGATTCAGACCTAAACTGATAGAGGTTTTATAGAAGAGAACATCACAAAGTATCTTTGGCGTCTTCCGGTGCGTGTTTCTTCATACATAGCGGGAGGGAAATTTATTTATTTGATTTTTTTTCACATAGCCCATACGCGATAATGGCGAGTTTTATTTATGGCGAAATCAGACGAGAGCTGCTATGAGATCACGCCAAGTCATCCAAGTGCTGGACAAAAACTTTGTCATGATTCTGGAGCAAAAATTTGACTCGAGCCTTCGACACCAACTGTCAAATGTGCCGTTGCGCAGGAACAACTCATCTTCCGTTTTAACTAAATAGACAATTGATGTCTTAAAGCTTTTGTGCATTGTATTATGTTTTATCATTATGAGATTACCAATCAAAACCTGTACTTTACCTTCAGTTCACTAGGAATAAATAGTTCATAATAAACTATGCACCTCGTATGGAAAGCTGCGAAAATCCAAGGTCATGGAAATCAACAAGCAGAATTTTTGTAAAATGAATTTCGTTCAAGACTGATTTAGTTAACAATAGCTTACGTCCATACATAAACATATTGAAAGGAGAAGTCTTAGAAATTCTCAGTTTTACTTTTCTCAGGCCTTCCCACGCACGGCAGTTTTACTTTATAATGTCCAGGCTAATGTTATTCTTGTCTCTTGTAGATAACCACTGACCAGGTGTTCGTTTAGATACCTAAAATATGAATCTGTGTGTAAGGTCATTAGATCATGATTGACATCGTACGATGTAGTATACATTCAGACCTTTTGGCGTTTTATACCCAAGCCAATAAAAGTAATGTAAATCTACAGTTTTTTTACAAATTAAATACCCTTCCACAATATAGACGTTTTATTCCGATTCGTAGTGAACTTGTCATTGTGGACATGTTGGGTGGGATGAAGCTGTGAGGAAGACGAAGTGGGAGTCCAACACGGCAGATCTGTTGGCTGGTGTTTAAACCTTGAGATACAGTAGATGATTCGTCAGTGCACGCCAATTTCATATCCATCATGCCCCAGTCAGCTAAATGTGAAGTCTCGATCATCATCGTTACCATAAATCTGTACTGGTCAATTTGACACCAGCCCGTGTCTAATGCACGTTTTATGCCCCATGTAATATATACACCGATTGGTGAGCTTACCATGCACGCTATATACTGGTGGTGGGAAACTCTGGTCAAACACGTCGCTTATAGTCTTCATCCATGGCAATGTACATCATAATATCTCCGCTGATAAGTGAAGTGCTTTGAAAGTTACAGTTCCAGCGTAACTATGTCTTCATGACTTCAGCAATCGATATGACCGTCTTACTGTAGACCACGGACCAATCTTGACTCATCCGAATAATGTTTAGACAATGGTCAAGGACACAAGGCACAAATGTCAAGCTGACATCTAATAGTGTGTACTGCATTTTTTTGATAACGAAAGAGAAACAGACAATAAATGCATATGACATTCTAAAATTGGTTGTAAATCGTTTAGAAAACTCGATGGTAAAGACAACTGGGCCTAATATATGCAATAAACATAACTGTAAATAAGTTTTCACCTACTTCACCTATGCTTAAACCATGTGTCATATGGAGTGTATTTTGCTACCATTTAAGCATGTATATCAACAGTTAGAAGAAAACACTAACTAAGGTAAATTGACAAGAGGGCGTACTTCATCTCTTAGATGTGATCATTGCCAACCATCACAATGTCGTTGCTGTACTGACTGTACTCTCTACGCTGTCTTCCTGTGCTGTTTGTCGCGCATCACGTTGCATTAATCTTAGGCCACTTATAACTTCGATAACTCCAAGAATCAGATTCTCAATGGTTAAGCCAGGCGACGCGTAGACTACTGGATACTCTAATTACTGGACTATAATCCCTCGGATTGTGCCATTATCAGCTGTCAGTTTCACGATTATCCCTAATTTAGCCTAAGTGAACCGCATTTGATCCGTTGATATGTTCATATTGCTGATGTAAATGCATGTTCACCACAAGACTGCTTCCAGCTTTGTTAAGTTGTTGAATCGAAACGGATTTTATATCAACCATTCAATCACATATTGTTTATTAGAATACATGCCAACTGGCAGATGTTGGAGTTCTGCAACACCGTTCAGTTCAACAACAGCGTTATATTTTTAAGGACAAATAGTTTTGGAAATTTCTCTCTGAAATCGTTTCTGCATTGGGCTTCAGGTCACTTTAACACATATTACCCAAGTCCCTATGTTCCTTTATGAATATATAGTTTTACTTGTATACTGCTGAGCACCGTATAAACAAATAGCTACCCAAATCAACATCCAATACCCCGATCCATCAAGAACGTTGTTGAACGAAAGCCATTAATGAATTTGTTTCCGTCATTTATTTGGCTCTTTCTCAATGAATGGTGTATTCCTCAACCCTCTGGAATAAGCTTTCCTCTTGTTACATATTGCGTTAACGGAACTGTTGGCGTCTTAATTCCCTCATGTGACTTAAATAGCGACTACTCGACCGGTCATTCCGTCTTAATACTTTTACCGACTTAGCGAAGCTCTCTGTGAAGTAGTGGCTTTCATGGCACGGCTATTAGTGTTTGAAGAGAACGCTGAAGTGACCACTTGAGCAGCGGACTCTCCGGGGCTGGCTTTGTGGGGATTCGGTTAGAACACAGACTTCAACGAGTTATCGCTGATATAAATGAGAGGTGACAACCGGAAATTGCAGCCGTGTGAGTCGAGGTTTGAACCTGAGGCTGTCGATGGGTCGACCGAGGACTTGTCTGGGAAGCACAATGCCTCTAGTAACAACTTTCATGGTCATTCTGTTCCTTTACGGATCCTCTATACTGATTGTCCAGAGATTTCTCAGATAAGAGTAAAATTGAAGGTTAGCCGAATACACATTTATCAAGAAACTGTCTGACCACTAGTATGCGCACGCTACATCCATGCCAGGTCGGAAAACAGCGTTTACTGCATAACTCAGTGCACACATGTACGTATATTGCACTATTCTCAGACAAAACATACAATTTTTCATTATTGATTTGATTGGATTCTAACACCGTGCGTAAAAATTTGCATAACGTATGCGGTTTATGAGTGAATTAAAGCGGATTACACGGAGTGAGCAATCTCTCGTATTATTTGAAAAAACAAAAACTCCACTCAAGTATGACATTAAAATTTTTATTTACATTTTTGTAAATTATAGGTAAAAGATTGACAATATTTTAGACCGTAAAGAAAAGAAAATCATTAACAATAACAACAACAAAATGAAAAAAAAAAATACAAGAAGAAATGAACATGGTAATGATGATGGATATTGTTGGGCATATTTACAGAGGAAGCAGCATATGCTGACAATGAGACGAGGGCGTTCATGGTGCACATAGCCTACATGTTCTGTACAGTATCATTGTGTCTTTTAAGCAGATGTTTTTGCCCTGAATGGAGACTAACCAATAAACAGTCTTTTTGGACATAATATGTCCACTTTATTCTGTTTCAATCGTCATACTTATTATTTCTGCATTCGTTTCAGTGACATTTGATACATGTATCAAGATCGCTCTCTCTTCCCTGGACGCGAATGACCATGGGATGAAGTTCCTCATAGAATATAAGTTACACAATGGGGTTGCGGTGATTGTATTACATTCTTTTAGTACTGTTTCAACCAACAGCCATGTTTCCCATAAATGTATGGTAAAAGAATATCGATGGGAGATGGCTGAGCTGTGAATTATTATGCAAAACAGACTGTACAAGATGGGTGTAAAGTGAAAAAGAAACGTGGTAACGTACTTCTTATTCTAGACTGTGTGTACAAAGTAAAAACATATAACGCTGCAAACATAACTGATATGGACACTAGAATTATTGTAGTTTGTCGGCATTATTATAAACAACATAGCAGTACAACGTATAATGCAAGGGGAAAGTATATATTAGTGTTTTAACAGAGTAATTAGCAAAGCAGCAGTATAATTTGTCGGTACACAGCATTAAGAGAAACTAGTCAGTATACTGTGCAATGTCTTTACGTAGTTAAGCAGTCGTGCTAGGTCTTAATATGGTCAAACAGATAGGCGCTTACAGATAGTCGGTACAAAGTGTATCACTTACACTGGAAAATACATACTAGAAAAATAATGGGCAGCAGTACAATATATGCATAATCAAAGTTGCATTAGAATGCTAACAAAATCAGGAAAGCAGTACAATATTAGTACAAAACAGAATAGCATAACTGAACTTACCAAAACATGTTAGCAGGAAAATACCAGAATATCTTTAAAATGTCTGTACAGAATAAACTTTTGTACATGTATACACAAACAGATAAGCACTACTAAGCAATAGCAGGCTACAAGTGACTACAATAAAAGAATAAACGTCATTATGTATGAATGTCCATATTGCGCTTCTGCCCGCAGTACTTTACGATAACCTGCGAAAACAAGTAAGGGGATGTGTGCCTTGAAATGGGAATTACCGATAATCGATTCACAACCAGAGAAAATAATCCTTTGCTGAACTAAACTAAACCATGCAGAAGCTCCTTCAGTATTTAATATATGAACAGTTGCATAACCATGCATGTCAGTATTAGAAGACTAGGATTGGGTGTCTTTTTTATTATTAGTATTCCTTTTTTTGTAAAATTTTTGAAACCCTTCACCAAATAATTGAGGATTAACAAACCATATTTGTGCTTCCTAAAATACTGAACACACTGTGTTCATTGTTAGGAGAATACAATTTTAGAAGTAATTTTCGTCATGAGTCATGTAAGTAATATGAAATATAACCTAGTCTCCTTTACCGGCGACATTATGCTTTATTTAGTTTGCAAAGGTCCAAGTGACTTCCGTATACATGCATACAGTTCTCTATATTTTTCCCGCTCATTACGAAGAAAAGGTATACACATGTATGTATGTCTGAGCTATGCTTTATAACATTTAAGCAAACACAAATGGGATTGAACATGAGACCGTGTTTCCTGTGTTGTACTCGCATACAAGGACCACAGTCTTGTTCATATCTGCTTGTACCCGTAACGAAATCAGACCCACATAGCCGTGTCACGTGGTCAGGGGTCCCTAAAACTAAATCCTTACCTCACAATGCCTACACGTCTTCAAGCTGATTTACGTTGACATTCCTATTTCTACTGTCAAGCATTTATGTATAGGTTGTACTCTAATAAAAATTAACAGAAGCAAACACACAGGGCAATGTTTCATGATCAATCGGTCCAATATAAATACAACGTGTCAAGCAGAAGGATGGACAGGCATTACAGCTAAAGGCAAGTGGATTTAAATGTTGCTTAAAAATGAAACCATGCATAAACAAAACAATTTACCTCTGTATTAATGACCATGCATCTCTTGTAAAATACAAACAGATTATGATTAAAATATTAAATCATGTACACTAAATATTTAGTTTTTATAAAGAATTTAAGCATTGGCTAGCAGATACAGGTAGGCCTACACAAGTATGGCATGAGTCTCACGGATTTCGTTCGGAGCCACGTGCAGAGTTTTCGTAACGGCAACCGTTAAAACTGTTTAAATGCCCCAACAACAAGAACACCAACAATTTTAGGAATTTTTGGGTATTTTCATAATGTGATGTGAGGGCATACTCTCATCTGACATGTTGTAAGACGCCTTCTGAGTCATACATTTTAAGCACGTGAAAAAAATCAACATGTCGTTCAGAATTTAGGGACATCACAGGTTTTGAAGAACTAACAGTTTCGCCGTTGTATGTATATTAAGCCTTTTAACGCCTTTGTCATTAGATTTTCTACTGGAGACCATGAAGCAATGGCAGATTCGGCAAAACTGGTGTTGTATCAATTTTCAACCCAGCTGACGCAGCAGGAAGGCTGTCACTGTTCGCCAGCTCTCGTTTGTTCTCTTTCTGACAAGAGCAGCAATATACAGGCTGTGTATTTATATATATGCACATTACATACAGCAGTTTGACAGTCTGGAAACATAGATTAACATTTGCTTGGCGCGGAGAGCGATCATAGCTGATGCATCCAGTGTTTGGCTCATCCTATATCAAACAGAATCCCCAATAACAGAGATTGAATAGAACAAAGAGAGACGGAAACAAGAAACGTGAGTATTTGTCAATCGTATTCACATCCTGAACCTTGGGGATTTTCACTTTCAGAGACTTTGCTCTCTCTTTCACACTGCTAAGAAGTTTTCGTTTTTTCTGCATACTGGCTGTACTGCTTTTCCGTCTATAGACCTGGGTGTGGATTTGCCCTCCCCTCATGTACGTACGCGGGATGACAGGGGTCATACGGAATGTGGGCACACTTTTGTCACTGTCTTCCGAATCGCCCAGAGTGTTTTGTTGGTTGCGGAGACCAGGGATAGGAGACATACGGATGTCCTTCATCTCGATGATGTCATGTGGTTCACGCTGAAATAAAAAGACACACTTCCGTGATACAAACTATTGAGAACAGAATTAAAGTTTTACTCATTTAAACCACTGATGGATCGGAATTATCTTCTTTGGAATCAAGACCGTGGCCGAACGTTGTTCAAATGAAACTGTCAAAATGATATAACAGAAAACCAATTTTTATACCAGAGGCCAGCCACTCCGTCTTAAATTGGCGTCCACAATTTTTTTTCAAACAGAGTAATTTAATTTACCACCAACTCAAGAAATTGCAAGTGTACAGCGCCGAGTAACCAATTTGTCTAGTTCTCTCCGAAACCTTGATTAATAGTCCCAACGCGGAGCACAACAAACCATACGTTGCAGTTGAATTAATTTGCTGCAGTCTTTGTGAGCACAGCAATGACTTCCAACCGTGCTAAGCAATAATGTATCTTGATAAGATTTAATACAAGGCTAATGTTATTATCCTGGGTCAGCTAGGGCTTGGCCCTGATGTGCATTGCCAAAGTTTGTGTACAATGACATCCACTTATCGAAATGGAGCGTTGAGCAGATGTCAGCAAATTTATGCTAACGCAAGTGAAAATCAGCCATGCTTGCATTGAGTGGACTAACTGCCTTACCTCACACGCTTGGTTATCTTCTGTGTTTCTCTCGGAGTATCTCATAGACCTTTCCCGAAGCTTCTTGGCTTTCTTCTTCGCCCGGGCGCCCCAGTACGTGTAGTTGACGGCTGCGTATTCTAGCAAAGCCGCAAAGACGAACACAAAACACATCACCAGATATATGTCTATTGCTTTCACGTAAGAAATTCTGGGAAGAGACTGTCGAACCCCGTTACTTATTGTCGTCATTGTCAGCACCGTGGTTATCCCTGGGAAAATGGACAAGCATTGGATCAGGATCAGTGGTCATAAAAAAAATTAAAAGGGAATCACGAGTAGAACTGCGCCATTTTGTTTTGCAGAATGTCACATTTATAGCCTGTTTCGTTAGGACAAACCGATTCTTACCTATGCCGAAACTGCTGGTTAGTTTTTTTCCAGCACTCTAAGTTTGAAAATATATATTTGGTTTTATGATGTTCATTTATTATAGGAGTGAGAACGATTAATTTCTTTTTTCTAGGCTCGAAAACGTTTAATAAAACAACAGGCCTAGACTCGAAAACTTTTAATAGAAGGCATCGTTGCAAGTACAACAGCATACAAAGTCATAAACGACTAAAATCATTACGCTAGTCAGTGTCATATGGACAATAAATGTCTTTTCACAAGTGCATGCTACGGAAGATTGCCATATCCAATTTTTTATCTTGCAGACGCCTAGTTATTTCATTAGAGTTTTAGGTCGTAATCAAGAATATTTCACTTATACGACGGCGGCCAGCATTGTGGCGGGAGGAAACTGGGAAGATCCACAGGTTGCTGGAAGACCTTCCCTGGTACAACCAGAAAGGAAGATAACATGAGATGGACTTTATTCACAGCAATCGCATTAGTGAGAGGCTTTTGGGTCATAGTCCTGCACTAGCACACTTTTCACCAGGCCATTGGTGCCTCATATCTTGAAGGGAGTCATTTAGTATGAACCGTCAGCAATATTACCACGAGCAGAATGTAAGTGAAGTTACTAAGTTTAAATAACAGTACCGACTCAGAGACAACTATTAGGATTTAACGTTCCACAGCACCACTATACGTTCTACAGCACTACTATACGTTCCACAGCACTACTATACGTTCCACATCACTACTATATGTTCAACAGCACTACTACACGTTCCACAGCTTTGCTATAAGTTTTACACCACTGGATTTCAACTGATTAATACTATCAACACTTCACCACTTTACTTATGGAATCTGATGTCTAGAAACATGGTATATTAAACTGATCGAAAACACTGTTTTGTATTAGTGGCTTCAGATGTACAAAAACAATGTATCGTAATTCCTCAGGGAATACAACACACAACCCAACAGCCATTAATTAGGATTGGCTCTAGTCCTCACGGAAGGTGATTCTCAAAATTGCCGCATGCTGTCGAAAACAGATAGCTGACTTCATTAACAAAAAAGCTTGACACTTGTCAGGTTCAGTCATCAGTTCATCGTTAATCACTGATTAACACGCCATCTATCTGGGGACAGTGGATCCTTCATGAGGGATGGTGCGGGGAGGTTTGGACTGACTTACGTACCTAACGCCACTCTGGCTGAAGTAGCCTCGTGATTAATCCAGAAGGACACCCAGGACAGCATCACGATCAGGATTGACGGTAAATATGTTTGAAAAATGAAGAAGCCTATATTGCGCTGCAGTTTAAAGCTTAGAGAAAGTCTTTGGTAATCACCTGTAAATGAAACAACATAGGTTACTTCATCAGTCGATAAACCGACATACATTTAAGTCACTTCATTAAGGAATCAACATAGTTTACTTTATCTATCACAGAACAGATACAGTTTACTTTATCTGTCACGAAACAGACATAGTTTACTTAATCTATCACGGAACAGACATAGTTTATTTTATCTAGCACAGAACAGATATAGTTCACTTTATCTATCACAGGAGAGACATAGTTTACTTTATCTATCACGGAAGAGATATAGTTGACTTTATCTAACACGGGACAGACATAGTTTACTCTGTCTGACATGGTTACTTTTTTTCTTACAGAACACACATATGAGTTACTTTATCAGCGAAGGAACCAAGACAGCTTACTTTATTTGTCATTAAACGGACAGTTGTTACCATATTTTTAAGTGAACCAGCATAATTAACTGTATCTGTCATGGAATAGACATAAGTTATTTTATTCTGTCATGACCTAGACAAAGGTTGCCTTGTCAGTAAAGGAACAGACATTACTTTGTCAGTAAAGGGACAGACATTACTTTGTAAGTAAAGGGACAGACATTACTTTGTAAGTAAAGGAACAGACATAGATTACTATAGCTTTTAGAAATGTGGAATAACTTATTTGGCACGGAAACGGCATAGGCTACTTTATATGTCACAGAACAGACATAAGATATTTCATCTGTCACATAGTTTACGAGATGGACATAAGTCGATCAGGAAATCGAAATAGGTTTCTTTATTCTTCATCAAACCGACAGAAGTTCCATTATTTGTCAACGAAACGGCTAAGTTACCATATTTTTTCACGGAATCCATAAATGGTACTTTATCTACATAAGAGCATTAATAGCTTATTCTTGTACATACCAAGCCTAAAATTTTGTTTCAATCACATGAATCAATGTTACAAATCAGGTAAACAAATGAAAATCAGGATGCAGATATATTCCCTTTGTTATTTATTATTGTCATTTGTCAAGATCAAAAATCACCTATCATATCGTACAGAAGACATGACAAAGCTTAAGCTCGTCTGATAATTGAAAATCAGTGACCTCCTGTTGTGACAACTGATGGATGGTCTTCAGGGTTTTAAGTTAAGAACCTTGGATGACCCGGTAAAATATATATCTGTGTTGAGCCTAAGTAAATTCCTTTCATCTCCAAAATCTGCTTCACCTTACTCGAGATCCCACAAGTGCGATAATGAAGCAATTTATTTTGTGCGATCAAAGTATCATGAAATGCAGACTAAATTAAGGTTTTGTGAAACGCGATTGACTTTTTGTGACTGGCAAATAAAGCAATAATATTAATCACATGGAAAGTGAACGTTCTCTTTTATTAACCCTTAACACCAACCTGTCAAGAGCTCCTCGACCTTGTCCAGTGTTTTATAATCCTCCATGGTAAATTGGGGAAGTTCCACCTTATCGATTCCTTCCACCGAATACTCACCGTACCTCCAGTACATCGCTACGTCTTGCATCGTATAGCCGTCTGAAAATATAAAACGTCCCATAATTAAACACCCACTAAACACATCAATCATGCCAAATGTTAATGGATTAAACGTGTAATACGTTATCTTTATAATTGCAATTTAACATTATAAATGCATTTGTATCTCTTTCTTGCAGTTTGGAATTCATTTCTTCGCTTGCCGTCAACTCCGGCCTCCCTATGAATGCCTTGTGAAGATAAACGCTTTGTTAAGACTCTGATGTTTGGAGAGGGCCTTTGATATCAGCATGCAATTAAACTTAGTCGCCAAAAATATCGAGAAATCGGGCAAAAGATGCATAAAAATGAGACTGCTATCAGTCCCCTCTGTTTTAAGTTTATTTCTAAGACAAACTGATATGATGTGTGTCACCACCGCCCTATTCTGTAATATCATTTTTCTAAAAAGACAGTTCTATAAAGGCCTATGCAGTCGATTTCACAAAGTGAGTATTGGACTAAGTAAGAATTTAAAAACCGAAAGCAATGCCACCTTAGAAAGTAAAGTTTGTCATGGCAATGTACTTATTATGTGTCACCAGTTAAAATTCTGGAATTCGAAATGAACGTTAATGTCAGACTTGGACTTTATATATGTCAAAACCGATTTTGTTTAATCAGCACCGGATTTCTTTTTACGTTGTAATGTTAATTTATTAAGCATGCCTTGAGAGATTGTAATGGTTTATAGATTAATAATTGGTCATAGAGTGAAGCTCTTTTTGATGCACAGTATAATCTGATGTGGAGCATTTACGTTACTTTCTGACTTCCATATGTGCGTAGATCCTAGTTTCTATTTGAGAAACGTTCAGCCTTCAGATTGCTTTTTGATTTATTATCATGGACTGGCCAATGATCTTTGTCCGACAGTGGATTAAGTCAGCGAGAGTCCAGATCTTGGCGTAAAGATCGGATCCGGCTGGAAATTTACCGTCCGTTACTATTCTATCGAACGATACAGGCGGCTCTAAGGAGAGCGAAAGATCATTTGCAACTAAAATGACCTTCGTCGTTTAGATTGCACTGAACTACTGAAAGAACATCCGATCGAGGACAACATCTTGGCAGGGATTCCAAATCGTCTGTGTAGATAGTACATGTCTTACTTGTCCAAGGGCTTTCATCCGAATGATTTATGGGTTAACCACTCCTCACGTTACTGTTGTTATGTGAGATTGCACTTTCTTGGTAAAGCACCGATTCTGGTTCTGAAAATTAGCTGAGGTTACTCTGGGTTTCGAACTTTCTATCTCAGAGTTAGGTACCCAGCAATACTCCATACACCTAGATATTCCGGTAAACACACACGTCACCAAATGTGTGGAGATTACACTGAAAAGATAATCTGCTAATTTTAATAGAAAGTTTGTTGTCTCAGTGATGCTTGAATGTATTCTGTTCGTATACCACAATATTCTGTGATATTCAACATAATACCCTGTAAGTCTAATATAATCTTTATGTCGAATTAATAGAATATGTGTGTTACATTCAACAGAGAAAACTGTTGGCATAGAAGAACATTTCTAGCATCACTCAGACACTGTTTGGAGTGTAGGAATTTACTCCGGAAAACATGCATTAAATGTCGACCTTTTTTAAACTTTGACATACTTACAGCTCTCGATTTCCACAGTGCAGTTTTGGACATCGAGCGGGTAATAATGCAGATCCATCATGCAGGCAAGGGTTGTGGTAAATCTGAAAAAGCACACGGCTCAAGTGTTAAGTAACAGTTTCTGATTTGTTTCCGCTGATCTACGATTTTCTCCAATAACCCAGCCTGAAATTTTATGTTCTTGTCCATTACCAGACACGCGCTGATTTTGATAACAGGGTTGCCCACATATGGCGATTTGGGATTCAAGGTGGAACAGGCATAACCTTGTAACTTGTGTATTGCCAATATGGCATTACTAGATCGCAAATCAAAATATTAAAAAGAAAATTTAGAAACTGGAACGTACCGAGATTTACAATGAACCGGTAATTTGTGCCTTCAATGTTCACCTAGGGTGCATGGTACATTGAGGAATCGTCATTTGATTTCGTCGAGGTTATATACTCTGCATGAATGGACGTGTCTATTTAACTTGTCGTGGGCTAATAATCCAAATGAGCGGAGTTTGGTGGTTTGATGGTGGGGAGGAGAAGTAACGGGGCATGCCTAAGAAAACACAAAGTGTATACTCTTTGCCAAATCGAAAATGATAAGTTTTACATTGCGCGTATTCGGCATCTATTTCCAGATTCCTTTAAATGTGATTACGGGTTTCTTTGTTGTATCTTGTTCGTTTACTGTTGTGTATACAATACGCCAGGGGTTAAACACTAAACCCATTCACATTCAGGGATAGGAAAGGCTAACGTCAGCCAAACGACTCAGGTGCTCCCGTTCACGAGTGGGTAAAAAATAAGCTCTCTGCCCCTAACATCCGCTCTTCAAAGTGGAATTCAATTGTGTCTGGAGTGAGAAATGCTCAGACAAAGTATAGTCATTTCCAGGCCTCCTCCTCTGACAGATCAAGAATACCCGTCATCCAGTCTTCCAAGGAGAGTTCTTTTCTGTGTTTCGAGTAGACGATTTCCAGAAATTGACAATATACGTTTCCCGGATTGCATTAATTTGACAGCTTTACATCCTACGGGAACTCTATAGTTAAACTTTCACATCAAGTTCAGGGAAACATAACCAAAGGGCAAAGACGAAGGGTTAGCCTCTACAGCAAAAAGATTACAACCGGACAAATTGGCAGTGACAAAGACAAAAATGAAAGAGAATTGGAGTAGACGGACAAAGGGCTTGTCGCTGGACAGCGTGAATTTCCCTTAACGATCAACAAAATTAAGTTGGGCAAGGCCATTGTGAACGATATCTTCCATTAGCTGTTTGTTACCAAGGAGGCGCATGATCGATGAATTCAATATTTCTGTCACAATGTCCGCTACACGATGGATTCGGTTTGAACGGTTTTTTGAACCTGAAAGAAAATATTATTTTTGCCAACCATGGACAAGATTTCACAGTTACGGCATGCAAATTCGGGGTGGCTAAATTAAATTCCCCGTGTTACACAAGAACATTTAATGGGACAGCAGTATTTATGTGGACATTTGAAGACAAATTGTTCACTTGTGTGCCGACCGGCAATTCAGGTGATTTCATAGAGTCGTGTTAATCTCTCTAGATGATGAAAAGAAAGAAATAAAGGGGTGTGCGCTGAATGCTAAATTCCAAAGATGCAATTCGTGAAGATGGATTTCAGTTTTACTAAGTAGGTGACAGACTTTCAAAAGTCACGGAAAATAAGACTTAACTGTTATTCGACCTTTAGGATTTTATTGCATTCTTTTTTCACCGAGAAATGAAAGGAAAACATTCAACGACTTCATGTAAAAATCAGAAATGAGGTAAGCAAATTATGTATTCTAATGCACCTATTTGATATTGGCGCCACTCGGACAGAAAATTCCCGATGTCTTTATTAAGTGGCCCCCCTCATGTGTTGATGTGAAAACTGGTGATCTTGACTCTTGTTCGTGCCCCTTCGTCGTACTGTTAAAGGGCTTGTCGGTCAAGGCTGAGCATCCAACAGTTACGGGATGCCGTGTAGTGTTATAAACTGATCGCCATTTACTGACAGGCCATCCATCACTTATGACTACGGGTTAACATCGCACGGGTGACCCATCTCTCGCGGGAAAGGCGTGATTGCCTACAAGCTGCTAAACTCCAGTCACATTGGACAGATCGCTTGATTTCCCTATCAGAGACCCTGATTGACGGACTAGTCATCTTGGAATGTGCTGAGTGCATGTCACAATGTGGCCTTCCCTTAGATAAGAACATTCGGCTCCGAGATTAGCATGCTGGTTAGCTTTATGGGGGAGATGTCTATTGTCCAACAGTGAAGTCATGGCGGGGTCAAGGAGCGTAGGCCGGACAAAATGAAGTGGCAGTGCGCCCAACGGTCAAGATGTCTTCAACAGATTAGTAGCAAGTTAAAGACTATGTGTAATCTCCCGAGCAATCGATGCAATTGAATGTTCAGATCACAGCCCATACAACCTGCCTGTCACTAGTCAAGGAACGCTACGCCCAAATTTCACACTTTTGTGATTCGGTATGCGCGCAAATAGTGCCATCTTCTGCCACACAATGCGATTAAGTAACCATATAACTTTGTAAAGTTTGTCATGCCTTTAGGGTATTTACGAAACAATAGGAAGAAACTCCCTTAAATACTCCGTTAAAGCCAAATAAATGCAGTCTTTAGCGCAATGTATTCCTACAAAATGACGTTGTAAAGCGTAAGTGTCATTAACCAAATGTCTGCGACGAGTACAATCGGCAGGCTTAAGTATTTCCTAAAAAATATTCGGACTTTTGCTTCAGTATAAATCTCATGGCTAAAATGTTTTAACAGCAAAACAAATGGTAAACGTAAACCTTCCAACCCTTCCCGATGTGACCAGCCTTACGACGGTTTCCACAAGTGCCATTCATTAACACGGCAAAAGGTTTATCCATAGACTCATTTTTCACTCGAGCCTCGTTCCTGGATTCTTTACACACAAGAAACAGACTTAACGTTCAGTGTTCGTGACGTGAAGAGTTTCAAAGTGGTTCGTAAATCCCAGGAAATGGCAGCATAGCTAGGGACCGCAAATGCGGCGTCAAACAACTCTTAATACTAAGGCGTCTTTAACGGTAAACACCTCTACAAGTTGCCATAAAATCCTAACCGGTTTTCATTCTCTGCTGTGGCTGTAATTTAGTTCGGACGTATATTAGATTACCTAGCCTGGGATAACTTTCTCAGTGGAAACATAAGGCCACGAAAAATAAGCCATTATGGAGAAAAAGAAACCCTAAACTGTTTCGAAATTGCACTTATGTTATAATAAATCGATATTGTGATGCGTGGAATGAATCAATGTACAATTAAAGCGAAAAGCGCTCTTGTTGCACGTACAGTCATTGCCTAGAAAAGTGAAGAATCGTAGCATTTCAATACATTTTAAATTATTCCATATTCAGGATTTTGAGACATTACAATCTGGGTATGGACTATGAATAACTGCCAATCCCTTATTACTGTGCATCTCTTATTACTATTCTTCACTACCTTTCACTATTTGAGCAGTTATATGCTTAGTCAGTCGTTGGTAACAATTCATAATGTCTCCGCTATAGCCTTCATCTTTAGTAAAATTTGCTTTTATTATATGACCAGTTTCCTTTTCAAAAAGACAAAAAAGGAAAATGACAAATCAGAATAGATAGTGGTGACATCAGATGGGCACTGTGTAGAGAAAGCTATGGCTAAAACTGCGATTGGCACACATTTGCAATATTGGACAACGTTCGATGACAAACATGTTTTACATTGTTTTGACTTAGTAAAACAGTTTCAAGTATCTTCTATAGCCCCCTTCTTGACACTTTGACGAAAACAAAATTGAACTGATGCTGTTGTACCTACATGTATACACATCAGAAGAGAGGCAGTGAAGGAAAGTCTTTGTTGTAGGGTTACTTAATTAAAATTTTCAGTGAGTTGCGACAATGAATGGTCAGGATTCCGCATTGTTGATGAACAACGCTGCCACTTGCTTTTGCGAGTGCTAGTTCAAATAAAACTCGTTAGTATACATAGGTTTATAAAAGGCAAACCATACTAATAATTTCGAACACATACATATATCGGAACCTTGTTAACTTGCATACCATGAAACTCAGTCCGGTTGTTCTTGACCTTTATAATGAAGGGTGTCGTCTGGCAACCATCCAGAGAATGAATCATGAAGAAATTACCACACCTTGCCATCTAACTGACAAACCTCCTGACTTAAAGCCTTAGTTAAACAACAGGAAGCAAAGGCCGATTTCACAAAGCCATTTCTGACTTACGTCAAATTGAAAAAAATCCTCGCAATGCTTAGATTTTGACATGTTTGTGTTGGGGTGACATTTATGAGCTGCTTACTTAAAATTTTATTTTATAAGGCCTAAAATTGTATATAAAGGTTTGATTTTCAAATCCAAAATGGCTTTGTAGAATTGGCCACGGACAAAGGGTTAATTGTCCTCGAGGAGAACTCATTGGGAGAATCGGCCAGTGAGGACTTTCCCTACTGCCTCATGTCATTTTCATTTAGCATTTTCCATGGAAGCAGCGCTTTAATGAGACAAGGTATGGGTTCGAACATTCAGTGTTTCCTATTTGTGTAAAACATTTAACTTTATATCGAAGGATGCATCTTACCTCATACCGTAGACTATAGTCCCATCACCGTGTAGCTTTATCATCTTATTCTTTTCCGTCACATCGTGCAGAAAAGAGTTTTTATCGTTTGCAAAGAAAGTATCCGGCACCCAGATTTTTTCTGCAAAGTCTCCCGTTAATGTCAAAGAGATATTGTCATCTGTGAACTTGAGACGTTCGTCTTTCCAATATTGGTTGAGGTATAACGTGATAGTGTAGTCCTGCAATAGAAAATAGCCATGTAAGAGAAACAGTCTCTGCACATTGCCCTTTTTTGCAGATCTAATAGAAAAGTTCGCCTTTTCTAGAGGGTAACTAACAAACGTCATACAGTGCCTCTTCTCATTACACGTACTAAATGACATGTGGCCGGTGGCTCATTGGCTACCAATGGCCAGAGTTAATGGCACTGCTCAGAAACTTTTACCATCCGCCTTTAGTTCTGACCTATATCACAATCTATAAGCTAACAAAGAGTGGAATTTCTTTCAGCCTCAAACGTGACATACTGAGGGAATGGTTAAGTCTGTCGTCGCTCTCAAACCAGCAAAAAAGGCACATATTTACAAAAAAAGGTTTTCATAGCGTGTCTATGTCGGACACAGTGTAAATTTGTCAGGACAGCAGAGCGAAAGCCTCTCATTTCCTTCTGGGGAAAGAGGTCCATAGTGCCTACGTTTAAAAGCCTTGCGCTGAACTTTTTTCTAGCGTTGGTGAAAGACGTCTTTTGATCTATGCCATTTTAAAAATTCCAGTGGCCCTAAGTTCACTGCAAAGATCTTCAACGACCAGGGGAATCTCCGCCAATTGCTTGGAGTCGGACATGACTGGAATTGTAAACAGTGTTTTTATAGCTAAAAGTAACGTAGAACTCAAAGCATGTTGATTGATTTCGTCTTCGGTTGCGTAATGTTTAATTAAGCTTAGAGCTCCGGCATGGGGCTGCAAAGCTGAAGAACGTGTGTTGATGCATTCAATTGTATCATAGGATAGGGCAGCAGAAGGGGATGAATTAATGCCGACAAGAGGCGCTGTGGCCTTCAGCCACTAATGGCT
This sequence comes from Liolophura sinensis, assembly GCF_032854445.1. Lineage (NCBI taxonomy): Eukaryota > Metazoa > Mollusca > Polyplacophora > Chitonida > Chitonidae > Liolophura > Liolophura sinensis. The sequence goes on along the minus strand of NC_088302.1, from coordinate 37,491,644 downwards.
TCTATCTAGGAGGTCGCACGGCAGGGCACTATGCTTGTAAGACGTATAAAAATACCAATTTACATAATGTGACCAATATAAAACGGTTCTTTTCAAGGTGTCTTCCTATCTTGACGCGTGTGCCGACAGCCAGAATTGCGGCACTGATGTGGCTATTGAATATACCACCTTGTCCTGTCAATTCAATTTTGAGTACCTGCTCATTTGATTTCACACTTCTAGAGTTTATTGTCGAGAACCGTTAACCTTCATACACGCCTTCCAATATATCCCAGCATCTCACCGCTACGTAAGCCTAATTATTTAAGCAGAACGCTACTGAATTATTTAGGTAATCGAGCATTCCTTAAATTATGTGTCCTAAAGGCTAAATTATCTGTATATCTGTCAAGAAAGCAAGGTACAATTTGTACTATTGCAAGCTTCAAACGAATAATGAGTCATTTCCAAAAGTTGCTAAGTATACTTTGTAAAAGCATAATAAGCCTCCCATGTGTATAATATATCTGGGGCGAGATACTTCTTATGTATTTATCTTTATATATTTATTTATGTATTTATTTACTTGTTTATTTGTTTACTTGATTTCATTGGTGTTATACACCGTACTCAAGAGTGTTTCATTATGACTGTGGTCAGGCTTTATGGCTGGAGGAAACCGGACAGTGCCTAGGGGATGCTCCGCCCCTCACCAAATGCCTGACAAAGCTGTGAGGCTGAATTCCAATTGTGGCGTAATCTCTGCATTTAGATATTAATTACAGAGAAATGATACGGAATTGTGGACCATAATAAAATATATATAAAAAAAGATAGCATACCATGTTTACTTCAGATATACTGTCGAAGCTGGCTATCTTCACGTCCATGCCAATCCGAAGGGGTTTCACTACAATGGAAAGCATTCATTCGTATCAGGGACAAAAAGAACAGCAGGATTGTTTACGATCAAGTCATTATCACACCATGAAATTCAGACGTGCATCTGTTTCTCTATAAAAGAAAGATATACTTAGGGCATCATTAAACTGCTGAATGTTTTTTTCTCCCAAGATGACTTCTTCTTAATTCTTACATAATATACTTTCTCTAAGGCTCTGTTATGGTTTCCGCTAAACGTTATTTGGAAAATGACCTTAATGTCGTTTGTGTGGAATGTCCTTTATGGTAAGTGATTAGTATTATAAGGTGTGATACGATACATTGATTAATATGATTAAGAAATGAACGTCAGAAAACTCATACAACACATTGGGGTGAGTGACCTTTGTTCTTCTGGTTTATTGTGTGAGAACATATTATTGCAAACCGAATTTTGAACTCACTTTTTCTTACCAGAAAAACTGCATTAGTTTAGAAATGCATGACTTTTTCAAACCCACAGCGGGGCTTGTTATTCGTGTGAGTGAGCTTCACATTTTTCAGTTTTTAAGCCATATACAGAAGCCTAATAATCTAGTCGACCAACAATATACAGGGACCAGAGAAAAATACGAAACAAATGCAAAACGTGAGGCCAGTAATACATTCAATGGTCGACTTCATATCCATGATTATTCTCCTTCCCAGACAGTTCATGTTTTGTTTGTTCTGTTCTTTTTTGCATCAGAATTAAACATATATTCGAGTCATGCAATGGCAAATGTAGATATGACGTGAAGCTTTGAAAACACGGACCTAAGCCCGGACAAAATCTGCATAATCAAATAAATGTTCCAGGAGAGTATTACCAGAGTAGCGTTCCAAGCCCCGTCCCTCAACCAAGTTGAATTTATAAGGTCATGGAAGCGTTCTATATTTGAATCACAGAGAAAACGTATCATCGATTTTACGCCTGATTACTTTTTTATGTTGAGGACAATGCCACTGGATTTTAAGCACTTGATTTCCGGGCTCAACCTCTTGATAAAATATGTGACGCATGCGTGATAGAGTTGTCGATAGAGGGTGTAACGGTCATGAATATGATCACTTTTATCATTCACGTCCAGGTATATAACAGAGCTATATATAGGCATAGGTATACAGCTGACTGCTGCGTTCAGGTTGCAATATATAGGTACAATTTAATTAAAACTAAACAGGGCATGATTTGTCATCAAATATGGAACTATCCCTTGAGCACAGTACATTTATTCATTAGACTAGTGTTGAACATAGTACTGAAGAATTTTTCACTCATATAAAGGTGGGAATAATTTTTATGGATGGACAACCCCTAACTTGAAGTCGCAGAGGACGCATTGAGAGCTGGATTCGAACTTGCGACTTCATTGGACAAGGGCAGGTCGGCGCTTAATCATTCGAGCTAGACAGGGCCATCCTTTTACCAAAAAATTTGTTGCACGTTGTAAAAAAGTTATGGGACAGTCAGCTTTTTCCTAGCTTTCCCTCTACATAATCTTGTTCCCCAGTGTCAAGTCACTTCAAAAACACGACATATTCTGTCTGGTCCAGAAGACACAGAAATGGATTAAATGTTACCAGAAGAATGGAGTCGATACTTAATTATTGGAGTAACGTGAAAAACCCACAAAGACATTGACAAACGCCAAAAAGCTTCTCTCCGCGCTTTTGAAAATGGAGTAATGGGTTAAAATATTACATGCCAAAGTTGTTTTGCCAAAGATAGATTGGCTAGGCGCAGATATACACTGCGTGATAATACAGGTCATTGTACACGAAGTACCTCGTGCTCGTCCCCTTCCAAAGGATGGCTGCAGCCATTGTTTGTCTTTACATTTGGATATCTCCGTACTGTGGGGCAAAGCGCGATGGGGCAATGCCGCACCAGTTTACGTCCATTAATTAAAAAGCGATGCATCTGTTCACGCTACCATGAGCTATTGATTCGCGGATGAAAACCTGTCAGTTTGGCTATATGGGATTTTGAACGCTTCGCGAAGGGACACGACAGGGCCTGTCGATACATACGCGCTGCTGAATATGACGGGGCTTTGTAGCCCCGTTCTCCAGACAGGCAATGTTGCCTAAGGGCAATCACAGGAATAAATTGCTCCATCCATCCCCATATCCCATTGAGCGGTCGCCTCAGATTTTCTCGAGCAAATAAGCCGCTGTGTATTTGAGATATTATTGTACTTTTAAGTAAGCAAATAATCTGGTAAGGAATATTTTGCCCGACGGAAAAGGTTGGCATCCATGTGTAAACATTTATGAGCATGTCTTGCACACAGTTTTATTGGTTGTGAATGGTTCCAAACTTTATATTCGTGATCAGTTGTTTGATACCTTTTCCCTTGAGTTCTGTGAGCTTCTAAAGAATATTTAGAATGCAATGAGAACTGTATGCTTGTCTATTGAAAATAGGTACACTTAAGAAATGTTGTTTTTGGGTGACTATATATCAAGAAAGTAAATTTTGGTTCTATGTTAAAGTTATAAATTCCATAATTGTTTTGTCTAAACCATAAAAAAATCTTGCACACTGTATAGGTACATGAACACTAGGTAAAAAGCCTTCCCAGCAAAAACCTATGCTGCCTTGGAGAATGAAGCCCATATACCACGGAGCCAGATGGTCTCATGTGAGAATATCAGTTTGTGGTCACTACAAGAAGTCAAGCATACTTTAAAAGTGTTTTTGTAATTGCACTTAAATTTTAATATAACGTTCTTTCATATATAAAATTTGATCTCAAGACTCGTCATGTTGTGAGAACCAAATTCATAGAGATACCTAGCGACTGAAATCAAACAATGCGGTATTGTCTCTATACAAAATCATTGAATTCAATACAAAAAAACAGTGAAATACGTCAGTTATTTTCTGCCGAGAAATCAATTGCTAAGCCAATATGAAGACAAAGAAAATTATGTTCAATGATAAAAGTTTTTTCATACACATGCCACTAGGTGTAAAGGGAAATTCGTGACTCCAAAGACATCAGACGGTCTCGTTTTGCATGAAAGCAGTATTTTTGTTGAGAACCGAATTCTTTGAATCTAATAAAACAAATACCGGTATAGGACGCCATTTATTTTTTGGAAAGAGTGAATTGCTAACCCAATATAATGACAGAGAAAAAGATATTTAATAATAAGAGTACTGCATAAAGATACTACAGGAAAAAAAGGAATTCTTAAGGGTGCCTTGTTTTGCATTTAGCAAAATTACAAAGAAATGTAAGGAAGTTTGTGAGGGAATCAATTGAACTTCATTTAATACTACTCGAGATAAGCTCAAGTCTGGAAATCTTGCTGTTAAGGTGTGCAAAAAAGTGAGATAACAAGATTAATGTTTTCCATTTCTGCGGATTTAATCGGTTCTCAAGGCAGGCGTCCTAAAAGGTTGTAAATTAAGAAACTGCAATATCTGAAGGCAATAAACAGGTAAAATGAGAAAATTTGTTTAAAATGTTTGAAATCTGTAAAACTTTGAGCACCCAGCCGTAAGGAGTGTTAATATTCTTCTATCTGTTCTGTGCTGTTCTTCTATCATCATTTATTTCAAGAAATATGTGAAACTATCTAGCTTAACACCCGTCTCAGCTAATATTTAGCTAATATAGTATAATATTTGTGACAGGTTATCTAACCCTAGACACGTGTGACTGCCTAATCATCTGACGAAGCCTGTAACTGGCTACAGAATGCCGTTTGTCACATAGGGCTTTCGGTCAAACCCATGACGCCTGTGAAACACTGCTTACTAGTGTCATTTGTGACAGCTTATTTAATGCACAAAATCTGAAGATAAACTACATGATTGCATATACCTTTTAGGACCCTAAATTCTAAAGGAACACGCCAACAGGCCATCTGAATATATTAGATTTATCTACCAATAGTCGTAAGTCGCAGATAAGTTATTTTAGAACATCCTGGACCGATCAGTTACCGTGACTCGTTCCGCTCACGACATTAGTTATATATTATCTGGAACCATAAATCTGTGACAAGCCAACCAAGCCAGAACATCATTTCCAGACAGAGTAAGTTATGACATCTGTGAGATAGAAAATGAATAAAGGTATCTGTGACGAACTCGTTCAGGATAGATTATCCTCAGTGACATATTACCTAACCCAGGACTTCTATAAGAAAACAAACCGACCCAGGACATTTGTGAAAAACAAACTGATTCTGGGCATCTGTGATAAACCAACTGATTCAAGATGTCTATTATAAACAAACAGATTCAGGGCATTTTTGATAAACAAACGAACCCAAGATATTTATAATAGACAAACTAATGGCCATCTACGTGTCTGATAAAGAAGCTGATGCAAGACATGATAAACAAATTAATACAGGATATCTATGATAAACAAACTGACCCATGGCATCAATGATAACCAAATTAATAAGGACATCTATGATAAACAAAATCTATGATTAACAAAACTGACCCAAGAGATCTATGATAAACAAACTGACGCAAAATGATGCAAAACATCTATGATAAATACATTGATAAGGACATGTATGATAAACAAACTGATGCAAAACATCTATAATAAACAAACTGACCTAGGAGATCTATGATAAACAAACTGACCCAGGAGATCTATGATAAACAAACTGACCCATGACATCTATGATAAACATATTGATACAGGACATCTATGATAAACAAACTAACCCAGGACACCAATGATAAACAAACTGATCCAGGACATCTATGATAAACAAACTAACCCAGGGCATCTATGATAAACAAACCGACCCAGGACATCTATGATAAACCAACTAACACAGGACACCAGTGATAAACAAACTGATCCAGGACATTTATGACAAGAAAACTGATACAGGACATCTATGATAAACAAACTGATACAGGACATTCATGATAAACAAACTAACCCAGGACATCCATGATAAACAACCTGATCCAGGACACCTATGATAAACAAAACGGCCCAGGACCTATATGATAAACAGATGGGGGAGCCGAAATAACTGACACAATCAGTCACAGACTAAGTGCCTCAGGGCATATGTGAGACAGATGTCACAAGGAAAGCATATGAAAAAAAGTGAGTAAATTTGGGGATTCCACAAGAAACATCTTTGACTACCTAGTTTCTGTTATAGATTACCTATCTGGCATAGTACCTAATCTAACAAAGAGTGTGTAACTCAAGCTATATGAGACAGGCATTTGAAAAAGACACGGTAACTCCGGGCATGTTTGACAGACTAAAGGCATTCTGGCATTATGATAGGATAAGTATCTCTAGACATCTGTTACAGAATAGGTGTCTGTCTGTGTCTCTGACTAACAGACTATAGTTTTCTGGACGTCCTTGACGGGCAATATAAATGCATAGAAAAATCCTATGTTAATCTACCCTAGCGGTGAGTGGTGTAATACATTTTGTATCAGTCACTGGCGAAAAACTCGCCCACGAATCTTAGAATCTTATAAAACATTCAAAACGATCCATTATAGTGTAGAGCATTCGTAAACTATTCGGAAGTATGACTGATAAGTAAATAAAGTGATGCGAAAGCGTAAGCATAAATCAGCTATATTTCAGCTCTGAACTATGAAATAGTCATACAATGATAAAAACATTCAAACTTATGTAACGCCATTAACCTCCCATATGCCCGTTGATCCGATTACAATTCTCTGAGTGTTAATTACCAAAGTGTTTATAAAGAGATTACAATTGTGTTTTGAAAGCATTAGGCGGGCTCATTGCAGTAAAGTTCATGCCACATTAATACCCAACAGTACAATATCCACAGTTAGCTCCCACTCCCATCGCTATAACAGTCAATTTTAAATATCTAGCTTAATCTTATTTAACAAAGCAAATCCCTTTCGTAACTGATGTTAGTGAAAACGCTCAGAGTAGAAAGAAACATGAGCTTTTAAAACATGAGAACAATGGGAAAGTGTACACGTTGGAAAGTGCAGTGGAAAGGAAGATCTAGAATACTAACACACCTAAAGTTGAAGACGCTTTGTAATCATCTGTTATCTACTTACTGAGGTCCAGAAAACACCATTTTTTTAAATCAAAAAACCGTCCATACGTCATCTATTAATCACGCCTAAGAAAAAAAATTGCTGATTTCACATTAGTTTGAATTAAAGGAATAGCTTTCTAATAATATCAGGGGCCTCTGTGGCTCAGTTGGTTAGCGCGCTAGTGCAGCGTAATGACCCGAAAGCCTCTCACCAATGCGGTTGCTTTGAGTTCAAGTTTCTCTCCGGCCGTACCTGGGAAGGTCTTGCAGCAACCTGCGGATGGTCGTGGGTTTCGCCGGGCTCTGCCCGGTTTCCTGCCACCATTATGCTGGCCGCCGCCGTATAAGTGAAACATTCTTGAGTACGGCGTAAAACACCAATCAAATAAATAAATCTAATAATATCAATACCAGAGCGTGGAAACTTATTACAATAATGACATTTATAACGGTAACCACATCAGGACTCAGCAGCGGATTGCGAAGTGTTCACAGGATATTTGCTGCCATTCCTTCAGTCATCTGAATAATAGACTGACTATCTCACTGTTCGATTCTTTCAGTAATATTTCTGTTGGTGTATGCATATTTGGTTAGAGTCACTATGTAAGGGATTTTCTAGCTGACTACTTATTTATACACCAGAGTGCGTCAATAATGCAGCTGAAGTATTCATGCTTAATGCAGTAATGACACTTGATGAAGGCTCGGGCATGAAGTCATTAGTTCATCAATCCAACACCAGAGGGCGTTTGCAGAATGGTAATTACAATTGGTATGCTCATGCTAATTCTATATTTATTTATTTTATTTATTTGATCATTATTTTATGCCGTACTCAAGAATATTTCACTTATACGGCGGCGGCTAGCATTATGGTGGGAGGAAACCGGGCAGAGCCCGGTGGAAACCCACGACCATCCGCATGTTGCTGGAAGACCTTCCCACGTACCTAATTCCATAACAGTAACACATATTTTTGGCCAGGCATAGTTTTTCTTTTATCTGTTCAACGCTTTTCAAATGTCATATTTAAATGGTTAATATGGCCAGATTGCACTACAAAATGTCTGCATTTCAAGTCATGTTGTGGCAAAGAGAGGTTGACAGCTTAGATCTCTCTTATACAATATTATGACAGGATTAGTCATCCTTCATTATCCATGTAAATGTAATATACAAACAAACTACTTTTTATTCTCTTTTATTCTCTTTGTGTGCAGGTAAGAAAACTACTTGCTTCATAACAAAGAAACTCTCTATATCGAGTACTATGAGTGAGGAAGTGCTTAGGGTATAACGTCGTACTTTACATTTTTTCTGTCATATGACAACGAAAGAGTGCTTGGAGTGCACGTAATGTGCCTCCTTGTGGCAGGACGCATTTACACCGCTCGTTTATCTAACGCTGCTTCACTGAGACCACTTACAGGAGGCAAGTAAACCACCCCACCCGAGCCATTATACTGAAACGGGTCAGCCAGTCATTGCACTTCACCTAAATGCTGAACGCCAAGCAAGGAAGCTACAACTTCGTCTTTTAAAGTCTTAGCTGTGACCCGATCCAGGATTGACCTGCATCTCTCGCCCTCTGAAGCGGACGCTCTACCAGATGAGCAATTTGGGCCGCTAGTATACTCTGTCTTATACCTCAGAATAATGTATTGAAATTTGGTATGACAGTCATAGCCTTATTACCCACTTCCAAAACCACGAGCATGGTAAAACCGGGAAATACTGATTACTGCCGCTCTTATACAACAGACAGTTTTCTCATCCGGTGAGGAGGAATATATGGACGAGTTCAATTTTGCGACTGGAGAATATTGCGTGGAAAGTGAGGCGCGGGTATCGTATTGTAAGAGCAGATGAATACCTGGATCCTTGCGTTCGATTGTCAGCGATGATATTTTCAAATTCTGAGAAGCACTTATTCCAACCATTTGCCTTAATTAATTTTCTGCTCTTCAAAATGCCGCTTCGCAAGGAACATTTTTTTAAAAATGTCTTTCCATTCAATTTGCGGTGCTGATGAACTTAATCAAGATAGCACGTGATTCATTACGGTGAATCTGTCTGGCATTGCATGAAAGTCTTTGCCAGTTAACATTGTGTATTGTAAGCTTTTGAATTATAGAACTCCAAGACAGAAATCACCAAGATCACCAAGAGCCCACAGTTACGAAAACTTAGCAATGCCTGTTTAGACAGTTTAAACGATCTTAAAAAGGTTAAATCTACAAATGTATAGCAATCTGTTTTTAAAACATGCATATCGTCATAGATAGGCAAATATTCTAGAATTACAGTTTCTCTCTAATGGCACAAAATGTTTGTTAATGCCGTTTAATCCAGCGGAGACAAATTAACCAAAACAACTTTGAACATTTTTCTTTCTGTTGTTAAATGTAGTTTCCTTTACATTTTCAATAATAGCTTTAGAAAAACAATATTTCAAAAAGTTACACTCTTCACTCTCACAAACTGTTGCATGTACTTCAATTAAGGTTGTATACTTCGAAGGGAGAAAAAAAGGAAAATAAAAACAGGCCAATTGTTTTACCACATGAAGAGATTTTAAAAAGCTGGTCTCTGGGAATAAATGTATTTGCATTATGTTTTAAAAGGTACTTCTAAAGAATGTCTTCATTAATTAACATCAAAACATAAGTAATAACTATTCATTAGTGCACTGTTGCAAAACATACGAAGAGTTTGACTCAAAAAAACTTAAGGCTCCCTTTATGTCCCGAAGCACATTGGCTTTCGACAATAAAATGTAGTCATCAGATGCCAATGCACTATTGCTAATGGATTTCGTTAGTTTTGCTCATCTCATGCAATTTTGAAATAGCTTTCTCTAAAAGGCGACATAGACGGGCAAGTGAGTTCTCGCATACTTAGTTCTGTGCATCTCTTTTTCTTTTTCTCCATGAAAAACGCAGGAGAATCTATTCATAAAGTCTTGAGTCAAAGTACGGACATCTATTCATAAAGTCTTGTGTGAAAATACGGACAGTTTACGGCTATATCGACACACCCTAGTAACATAAACAGCTGCTCATTGGCTTTCAATGGCAGTATGGTCTTTCTTAACAAACTAACTGAAATTTAACCTATCTGATTCATGACCGATTACCTTGTTGTTTATATACAAAAAATGTTAAATTAGGTGCATCTTATATTGCATTTTAGTTATTTATTTAAAAAACAATTTGCATTCCCAGACATACATGTATGTTGTCAATGCACATTTCGGTGACATTTCATCGGTTTGTATGTAAATGAAGACACCTTCAGTAGAAGACACCTCCAGAGGTAACAACAGTGTTGCATTGTATAGTGTAGGAGGAAAAAAAACAAACTGACGTCTGAGAAGTAATTAATTGCTTTGGGTGGATTTCGTGAAAGCTAAAGGTAATGTTCCCTATTTCCTTGTAGATCTTCCACAGCAACTTACTCAGGAACAAAAAAAACGAAGCAAACATAATGTAGGCATATAAATATCATTATACCGCAATAAAGAAAATGCTCGGAGCATATCACATCAGTGCCAACCACGTCATTTTCCTTTCCGAATGTGCAAATGTGTAATCAAGGGATTTTATTTTCAAACACAATTGTTGTTGCATGTACAGTATAAGAGCAGTACTGAATCCTGCTGTCTGTCTGAAAGGAGTCAATTATGCTATCAATTCCCACCCCAACTTCATACTGACAATGTATAAGCGCTCTGATCAGTTGTTTAAAATTTGGTTCAAACATCATGAATTTCATATTCTGGCCACCTCATTGATTTATGTAGATATGTAAGTAGCTCTTGTACCGATTAACACAATCAAATGATGCGATTTAACACCCCTTTTTGCGCGAGATATCGGCCTTCAGATCGGCAATGGAGAACGGAACACTGAAACACTGCAAGACCATTGTTTCTCACAGCGTGTTCGCGCCCTGTCCTCCACGAGTATTTGGGACACGTGCATATAGGTCAATGACCATGAACAGTAGTGTTAAATTTGAATCGACAACCGATAAGATGAACCAAAGTAACGATGATTTATTACTGCCCCAAGAATGTGTGACTGCTATAATTCGCGGTGGATTTCCACTGCGTTCTTCATGCACCAACTGATCAAATGACGAGATTTTAGAATTTCTGAAGAATGACCGCTGGTGTATGTGTGACAGCTGTTAAGCTGAATACAGGGATGTTAAGGTTTTGTAGACATACATATACATATCACATTTGACGTTAGGAGCCGGGGAGGACAAGGGTTTTTTGAGAGCCGACGTCGGCAGGAGGTGGGCGTAAGGTACAAACCTTGGCCGGCCACGACCCTATCTTGTGAGTAATTATACAGTAGGGACTCTGGGCTACCGCTGGTCATCAACAGCAGTAGATAGTGGCCCGTTATATGGCCCAGAAATTAAGAAATCAATATAAACTGGAGTTTGAGTTAGATGGAGCCTTCACGACGGCTGGTTGCTCTTGCACAGCCGGCAATCAGAACGGGATCACCTCTCCTGAGTCAACCTTGGGTGGTTTTTCTTCAATGGACGGATGTGGGAACTTTCGGCTGAGCCTATGTTAATGACGTGTAGAATCAGCCTGGATAATGTGCTCTTGTAAAACATATCCAATGCCGGCAGGGTCTTTGTTGCGCACCAACGGAATCGTCGTCTTCGAGACACGTAGCTTCCAATTAGGTCAGTGGCCACACAGGGAATAGGAGAATCAATATAACTGCCAAAAGAAGCTACAGGCAGTAAAGGACGGGGCCTTTGGGCCAGTTTTAGGCTGAAACTTACCCTTCGTCATTTACCTTTCATCATTAGCCAAAATACCCAGCTCTTCTCTGTATGGGTTTGATAGCCACTCTGTATAACACTAAGGCAGAACGTAAAGCAGTTACGGCCAGCTGTAGCTAATGTTCTGTATAGGATACTAAACCGGAAATGGCTCTCGCCCGCGAATCGGCACATCACAAAGGGATGTTTTCTTATATCGATTAGCTAAACCGCTCACATTTTGTTTGACTAGAAGATTGGAAAGCAATTCAGTACCATCAAATCTAGGTCATTCAGTGCAGCGTATGGTCTCCCCTGTACAAAGTTCTCAGTTTTGGGACAAAAAATCTCATCTTTTGCTGGCATTTATACCTTAATAATTATGTTATCAGATAATTTTTGCACAGACACACAGATACACGAGTCGCTCAAATAAGTGAAACAAATAATGCAGACATCACAGCTCTAGGATGCCTCATGACATCCTAGACAACATACTTTGAACTGATAATCAATTTCGATTAATAAAAACATAACAAATTTACAATGAAACTGGAACTGGTCTTACCTCGATACAAAAACAATTTAGGTAAAAGATAAACAGGAAAACTGTATCTTGCTTACAACAGACATTCTGCTATTAGAAACTCGGTATATACCTCAATAACACATGGGTAGGAAGAGTGGTTGTAAATAGATGTAAGACAGTGTAAATAACAATCGCATTTTGCCAGGTATTCCTGACTTACCTCCAAAACTTGGTCGAAGTCGTATGTCGTATCCCTCAAGCAAGCTGTTAATAATTCCTGTAACGTTGTGCAGATAGAAAGGGTTGGTGTTGTTAGTGTAGTGGTAAGAGCTGGAGTTGTTCTGTGTGTCCACGAAGAGGGCATTGCCCCCAGCCGAGCACCTCAATACAACTAAAAATGCCGTCCACAGTATCATTCTGATACCATTAGCTTTGTTATCTACAGTTAAATAGACTGATTCATTACAACACTGCCGAGTCAATGGGCAACCCGCAGTAAGCGGCTCTAGTCGTCATTCGGCTCCAGGTCGCGCCACCATCGTAATCTTCAATCGGCGCACTTCCCGTCCACCTTCAATCCCGCTGAACATTCCCCATGATTGCGAGACACAATTCCACGTTAGGGGGGAAAATCAGTCAGCTTATCATCGGTGATATAATCCGTCCTGTGTCTGGCCAAGAATCTCTACATGAGTCTGCCATAAGCATTTTCGAATGCATTGTCTGAGAGCGTTCTGCACTTGCGCGAGTGACGTCACTGCGTATGCCCAATGCTGCTGTAAGCCACAGAAGTCAGCCGTCCCGTACTGTAGGAGATTGGTGAAACACAGAGAGGATCCGGCGATTTCGCTGCATTAACCATCTGATAAGACGCTTAGCCCGATATGACGGCTTGAAACAAGATGGCGTCGTTCAATTACTGCTGATATAAGCCTGGGCAAATCGCAGATAACCTCAGTAAATGGGTACTCAGGCTAAACTGAGAGTTCGGCATTTCCCACGGCGTTATACGAGATGTGTTGGCCCGGCCTTTCCGACAGGCAGTTTCTCGCCATACAGAGCTATTGATCGAACCCTCGTCTCCTCTCGGCAAGCCGGCACACCATGAAATGTCTGTCCGTTAGCCAAAGAATAAAAATCCTTTGAACAAACTGGCCTTACAAAGCTTCTCAACACAGAAGTAGAAGCTGAGCGGCGGTAAGCAGACCCAGTGGTCGGCAAATCGTACACAAGTAGATCAGCGCTCCTGTAACACCTTACACAAGCGCCATTGCGAGATTCAGTGTAAACTGCGGACTATCTAACGTTAAAGTCATCTGTTGCTAGGTGAAACTTCGTTCTCGAATGGGAACCCTGCCAAATGCATTGTACATGTGTACTAAGTATTGAGACGGTGTTAAAAACGATTCTAACCGCACTACTCATTCATTTAACCTGATTAGATTCTGAATAGATATGCACCAGTATTTATCTATATCTAAGAAATAAGATGACAGCATAATTGATGAAGGGAAAGCCTTCTCAACACGTGTTCCACTTAATGGCGAGAGTGGTAGTGTGAGATCGGGGTTGTCAATAGTATTGGCGATGTAGATTGGACGGTTAGCGAAGAGAAAGTGTGAGTTCCCCGCCCCTGGTCGCCTCGCCTCTGCGACTGGCAGGATACGGTATCTCAGATCCTGCTCATTGATCCGCTCTATCATGACGCAAGCTCGAGGCGATTATCGATTTCCTTCTTTACTTTTCTACTTCTGATTCTTCTGCTGGCAATTTAAACCACTTTTTTGTTTTCAAGACTGCAGTCTATCCCACTTCGATACTCTTTGTTTTCGCTATGATTCAAGCAGCTGCTCCATGCCGGATGTCAGAGAGAAACTGTATACTAGGTCATGCCGGTCTTCGATGATCTCTTATACTTTCACTTGTCTCTTTTATGTTCTTCTTCTTAATAAAAAAACTCCCATTTCCAGGTAAAGCATAAGGACAAATCTTTGTTCACGATTCTGCACAAATTTCTTATATACTTTCTTAGTTCTTTGGTTGGTTGTGTTTAAGAGTGTTTTGAAAATTTATTTGTTTTATTCATTTATTTGATTGGTGTACTCAAGAATATTTCATTCATACGACAGCGGTCAGCATTATGGAGGGAAAAAACCGGGCAGATCCCGTGTGAAACAAACGACAATCCACAAGTTGCCTTCCCACAGGGTTGTGGGTAATTTTGGGTACTTGCGTCACTGGCACGATAACCACCTCGGCAACTGTTTTCCAAATTGGTCTTGTCATTATTGACGTCGAATGCTCGTTGTAGTTGACATTTGGTATACGAGTTTCCGATACAACACCTAAGCTGCACCGTTTTGCATGGATTAATGCGTAAACTACAAAACTTCCATTGTAAGCAATAACACCCCTGCGTTTATTGTTAAAATTATTATCAGCCGCACTCTATAACGATCGCCGAGCGTACACTACCATAATGAAAATATTAATGTGCTGGGCAAGCGTTATTTCAGCTGTCTGTCTAAAATTGGCTTCAATAATGCAACTGTTATGGAACTGTGTACATATCATATAAGAAGAGACGTGCTACGGCGTTCCAAACCAATTGTTTGCTAAATTAGCGATATAATTGCAAATTATGAGTTATTTACGAAGGCGGAATTCATAGCGTTTATCTTGTTAAACAAATAATTGTCTTATTAAATATAATTATGATAAGGATGTTTGGGATTGCATTGGTAAATGTTGTATAGTGTTGTATTACATTCAACTTTGGTATAGTAGAATATTGACATTCCCACGATTAAAATAAATAAATGAGTAAACCAAATAACAGGTTTAAAATGAGAAATTTATTGCATTTCACTGTATTTTTTTATAATTTGTTTCGCGAAAATGAATGTGATCACCATTCTTCATATATTTTCTGGTCGTACTTAATACTTTTTTCAGTCATATGACGACGGGAAGTCATTCGATGTGTGTATATACACAATGTCTTCTCGTGCCAAGGTGAGTTCATGCCGCATAAGTCTTTGTTATGACCAGAAATGGGTTCGCTAAAGGTGCTGGGACATAATCACAGTATATATATTCAAATGGCATTTACTTCTAAACTTATAACCAGAGTTAAATAAATCTTAGTGGACCTTAGTACATGTTAGACGTTCCCTGTGGAAAACTGGGCACACATGCCTCTGTATTTTCACGCATGAACAGGCTAACTTATGTTTGCCAAAACGGTTGTAAGCCGAAGTAATAGGGTCGAGATACGTGTTACATGCGAGGAATGCTGTGTTAGAGACGTCATGTATGTGACGTCACATCGAGGCTATGGACTGTTGCTTCACAAGCCTGGGTAAGTAAACATTCGTTAATTCATTATAGTATTGGTGTGAATATGCATATGGGACCACATAACTACATGTAATTAGTAATAATATTTCCATAATTCCGACGTTAAGCCATAATCATTCATTCATTTCACATGGCTTCCTCCCCGGCCGTAAGTGAGAAGGTCTACCAGCAACCTGCGGGTGGTCGTGGGTTTCCCCTGGGGTCCGCCTGGTTTCCTCCCAACATAATGCTAGCGGCCGTCGTATAAGTGAAATATTCTTGAGTACGGCGTAAAACAACAATCAAATAAATCATTCATTTCATGATTCTGCATACATTAAATACATTGACACACATTTCCACAAAGAACGTTGTTTAGGGACCACTGTATACAGGATAAAGTGCATTGATTAACTAGTAGTGGTTAATACATGGGTCAAGCGTGTTCCGAGGTTGGGAACCCAGACGTACCGGTCCCACAAACCTGCCCCAGTCTGTTAGGTCATGCTTATAAAATTACCTTTTGACATGACTTTTATACCTGTTGGTTATATTATGTTACAGAAACCTGTTGTTCAAATTTTATCCTGGTTGTTTGTTTCCAGTCCGAATAGATCTGGGCCTAGTTTCACAAAGGGGCGAACGACAATTTTTTTTAACGTACAATATTTTATCGCACAATATTTTGTTCGTCACTATTACCGTACCATTGTACCTGTATGTGTGATTATCGTACATGTGCGACATCTTTAAGAAACTGGGCCCTGGTCATTAAGGACCAAGGAACACACATTTCCCTTTCATCAACTACCATTAAAAATAAATCATAGCCGCAAACGTGTCCATATAGGCCTTGTTAGATGCAAGGTGCTGAGTGGTGTTGTTGTTCTCGTTGTCAGTTGGGCATGGTGTTCATGTAGTTACTGATCTTTGAAAGACGTTTTAAATGCGCATGCGTCGAAGCTAAAGACAGCATATTGCTCAACTCTGGGCGTTTCGGAAATATTTCATTTGGAACGAGAATTGTACTTTATGGATCGATATTTATGGATCGACACAGCAACATGCAACAACCATATTTTGACTTTTGACAAATTGTCTGCTAACGATTGTGAAATAAGGTACAGTTATTTTTAGACAAAGTTCTTTTGTGGATCACTATATCGGCATATAGTATAGCATTTTTACTGCTTTAATAAGAAAACTGTATATACATGTATATCTCCAAGATCTCCGTTTCCCAATCAATAATGACTATCTTAAAAAAATTATCTCATTCATATGATTGTTATAGTTTAACATACATGGATACGCAGCATCAGGGAAATAAATAGTCAGCTATGTTTACTCAAACATGTATTATTCTGTGATGAAATCGGATTAAACAGAGTGGGGGTTGGGAGAAGATGGGGTTATTAAGCCAGGCATGTTAGCCTGTCCAAACAGCCGTACCACATGCACCCAAATATTAACCAAGATTTATTTGATAAATAAAACGACCAGCACCAGAAATTGGAAATAAATTTTAAAAAAAGGAAGCGAAAAAAAAACTTACATTTATGATGCCCTTGCTTAATATTCGATTGCCGTTGCCTAAAAATGGCAAAGGTCCACGATAAAGTCATAGTTTGTTAAATAATGACATACTGAGCACACGGCTGGCCGTAGCATGGAAATGACAAGACTAAATGGGAATAGCATTTGATAGTTGAGACAAAGACACGATCGCTTATGTGTAGAATTCCAGAAAACAGTGTGTCAGAAGAGTCTATTGAGACGCGCGAGTGAGGCTGTACTAACTTCAAATCCAGTTCTGGATTATTTGGATGAGATGCCAACATAGCACTCTTCTGTTGGGGACGTAATGAGCGCTTACGCTCGTCTTCTCGTCTAAAGGCGTCCCACAACCAAATCTCCCTACCCTACATATGTAGCTGTTCACATTTTCATATTTTTCTGCGCATGCTCATTGTGTTAACCTTTCTGACTGGTAGATCCACCCATTTACCATGCCCATATCTTTACCTTGTCAACGTAAAATTAGTAGTGCCCAGGGAATAAATGTTGATATCTTGAAAACGTACATGCGTTGTGACCCATCCCTGTGTAATCTACAAAGGGTTACCTAAACTGATACATGTATTTACGTGAACAACGGTGGAGTAAATGGAAAGACGCAGTACCCTGGCTAGACGTAAAAGCCGGACATGTGCCCGTAATTTGTCAGACGTTGGGTCATAATGTCAGTTCCATCAGTCTGATCTATGTCCATGTTGTCTAGGTACCAGACAACATTTGGTCCTTCTGACCAGCGTCAACTTATAGCCTGCTTGGAGTAGCAATTGTTTTTGTTCCACTGGTTCTCAGTTGAAAGGACATATTTGGCCGATATTGGACAAAATCATTGTTTGTGTTAGAAGTGCATTGCTTGATTTGTTTTATTTCTTTTAATACTAAACTCTGAATTTTAAATAGAATGCCAGCTGAACGTACCTGTAGTTGACAATTAGGCAAGCCCTCAGTGAAATGGTTTTTATCATTGTCATTTTTGTAGCACCCTGGGTACTTGCGCTGTAAGATTTTGGGAGAGGGATTACCATACAGGATTCCGTGCCTGCGGTGGCACGGTTTCGGTTACCTCTACCCACGGGCCTAACCGCCATGTCGTTGAAGTGATATATTCATGTATGGGATAAAACAGAAATGAAATGATCATATGCGGGAAAACTTCTTGGAACATAAAAAGGCTAAATGGAGTTGTTTGTCCAGAATTCATCATTAATTTATTTAGTTTTTTACAGTTGTTGTCAAAAATAACGTGTTAAATTTAACAGAAAATATGTGTCCTGTGTTATTATGGAATGTATTTTGCTATTACGGCAGGTTATTTTGATACATTTAATACGCATATTGTATTACTTCAACACAACTTGTAACGGACAGTTTTAATGCCGCCATACACGTACGTAACAATGTTGAGCACACCAGACATATGTTGAGCACACCAGACATATGGCCTCTCGCTTCATCGTCCAATGTATGTACCAGTGCTTACAAGTTACAGCCGATATGTAGCATGTATTGTGTTCTACGCACCGAGGCAGAGATTAGGCAGATAGAAATCTTAACAGGCTTTGACAAAAGCTAAACATTTTGAATCCAGGTCCACCAGTTTCTATCAGAAGGCTTTTACCAAAATGTGTGCTCGTGAAGACATTTAGCTGGCAAGTTATACACTTCACATTAAACAACATGCGAACTCCGGATCTGTTTACAAATATCAATCAGTTGTGCATATAGGTGGTAGCCTGGCGTGATAAACTGCAGTTGTCGCTGCGTGGACATTAGCTTGTACATTTGATACTTTTGTAGTTCGCATGTTGTGAACCATCCCTTATAACCATCCGTATGTCACGTTAGATAGTACTGGAATAGATTTGAAACTTGAGACTGAGCCAGAAGTTCAAAAGCCTATTGATGTTTTAATTGAAGGCATCCCCGGTAACTCGATTCTGGTGTTGGAACCGGCTGTACAACAAGCTCACTTACACTTTATCAATACCTCAAAGACTTCCTTGAAGACAGACCAGAGAATCACGTGAATAGGAATTAGCTGTTTCATTTCCTACGCGACACATTCTACAGCAATCCAAACTAGCTTTTGTTCTGCATTGTAATGCATAGCTTTCAGCTATTGTGTACTAATACAATATTGCGTCTTGCATTTTGTTATGCCAATTGCCCTTGATCTAGAGTCTAGAAGTTCTTATTCCGATAAAAAGGAAGAAGAGAAAAACAAGAATGCGTGCACTGTGGGGATCGATAACTCTTGATAGACAGTTCGGATGACGGAGCTGAAAGCTTTTATTATTTTTTGCAATATACGGAAACTGTGACAGTGCTATTTGCCATTATTCGGTCCTTTCGATTTTCTCGCAGGAAGACGATACAACCACATTCGTTTTATTCCAAAGCAATTCCGACTGGCGTATTATTTTGTAGAAAAGTATAGCATTATTGATTGATTGATCTCGTTAATGGCGGTGCTGTTTCTCTGTGTTGATTGTGACATACTGCGGCGTCAGAAAGAGATCTACTTGCGGTATATCATAGAATAAACGATAGGGTTATCGAGCCGATGGATTAGAGCTGACCTATTGTCTACAATACTGATCGGGGACGCCCCAGCTGTCGGAAAGTCCTTCCCAAACAATTTGTCTTGTTTTATCGTACTAATTGGACCTGAGGACGGAGATTCCCAACACACATTCCATAGACCATTCATAAAGCATGTCGAGCTCCAGGACAGCGCAGAAATCATGAATCCTATAAGGCTTAGCACTAAGACCAAATTTCCAGAGGGGTGTTTTCGGAGATATAAGCTGATCCAAGGTGCTGGGATATTTAGGCCGTATGTTAACCTCAATTGACACACAGGTCGCGACAGTAAGACTGTAGGAGCCACAAGTCATAACGGACTGCACCGCACACGTAACGATTCCGTTTGTACCCTTTCGTCCAGAGCATAAATTGTAAATTAATAGTAATTCGATGGCATGCGGAATCAGGGTCGATTTCCGCCTGTATCAATACGGCTAATGTAAAAAAAAACGATAGAAGATTCCATATTTTTGTAAGACGTACCGTGGCACGTATGTATGAGATATCCGGAGACTACAGGGCTGATTCTGCGCGGGAGGACTTCTCGACGTCCTTCTACTTCGGGAAACACAGTCGGGGTTACCAGCCGCTCGCACAAAGCGCTTGATGTCTACAGTTCATCGACATCAAGGGCAGCTTAATATAGTAAAGTAACAGAGAGCAGAAATGCCACTACTTATTCGGATTATTATCACTGGACGGAGGGGTTGACGGAAGGACATGCAGCATACGAGATCTCGGGGAGCGGGTTGTCGGATCGATCCGAGAGCGGCTGTGTGCGGAGGGTCTAGACCGAATGGCTCTCCACCCGCCCAGTCGTCGTGATTGCGTACGCAGACCGTGTCGCTGCTTTTCGAGAATTTGGAGGGAACATCCAGTGAGACGGCAAAAATGCTCTGTGGCATGGAGATGTATGAGAGATACCGCTAGACGATCTTCGCTTCACTCCTCGCTCTCCCGAAAGCGTGAATATTAAAGACCCGATCATCCCGGGTTGCTACTCTGCTAGCTGAAGCCTGGGAGGAACTTTTTCTCCCCACTCCTGAGAGCCCTGGAAACAGGATTCTCCACGTGCCCCAGGCTGTCGACGCACCCGGAGATGCTCCGTCACTACCTCTGACAGAAAGTCGCCGGACAGGACCTCGTCTCTGCTCACCCACAGTAGCATTGGAAACGACCTACTATATTTCGACATGTTAGACTTGAACGAAGCGATGGTCTGGCTGTAGTAACAGTGATCTCCGCTTCCGCAAAACAGTACGCCGATTCCACAGGCTGCCTTCCCATGGGACCTGTTATATTGGCTCATAGAAAGCACAGAGCCTCATGGGTAAAATTGTCACACGTGAGCTGGCCAGATACTATAACAACAATATGCTGTCAGTGGGCTATAGCTTTCTTCCCGCGTGGAGGGTGTGTGAGTGTGATCCGGCTAGGCTCCGTCCTGTCACTTCAATAAGATTCACTGAACTGCTGACACCAGACAAAGTCTAACTACAGGAAACATGTTTGACTCTCGTCTCCGCCACCTTCGATCGGCGGTTACTCGCCTTTGGAAACATGGATATAATTCTTTACCCCGCTCTCTTGACTATATTGTGGTAAGTGTTACAACAATTATTGATTTTATCGTGACCAGGTATACCGAACTATTTTAGGTGAACAGTATTTTTTTGTTCGCCAATCAAATCGAAGTTTCACCTCTTTAACTCAAGCATTTCAATCTTCCTATGATACTTTGTCAATTGTCTTCCCTTCCCTTGCTTACCTGCAGGCCTACAAGTCTGTTGTTTTATAAATGCACGAACTGCGGTGTCCTCAATTAAATGGATCTGCCCATATCGTTCATGCAACAGCTTTCCTGTTGAGAGTTATGGATAAGGGGCCGTTGAACAATACCGCCAGCCCACGGGCATTGATTACTGCAGTGCCAGGAAGTGATAGTAAATCATAAATTCAGGGGTTGTCGGGTGTAAGGGGCGGTGGGCTATGCCTCGAATATTCTTCAACCTTAAGGGTCAGCATGGCGACGAAGTGGTTGCGCTTTTTTTAATACTTGCCCGATTTCGGTCGGCCAGATATATTTTTGTGGTTAGTCCGCTTAGGTGTAAATGGCACAAATAATGTGAAATGTTGAACAGTCGTCCAGTAGCGCAGCGCTGTGATATGAGCCCCCCTGTGATATTCTCCCCTGTTGCGTTCTTCCGTTACTATTTGACAGTATATCTCCCTATGTACACACACGGGTTTCGATACTCACGGAAGCTGAGTTTACATTTCTGGCTCTCCACTTCTCCTCCGGTTTGAATTAGTCCGGTTTGCAGAGGGATCAAGCCGAACTATCCACTGCTTCTCCAAAAACTTGCTGGAAATAGAAATCTCCGGTTTTGTTGACAAGAGCGAGCCTTTCTGCAATGCCTTACATAACGGCCGTCTTGTGTAGGAAATATGTGTCTTTTAAGATTGTTTGACTTAGATTGAGGGCATATCGAATGCCAAGAGGATAGGGTGGACGTGTGCCTTATACTCAAGCCAACTAACCACATTCATTTCCTGACTGAAAGTACAGAATTTGTAACGCCATCTTAGGTAAATCTGGGACAAAGCCCTTTCAAATATGTTTTTTACATGGAAAAAAAGCCGCTATGGAATCGTTAATTTGCCAGACGGTCATAAATAAATGGCGTTTACATAACATTTCCTTCCCCAATTATAATGGCAAGCCTCATATAACACGTAATAATCTATTTGCCTGTTTATTTTTTATGAGTGAATAATCCCTAGTAAGCACATGTCTGATCACTGCAACGCCGGCCAGTGAGAGGAGTTGGGAACAACTGGATCGAAATGGTCATGAACTCAATTGTGCAACCAGTGAGCTTTCCGTCGCGGCTGTCGGCAGCTCTTAATAAAGCATGGAGGAATGATGGTAGGGCTACAGCAAATGAGAAAGCACTGCGGGTTCACTTCTCATTTGTGTCTTTAATGCACTCGAAGGCAGCCAAATGCATCCAATGAACACTGCTACCCGCTGAAAAAACCACGCACACTTTCAGTTCTGATTAAATCCGTGAATTTATTTTGAAGGGGGAGCTCGTTCCTCAATTAACTAGGCCATCCACTTGGTGTGAATTAATCCACATGCATTTTCCAAGTTTCCTAGGTTTCCTGTTGGTATGTTGATAGGAAATGTATTACATTATCCAGGGTTTTACGGTTATTGGAGTTATCAAGTGAGGTGAAAATGTGCCTTGCTGTTGTCTTGCGTGTGTTGTTAGGTGTTGGAATGCGTACAGATTTGGCGCGTTGCCTCCTCGTTTCTACGGGTCGATTATGATACCTTAAATTACCGTAATTTTCAATGAGGTTAATATTCCGTAACACGCACCTGCAAATGGCTATCTCCATACCGGTTTAAGACACGTGTCAAACTGACGTTGAGTTTCCATCGAATGGTGTGAACGCTTTGTCAGGTTGAAAATACACGCGATCCCCATACCTCCCTTCCCTTCCCTCCCCACTCCCTCAACTGCCTCCAATTCTTACGGCCTTCCGGAAATTAATAGTGAATGGCTGACAGTCTTTAATTTACACATTTAAATCCGGCTCACAACACTTCAAGCCCCGTTACTCTTTCTCCGTCTTCTGTATTTGATGACTGGATACCGGAGTTTCCTGTCTCAGCGCTGGCGTTAATTTGCCGGGGAAATCCTCTTTGCTAAAACATTGAGCCCAGTCCGGTATTATCAGGACACATCTACTCCATGGCCCCCGATATATTCTTTCCTCGCTGGTGTAATAGCCACAGTCTCTTGTCAAACTTGTTTACTCTGCCCACCAGCGTGTACTTACTCCTAGTCAATATCGATTTTTTCTCAACTATTTGCCGCCTCTGGCTTATGATAAATACTGTAAGTGTGAATTCTGTATCAGTTCCGAAATCTGGCGAAAATTGCATGAAGATCACAGCTTGGCGAGTAATTAATGCCGTGATGCCTTTACGTTTAACACAGAGATCAAGATACCAGACATGCTTATTGGTGATGTTTTCGGATTTACACTGTGGAAGTGGTGGTTTTCTGATCATTCACACAGGAAAAAGTGATCTACATCTCTATCTTCAAATTAGAGATTATCCTAATATAATTATCCAATCAAATGCAATAAACCACTGAGATTTGTTGTCAGGTGACTATTTGCAATATTTGCAATGTATGATGTAATATGAGTCTGTTTTTGTTTTTCGAGACGACTCTTTCTCGTGTCTGAAGTTCAGTTGACAACACTGAAAAAACCGTCGAGAAAGTAATATGGGAAATGAGTCCTAATTTACGGATAAGGGAAGCATGGCAACGTCTAGTTGGCAGCGGCTGTTTTTCTACACCTAACACGCGCTGTCGTCATGTCTAAGAATTAGACGTCTATCGGTGTTCGTTAGTTGTTTGAAAAAGTGATTTCTAAGGAAAAAACTTGCAACAGTTCCCTTTTTTTGTTAGTGCTACAATTTTTAACGCAAGGTGAATGTTGGAGAAAACGTTAGTGCTGTCTTATTTTTGCTGTGTTTCCGTTAGCAATGCAAACCGACTTCAGCGCGCGTAATTTGCTTAAAGAGTGGCCCCATGCCATTCACGTAGATACGCAAGTAGAAATTGCTTTCTTCCGGAAAAGGGAAATAAAAAAGAAATCAAATATCATTTGACATAATCATTTTCTCGCAAAATGAAATCTATATTTATCATAGGGATTTTCTCCCAAGTGGTTTATTTGTCTCGTTTCTTGTAGAATATACAACAAAATTTTTTTTTTTTTAAATTTTCTAAATCATAGTTGTAACCATGATATATAAACATCGTCTTGTAACTGTGTAAAATATCTTGGCGTGACAGTTTCTCACCCACGAACTGAGTTACGCAAGTAAATAACACTAGGTATATAAAATACACTTTGTAGAAAATGAGGTGTTTCAGTCCCATTAAGACGTTTTCTTAAACTTCAGTTATGGGGGTTTATGGGGCTAATTTTGTCAAATATCTGATTGGGTTTTGTTAGTGAACTTACAGCGTTATACAGATCAATCACTCCAAAATAGCATAAATAAGCTGAATCAACATATGGTGTAGCATAAATAGCCAACACCATAGACTCTAGCATAAAACGCTACAAACATATAGTGTGATATAAACATGCTTTTCTAGGCTAATATAGCATTAATAAGTCACACCACAGTGTAGCAGAAAAATACTATGCCTACACACAATAAAATGTTGTATATATATATATATATATATATATATATATATATATATATATATATATATATATATATATACCTAAACGGACAGTGTAACATAAACCGTATATACCAACAATGGGAAAAAATAGCCTGGCTGTGCTGACATATAACGTAGAATTGACCAGAATGGATACAGGGCCAACAGAACAAAGGACCCACTAAGCAACACGACCATTCGCAGGTTGCTGCGCGACATTTCCACGGTGACATGTTTTCAAACGGTAACAAAAACAGATGAGAATGATGTCAAGAGGAAAGAACCATGGAAAATGATAAATCGTTCACTGACAGAAGCTGTGTTCATGAAATTCAGACTAGATGCCTGGAAATAGTCAGGGTATGCATACAAATAGAGGACATAATATGGCATAGATAACTGCAAATAAATATGTCAAATAGCGAACAATAAATTTCGCAGTAGACAGCATGTTGTAGATCGTACACAGGTAAATAGAGGCCAAAATTAAAGACATTGGTGATTTTAACATATTTATACTTTTTGGTCACCAAAACACATTGTATTTTAATGCACGAAGGAATTAAGACGACATTATTTGCCTCTGAATCAAGATTATACACTGAAGGATTATTATGGTGAAATAATTTACACTTGGATACTGTGAAGTGTTGGCATACATGCAGCTTACATTGAACTTCGCAACCTTCTTATAAGGTGTATTTTCTGGTATGTGATTGAACTAAAACATGGCGGGAGAGAGACACGGACATCTCTGTCACACAGTAGCCAGGTGGAAAACGTGCGAGTACTTTGTTTTAGGGTGATTTCCATACGCTGCTTTGAACATAGCTGACAAAATAATGCTATGTCCACTTCTATATGCACTCCATTCAGATAACCACATGTACCAATGCTTGCCTTCATTTGTGGGTTGTTTGACAAGCTAGTGGTCAGTGACAACACATGACAATAACCTGCTAATTGTAGCAATTAACTCTTGCACACCCTGCTTAATTCAAGCACCAATTATCAAGGCACGCATTGACGAGTCGCCTATGTTGTCACCTATTTTCTGGCACCATTTACCAAGACATGCCTTAATTAGTGGTTTGTATTGTCTGACACGTGAGGTATATTTCATAAAAAAATGTAAAATCAACGAAAATATGCATTCCT
Organism: Liolophura sinensis; assembly: GCF_032854445.1. NCBI lineage: Eukaryota > Metazoa > Mollusca > Polyplacophora > Chitonida > Chitonidae > Liolophura > Liolophura sinensis. The sequence goes on along the minus strand of NC_088302.1, from coordinate 37,465,451 downwards.
GGTGATGGGAGGTGAAAATACGCCACGAGTCTAGAGGAAGCCGACCATAAATTCTACATGTACGACTTATCACTTTTGAGTAAGTTTAGGCCAATGACATCTGATGTGCTGTTATTAACATCACTGCATATTTACCTAATTTTGCTTCAGCCATTGTGCTTGAGGCGGGTAATTTGCTACTATTTAAGCATTTATATGACCAGTTAGAATAAATGCTCAATGTGAGGTAAACTGACAAGAGACCGTATTTCCCTGGTTACGTGTGGTCATTAGCCAGTTACAGCTTGAAGTAATTTATTATCTGTTTGACCTATAGCATGAAGGTTCCTCGGGGAAATGGTACGTGGTGTGATGAGTTATTTGCATACAATTTTCGGTTTAACTAAAAAATAAGGAATTATTATTAGGTAATCATTATTAACATTTTTTGTCACTAGAAAACAGAAATCTTAAGCACTTTAGTTTATCTAGAATCAGGTAAAATTAATGAATTCTGGCAGATAATTTCTAAATGAAAAACTATCCCTGTTAGTTATGAGCGTACAGCTTAATGTTACCTACATTTGGTATGAACAGTGAATGAAAAAGTTCGTCACATACATTCCAATTTTTTCTGCGCATTCAGTTGTTTTTAGTTGTTCTGTGATAGTTTTGTGTTCCCTTGTAGACATTTTCTAAAAATTTGTTATCACATTTTCTAAATAGAGCTTTAAGGCGCGATTGGCAGGGTATCACTATCGAAGCTTTCCGATAGATGTTCAACTGTAATTTCGTAAGATGTGGTCTGATTTCACTTCTAGGCAAAATAAAACAAACGATTTAATACATCAGCATGCGAAAAACAAGTGTTTGGAAAATGGCTCTGTGTTCCTGCCTTCTGATGCGGCCAGTTGCACGTTGGAATATAACATGGTTTGATGGAGTAAAACGCGAATATTCACAAGGCCATCTACATTAAAAGGTAACGTCAACCTCGGAACCTTGGAATTGTCACGGATGATTACAATGTACGTATGACTTATTGTAACATCCTGTAAGATGTTTCATCTAAGATGTAACAAGTGGCTTTACAAAAGCATGATGAAAACAAGCATTTATTTAGAAAGCCAGGGAAAAAAAGAGATAAAAACAGTACCCTCCCGGCATGTTTGCTTCAGTTATGCTTTTATTCTTGTACTGTCCTGATAAAAAACATGTGTTAATTTAAGTATTGATCGGCCTCCGTAAGTTAAATGGAATTGAATAAAATGTAGTAAATGAGATTTGCAATTCCCTGCATTGGAAAACCATTGAACGCAAAGCCGACGTGTCCTTGGTATCTTGATACGTTCGCTTCGCGGCTGGTGGAAAGATTTCCTCTCGCTCTTCCATCGAGTCGATGTGCCTTTCCATCAGGCTGATAGCTCTACATCATAAGTTCATTGGCGAAGGCAATAAGCTGACCAAGCAGACGTATTCTCTGGGGTATCGGACAGAGTGTCAATCCACGAGTCACTTGGCGTTAAACAACAACTTACGTCTTCTGGGGACTCTATCGGCGTACAGGGCTGTGGAAGTATAGAACCACCTTCGGGTCGGGAGACCCAACTGGACGGCTGTCTGAGCCGAGTGTGATCCGGCTAGTCCTATAAATACAGCACAACTTAATCACTGTCAGACAGAGAACCACGTTTATGATGTATTCCGACTATACCAAACTGTTCCAATTTCCTGACATTTCAGGTTTGGCCTTAATCCCCACAAGACAACATTGGACTCAACCTTCGACTTCCTATCCGACTTAAAAACACTGTTTGGACATCTGCTAGGCTTGTTCTTATCGCCACCCTCTGGCAACATCCACATTAGAGGCGAACTGACGTCTAACAAACTTAGGTCGCCTCTTGAATGCAATTGTAAAGGTCAACATCCCTTTTTTATCGCGTCCCCGAGATCTAGGCTATATAACCTCTTGTTACTTGAAGATACAATCAGCTGAATGGATATCATGGGAATCTGAACGAATCTGCGTGGGAAAAAGTGAATATATATACTAATTATCTGCCCTGGATTTTCTTATTAGTCGAATTAACCCATGACATTGCCGCGTGCAATGAATCTCAGATCCGTTATTACTGAGCGGAAAGATTTGTCGTCTGACATGCCACTTCATACAGCCACTTTATACAACATATGTCTATGCCAGACACCCATTTCCGATATCCTGTGTGGTTTGGATACAAAAGATGTAGCTTTGCTTTCTATGCAATTCTCGGCCAAGCTCCTCCAATATAGCATCATCCGTTTCCTTTCCTGAACAACCCAGTACTTCAACGGCTTTCTATGGAGCCGACGTCAATCTCAGCTAGTCGGATATGACGATATTTGTCAATGTCATAAGCCGCCTGTGTAGACGGCGAATTCCTGGTAATCGTTTAATATTCGCCCGACTCGCCTTGTATAAGCCGGGTTAATCCGGGCTTATATAATCAACGGTGGACTCGTCAGGACAAATCATTTGGGACGTAACCCAGATCCTGTCAAAATCACCTCAATTTGCATTGGTTATATACAAGTAATTTATACATCTCGGCGATAGATACCTGTATTTTTGGCTTGTAAAAAGCACAATAACAGCGTATTTATGCTCTTCGGATGAAGTAGTACATAGGTTATCATACATACAGATTACCACAAACATCCCACTGATATGTTTTCATATCCCACTTCTACCTTCATACAAGCCAGTGCTCTCAGCTTTGTGGTAAGGAACGTGTTACAGACGAGCCAAAGACTAGTCTCTCCAATTCCATACCTTTGAGACTTTCGGATAACGAACTGCAAATACAATCTCGCACAAACCAACGTCCGCCAGGTATTCAACACAGTGTCTTATAAAATGTCCGAATACAAATTTAAAGTAACATTAATTCTTGATGGAAGGAGATTTTATGTCAAGATGGCCTCACCCATTTCAGCCGTCATCTTAGTGTTCTTCACAACTTCTGGTAAAATCAGTAAAATAAAACACCAATCAAATAAATTAATAATTTGTTTTAGTAAATAGATCAGATGATTAGCGACAGCCTTGAGTAGTTAGTATGATGTACATAGACGTCATAGGTTCACGCGTCATTATACACAGAAGCCTCGTTCTTCACCACAAAGCAAGGGGTATGTGGGGCGGACAAAAACGTGAAGACTCACAATTTACATGCGCATTATGATTTCCCATTTATCTTTGTCTGTTGATAATCATCCATCCGCTCTGCCGTTTTCACGGCAATGTTGTGGTCAGGGTCAGGTGACTCCGACATTTCGTGTGTCTTCACTCGAAGATCATAACCCGTGACCATATATCTCTCAGAATATCACTGGTCCTTCTGGGGCCAAGTGCTCAGAGAAGCGGAGTGTTTTAAAGAATGTCACAGTGTGTAAAAATTACAAAGGCACATAGTAAAGATGAACGTGATAAAGGCTACAAAGCAGTTAGTGGAAATGTTATAACCTTGTGTAAACAAATTTGCCCTCTTCAGATAAACCCGGAAACCACCGGATTCATTCTGGTCGAGCATGTGTAGCTCCAGTACGGAAACAAATACAAGTATATGTTTCTTCTCACAACTGATTTGCGCCAAAGCACACAGTGACATTGCAGTACCATTGATAGGCCTTTGTAACATGATTACTCTACCGGAACTAATGACGTAAAGAACGATTAGTACCAAAACGATGGGTATTACTAATCGGATTAAACATGACACCGGACACTTTCTACACCATCCAACCCTTGAAAGGGGATGTCATGATAATGTAAACCTTTAGCAAAACCGGTATCGTGTAATCAAAAGAATGATTTAATGTTTTGTGTATTTGGCAGACACGCCTGCAAGGTTTTGGGTTAAAATTAATTGGTGTTTTATTTTGCTGAAGACTAACGGCTTTGACATTAATTGTCAGCCCCCTACAGCCATATTTTCTTTTGATCGTGAATGCTGCCCGGCCATTACGTGAGAGAATTTGTCATCGCGTTCTCTCGATTTGCTCACGCATGTGACAACTTCCTCAGCTTAGAGTCTTTTTCCGCTTCGACGCAGCTGAGGTGATATTTTCACACCATTATAATCCCAAGGTACATCTTCTGAAGCTCCGTAAAATCTGTTAAATCCGGTATCCGTAAAATTCCATGTATAGGGTGAATATGGATAAGTGATAATCATTCGTGTTATCCTTTTCAAGCTATATCTGACGATCCCCTTGTTTGTTTTAGACCTAGTCACATCCAAATTTCTCCGCACGCTTAGATGTCCACTGATGGCATATTTATAATTTTTCCCCTCGTAACAGATGTAGTTAGAGAACAATGAAAAGAAGACAATTTCCTGATTAAACTGTAACAATGATTGCCCTAGAGACATTCTTTAACCGAACAAAGACATAAAGTTAACTCTATGGCAGGTTACTGTTTCTCTGATAACAAAGTGCTCATATGAAAATCGGTTATCATTTGTCAAATAGAAACTTGACTTATGGAGCGCGCAGTAGCGTTACCACTGAAATTAACACACGTGCAATACACGCGTTCAATCTGTAAGGCCTACTGTATAGCCTAATGGGGACGGGACAACGCCAATATGGCGTGCTCTCGGTATTTCTTTCCACAGAAGGTCAACGCTTTCAGCGGGGACACATTGTCCAATCCGTCCACGTTTGCCAATTTTTCATTACCCTGAATTCGCTTTAGGTCTTGCTCTGGGATAAGACAAATATAAGAAGCGAAGACCAGTGGTTTTAAGATCTGAGGAGCAAGTGTCGGGGAATTGTCACGTTTGTGAAGGGATTTGCGGTAAGGCTGGCTGATGATGTTCAGAACGCCCCAGTGTCCGGTCTCTTCATCTGGAAACTTCAACCGCAATCCCCTAAGTCCGACCAGCTCTTAGACCTGTCTCAATTGGATAGGGTAACAAAGTGATATGCGTGTGTGAATGCGAGTTTTCCTTGTTCTTCTCCGTGGATTCTTTAAGCTGCTGGCGTCTGAAATGTGGCGAAGACACGCTGGTATTGTCTTCATTATGTGCGGATTAGCCGACATGGCAGGTTGCTGTTAGAAGTAATCAGCTGTACGGTTTTTAGTTAAGCAAAACGTGCCCTGTCCTGGAACGCAAGACGCCAGTGACGCGCCCATTCTTTATTCTCCTTGGACTGGAGTACACTTAACCTCCCATCCTAAGGTACAGAGAACATCAACTTTGAGAGGATGTTTTCCGGCTTACTAGACTTCTTTTGCCATTGCCTTTCTGGCATAGAATCAACCTAAATTCAAAACCGGACTAAAGTAGAAGCAGTTACTGTGCCTCTTTGGGGTGCCGGAATCGATCTTCTGTCGACGAAGATGACCGATAAGTTTCCTTCACCAGAAACAATTTGTCCAGCAAGTCTAAGGCTTCAGGACCGCTTACCGCGTCCAACCAGCTAGCTTTATGCTTCTGCAGTTCCATCCCACTAAGGCTATGGGTTTAATTAGCGGCCCCTTGTTCCTGTCAATAAGGAATGGAAAACAGATTTTTCGTTTCGAACGAAGCGTGTGTCGATAGAACTGCCTCATCAATACAACATTAAAGAACGATACAGAATTGATCGGGCGCCTTGCAAAGATTCCCAAAACTACGTAAACGTCGATAGATACACCCGTCTATGCCGCGCACCAGTCTATTAAGCTCAAATGCACACTCCAAACAACATCCATCTGTTCATTTTTAAGAAAAAAAATATAAAATCTTGAAAGACATAAATCATGAATAAGCGTTGTGCTGTTTTAAAGTACGAAATATCCTGGAAACACTTGAAACCTATATGTAGGCAGGTATAAAACCATTGTGTCTTACACGTTTTCACATTGAAATTAAAAGATTATTCGTAAATATCATTTTTACCTATACTACCCTGTACCTTGCAACAGTTTAAAATCTAGGCTTACATATAATTTCAGTACTTCAACAAATTCGAAGTCTAATAGTATAGTATTGTCCAGTAAAGTAAATGAGTTAAAAAGCCACAATACATCAGATCATGTTAGATGCACACAGAGAATACAATGAACCAAGGAAATTTACGTTTGGCTGATGGTCATTCTCTTGCGATTTGAAGCAGATTAATTAAGGGAAAACCTATGAATACTAATGGTTTCATGAACCCCTGAGGTGTCAAGAGTGGATGAAATTGCCATTACTACGTCCCCGTCACGTTGCGAACCTGGACCGAGTATCATGTAAATGTGATGTCCGTTCTATCAAATTGCCGTCTTCACAGGTCAAAGCGATGCTCCTCATGTTTGACTCCATGAATATCAGCTCTTCTGCAGTATTGCGCCGACAGTTTTTATATTTTTCATTTTGACCGACGGATAAAAGAACTGCAGAGCTTGCTGGAAGGAAACGTGATGCTTGACCAGGGCCATGATCCTAACTTATACAAACGGGGGAGATTAAGGATGGGGGTCGGAGTTATTAGACAAGGTCTGGAAGACACCGTTTATCACTGCCCCGGAAGAGTATAGTCCAAACTGTTTCCATAATTCATGAGTTGCTTGGTAAGCCTGGCCTCGAATCTTACTGCTGAATGTAGAATCAAGTTCATCACAACTAATTCTCGGCCGACAGCCTTGTAAGGACACGGCCTGGTTGATGTTAAATGATGACTGGAAAAAAATGTTTTTTTACGCCCCTCTTATCATGTTAAGCAATTAACCGAAATGTAAATATTACGCCTTTCATTATTCTATAGCACGCCAGATAACTTTGCTATTTATATAAATCGTATAAATTTATGAACATTTTTCGTTTCATTTTTTGCTTGTTTTGGAAACTTGCATTTGAATCTCCTAATGCATACACTACCACAGCACGCGGGAGTTTCGTTGATCAAGGTCATCAGAACGTTTTGCTAAGCCTTACTTCTCAAGAAGCTATTATGTTGCCACGGTGGCTAATGGCTAAATGATACTATTAACTACCTCGGGTTTATCAGTAGCATTAACGAGTTGGAAAAAGAAAATTTGGTTTTACGCAAAAATTGGCGTTACAGATAAGGTAATCTTAAAGTGTCATCAGGGTCGGTGCAAAGATGTGGAATGCATCAAAATATATCAGCTCTTTGGGCGCTGGTCTCCCAAATGCAATTACAGGTTTTATCGTCATCATGCATAAAATATGGCGCAGTTACACTCTATAGGCATTGCCTCGCAATAAAGCGGTCTGACTTTATAATGTACTCAAAGGAATTGAACTCAGAGGGATTGAACACAAAGGCAGAACGTTCCCCGTGATTGCTCATTCTGCTGTGGTTTTCACGGGGTTTTACAGTTAGCTTAGGGAGAGCCCTGGGACTTTCGTATAGACGTGTTTAGAAAAATGCAAATCCACGCTGGTTTGTATATACGTAAAAAGTTTATTATCTTCAAATCGCATCATCTACAACTGTGCTGATGACACTTTTTTCCAACTGAGCCTTCACCTATGTGGAAGAAAAGGTGCTTTGTTGATAGTTTTGTCATGGCGGAGACAGTCCCCGGGTTCATCATTAGCGAACATAAAACTTGCTCTTGGGAATGTAAAGTTAAACATTTCTTTGTTTGTGTCAACTCGTAAACTTGGCAATAGTTTAAGTCTGAGCATTTCAAAGAAAGAAGCCCATATATACTTATACACCACCCCTTGTACACGATTTGTATATTCATTTTACTCATTTGCCTAGAACATTCCTCGCGTCTTTCCATCGTCATTGAAAACTGTTAACTGTTTCTCTTTACATGGATCTGTCGTAGTTTCTTACATCATATACCGGTACTTTCTATTTCTTTGCACATTTTTTTTACGTTGTTTTGGAAATTGATATTGCCATTATTCACACAGAGCGTCAATTTAGGTTCATGGCTGGTTTATGAATGTCTGCTGTGACGTGTAGATTAGTATTTTCATCAGATGTAACAAAATATTGTGAATTTACTGACTTACTTATTTATCCCAATTTACGTCAACTTCTAAGCTGTTTACGTCGTTATTTCGGCTGTTTTCGTCTGCGTTACACTTGTTTTGCACTATTGTTTCACTTGTACAACGATGGTCACGAGTATAAGGCGATCGATGTGGCAGGCACAGCCATGAGTCAGGTGCCTTGTGGTCCTCTTTGACTTATAGCCGTAGCTGAAGTAGTAGTATTTGAATTCGTCAGATAATGGCATATCACCTGTAGAGCCCAAGAGGGCTTCACATATCTTGTACATATCCTAATGTCATTAATGAATCCGAGGTAGTTAAAAGTATCATTTATTCGTTACCCATAGGGCAACATAATGGCCTCTTGAGAAGTAACGCTTAGTAAAACGTTCTGATGACCTTGATCAACGAAACTCCCACGTGCTGTGCAAACTTATGCGTTAGAGGATTCAAATGCCAGTTTCCAAAACAAACAAAAAATGAAACGAAAAATATTCATTAATTCATGCGATTTATACCAATAGCGAAGTGTATCACTTTACGTGTAATACATCTCACCGTACCTCACCATTTTAGGACAGCTTCCTAGATAGGCTGGGGTATCAGTGTAAATTTAATATGTATTTGGTATTTGTGTGACATCTTAATCCAGCCATTCAAAGCACAATGCCGATATCTCCGGAGCTTTAGGCTGAATACTAAATGAAAATTATTGGGAAATTTTTACTGATAAAATAACGTCTAAACATGTATCCACTATAACACCAGTTGTGTGTGAGCTTGCTGCTATTTACCTATCAAAGATCGGGACTTCACTCGAAACAAATCAACGAAAATTTTGCTTCAGAATCAACAATTAAAGCGTTGTAATTAAGGGGTTAATTCAGAATATGCCATCCAAATATGAGGGTAAGCCTGGACATGCCTGGCATCCAGGCACAGCGTGCTCCAATGAAGATTTCCATTCTGACCTTTGTGCGAAAATAGAAAACGGCCTCGAGGCATAAACCAAGCTTACATGTCAGCCAGACAGGTTATTATCCATAACATAGCAATTTCCGATATATTATGACATTAATAGATGAATCTTTATTCTTTTTTTGCATTTCAGCATTCCCTTGGTGTTTGCCGAAACAAAAAATGACACTCAAGAGCAATTGTCGGAGTTGTTGGACAGTCTACTGGATAAATACGATAGCAAGATCCGACCAGGATTCGGAGGTAGGGTATCAAATTACCCTTGTTATCACGTGACCTGTATTATCGGACAAAATCTCTCCAGCCCTAGATTTCTGAAGTTTCATAATTAAGCTGTCATATACAATTAAGGGGAACCGCATCAGAACGACACGGCCTGAGGCATATATCAATTATTTACTCCTACGATCCGATGCTTGATTAAATATCAATTATCCGTCTGTTTTATATTTGTCAAGGTCGTGTATAAATATCCTACTCATTGTCCGGCTTGTCTCCGGTTAAAGAGTTTTAATGCCAGCTATCTACAAACCGTATTTCCAGTTAGGCTCCTAAATCTTAGAGCTACATGTACATAGTTACATAGTTAAACTATTCATATACATGTATGTTGTTTGTGGTTTTACGTCGTACTTAGCCATTTTTCAGTCATATGACAGCGAATTTCTGTAAACAACATTTAAATGTATAACATCCGACGCCAATATCTCACGTCTCAATACGCCAGGGTGTTTTATGCACTTGCATTAAAGACTATTTTACCTAATAATACAATTGATTCACTGAGCCCCAGATTCGTGTCAGTTTAGTGTTGTGCATGATGTACAATGTACATCACTATCCCATTTTTTCCATTGCAGGGGAACCAACAAAAATCTTCACAAATATCCAGATACGTAGCATGGGTCCCATATCGGAGAAAAAAATGGTAAGACAGTTGCAATATGTGACAGCTATTTGTGTGCCCAGATTCTTTATGGGTTTTTTTCTCATTATATTCTTCGATTTATAACAACATTAATATAGAATCGTTTGGCAGGGTCATTAAAAGAGATGGCAATATTCTGGAGCAAAAACAACATCATGAACAAAGGAAACATATACCTGGAACAAAATGCGTTAATAGCGTCGTAAATAGCATTTCCTTTGTATAGTTTTATTGATTGATTAACAAGCCCGTTGCATGACCTTTCCATCATAATAATGCGCGAGAGACAGGACACTACTAGAATTTAATAGTAGAATATTCGGCTTTTCATTAAACACTTTGCAAAGCGCTGACCCTCCTTTCACCTGCTCTACGTGATTCCTTTAACACCAAATTCCCGTTAGTCCGGCCAATTAGTTGTCGGGTACAATTGACAGCGTTTGTCTGTTATCGACCTGACACTCTCCCTTCGTAGAACAGCTTGTAATCAAGGGATTAAGGAACCAGCCACATCCTGTGTGCGTCTCAGAGTGCTCAGAAATAAGAAACCCGGCTTCTAACTCCTCTGAATAAGGGTTTAGGGAACCAATTTGGTCGCTCTGTTCACAATAACAATGCTTAACCTTGCTGGCTACCCGATATTATTTTTTTAACAATGCGGAACGTGGACTGGAATGAAACATAATAACTTTGATTCTGTGAATGTACTCCAGGGAAAACATAGTAGTTATCATTTTACAAGTGGCAGGATTGCAGAAGAAAACAATGTGAATTTTGTTTTGTAAAAGGATGCCGAAAGTAGAAATTTGGTATCTTTTGGTCTGTCAGCGGATCGCGGAAGAACATAGAAGCTTAGGTTCTGCCAGAGGTTTTCGATACATTGTGTAAGTAAAACACAGTATATATATATATGCTCTTGTGAGATGATTGTGGGAGTAAAACACAGTACGTTTGTATCTAGGAAAAGATTATGGACGCTAATCACGGTGGCTTTATTCTGTGAGAGGGCTGTGAAAGTAAAACACAATAGCTTTGATTCTGTGAAAGGATCGTTGAAGTAAACCACAGTATATTTGTTTCTGAGAAAGGAATGCAGTTGTAAAACATAGGAGTTTTGGGTTTATGAGAACAGAGGCGGTAAAACACGCTAACCTTAAGTTTATGGCAGGTTGTCTTAAATAAAACACAGCAGATGCCGCCATTTGAGAGGTCTCGGAAGGAACTTTTGAATTTATGGTTCTGTGAGAGTATTCCGGAAGTTAAGGTAAATATTGTCGAATTTTAGAAAATAGCAGTACTCAACTCACAAATTGCATTCAGTGTGTATTTTAACATGCGGATAGAAGATTGAAGTAAAAATTTTGTTGCTTTACTTCTGCGCGAAGACCTCGATGGGATCGCGTGACTGTGGTGTCTGCGTGTCGGACTACTGGCATATGTTGTAGCCCCAAGGTAGTTCAATATTTTAAAACGACCGCTAACTGCTGATGTCTCGTCTCCTGACACCTGGTTAGTGTAGTCTGCTAACCATCGGATATCTGCGTGATGAAGCCTCTGATCATATCACCGTTCCCCAAGGGGAGCGCTGGTCTAGGCATTTCGGGACATACAAGGCTGTTCTGCAAGTTTACATTGCTCAAACACTCTCTAAAAGAGATCATAAAGTCCAGTGCGACCGGATTACACAGCTGACAACTGGTTTAACAATTGTGATCCAAGAGAAAGACTTTTCCCATGATAACAAACAACGACGAACGGCATCTATGTGTAGCTCAGTGTTTGCTAAATGCAGAGGGGATACACCACGTCAAAACTGGTCCAGCCATGTTCCATTTCTTAAAATTTCCTGCTGTCGAAGTCTATATATGTACATCCTTGAACTCAATAAAAGTGCCAATCACTACTGACATGCTGCCTTCGATGAAGATTTTGAGCCCTCTTCGGTCATTACTGTCTTACTTACAGGATGAGTTTTATGTTGAGACAATCTAGGACTGACGCTCCGCCTCATCCCCCCCACCCCCCACTCACCCAACACCATTGAATATGTAGTCTACGGAAAACTGGTGGAGAACAAGTGATCTCCAACAAACCATGCGTAAGGATACCTGATCCGTTGATCAAAATGGGATTTAATGAGCACCTTCTTTGTCCCCGCGAACATTGTAAACACACAAACACACATTTTAAACGCGCATCCACGATCTGCATCACACACATAATTATTATTCGTCTGAGTGTTTTATTTTGTTTAACGCCATATTCTATATTTTCAATTCCGCGTTGGCGGTTATTTTTTATGAGTGGAGTAAAAACAGTGCCCGTTGTAAACGGATCTTTCACAAGTTAATGGCGAACTTTTCCAGGTGTGACATACAGATATGTACGCCATATTGGTGCAAGGTAATTGCTCTTCGACGAATGTTAGACAGTACAAACAATCACATAAGCATCGTCTGGAGCTTGTCGTCACCAAGGCCCCACGAACCCAGAGAGCCGGGAATTCCACAAATTCTCTGTTCCTATGGCTTATTATATAGTATCCGTTTATTCTTGAGCTAGCCATTACCCTTGCGTGACCAGTGTCCATTTAGGAGATGGTTTTGGTAGGTCTCGTCTTCATCGTGTGAATTATCATCGAACAAGGATCGGATTTCACACTGATTTTTGATTGACATTGCCAGTACGTCCGGACTACTGGTTAAGCCTTCGGAGCTGTGCAATTTCCCCGGTGTATCACAAAAGCCTAGCCTAGTGACAAATGGGAAATCTATGGTCAGCTTGGCTGAAGGCTAAAATTACAAAACCCACATAAATGCCATCTGTGTCTGAACTAAACCCTTGACAGACAGAATTGGCTGCATTAGCACCAATGGTGTTACATACAGCAATGGACGAACTGATGTACTGGAGGAAATTGTCCCAGTGTAATGGCTCGACGTAATAATCGAACAAACGCGTGGATCTAATACATAATTCGCTTCTATTGACCATTACTAGTAGGTTTAGATCTCATAGGAGGAAATTAATGATTGCCTCGTATTCCCAGAGATGGTCGAAGGATAAACGCTGTCTTTAAAGCTCAAAATTGGCTTCATTATATCTCAGCATGAGATCTAATCTATTGAGGGGTTTCCACAAGACCTACATATTTAGCGGAATATTAGGAGCAAAGTTCAGTCGAAAAGGTGTAATTTGTATTAACGGAAGGCACATTTCTATTAATTTTTATATAGTTGGAAGTAGAAGTTTTCACACCCTCTGGAACGAATATTTATTTTGATTGGCTTTTAACGCCGTGCTCACTTATGCGAAAGCGGTGGAAATTTATGGTTGGCGAGCATCGCTATTCTGCATTTAGCCCGCAAACCTCCTGACCTGAAACCACATTCGGTACAGCGACTTTACTGCTCAAGAGTTCGTGGTTTGGCATTAGGTACAAAAGGCCGTTCGACCTGCGAGGGTCTTATCCGTTGTATGGTATACTAATATCTTCATCAGCATGTACATGTGATTGACTGGGCAAATATACTTGGCTGTAAGTGTAAGCTACAGCTGCCATTAATTGTCCAGCCATAGTTAGTCAGCAATAACTAATAAAATATAAATACGGTCTTGGCTTGTACTTGGCTTGGCTAGGTTTGGCTAGGTTTTTCGGGAAAAAGTTTTATTCTTGATGTTTCTTTGACATTGTGTTGTATATGAATACCTAATATATCAGCTCTTCTTTGTGTCTTCGTTAACGGCATGTGGTTTCGTGTAAGAATTAACAAAGGTCTGCAATGCCCCATTTCTGCGGAGAGATTCCTTTAGTTAATTACTCACTTGATACAATAAAGATACCGTCATCATAAAACATGAAATTCCTTTTATGATAAATTGTTCACAGAAAATTGCACTGTAAACTGCATTTTTATTTTGGAAATGTATCAGTTTTTAGCAATTGTGTGTACAGCAAATACGCATTGTGATAAATGATCGAACGTGTTAATCTCTTCAAGGTGGCCGTCTTGCTGTACCGTAATTAGATTACTGAATGCATATCAGACTACTTACGTTGTCGGCTGTAAACTTTGTTGAAACATCTGTGAACCGAAGAGCAAAATAAATAGCAGGCTTCCCGGGAACATAACAATTATTTGTTCAAGCAATTTTCAGAAATCGTTGGACAAGGAAATGAAAAAAAAGAACTATTTAATCATATATATTCTCTGAAGGGTTGTCTAAATAGCACAGACCTCATCATGTAATGGTGTAATTGACAAGATTTTAACACAGGGTGTCTGGAAACCCGTTGAATCGATGTTAGTTAAAAGTGATCAGATTCTGTTTAACTAAAAAGTTCTCATCGTTCAAGAAAAAACATGGGTTTTGATGAAAACCAGACATCGTCTAATTCTGTAAAGGTTTCATCCCTCTTGCTGTAGTATATATATTTATTAACGTGATCAATTTGCTTATGATCCAGTGTCGCATTGGTGTCATATAAATTGGAGTTCGCTCCAATACATGTTGATGCCTAATGTTCATACAGAAACATTTTTTATTGTTGCCAGGGTAGCTAGAGGAGGGGATGGGGATTGTTGGGGGGGGGGGAGGTGGCCTGAGATGGATAAATACCGTCGTAGATGAGGCATGATACCAGTCTGGAACACAGGGTTGTCAGTGTTCCCAATGGAGTGACATTAAACAGCACAAAAGATTATATAACATAACATCGCCCAAGGATCAACATCACGCCCCAATCAATACGAGAAAGAATCTAGGGCCGTATCTGCTCACAGATGGCTGATTTATGACTTAGGTGTGATGATATTTCACAGATTAGATTATATCAGCTGCGCCAACAACAACACCGACATTATCCTCGTCAGTGATGTTTTATCTCATTCCATTGGTTCACTCAAACATTTAGGAATTCACAGGAATCATTCGTCCTGCAAGATAATATCGACGTATGCAAGTATTTAATAATCCGTCGATGTCTATAAATATATGCCAGATATTTTCATTTATTTGAAACGCGTAGTTAAAACAGCTAAAAATGTGAATGGAAAATATGCCCTTTGTGTTATTGCATTGATAAAGCTGATATAACCCAGTCATATATATGATTAAAGAAAAAAAATTAACAAGACACATTATTTTATTATCGCCTTACTTTTAGCATCTTCTCCCATCAGTTCACACGAAGTGACAACCTAAGCCACCTGTAACCAAACCAAGTGTTAGTCTTCAAATCTCTCATCATGTATTATAAATAGAAAGGAGGTGGTGTTAAGACTTGGCTTTGTTCGAATATCGAATATTAGCTTCTAAGGCATGATGTCTTGACAGCTGGCTAAAGAAGGCGTTTGCTTTTTTTGAGGTGGCCAAGTAGACACTTACGAATGGCGAAAGACCCCTCCTCTTGTGACATCCGGTCAGAACAAAAGACGTTTGCCATTAAGCCATGGCGACAAAGGTCTCAGTCCTGCTTTATTAGATCGGCTGTGGGTAGGGTGTTCGAAGAAACTTGAATAAGGGTGACCGGTAAATCATTTACACCCGGGAAATCAGGATAAAAGCTGTTCTAAATACAACCACGGTAATTCAAATGACCAGCCACTGGAAAAAAAGATGGACTACTACATAATACATGACGGTGTCCCTTGACAGGAAAGAAGGCAAATCCACTTAGAAACCAGTGACATTGGCGAACACGTACATGCCAATTAGAAAGAACCTCTCAACTCTGCTGGCTCTTGCATAAGACAACGACTTAAACATTTTCCCCAAGTGTGCTCTACAATTTAACAAGCACTTTCTCAAACGCTCTGCACAGCGCTTGGTATGTTATCTCCAGAGGCCCATAGCTCACAAACGTATTAGCTAATGCTTGTATTAAACCGCGTTACTCTAGCATCGACCTCGTATGAAAATAGAAGTGGGAATCTTCTCTTTTTTGTTTGAATTATGCCCAAACCCATTGATCTGTTTTTTTAAGAGGAAGCGATCTAATTATGTACTTTTCTAATTTTCTTGAATATCCCATTTGAGTCATAATAGGTCATAACTTCACACGGGGGAAAACAATACCATTTACAACTGATAAAAATGCCTTCGATTCATCTGCTTTGAATCCCGTGAAATATTTGCAACCATTAAATATGAAACATCTGTATGCCTATGCATCTATCTGAAATATTACATATAACACAGAAACAACTTTTTTTCTAAATGTGAAAAAAGTTGGTGTGGTGACTTGTTCTAAATATGTATCAGTGGTGAAACTGTTGTGCCATATATATAAGGATATACACTGGAGTGATTTTGCAGTAATATGACGTATATGTGTTATTGAATAATTAGTATAAGTTAGTGTAGTTTAGTTCAAGAAGTAAGCTGAACAACGGAATTGTTATCCAGGGTATCACGGCTCCAGGAAACCTTTACTCTGCTACAAAACACAATTATACATCGTTGCAATTATGATATGATGAATTACCATGTGAAATATCAACATTTTATAAAATACCATGGAACGCCGACCTCTAAATTCCAATAAACGGTTAGTTAGGGTTTTTTATGTTTCAGACTACCACTGATTTAATCAAGTTATTTTGAAAGATGTACAGCACCACTGAGTTCACCATGTTGTATAATGGTTACTTCAGTTGGGCCACTATCGCTTGAAGACTTACTTCCCTGGCTCAGATTCAACTTTCGTTGCTTTAAATGTGGTCTTCATTGAAAATGTTAGTTTAAACCAGTTTTTCTCCTTTTTTCTTTTTGTTACTTCCTATCATACTTAGGAATTTTTCTCTTACTCAATGGCGGCTATATTATATAATTGTCGGAGTGCACGTAGTGAACCACTGTCCCTTATTAAGTTATTCTAGCAAATTGCAAGTGTGCTCCTGCGCAATTCATGTACTTAATGTACGACCACACGAGAGAGCACAGTAGACCGTTTTATGCCAGAAAAGCCCAGAACAATGGGAGTAGAGATTATTTAAATTTCCGTGTACGAAATGCTATTGGGGCAAATACCTTAACCACTTGGCTAAAACTCGCTGCTTTCAGCAAAGTTATACATTCCGTATATTACCGTACCAGCCATAAATACCAGGAGGTAGCCATATATACGGAATATTGCCTTTGATGACAGGTTGACACCTGCCCAGGGATCATATAGGGCAAAACTATACACAATAGTTTGGTTGTCAAATTATTCATTGTCTGAGGATATTGCCACTAGTATGAGATTCTCGCCTTCCTGTAGTCATTCGCTGTATATGCGGGTCTACTATAGTGTCGGAAGCTGGGCGTGAAATTGGTATCCGGGTTGGAAATCACCAAGATTGCTGTAATGTTAACTCTTACACGTCTGTCATCGGTATAATTCAATTTGTTGGCTCGTCTAGAGCTGCGTGTAGTAGATGACATGGCACGCTACCTTATACATATTGTTCCCATTTGTGATGATCTTATTCAAGTACATCGACAGACCGTAATAAAGTTTTACGTTCACAGAGCATAAAAAGTAAGTCCTTGGAACGTCCACCCTTACTAAGTTAGGCAGTCGACTTGTCGTAAAACAACGGTCTGTCGTAAAACAACGGTACGAATTGTTCTTTAAAATTTTCATCAACATTTGCAGTTCTAGGGCCAATTTCACAAAACTTTGTGAATCAACTCTCCCGTAACCTCTGTCGTAACTGAGTGTGTCCAGGTCATTACGCCTGAAACGGACGTGCTTTACGAAGAAACTTATGCAAAGAATTGACTTACAAAGGAATATAAAAGTGCCGCCTGACTCGCAACACAAGTGCACCGTAAAACGCTGTATCTACTTTATACTTTCAAACAACGTTTCAATTTGCAACTCTTAAGACACTAGTTCGGAATTCATAGATGTTTAAATTCATACCTTATGTAACAATTATCCTATATTCAGTTTAATCTGAGCCAGAAGCAAAGCCGCGAGACAATACTTCTTGGCGGGCTACTATTTATGTTATGTGAACTAAAGAGAAACAAAACCAATACCCCAATAAGAAAACATTATTAGGCTATATAATTTGCCTGGAAATATTGCTAATTTTGGATTGCATTTCTAGATCCAGACAAGCTGTCGAAATGTGCATGGTTTTATTGGCTTGTAGAAAACATGTATAATCGAATCAGAAGAGTGGTAATCTGTATGTTTGGTACATAGGGCATCGTTAGGTATATATGGCGCACGATGTAAACAGGTGTAAAAGTCTTGGGCTAAGTTGTGTACGGTGCATCTTTCTGTGTTTTACTTGTTCAACTTATGTGTGGTGGATATCCAGGGCATCGTTGGGTATATATGGCACACGGGGTAAACAAGTATCAAAAGTACTGAGCTAAGTTGTGTATACATATTTCCGTGTTCTGTTAGCGCTAATGTCCGCTCTGAACGGAGAACGTAAATCGCTTTTGTATTCTGACTCCAGTCGGTTGGCAATGCTTCCCAAAGCAGACAGTCCGATTTTTTCGACCACTATTGGACACGACATGGCAGATTTACCACCGGAATGCCAGTTTAATAATTCATATTGCGGCATCCTTGATTTGAGCCTGAACAGAGACAATGCCTATGTTGGAGGATTGCGATTTGACCTGTTCGATATTTTTTTCTTTGGGGTACGAGGTAATAAGGCAGAAATAAAAACGTTTTTAAAGCCGAATATGCCGAAGTGATCGAAACATTTCGCCTATGACTATATTATTATTTTGCGGGATTCTAAGAGTTATATTTATCTTAAAAGTGTAGTTTGAGGTTTGTTTGGAAATTAGAGTAATACCCTGACGGGCAAATGCAAGTTTCACGCCCACGGCGTATTGAGATTTGTCGAATAACCCTACAAAACCAGACTCCACCTGGGCTAGTTAAGTTTTAGCTGGACACAAGAGACATGAGTTATAGCGCCAGTAGGCAGCTCACAGTCCATTCACCTGATTAATGGCCATAAGTTTATTGTAGACTTTCTTTGGGCCACTAAATCACGTCTTCCAGCAGAAGGGTCAGGTGATTATTCGGAACACTGTGACACTGTGTACCAATTTGCCTCGCGGGATGACACCATTAACTCGGCACGATGGAGAGTAATTGAATCTTAGGACGCTGTAAACTCGCCGCCTAGTCCATATATCGTTGTAGAGGCCTGCAATGCAACCAGCAGTTTACGAAATCTCTCCCTTGGAGCTGCGCTCTGAACAAATTTCGTTCTTCCCAGGTGGGCTTACGGGTAACAAGGGGTAATCACCAAACTTGATATATCCGGTGAGACAAAGACTTGAAATTAATGACATTTAAATTGTGTTACCTGATATGACAGTATGGTACAATGCGTTGGTCTGTCTATCACTTGCAGTGGCCATGAAGTGTTAAGACAAAATGTACTTACTTCTTATGCGTAGGAGAAACACCTGCAGTCCAATATAATGTTCGAATCTGAAGCATTGACACTTTGCATAAACGTACCACTAGTGTCACAGCTGTGTGCACGTATAAGATGACATTTTTGTATGCAAGTGCAAGATGTTTGGAGGAATTGATGTCGGTAATCATACATATACATACAACTATTACAATTCGACATTGTACGTGGGAAGGTCTGTCAGCAACCTGCGCATGGTCGTGGGTTTCTCCCGGGCTCTGCCCGATTTCCACCCACCATAATGCTGGCCGCCGTCGCATAAGTTAAATATTCTTGAGTACGGCGTAACACCAATCAAATAAATAAATAAATAAACAATTCGACATTGAGAACCGTTCTGAATGCAGAGGTAGAGCAAATAAGGCACCTGGCTAGTTAACTTTCAGGATAGACATATTGTCACTGGCCACCTCGACAGTTCTTGGCGGCAATATGCCGTCGGCAGTGATTCAGGTAGTGTTACATGAAGTTGTGGAGACCACTAGTCTTTCGCCCAGATACATATACTTCTAATACTTTGTTCGTTTTTTACTCCGTGCACGACCGTAACTGAGTTCCAAATGTCACTATAACGCAATTCAGAATCGCTAGAAATTTTTTTATTGTTTCATATATCCGAGTTACTTTGCACTTTATGGATATGTGGTCAAGATCATTTCATAAATGTTTTGTCTTGCTGTTGACTAGGAATATTCACTGGATGGTTATCGATCGCTACACGGACGTTTAAAATCGTGACGTCATATGAACCACGAAACTCTCATTTGATGCACTGTGACCGTCAGATTTAAAACCTCGTCTTCCGGATGATGCTGCCTACAGTACAATCTTACTCCAAGGTTCAAATTATTTAAGATTACCCCAAAAAACAAGCAAGTGTCATTGTCACTGTATTATCTCTATCAAAGTCGCTTACAAAAGCTGACCAAGGTTTCTCCCATGATTTTTTTTGTTATTAATGGCTTGTGTTGACAGTGGCAGTGTTTTTTTAAATTGACGCCAGTTAGGCGAGTACTCTTAAGTTCTGCCGTTTGTAACGTATGATCACAACACATCTAAGACCTGCAATCAATGTAAATAAAACTCGCTTGCATCTGGAGCACCCAATTACGATCGTCCTCAACCGGAAACATTTGTCGCTCTCTACAAGCCCTTACACCTTTTTTCAGACATATTGCTGTGGGTTGATCGGTGCTAATTAAATAGAAAAAGTTCAGTCTAACTGAATGTGTAATGTGACATCGGATTTCCAAGGAATAATATATGGGACGTGCACAATAAGCATGTTCAAAAAGGGTGATAGGCCCTGAAGTTCATCTAGAGCAATGTCAAATAACTGTGAGCAGATAAGGCCTTGGGGACTTCATTCCAATGTATATCTCATGGTGCAAGTTTGGTTGAATGAGCAGTATGGTTTACTGCCATTATAACAGATGTTGTTAATATTGCTCGAGGCATGTATGGGGGAGGGGGGGAATAACCCCTCTTGAATGGGTCAGCACGGCGTTTTATCGTCAAATTCTTTGATTCTGTAGTGTCGCAATGCAATAGCAACTGATTGATCTAGGCGAACGGTGTTGATCTCTCATTAATTTAACACGTACTGTATTGGCTTGATCGTTCTTGCGCAGTCAATTTTACACTCCCCATGCACCAGCCCATCAAAAACATCAAAGCAGAGCCCAGGGGAAACGGCGTTTCGTGTTTGCAAGCAGAAACAGTTAGTACAAAGTCTGCGGCAATTACAAGTTATCAGAAGTAATTTTAGAACATTTTGAAGATTGAATCTAAAATTACAGAAAAAAAAACATCATAAGGCTAAACATTTATTTGGTGTAACCATTATGGGCCTTTGCCTGTGAAATAGGTTATCACCATGATCGTTGTTATCATTATCGTCGATGTCGTCCTTGTCAGCGTCGTCGTCACCATCATCATCATCGTTGTCGTTACTTTTCTTATTGCGTTTTTACGGCTTTATTCTTAATTGATCAAAATTTATTCAGTGCTTGCGATTAGGATGTGAAGCTTTATATACATTACCAGCATAAGGTTAAACATTTATTCAGGGTAACCATTATAAGCCTTTGCGTGTGGAATAAGTCATCATCATTATCGTCGTTGTCGTCGTTGTCAGCGTCGTCGTCACCATCCTAATCATCGTCGTTGCTGTTAGTTATCATTATTATTATTACGTTTTTACTCTATCTTAATTCATGAAAACTTATCCAATGCTTGCGCTTAGGCTGTGAAACGTTATATACATTAGCATCACAAGGCTAAACATTTATTTGATATCACCATTATGAGCATTAGATTAAGTCCAGGTGATGTTGATTTCACCTGTACTTCATCACCTCAAGTGTGCTTTGTAAAACTTTTTACAAGAGAAAAAAATGGAACAGAATTGGCCATTCATATAAAAGTTATCGAAATGAGCTCTCCTACTCTATTAGGAAGGGTGTGGATAGGGACCTACTTGGATTGAATGATGCATTGTTTTCCTCTATATTTGATGTCACTGGTAGGTGAAGGTAACCCTGAGGGTAAGGCAATGTAACCTCTCAGAAGTTGGCAAATTCCGCGGGGACTGTGCTAGCTGAGAGGGGCGACCGGCTGATGCATTGCAGATCGCTGATGTTATAACAACCATAATAAACGTGCTCAGTTGTCTGAAAGACAAATAGACCTAAATAAAGCAGAACAGAAAGAATGATTTACGTACCCCACTCCGGTAAACGTAACCACGGGGGCCCAGATGGATCTGGTCGATGAAGCGATGAATTTATGTATTAGTTTTGCCTTGTGTGACCTACAATAGCACAATGCATCCCAAAGTCTGATACACTAACGGTGCATTTACATTTAAATAGGAATACTACAGAATAGAGTATCATCTGGATATTTACATTTCTCTATATTTTTGACGCGGGGCGACTACAACAGCCTTGTCTTTTTTGCAGCAAATCACAACTTTGCCTTGGTAAAGCTGGTCAGTCAGAAAGATTGGGTTATTTATCCGAATGGATAATATCTGGGTAGGAAAGGAAACTGGCGCATCTTAATTAGTTATACTTCCTTGGCCATTCCACTAAAGGGAGACACGATAATGCCCAAACAGCCACTGTACCAGAAATAACAATGTGACTCCAAATAAAGAACCGTCAAACGTGGAGCTGTGGCGGTTACCGATCCAAGAGCCATTCGAGCGGTAAACATTTCCTGGAAAGGCAAAAAAAAAACCTTGAGCATATAGGAATGAATGATGAAAATGATTTCTAGACAGTCCCACCGTTCAATAGCGTTCAACACTTCCTAACTGTAAAATAACATATTTGTTAGCTGTGGAACTGTTCAGATTGATGCTACTCTTGCAAAGACAGGTGCTCAACAATGCGGGACACTGATGACTTAAATAGTTTTAGCTCTAATATCGCATCGATTGTGATATATAGGTTTATGGATAAACTCTTTCTGACCTTCTCTTTTCAGGATTATTCGATGCAGTGTTACTTCCGGCAATCATGGATGGACACAAGACTACAGTTCTCATTTCCAAACATAACAGAGGTTACGCTGAGTCAACAAATATTAAAGAAGATATGGAGCCCAAACACATATTTCCTGAACGGCAAAAAGTCTCGACAACACAACATAACTTTACCTAACTTCTTCATTCGCATTCGAGATGACGGCCGAATTTATCTCTCAAGGCGGTAGGTGTCGATTTTGAAGTGGAACTTTTGTCAAGTTAATCGTACCAACAAAAGAATCTGACTTTAATATTGTTTGACACAATGCAAGATTTTAAATAGTCTATGTCACTATTTTACTGATGTGACCATGGTCAGGATTTATTGGCGGAGAAAACCGAGTTTAGGCTGAAGCAGACTTCGCTAGGTGTATGATAAACCTCCTGGCGTAGAACCTTTACCAAATCAACACGAGATGGATTCAGAGGGAAATTTTATAAGGAGGTCTGTTGAATCAAACGAATCCAGAAAGTATTACCGTATGGAAGTTGTAGCTTAAATCAGTCTCCCAGGAGAAATTAGTGTTAACCATTGTTATTTATGAAAGAAATGTTACTGTACAGAACTGTCCATATGCTTGTTGTAATGAAATTGAGTTCAAATTCTTCGTTCAAGTAATAAATGAATAACTTCATAATGCATCTCAGTTTGGCAATATTTTCAGTTTAACAATAGAAGCGAGATGTCCGATGCAGTTGCAGAAATATCCAATGGACGCACCTGCGTGTCCGCTATTCATCGGTAGCTGTAAGTATACCGTTTTTACTTCCAGTCCACCTGCAGAAAATAATTGCACTTTTACACAAACTAGCCTATTTTTACTAACTTGTATGTTTCTTTTACATAAATGTACACATGGTTGAGATATGAATTCATGGCGAATTAAGCGCTTAGTTTATCTACCCTCCAATTGGTGCATTCCGGATAGGCGTATAATAAGGTTTCCTCTCCAATTAGATCAGTCTCACAATGGGCTCCCTTAGGTCGTGGCACTGGTTTCCCATGGCTTCAATGAACACAAATCGGTCTTAATTTCCGCATTGTTCAAACGGAGTCTATATTCTCTCATTTCAGATGGATTCACCGCCAACGACATTGTTTACGAATGGACAGGTACTACAGATCAGAGTGTAAAAGTATCAGACGGCTTGAAAATGGCACAGTTCGATTTGGTGGGAATCCAGGCTAGAAATGGGACGCACTCCACCCGCGAAGGTACAAAACACACGAGCACACAAACAATATGATTGTACAATATACATGCACCATTTTCACATTTTCAAATTCATGACTAATGCACACTATTATGGCTCAAACAAAGTGTTCAAAGAAATGAAGCAAACCCTATCCACTTTTACAGTGTACATGCTATAAAGTCTTTCTCCATTTTTAGATTAGATCTATAGTTTTCTTTCAAACAACCACTGCAACTTAAGCTCAGTGACCTTTTCTTGGTTCAACTCTTCTGCACCCTTTGTTCCAAATGTATTTCAAATGTCCACTCACAGAGGTACAAGTATTATGGATTTAAGTATTAATGTACACATTATTTTCCGTAATGCAGTTATGTCCTTCTGTGTAACTTTTGCTGCTGGTGAATAGACAAATAAACAGTTGGAAAAAGGTGGGCTGCATTCATAGTTATGCTCTACATGTATCAGCAGTGCAATATTATATATGTGTTTGCACCTGATTTTTTGACGTCCTTTCTTCATTTTGCAGGCAAAGTGTCGGTGCTGGAAGTCTTCTTTCACTATAAACGCCATCTAGGATATTATGTATTAAATATCTATCTGCCATGTTATTTGACGGTCGCGTTGTCCTGGGTGTCATTTTGGATAAACAGAGATGCCACTCCAGCGAGGGTTCTTCTAGGTAAAGTAGGACTTGAAAGTAAATGTCGTACGTGATACGTATATGTGTGTCAGAAGAAACCAGTCAGTCTCATTACTCTGGGTGGGCAAATAGTAATAACCTGAACACAAAATCAAGATTTCCATTATGTTAGCCCATATTTTCCGGTATTATGTCTGTCGAAGCTCATTGCAATTTGGACTAAATATAATGGATATTTTGGCCCAGTGCTCGACGGATATTCGATTTTTGGTTCAATCATTTAAATCTTTTGGTCAGACAGTTACGTATACATGTATGTAATAAAGCAAATACATGTGTGTGGCAAATAAGCATACAGTCCAGTAGTAGTGAAACACACATCCACATGTACAATCTATGTGAGGCTCGGAAACTGCGCCAGGATGTTCCATATTATTGTTTTAACCGCTTTTATCTTTCATTATTATCCGTTCCAGCCTTCAGTTATTGTACAAAAGGAATATTTTCACATTTAACCCATATATCCTACTAAATGTGTCTTTAAAATCAGCCCTCGTCACTTTCTCGTTTAGAAACCTTGCACTCAAAAATTTCTCATTAAACAGAGAAATGCATAGCAAATATTTAGTTTAGCTTCCTACCACAGCAGAATTATTTAACTGAATATGTAAACTGATGGTTACTCGGTGTACAAAGCCGATACCTGATGCGCTGTCTTCAAGTCATTCACCCTATTCAAGTTTATGGTCAAGTTTGATTTTTTGGCAAATCCAGACAAATCTTAGCTTATCGACGGAAAACACTTGAAGAAAAGCCATGTGCCCAAGCAAAATCCGTAATCACCTTGATAGGTTAAATTGATGGAGCAATATCCGCCTTTGGTTAGAGCGTAATCCAATTGCCCTTCAGACTTGAGCGCTTTTCAGCTATTTACAATCACTTGTCTTTTTGACCAATTCGGTCGTCGATCTTCTAAGGGGATCAGACTCCAAGCTCTGTGAGGCAAACTAGTTTTATCATTACAGCATTCTTTGCATGATGAATGCGTTGTGTTGTAAGTTTTGCAAAATAGTTTACATTACTAATTAAAAGAGGGTTTCAAACCTTTACAAGAGGAAGAAACAGTGGCATTTCTTGAGAAATGTAGCAACAAAAATAGGAGTCGACCTTAATGAATGTAGGATATGAGGCATTCTGGTGCACTTAACATCAAAAGTTGAAGGCCGGAAGTTGTCGATAGAGTGAGCTGCAAGCTACAAATCTGCCATGGTGTCAATTAGTGATGTTTAGCAATGGATGTCTAAAAACGCAATGTGGCGGATCGATTCAGTGAGAATGTCTTTTGGATCTTGCTTATTGGTCCGTTGGCAACAAAGGTCTCCATAGTGTCAGCCTTCAGTAGCCGGGAGAGAGCCTCAAGTTCGGGTGTCAGGTGCTTTTCTATCATCAGCGCCCTACCACGATTTTTCTGACATAAGCAATAATTGGAAGGCATTGGATTCCAATCATTGGCAATCTTTTCCGTTTTACCACGACCGTTGAGTATCGATTTTTTAGACCTACTGACACCTTGACTGTCACTTCTATACGGGCTTTCTGATGTGTAATGCCGGTCTCTTCAGGTAACAATTTCCGTATTTCTTCCCTGGCGAAACGAATTACATGCGGCTGTCTTCGCAAGAAATTTAAGTGGGAATGTGGCCTGGAGTGAATTGTCGTTGTCTGTTTCCTTAACTAACTTTAGAATTAAAATCGGGTACCAAAACTATTCTTGGAGCAAAAGGCCTCTTGAACTGTGGTCGGTCCTGATTTCGTCAATAGAAACAGCTCAGATGTCTACACGTTTTCACGCTTTGGAATAGATTTACATAACTAAGCAACTTAGAACACGCCATGGAAATCGTAATGCAATACATAGCCTAAACATCATACAGAAATTGGATTTAACCAGTTGATGATATAAGAAGTCGGTAGATAAACAGATTTTCTATACCTTTTCGAAAATATATATTATATGATTTCTTAATACTGTAAAGCTATTTTAATGAGTGCGGCAACAAGGAAAAGGCGGACATACCTGTAAACAAGAAAAACACTGTAATTGCAATATGCTAAAAATATTTTTATGAAGGCGTTCTCTATTTCCACACTGTAGCTTACAAAAGAAAGAAGTGCCCAAGTGTAAACACAGCATGTATTTCAGTAGTCCTTTATATTCTACCTTGTGTGCATTGTTCTTGCAGATGTTTGCGTCCTGTTATGGAATGAACATGTAAGATGGCTTTTTTTCTTGTTCGCAGGTGTTACCACTGTTTTAAGTACGGCCACTATCGGCATCACTGTCAGAGTTGGCTTACCACAAGTATCCTATGCCACAGCGCTGGACATATTTTTTATTATGTGTTTCTTTTACGTGTTTGCCTCTTTGGTCCAGTATAGTGGAGTACATTTCTACACGAAACTACCGGCGAAGGACGCCAAGAAGGACGAAAAACTCGAAGAGGTGAGCTGAGGTAGAAATCGACCATTACATTAAAAAAAGACGCACAGAGAAACGCGTGAAAACGGTTGTCCTTCCAGTCTATAAAATCCGACACAAATAGCCATTTGTTTGCTGTAGAACCTTTGTCTGAGTAAATAATTAATGATTAGACAGCTTATCTCTCGCTTTGTATCTCACAGTTTCGGATGAAACATCTTCATTTGATAGTTGTATTGTTAAAGAAGGCCATTGTGTAGTCTTCTTCAATCAGTCTTTAGTAGAGATAAAAATCCTACACAAAAATCTTCTGACAACTTATCAGGCCAAGATACCCGGTGATATTTACATTTACTACATGCAGATATGCAGAGATAAAAGAAGATATGTAGGGCATGGAACTGGTCTTATACCACATTGAGCGAAATTAAATAAACCGAAATTTCTCGTGGCGCTAGACACAAATATTAATTTTGCTTCATCCGTGTTTGTTTACCTCGGCGGAAAAGGTTTAAATCTTAATCGCTTTAAATTTAGCAAACTGCTGATAATCACTGTTTCTCTTGCTTTCCATAGGAAAACGCCATGGTTGTGAAGAATAATGACCAATATGGGCGTGAGAATGACATGTTACTGTCGGACGGCCAGGGCCGGATGACCAATACGATCGTGGATGTGGAGAACCAAAAATACCGTGACAGTTGCTGGACTTCTGTTTGGTACTGCTTAAGTGGAAACGTTGGCCACAGAATAAGGAGATTCCAGACGGATCCCTTGGCTGGGAATAGTGTCAGTGAGATAGACAAACTGAGTAGGATTCTGTTCCCGCTGTCATTTGCTTTTTTAAATGTTATCTATTGGATTGTTTATCTGCGAGATTCGTAGCGAAAGTTTTTAAATGTAACCAAACGCACGAGAGTTGAACATTTGTTTGCTTTACGTGCTGTTTAAGACAATGGAAACATGTGATGATTATGTACAAAAAACCGCCAACTTGATGAACATGCTGTATGTCATGGTAAAATGCTACTCATCAGTCTTCAGCCAATACTTGCATAGTGCAGGCAGAGTAAATAGACTAATTGACATCGGTCGTTTTTGTCGATGGAATACTATGAACGATCGGTTGGAAACAGTGGGAAGAAAAATATGATGTTGGTTATTTTGTGGTGGATCAAAGATTACCACCTTTTACAATAATTTAAGAGAATTCATAAAAGAAACTGTCCTGCGATGCAGCAGTTATTTTCAGCTGATCATCCTTGTGATAAAAACTTTGTAATAGAATCCAAGTTTCACGACGCCTATAGTTAGAACTTCACCACTTTTAATCTTCTGAATTCCTCTGAACTCACAAGCAATTTGAACACAAATTGCAAATCAGCTTTATCCATGTTCCCACACGTTTGATCACTTTCATGCTTTTTGGTCATAAATGAAGCTGATTTCCAAAGCTGGTAAAAATAAGTAATTGTCAATTAAATTCTCGCCTACACAAGTCGCTTGAAAGCTATGTAGAAACGCATCATTCTGTCCTGTTACGCTACAAGTGCTTATCACCTACCTCTTACCTTTTACGGGCACAGCTACACAAAAGTAGTTGCCTATTACAGAACGAAAGAACTAATGAGTACACTTTTTGGACATACTTGTTTTAGGCGGGCAATGTACCTTGTTTGTATAAAGTCTTCTCTAATCGTACCCCAATATCGGATTTCTTAACAGAAAATATTCGCACAGTGGAGAATGAATGGCTTACATTTATGCACTGTATACATAGATTCTCGTACATAAAAAAGCACTTGAGGCTGTGAGCACAAATTTCCAAGAACTTTCCAATGCACATCTTAATATGTCACCTCTATTTTTCAATAATATATAGCAAACCCTGAACATTTAAAGTGGTGTCAATAGCAGTATGTACAATGAATGGGAAGCATTTACGTAACTTGAATAAATGCTACACTCATATCAGTATTTCTAAAGCAAAAAAGACAACTGCCTTCCATAGAAGGTATATTTTGGCGCCCTATGACGCTTTTGTTCATTGATCTGTTGATTTTTCTTTTCATTCATGACTGTATTATATATAAACTCATCTTTGAAATCGGAATTCATGTGTGCGTGTCATGATGTATGCTTGCCCTATGCGCACAACACATTTCATTGAGCAGCCGCTCAATATTGCTCATGACCTGCTGTGACCATTTAGGAGTTTGTGTTTGATTAAAACTGACTATTGCATCCCCTCACCGCTAATTCAAAACTTTCTCAATAAACTACACACCATTTTGCCCGGAAGCAATTTTACCAAGTTCTTGCAGTTGTCAAAGTGTGTTTCTGTCAAATTTCATTTATTTTGGTTGCTACTGTTTTGTGATGTCAGTCAGTATATCCATGACGATATACAGAGAGCTTAAAGACAAAATTTGTCGCTATGAGCCGCAATACATATATGTAAGGTGATATTTACACAGGTTACGTACGAGTTGATTCCAATGGGTTCTTTTAAACTCACCGCAGCGTTTAAGTAACATAGGCTGCCTGTTTAGTTCCTTCTAAATTGCTTCTTGAATTTTTGCGTAATTCTAGAACAGCGACGTCTAAAAAAAAATGCAGCTAACAACCCTTCATTTTTTAAAATAATTCAAAGTAAGCTATGGTTCTGTGGGGTTGTCAATTTGCTGCCATTTAAGCATATACAGAAATAGTTAGACAAAACCCTGAGGTAAAACTATGACAACTACTCTCTTAATAAAAAGTATTTTAATAGTTTTGAAATGCTCTTGCGTCGCTGTTCTTGATCACACCTATGTCCTTTTTATTGTTAATAAATTCTTTATCAGCTATAAGTGAAGAAAAAGATTAATGTAACCCAAACATTTTTGATCATCGCAGACAGTTATCATCCCAGACAATTTCCCTGACTCCAAGGCCCATTTCCGCGCCTTTCCCACCGTACATATAAGCGTGTACGTAAATCCTTTAAGCTGTGTCAAGTGGCTTTACCTGGCATTAGAGATAACAACTGGAGCCTAGCCCACAGTCGTGGCCTCGTCCAGGGTAGGTCAATTGGCATGCCAGTTCAAACTTACAACCGCCAAATCTTGTCTTATTGAATTCCACAGCTCTTGCCTGGTGACATTCAAATGATTATCAATCAGACCTAAGTCTTTGCTCTCTGGTAAAACTCTTCGATTTTTCGTAATTGTGGCCTTTATAGCGATTCAGTGCTTGGCGAATGTCATATAACAGTGAGGACAGGCTCTCCTCGGGCAGAACCCCGCCGAATTGGAAGTCGTTGGTGAGGGCAAACTGGGTAAATATTGGCGAGATTCGGCCGACACAAAGGCCAATGATAAATATGTCTATGTAACTCTCGCGCATAGACAAAGCTCACTGTGGGACAGAAGATGTCGGGTAGGGGAGACAAGTCTGTGTGTCCGGTATGTGTAATTTACAGCACTCTTAGATAAAATAAGTTTGGCTCCAAGTCTCTTCGTAAAGTACTCAGAGTCTCAAGCACGTTTCATCTTCATGTATTAGGTATGATTGGAAATTTGTTCCTGGATGTCATAGCAGCTACTTCTGTCTACTAGCAAGTATATAGGTTAGTATGTCAACTGAGAGGTGGATGTATTTCTATACCGTTGTAGTGAGGTCATTCCCTTTGCACCGTGACTAAATGCAGCGTTTATTCTTGTTTGTCATTAATAAACAAATAAAAGGTCATGACATGCACGCATCAGGTACGTGTTCAGAAGTGTGTATAGTATTGTCACTTCCATATATTTGACACAAAGAATTTCTAATGATATTTCCGACAATGAATTCCACAGTGGTTACAAGACTGGGTCCATATTATCCGAGTTCAGACAATGCCCATAAGTATAACTGTTTTCATTTGCAATGTTGGGAGAAATGTACAAAAAGTAACCTTACATAACGATAATTGCAAATAATTGCAGTGGCGTATTTTTCCGACCAAACCAAATAAGCGACAAGCTGTGCACGAACACATGTACCGTTACACAGCTGTACTTGCATACATCAGTGTTTTACGAGCACACTCGTGAAACCTTCTTGATTTTGACGTCCAACTATCGTAAAAATAAAACAAAAACTGTGCTTTATTAAGTAAACATACAGGTCAGTCCGACATATAAGATTATACAACAATCATTAATATATCCAAACAATAGACATTTTTATACATGTATATAAACAGAGAGTGCATGCTAAGGGAATCCAAGATTTTAAAAATGGTACTTGTCACTGCCTCGATTGGCCATCAGCACTGAGGTTTAGAGCAAGAAAACAGGACTGGTTGGGCCCGTGAGAGTACAATGTGAGTTGGTGGGGTGTCAAGCCTGGTCTAATCGGCACGATACTTAAGTTTCGGCAGCACATTGGCGGCATGGACTTGCCCTGTCACAAGAAGACAGACACAGTACATGTGCACGTAACTAATAACTTCTCGTCGTCACGACTGAAACAAAATGTAAGTACTACGTTAAAACCCCAAGAATACATGCATAAATGCGGACGGCTGAGATATGAGGAATTGTCAGCTGGAGAGAAGGGATGTTCACCAGGCCAAAATTAAATATCACTTTTACACTCTACAATGTATAATAACAGACATAGTCCATGTATTTACACATTTTACCCTTGAGAGATTTATTCACAGTAGAAAGCCACACAAATATAAAGAGACAATACGTCACTGATGGATATATTCTAACTGCGTGTCAATAATATTTCTACATGTATTTATTTTGTTTGGTGTTTTACGCCATACTCATGAGAGTTTGGCCTGTACAAAGGGGTATGGTACATGGATCCACCTGACATAAACCCGCACTCAAACCACGCAGCATGCTCATTGCCCTTCATATCCATTGGTCAACAATGCCTTGAAAGCGGTAATTGAAAGGGACAAACAAGTAAACTAGGTCTGAAATTCCTTCCGGCAACAACTTTTATTATTCTTCATGCTGCTTAAGCGATTTTGAAACATTCTCTTGCTTGTTACAAACGTTTTATTTGCTAAGGGCTATTAGAAAAAAAGTGTGACATTTAGACAAATGGATTTGGTAACGTAGGGGACACCATCTCCATTTTGTGTTATAAAACAAATGCTTTCCGTGGAACTCTTACTGCTGTAATTACATCTCGTACATCTCATGGTGAAAAAGGGAGTGCTCATTACCACAACATAAACATTGTCACGAACTTTAAGTCTGGCTGACTGATTGGCTGATTGATTGACTTGTGTTAATCGCCATGTCCAAGAATTGTTCACTTACAAGATGGTAGTCAGGTTTATGATGTGGAGAAAATGGGAGTGTCCGAAGGAAACCAGTGGTCTGTTCCATGTTCCTGATAAACCTCTTACTAATTGGTAATGAATATCAAAAGTAATTTGATGTGATTTGATTTATTTTGACTAATGATTATAGCCGAACTCAAGAGTATATTACTTGAACAATGGCAGTCCCATTATAATGCTGCCCGCTGAAATACTCAACGTAAAACAGAAATAAAATAAAAAATAAACATGGTAAACTGGAATTCCGGCTATCGCCAAATTCGTTTCATATATCCTGACTTAAAACCGCAGCGAAAGTCTGTGACGTCATTGGTCAGGGACCAATCTGCTGTGACGTTAGCGATTCATCGTCATCCTCGTAAGTCGTAATATCTAGGTACAAGCACGGGCCGGCTCATACCTAAGACTTTAAAAATAGTACTTCACACCTATTAGTTCACACACTTAGTCATCCTAGTCGTCATATCACTGAAAGATTGTTTAGTTCGAAGTTAAACCCCAAGAATACAACAACGATGCAGTCGAGACGACGATTCATAGAAGAAAAGAACACTGCAACGACAGGAATGATTCAAGCGAGACAAGAACACCGAACAATGAGCCCTTAAGTACGTTTCATATGAGGCATCAAGGGATCGAACTTCATTATATATGTGCAGTCAAATTGTCGTAGCTGTTTTAGTTTCACTCAGCTTGTTATGCGTCTTTTTCTGCATCTGCAATAGCATCTGAAATCCATACAAGCAATTGTTTTAAAACTTTGGAATTACTGATAAGGGTATTTTACAAATTCACCAACAGACATATCACCCGGCATGGTACTAAACGGAGGGTTGACATTAACTTTTACCACGAAACCAACAAAAAAGATGTCGGCTAACATCCCCATGTTGCCATTAGTTTACCATCCCCATGTAAAATGGATAAAGAATCTAGTTAAAAAGAGGTGGAGATCTACTTCCTCACAGAAAGCGGGACAGTAATTGGATCACGCCTGGGAAAATATCAAAACCGGTTTGGCGGACATGTACGTCAGTATTGTAAGCAATAAGATCACATGCAAGCGTCTTTATGGAGAAGAAAACTCCTCTTGGGAGTCATCGTAAAACTGGTTTTGCTGCTATACCATACGTCACCGCTACTACGTAAGAACTAGATTACATGTTAACAGCTCCAGGCCAACTGTACCGACAAGCAAAAGAAACTATACGTGGTATATTCCACCAGTGGTGTCTCAACTTTCTCGGCATTTACGCGTGTGCAAACGAATTGAAAATATCACATTAAAAATAATCAGGAAATGAAAGAATTCATAGTTTATGGGTTCAGGAAATCGGTCTAAATCATTGCCCTTGGCTAAGGAAATTGACGAATCTCCGTCCTTAAAAGCACAACAAAATCTCTGAGAGCTTAATTTACCCTTGATTCAGGCGAAACAAGAACAACGGCTTGTGGGAGACAGGTCAGCGATTTACACAAAATCAAACACGACGAGAGCACAGATTCAGGCGAAACATGAAAAGTGATTCGGACAAACTGAGCCACTGAGAGTTCCCAGCCTTGTTTAAGATAAGGAGATAATGATCGAACTTCATGATTTATGTGTGGTCAGACTTCAATTATTGCGATATCATACCTGATTTGGGAAGCCAGAGGAGCTATTGTCTTGTCATCCTCTAAAAAGACAAAGAATCTCACTGAAAATCAACAAGGATTTACTTCACCACAGATTATCGGGACAACGTTAACAGTAATGATTTCACCTTTGGGAAAATATGAAAACTGTTTTGGAGTCCATCTTAACTTAACATATTGTAAGTAACACGAACACATGCAAACGTTCTAATGGGGAAGACACCCATTTTCGTCATCGCAACAATCGTTTTACACCTACTGAATACTATCAATCCACTGCTACTATAAAGTAACTGTGTACAACGTTTACACATTTACAATAACGATTATGACTTAACGCCACCTCGGCAGTGTTTCACCCATGCTGTGGAGAAACACATTTAGAATATAACTGTGAGTTTTATCCTGGGTACTACTTCCTACACACTACACGCTGGTATGGATTTGTCCAGAAAATGCAACAAAAAGTTCAATTGCATTTTAATACGACTGTAGAGTGTAAGTTTAATTGGTTCATATTGGCGAAGATATTTTACTTATTTAATACATGGGGGTACCTGTACAGATGTCTCCATGAACAACACGGTGAAAAACCAGATAAATAAACTTCGAAGAGTGATTAATTTATTTTGTTTGATTGGTTTTTTACGCAGAACTCAAAAGTACCTCACTAATACACGTACGACGGCTAAAACTTTTACGCAGATTCCATCCACAGAAAAAGAAAATGCGATTCTTACGAGAGGCCAAACCAAAAAAGGAAACAGGGAATGTGTCTTTCTGCTTCTTTAATTCGATTTCGGTGTAACTAGGAATCCAGTGAATCGCCTTTATTTTATTTATGAGCTGTCCTGTTATCTGGTCATATTGTAATCAAATCCTTTCATACTTTACCAAGAAGACGCGCCCCGGCTATTATCGGTAGGGGCACGATGAGATACGGGAATGCCATCCACACAGAGATACCGGGACAGATTGCAGGGAATGATACATGTAGTTACAAATAAGACGGTCGTTTATTTGTAAATCACGCACTCTTCCCCATCGTGCAAATGGCGATGACGAATTTCACTCAAGATCAGCATACCTTCCGATGGGAAGCCAGTTGACAAAATACACGTCCATAATAAATATTAGTTCAAATGTTTTGCTAGGATGCCAATTTTGACATTACAGAAAGCGAAATTTCTTCAGTTTCAAAAATTAAGTGATTTTCCCTGTAAAAGTATGTCACATGCCTGTAAAAGTATGTTTATTTAAAAATTGACTAATATTTTTGACTGTGAATCAGCGTTACGGTTCATAAGAAAGTTTGCAAAGCGGTTCTTTTGTTTATTCCCCAACAAACGTAAAAAAGTCAACCCTTATAACTTAATTTACGGAATAACAAGATGTTATCTAATGTTTTACTTTCATTCCAAACTGTGAGAAATGTTAGTCGATTCTTTGGGCCAATGAAATTGCTGATTAATGTTCCACCGTTACTAAGCAACGTCACGTTTCAAAAAGAATTGAGCATAGCGCACCATTTCGCAGGGGAATTCTGAGCTAGAGAACTTTTGGCGCAGAAGATGCCGAAGGAGTTGAATTTAGTTCGTGAGACGCATTTTCTGGGTGACAAAGCGTTTGCGTTGTTCATAACGGACTACTGCTGTTATTGTGCACACCACGGATATGCGGGTGTAGGCTACACAGGTGACTTCGTCATGCCGGTTGCAAAACAAGTGTTGTTGTAACATATGGATAATATCTCAGTATTTCAAACACACTGGTTATCCAAGAACAACAGTGTGTATTTTAAACATCAGTTGGAAAGTGATTTTGAAAGTGAAACTGGATTGTTTTGGTGGGCACTCGCACTCGGCTTTGCATATGCATTCGCTCGTCAGTGCTCGTTTGTGATCAAGCTCATAGTGAGGTAGACAACACAATCGTAATTCATCCTAGGCTATCCACAGAATTTGTACTGATGCTCCTGTTTATGAGTCTGAATATAATACAGATGAAAGCAGATACATTTACAGTGTTCTGTTTGTCATTTTACATGGCGTGCCTTCAGCCTCTTTCAGTTCTATTCTTAGAAAAAAATAGTTCTACCTGAGCGCGGCTTTATTTTTTTTTCGATTGATTGGAAAAAAAATATTTGGCCAATCGAATTGCGCCTTACAAGCATAAATTCGGCAAAATTAAATTATATGACAATATTCTCATTTGTAAAGCGTGAATATTAAAATCAACAGATCAAATCTCCGAGGTGATTGCATTTTGTCTTTATAATACAGAAAAAAAAAACCTTACAATATCATGGTTGATTTTTCGTATAACATGCAGATATATCTTCCTTTTCCTCGTGCGTAACTCATATTTAACGTTGCACATCACATCCTTAGTAACTCACAGATTAAAATTTCTTCGTGCCTTCTTACGGGATAAATGATCTCGGCTTCTGATAAAAAGCCAGGTTGGCATACCGAATATCCCTTTTTCTTCATGTTCTTGTATGTAGTGTGCTATAGTCAAGAAATTGCCAGTCGAGTTATTTAGACAAGTCCTGTAGAGGACTGTCCTTGAGAACTCTTTGAACTCCTAATATCTTGGAGTACAACGCTATTCTAGCTCCTTATTTCAAGCTCATGGTCATTTTTGCAGAGAACTTACTTCAGTATTCTTAATGCCACGAACCGGGAGAGATTTTGCTATGAACTCCATATCAATGTCGCCTGTTCATATATCTTTCAAGCTATGTAGGCCTACAAAACGATCAATATAAATGGCATCGTTCTTTTCTCTTGGATATATTTGTCTTTAAGCAAGTCAGTCGCGGAATGCCAGCGTCGTCCGGTCGTGGTTCTGCCTGGACAAATTACCCTTCCCACTCCCCCTACTTGACCCGATCCCAGCAAGTCAGTTCTTTTCCTTGTCTCTTGTTATCTAAAGGTCCAGCGTGCCTGACTGTTATACTCACGATAATACGTCCACACCCTCGGGATGGAGCTAATTTCCAGAGTATGTTTTCCCACTCCCAAGTTTACAACTAAGGATAAAATTAGGGATGTCCCGAAGCTAGTTTTCATGACTTCGACAAATCATTTTCTTCCCGCCTGTATAACCACATATCCAGACTAAAAGGAAGGTCTTTTTTCGGGATAGTCAAAACAATTCCAGGGTCAGTGACATTTTATTCAGACTGGAACTGAAAGGATCACAGAAAAGTGTGATCAAGACGTGCACGTGCACAATGACATGACCTTTTATATTGGTTTAGAGTCGCCATCGTATAAGTGAAATATTCTTGAATACGGCGAAAAACAACAATCAAATAAAAAAGTATTGTTTTATACGCTTAGACGTTCTTTCCATCCTTTCCTTACAACAGTGTGATAATATTTAGGATTTGGATTTTAGGAGTTGAACTTGATTGCGTGCAGGACTGCACCACGTCAAATGCTGGTTTCACATTGGAACATTTGTGGCGAATATACATCACAGAACGCTTTTATTATACATTGATTCCACCAATTAAAAACATACCTAAGGACAGGATGGTGCATTTCCAAGCACAAATATGGAGGTCAAACTTTCCGGTCACGGACTATGCACTGACTTTTTCCCGCGTGGATCATTTTAAATTAGAAAAAATGCAATTACATTGACTCTCACAGGATCAAGAACGGATTTCCTTCAGAGAAATCCATTTGTAAAAATTTCCACCATTCCATTAAATTAGTACCTTTATTACATGGTTTTGACTATGGCGTAAGAATGCAGTCTTATTCTACCAAATGCAGATTAATAGTAAAGTTTCCAACTATAACTTTATATTACCATTAATCGAAAACTTCCCAACGATTACTTTATGTTATTCTCTAAAAGATACAGACAGTATTTATACGAAAATATGTGTATATATTTAGAAGAGGCCATAGAGGCAATGCAAACGTAATTTTTAAATGTTTTCCATACATGTCCCAAGGGAAATTCTTTCGACCAGATTTTCAAGGCTCAACAACAGAAAAAGAGCATTTGCGAGAGGCCAACTCAAAAAAAAAACCGGGAACATGCCTTTCTGCTTCTTTGATTTGGTTTATGTGTAGCTAGAAATCCTATAGAACGTTTCTGTTTTCTCCATGAGCTGTCCCGTTGTCTGGATTCATGGTAATCCAATCTTACTGCACCCAAGCAAAGACCCGTACCCGGGTGATTATTGGTGGAGGCGTGGTGGTAAATGCCTCCGGGACGGGAGATACCGGGACGGAGTTGCCAGCTGTGATATATGAGGTAACATAAAAAGTAGGTATATGAAAGTTGGGGCAATTTTTCTGAAATAAGCAAAGATCTCTAAACAGCACATGGCGCACATGAAGAATTTGCCTCGGTAAAGCCAGATTGACGTCAAACATGCACGTTCATTACACGATGTTATGTTGTAGGGGCAACCAGCCAACATGAAATTTGTAGGATTCCTTGCGATTTGGGGATTAACCAAACTCATAAACCTATGCAGCATGATGTACGTTTGATTCACTCGTGTTTTGTTTGAGTTTTAAAATCATTACAATTGAAAAAGTAATTATTTTTTGTCATAAAGTATACAAAAATATGACATATAATGGACCCATTTCGTTTGATCTTCCTGTGCTTTCTTCTTAATTTCCTTTCAACCCGGCTCCTCAAAGCCATAGTAATGCGTAGAATAGGATTCATGGAGTATGCCGCTAAGCCTCCTAGAAGGACAGCAGTCCGTTTGACGTGCCGAGTATCGCTTTTTCTTTATTTCCAGTCATGGAGAGTATTAGGTATGGTAAATTTCCGTCGAAACGTTGGCAGTTGAGTGTTTTAAGGGTAAAGGCGGTTAGCCTCGTTCTGGCTTCCTTTATGTTAAGCGCTGCAGTCTTCCACTCTCGAGAGCTCTGTAGCGCTCTGATACCTTGGAGCACCTCCTTATTTTAGTAACCTACCTTAGCGCAAGGTTCATGTCCTCAGATTACTTGAGTCTTCTTAATGTCAATGGGACAAGAATTTCTGGCTGCGGATTTCGCAGATGGATTCAGATGACTAGTGCCTACATATAGAAATTATGATAAACAAAACTCACGTCGCCTTCCACAGGCATCCAGAACCATTTCCTTTCAGAGACAACCCTGTCTAGTAAAGTGGCTGACATTTGTCCACCTATTTTGACTGTGGGGTAAGCATACAGCTCTGATCTGTCTAAAACTATTAGTCATGATTCATGTTTGTCAGCAAACTGCTGGAAGTACTTAAACGTTTAATACACGTATTTTCTAGGGTTTTTTGATTTTGGTTGGCCATATATATATATATATATATATATATATATATATATATATATATATATATATATTGGATAATCCTCTGAAAATATGTGAAGAAAACACTTAAACTGCCTTGTAGGTTATTACATCAATATTGTAGATCGTTGTAAAACTTGTAAATCTACAACGCAATATAATGAGTTTCAAACGTACTGTTTTCCACAAAAAAAGCTTCCATTCCCAATCACTAAGAAATACTTAAGTATTTTTAGTAAAATGCTGGTACTGGTTACAACTGTTTTTATGGAAGAGGTTATTCGAACCTAATTATCACCTTTTTATACACATATTGAGGTTAAATCTTTTCGCCAGAGTCCAAGTTGGTTCGTCCACTGAAAAACAGCGAGCGATTGATAAATAACTGTTTTTTTTTACTTATGCACTTTATTCCGTGCTCCTACAGAATTCTGAAGAGCAAATGAGATTCTTAAGAGAGGTCAAGTAAAAGAAGCAGCATATGCCCTTCTGGTTCTTTAATTCGCTTTCTTTGTAGCTAGGAAATCTGTAGACCTTTTTTTATTTTATTTATGAGGTGCTTCGTTCTCTCGTCTCATTGTAATCCAATCTTCTCGCACTTTACCAAAGACCCATAACCCGGCGATTATCGGTGGAGGCGTGGTGGGACATGGGAATGACAACCTCACAGAGACACAGGGAAAGGAGTTCTAGGGATGATATATGTGATGGCAAATCAGAGAGGTATGAAAGTCACACAGCCCTTTTTTCCGAATTGAGAACCTTTTCTATCCTATTCGGCGTTGAAGTATTTGTCTAGGCGTAGCCAATTTCAAGAGGAAGAACGTAATACATTGCACGCTTAACATAAGCTAGGCATTGTAATGTCGTGTTGGAAGATACTATGCTGTATCCATTTTACATATTACTTCAGCCTTCTTAACATCACGAACCTGGAGCGATTTTGCTATGTAATTCATATTAGTGTCAACACGGCTCGAGATAGTTTTACTTCCCAAAGTGGTTTTTCACCTCTCGCACTCTTAGAACTAACGACAAAATTGAGGGGTGTCTTCTGAAACTATCTTTTATGTTCCCGGCAAATTTTTTTCCTCTTGTCTTTGTCACGAAAGCAAAAACAGACCAAAAGGAAAGGTCGTTCACCGTTGAAATATTAGCGGAATAGCCAAAACCATTCCAAGGTGAAGGGCAGTTTCTTCAGAAATGACAAGGTTGCAGAAAAGTGTGGTCAAGGTGAGCCCGAGGTCAATAAGGCGATTCTATTTTCCTTCTTTTTTTTCTTTTTTCACGTTCACGTTCTTTTTTTCACGTTAAAAAATTAATAATACCCCATTTCAGGGGTTGTTGTCAAATGCTGGTTTCAACTTGAAACATAATTTTGCGATTGTTGAGGACGCTGTACAAATAATCATTTGGATCAAAAATTTGGTATTACTGATGCTGGTATTTTGTAAATTACCCCACAGCTGTCTCATAGAAGTATTATCACCAAGCATGACACAAAGAATCTTGGAAGGTTGGCATCAAAGTTCTCCTAAAAATACAAAACAAAAAGAAGATGTTGGCTGAGATCCCCATGTGGCCATGAGCTCTGGTGGCCATGAGCCTTGATTCAGACGAGACAAGAACAACGATTCACTCCTGACGAGAACAGTGATTCACACGAGATGAAAACCACGACGACACCATAGATTCAGACAGACTGAGCAAGAGAGAGTCCAAAATCTGTTTGAGATAAAATATCGAATGGACGAACTTCATGATTTGTGTGTGGTCAGACTCTATCATTTTACACTATCATACCTGCTTTCGTTTAAATCGCTTTTCTATAAGAAGGTAATTAAATGTTGATTCCAGAGGGCTATCCCCACAAGAAATAGCCTTTTTGTTGCTAGATTTTAGTATTATAAGTAGATTCTAGGCAGCAACAACAGCTGTGAAATCATTACCTAGCTGCTTGGTACTAAATCAGGCTAGAGATGGCTCCAATTGTTTTTTCTGCACCCCCCCCCCCCCTCTACCCCTCCTTCCCCTCAAAAGAAAATATGTCAGCATTAAACATAAACCACACCAGCGAAGATCCCCAGGGATCTATTGCCTTGTGACATCTCCTTAAAAGAAACCCAAGGAATCAACGAATCCTACTGAAAATCTCTAAGGATTTACACATCGGAACAGTACTTTACAGTACTGATTTTACCGCTGGGAAAATATAAAAACTGTTTTTGAGGCCACCTAACTTAACCTTAATGGGGAAGAAGACCCCCCCCCCCCCCGCCAACAAAAATGACAACATTGAATATGCCTCTCTGCTTCTTTAATTCGATGTCGGTGTAGTTAGGAATCCAATGAATTGCTTTTATTTTATTTATAAGCCATCCCGTTATCTGTTCTTATTGTAATCCAATCGTTTTGCACTTTACAAACGATGGGACACGGGAATGCCATCGCCAAAGAAATACCGAGACGGGCTGCAAGGAATGATACATGTAATGACAAATCAGGGAGCTCTTTTTCGTAAATCAAGAAAACTTCTCCATACTGCAAATGGCCATGACGAATTTATCTCAGCATGCGCAGCCGGTTGATGAAATACACGCCCACAATAAATTCTAGTTCAAATGTTTTGCTAGGATGCTAATTTTGTCTTTACACTAAACCAAATTTCTTCCATTGCAAAAATTAAGTGATTTTGCCTTTACAAGTACGCAACATGATGTCTGTTTTATAATTAAAAATAATCACATTTGTAAATGCTGAACATTAAAATAAGGCCAAGCGATTTCAAAAGTGATTCCATTTTGTCTTTAGAATACAGAAAGAAAGAAAATTAAACGCGACCTTATTTTTGTTGATTTTTCGTATAACATGCAGATGTATCTTCCTTTTCTTCGTGTGTAACTCCTATTTTACGTTGCACACCACTGCACGAGTAACTCATACATTTACATTTCTTCGTGCGATCTCAGCGGATAAATGATTTTGGCATCAGATAAATAGCAAAGTTAGCAAAATGATTATCCCTTTTTCTTCGTATATTCTTATGGACTTTGTTAAGCATACAGTCGAGAAGTTGACAGTGTTTTGATTTAGATAAGGAAAAATAAATTCAAGCAACTTACTTCAAGAACACGGCCATTTCTACAGAGAATTTAATTCAGTATTCTTAATGTCACGAACTAGAAGCGGTTTTGCTATGAATTCCATATCAATGTCGCCTGTTCATATTTCTTTCGGGCTCTTTTGGCCTACAAAACGATCAGTAGCATCGTGTTTTGTATTGCATGTGTTTATGTTTGAGGAAGTCAGTTGGATGATGGGAGGGTCGTGTAGTGGTTCTGCCTGGACAAATTACACTTCCCACTCCCCCTACTTCGACCTATCCCAGCAAGTCAGTTCTTTTCCTTGTTGTCTAAAGGTCCACTGTGCCTGACTGTTGTACTCTGGATAATACGCCCGGACCCTCGGGATGGAGCTAATTTCCAGAGTATATTTTCCCACTGACAGGCTTACAATTAAGGATAAAATTAGGGATGTCCCAAAGCTAGTTTTTATGTCTTCTACAAATCACTTTCTTTTCGCCTGTGTAACGGCACTAAAACCAGACTAAAAGGAGGATCTTTTACCGTTGGAATGGAAGAAGGATAGTCAAAACGACTGCAGGGTTGGTGACATTTTCTTCGGACAGGAGATGACAGGGTTACAGAAAAGTGTGGTGAATATGTGCATCTGGACAATGACGTGATTTTGTCCATACGAAAATTGTACGTACGTGTATACTTTGAGAACAAGTAATAGAGGCAATGCGAACGTAATGATTAAATGTTTCCCATGTGTGTCCCAAGGTCAAATCGTCCGGGCAGATTTTAAGAAGGATCATCAAGAGAAAAAAGAAATTTGACTCTTACGAGAGGCCAACTGAAAAACAAACTGGGAATATGCCTTTCTGTTTCTTTAAGTCGGTTTCTGTGTCGCTTGGCATCCTATGGAACGTTTTTGTTTCATTTATGAGTTGTCCCGGGATGTACAAAAAAACATTGCAAACGTATCACTTCAACTATTTAGCTTGATTTTCCTGATCTTTGTTCTTAATTTATTCCCAACCTCGCAATCTTAGTAACTGAGAGAATTAGACGTTAGAAGTAAAATCCTGCCAAAACTAGTCCAAATTTTGTAAAACAACCGGGTTGATGAACCGAATATGGTAAATTTTCGCCGCAAAGTTGGCAGTTGAGTTTTCTTTGTTTAGGTCAAAAACCTCCAGTCCAGTAAATTGCCAGACATCTTATAATTATAATCTTGTAAAACATAATAATCACGGTAGATATCAGTCGGACAAACTGCTGGAATTACTAAAATGGTAATACTAAAAAAATTTTAGGTGAATTAGTATATATATATATACATGGATAAATTGTTGCTGAGAACAACGTCGTACATGTATAAAGTTGTTAAGTAGCGAACAATAGAAAAATCAGCACCTAAGAGCGTCTATCCACAGGGCCACTAGTGACGATGCTTCTTTATTAGCATCGAACGGATGACCGTGCGGATAACCTGTGACATAATGTTTGTACATATACAATGAGTAATATATACATACAATGAGAAATAAAAATGAACTGGTTTGACAAAATTAACATAAATTATACAAGCATGTAGACCATGATGTCGAAATAACCACTTTTGATGTGAACAGTTTATATAGCAACATTCCGCACGAGCAATACAATATTGGTTAAATCAACATCCCGAATCAATGGACAAACGCTTCAAAAACGAATTTCTAACAGGTGGTATAAAATTTATCTTAAACGAAAACTCCTTCCGTTTTAACGATTGTCATTATGTACAAATTCTTGGGACAGCAACGGGAACGAAGATGGCTGCGGTATATGCAACATTAGTAAGGGACTATTTAGAAATATCTCTTTACAAAAAAAAATAGAAACCATGTTTGGACATGATTTTGCAACAGAATTCAAAAGTCAGTGGAAAAGATACCTGGATGATTGTTTTATTTTCTGGCCAAAGGAAGCCGGGCCGATTCTCTTTGATAGCATCGATAACCTTCATCCCCAAATATCCTTCACAATGGAGGTAAATTCTAAGTCAATATCCTTTTTAGACGTACTTGTCTTGAAAGAGGAGACTTCTATATCAACTGATGTTTATCGAAAACCCACTGAAACACAACTCTATTTTCATTTTAGTTCGAATCACTCGCGTCATACTTGGGAAAATATCCCACATTCCTTTGCAAGAAGAATCTGTACAATAGTAGACGTAAAATCGAAACAAAATGAGAGATTAATAGAACTTAAATCATGTCTATGCAACAGGGGTTATCCGGAAGGATTAATTGACAAAGGAATTAGGACCGCTCAGAGTCATTCATTGAC
The DNA here is from genome assembly GCF_032854445.1 of Liolophura sinensis. Taxonomy (NCBI): domain Eukaryota; kingdom Metazoa; phylum Mollusca; class Polyplacophora; order Chitonida; family Chitonidae; genus Liolophura; species Liolophura sinensis. The sequence continues at coordinate 37,420,594 of NC_088302.1, read as the reverse complement.
TGAACTGAGGGAACCCTCACAGAAAAAACCTGACGAGAAGATAATTCCATTTGTTTCAACACATAATCCCAATAATAACAACATCTTCCCAATCATTGCGAACACTTTACCAATTCTAAAAAACAGTGACAGGATGAAAGACATTCTAGCCAAATCTAAGGTCATTAATAGCAAACGACAGGCTCCAAGCCTAAAAAATGTTAACTCGCGCTCACTTTCAGAAAAATCTGTTACTCCATTGGTCTCTTAATGCAATAAACCTAGATGTGGAGCATGCATACACATTTTAGAACGATCGAGCTTTCAGTTTGGGAGATAAGATTCTTTGTTGAATGTAAAATTTGACATAGATAAATACAACCCATGTCTCAATAGTAGTCATCGGCCCTAATATCGTATCTCATAATATCATGATGTACCACATGTTTGTATAGTTTATGTTGATTAATTTTGTCAAACCAGTTCATTTTTGTTACTCAATGTATATGTATTACTCATTGTATATGTACAAATATTATGTCACAGGTTATCCGCATGGTCATCCGTTCGATGCTAATAAAGACGAATCGTCACTAGTCGCCCTGCGGATAGACACTCTTAGGTACTGATTTTTCTATTGTTCGCTACTTAACAGCTTTATACATATACGACCTTGTTCCCAGCAACGATTTATCCATTTATTACGCCATGTAACTAAACCACTGCCTCTTTTGACATGTGCAAAACATGTTCCTTAGTTACTGGTAACATATATCCTATAAGAAGGCGTTTTATTTTTTTTTCCTCCTCATCAGGGGATCTTTCTCTATTTCTACAAAAATATATATCTATTTTATAGAAATATATATATATATATATATATATATATATATATGGTGTTTTCCACGTTTGAAAACAGGCAAAGAAAATATTAAATAAATCTGCCTTGAATGCTTTTATCTTAACATTGTAGATCATTGTAAATCTACAACGCCGTATAATTAGTTTCAAACGCAATGTTTTCCGAAAAACACTTAACATTTCCAATCAATGAAGAATACTGAAGTACTCACAGTAAAATATATGTACAAGGTACATTTATTTTTATGAAAGTCTATTCGTGCGAATATTGATCTGTTTTTCATACAGGCACCAGGGTTCATTCTTTTCGCCAGAGTCCAAGTTGGTCATTCACTGAAAAAGAGCAAACGATAGATAAATAAGTATGTGTTTTACACATTTACTTTATCCCGTAGTCCTACAGAATTCGTAAACCAAATGAGATTCTTAAGAGAGATCAAGCAAAAAAAGCAGCATATGCCCTTCTGGTTCTTTGATTAGCTTTCTTTGCAGCTAGGAAGTCTGATGGCCGTTTTTTTTTTCTAAATTTTATTTATGAGCTGCCTCATCCCCTCGCCATATTGCAATCTAATCTTCTCGTACTTTTACCAAAGCATCTCGTTATACCCTTGCCATCATCAGAGGAGGCGTGGAGGGACACGGAAATGCCATCGCCACGGAGATACCAGGACGAAGTGCTAAAGAAGATACATGTGATAGCAATATCAGAGATCTATGAAAGTCACACACACCCCTTTCCGAACTGAGAACCTTTTTTATCCTTCAATTAACGTTGAAGTATTTCTCAAACCGAACCTAGTGGAATAGCACGTTAGCACAGCACAATAATCCAGATGCTTCCCACTAATGTGGTCGCTGTGAGGTCAAATCCAGCTCATGCTAGCTTCCTCTCCGACCGTACTCAGGAAGGTCTGCGTGCAACCTGCACATGGTCGTAACTTGCAACCACAATGGTGACCGCAGTCGTATAAGTGAAATATTCTTGAATACAGCGTTAAACACCAATCAAATAAATAAATAAATATACATATAGGCATTTTTTGTTCGTAATTTCTGTTCAATGTTGCTCCTCAAAGCTTTAGTAAATCACGGAATTAGTTTAATGCCTCCGCTGATATGAGTCAACTTACAACGGAACCCTGCTTAAACTAAAAAGAGCTTTCAGTAAGTAAACATGGGCAGTGTACAGAATCTCTGACACTGTGCTGTATGATTGTGTCTAATTCCGCTTATCCCGAAATGGGGGATTTGTATTCATCGTGTTGAATTCGATTACCATGTTAGATATATGAACAGTTGCAATCAAAACGTAGCCGAGAAACAACTTTGTTATCGACAACTTCCATTCCAGCATGGTACACAAATTGAATAATGCTTCCACTCAGTCACCTAGAATATATCCTGTGCCTTCACCACATTACTGAAACCTGTTTCTGTCTCTTTGCATGATTTCGTCCCATTTTCGTACTTTATGTACTTTTTTAATTTTTTGGTAGTTTGTGTTAAACGTCGCTTTCGGGATTGACCTTGTGATTGTTGACCTGCAAAGTTGGTTGAAAGCTGGTATACGAAAGGCTTTTGACACATAGATTCATTTCATCGTATGGAGTATATTAAGCATGACAAATTACCGTTTAACGTACTCAGTCGTGTGTTTAGAGAATAAGCCCAGGCAACCATGTTTTGCGTTTATTTAGGCTGAGTACTGTATAATGTTTCGTCCTTGACAGGTCGGGGCACCAATACTGATATCTACAACAGCATGTCGCTATTCCAGCACCTTTCCTCATGCGCAATGTGCATTTTTACAGACTAATTCAGTATTCATAGCTTCACGAACCTGGAGGCGGATATGCTATGTATTCCACATCAATGTCTCCTGTTCATTTGTATTATATATAGCATCGTATTTGAGTATCTTGGTGTATTTGTCTGTAAGCATTTTCATCGGAGCGACTGAGTCTCGGATAGTGGTTTGGTCTCCACCAGTTACTTTTTCCACGTCCCTACTTGACCAGATCATAGCCAGTCAGTTCCTTTCCTTGTCTCTTGTTATCTAAGTCCGACGGGCCCGGCCATTGTAGACTTGGTGTGGAGTTAATTCCAAAAGTGCGTTTTCACCCCTCCCACGATCACAACTAAGGACAAAACTGGAGATATGTCCCAAAGCCATCTTTTATCTCTCCAGCAAATCATTTTCTTCTGCCTTTGTAACGATTGCAAATCCAGACTAAAGGGAAGGGTCTTTTACCGTTCCAACAGTAACAGGATTTTCAAAACCATTCCAGACTCAATGACAGTTTCTTCCGCCCGGAAATAACAAACTTGCACAAAAGTCTGGTCAAGTGGTCAGGGCGAGCCCAAGGTGTATATTGTGATTCCGTTTTGTTTTATTTGCCAACGTTCTTTTCTCCAGTTCACGATAAAAGTGTGATACTATACCATTTCACCATTTTGGTTGTAGTCAAATGCTGTCTTCCCAGTGGAACATGTCTCGCTCATGCAGAGTAGAATATGTTTCCATCATACATTAAAAATTAAACCTTAAGTCATGCATGGCGCTTTTGACATGTACAAACATAGAGATCAACAAGTTATCGCTATGGGACTATAATTATTAGCAGGGTATTTTTGGACAGAAATAAGACTACACACTGACTATTTCCCGGGTAGATGATTTACGACATATGAAATCACACCGACTCGCACAACATCAAAACTGTTTTGTTTTTTTCACAAACACAGCCTTCTGTAAAACTCACTCCAGTAAATCAGCTGGCAATTCTTTAATGATTTTGACTGGGGCGTAGCAGCTCTTATCTGCCTAAAACAGACTAATAATTGAGACGGTATGTCACACAAACTACAGGGATTACGAAATCGGTTAATGAACGATTTTTCTATTTCCTTTTCGAATGCTACATATATATGCTGTATGTTCCCGAGTGATATTATCTAAGTGACTATCAGCGTTTGGTCATCCTCACTGAAAATAGATAAAGAATCAAATTAAGAAGCAGGGAAGATTCACTGAAAGACAGAATCTGTGACAATAATTTTACCTCCGTGAAAATACTAAAACTGTCATGAAGGATGTCTACATTAATATTGTAAGCTACACTATCACGTGCAGCTGTCTTCCAATTGGAAAGAAGACGCCTGAGGGGAGACATCGCCGAAATTGTTTCAAAACAGTGCACTAGTTATCAGACCATAGCAAAAATGTTTCATGGCAAAAATTCAAGGCTGAGAACTGTTAACCTATATACTAGTTATATACTATATACTACTGTTACATATTGCTATGGCAAATTCAATAAAAAAAAGTCCCGCTACACTGCAAACCTGCCGAGAAACATTCCCATGGCTAAATTGTTTCAATTGTCAAGGGGCAAACATACTTTACTTATTTAATGCATGGGCTAAACAAGGAAGATATCTTCCTCTACAATTTACTGGCATGTTAAAGCAGATAAATGACCATGAAAACCTACAATCCATACGGTGAGCTGGTTTACATCATCTCTTTGTCGGCTTGTTTTTTTTTTAATCCAAAAACAGTGTTTCCCAGCGGTAAGTGTACATATGCATTCGCTAAAAATTTAGAAAAAATAATACAAAGTACTTGGTACATTTATATTTAATGGGAGAACGATAAAAACAGCATTGGCTCGAACATATTTTGTTTGTACTTTTCGTTCGTGTACCAAAGTCAAATCTATTTGCCAGGTTTTAGGATTATTTATTTAGTAAAAAAGAAGACATCGATAAATGGCATATAAGGTCATAGACAGAATAAGGTCCTAAATTGCAAGCACTGAAAAAGCCAAAATCAGAAAATAAAAGAATTCAAATCGTTGTTAGAACTTTGTTCGTCAGTAAAAATTGAGTGTACAATTTTAAACTGTATAGAGCAAAACATTTTAATTTTGTAGCTTTGCTTGAATTTTGCTGTATTGCTGTATTCTGGCAGTGGTACCTACATAAGCATTTTATCCTGCACTCTTGCAGATTTGCGAATACCTAAAATGTTTCTTACGAGATATGATAAAAGAACACATTACTCGTGCTTTAATTCATAGGAATTCTAATAGTGTGTTTTTATTCTATATATGAGGTGTTCTGCTACTTAGACCTTTTAACCTAATCTTTACGCAACCCAATCTGTTTGCACCCTTCGAAAGAGCATACAGCGTGGATTATCAACGGTGGGACAGGGGCATGCCATCGCCACAGAGATACGGGATGCAATGCCATCGGTGATGTATGAGATGACAATTGAAAGGGATATTAAAGTCACACAGTCCATCCTCTTTCCGAATAGAGCGAGCCTTGTTATCCTGGACATGATAGTGAAGAAATTGCCTTGGCATAACCACTGGAACCGGACCAATACATGACAAAATGTTGTGTGGGAAACGATGCATTTAATATGAAATTCTTGAGATATTTTCTAACCTTAGCTTTACGTCCAAGAATGAGTAATGTACCGAATACAATGTAGGCAGCACAAAAAGTGCAGCAGTTACAATTTTCCCATTGTGAAATTTGGATTTTAAAAAGTAGCCACACAATGTCAGAAGTGATTACATTTTGTCCGTAGAAATGAAAACGAAAAAACAGGGTACCAATGGAATTATTTGCTTTCGGATTGCATACATTTTTCTGGGGGTTTTTTGTTGTTGTTTTATTTTTTTTTGTTATTTTTTTTTTGGTCGTAATTTTTGTTCATTGTGATACCTTAGGGGTTTGGTAAGCCAATCTGCAACCAAGTCTGCTGGAACACATACATTTTGAATACAATATTTTTGCTTGTCAAATAAAGATAGTATATTAGCGTCGAAAAGTTGTCAGTGGAGCGTTTCAGAGAAAAAAGGCGGTCTACCTCATGTGAAGTGTCTCTGCAATCACTACTGCAGCAGTCTCTCCTTGAGAACTCTTTAACGCAATTCTGATATCTTTGAGCACCTAGGTATTGTAGTACCTTACCTCAAGCACAAACTCCATTTTTGCGGAGAACTTTCTTTAAGCAGTGTTCGGCGTTTTTTCCTTCTTATCCTGGATGTATTTGTCCTCAAGCTAGTCAGTCGGAGGACGAGACCGTTGGGTAGTGATTCTGCCTGAACAAATTACCCTTCCCACTCCCCCGATTGACCTGATTCCCTCAAGTCAGTTCTTCTTGTTTCTTGTTACCTAAAGGTCCGACGAGCCCGGCCGTTGTACCCTCAATAATAGAACCGGGCATTCGGGAAGGTGCTAACTTCCAAAGTATGTTTTCATCCCATATAAGCTTACAACTAAGAATAAAACTACGGATGTCCCGAAGCTAATTTTTCTCCCTCCGACAAAACAGTTTCTCCCCGCCTTTGTAAGGACAGCAATGCCAGACTCAAATAAAGGTCTTTTGCCGTTGGAATGGAAAAAGAATAGTCAAAACAATTACAGGATCAATGCCATTTTCGTAAAACAGGAAATGGCAGGGTTATAGAAGAGTGTGGTCAACTGGTGCACGTGCACTATGACATGATACTCATGAAAAGAGCAGTTTTAGAGCCGCTGTCGTATAAATTAAATATTCTTTGGGTATGGCGTAAAACACAAATCAAATAAATAAATAATAAATATTGTTTTAGACAAAACGAGGAATTTTTCCCGAAGCCAACTCTTATCTCTTTGACAAATCCCTTTCTTCCTCGCTTTACGAGAGAATAAAAATGAAAGTAAAGTAGTGACAGGATAGTCGGTACAGTGTCATTGTCCGTGTCAGTTTGCGTTGACAGGAACTGGCAGAGTTGCAGGTATATGTGGTCAAGGCGGGTACAAAGAGAATGCTGTGATTCTTTTTTCTCTAGACGTTCTCTTCACCAATTCTTGACATAAATGTGATGAAAAAGTATTTCTGAAGCTGTACTGTACTTGATAGTAAACATGACTTCAGGGAATGTGGGTTTCCGGCGAAAATGCAGAGCACAATACACCTTCATTACATAGTAATTGTCCCGAAGCATTAAACATAAGCCTAAAGTACAGGAGGCTGCTTTTTTTATTCTCAAGCATGGCGGTCAATAAGTAATCGTTACGGGACAATAATTACTGCTCGGGGATTTACTACGGAATTAAGACTTTACACCAACTAGTTTCCACATAGCTGATTTAAGCGAAATTGAAATCACATCGATTCGCACAGTCATGAAGAAATTCTGTTTTCAAAGAGGACTTCCTGCGAAATTTCCATGCATATGATCCACAAACTTACCTGACATTTCGTGTAACGATTTAACGGTCGCGTAAAAATACAGCTCTAATCTGGCTAAAACTGATTAATCATGTCTGTCAGACAAAATTCTGGGATTGTGAAAGGCTTTTTCTTTTTCTTTTGGGCGGATTATTTAAGGATATGTGAGCATGACAATCACATTCGTGAATTCTCAAGAGTTATAAAGTTCCAGCTTTTTTACAATTTTATTTTGACGTATTATATTTTAAAAAATGTGTCTATATCATAAAATCCAGGCCTATCTGGTGACCTTGCTTTTGGGTTTTTTTTTACTTCTTAATAGCATTTATGTTCACATTTATTTCGTAAATTTGCAGAAACGACCAGAGAGCTGTAAAGTTGTATTTTAGCTTGGTTTCATTCATTTTTATGCAGGTAACTGTCCCAACGGTGAAACGCCAAATGCACGCCATAAATTGGTTGTGACATATCAGCATCACATTTATTTAGATAGTCACAGATAAACAATAAAACAATGACGATGCCTTGCAAGATATATGAGGCTGTTGCGGATAATTATGTTCGGTGCTAGAGTTCAACCGTCAAGAAATCCAATAGTATCTTCATACTAAGGGTGTTTTTAGGATGCAAATGATATTCGACAGAGCATAGGAAATGAATCCTCTGTGTGCTGGTGCTTGATAAGCAATTTCATACTGGACGGCATGGTAGATCCTGCCTTGTTACCTACCACCACACTGCTGGTCGCCTTCGTATACGTTAGATATTGTTGAGTACGGAGTAAAATATCAATCAAATAAACAGATGTTAGGTGATTTGCATAAAGAGGATTCTGGCAACGTGTACTATACGTAGGATTGGATTTGCATTGAAGTAAAGGGATTTGATTTGATTTGATTTGATTTGATGTAATTCTTGGTTTCACACCTTACTCAAGGTATTTTCACTTATACGATGATAGCCAGTTTAATGGAAACTAAGGTTCCTGAGGGTACACAAACGACATTCGGCACGTTACTGACAAACTTTCCCGAGTGTATCTATCACGCCATATCAGTGAAGATGAATGGTCTTCAAAGAAAGTAAGACTACATAAACGATCTTACGAATGTCACTGAGGATTTTTTATCGCCAACGCCATGCGGACATTGAAAACAGAATAACCTGCAAATTCTCTGTGGAATGCGAAGATTGAACTCTCGTGCGTCGCTGGACCAAGGCTGGATATACTATTGCTCCGAAGCAAACATTGTTACTAAACACTGGCGACAAATCAATACAATTTCAAAGACTGGTGAGTCTTTCAATTTTTGTTCATTGTTTGACATTTAAAAATCGATGTAGGGAAACACAGAAAGAACTAGAAGATGGATATCATCAACAAACTGTTCACTATTCAAACCTTAAGGATGGTTGACTCAGTGTTTGATTTTTTTTTCTTACAGGATGGTAAGAATAATCAAGGATGTAATGAAAATTAGTTATTCATCAGCATGTGTGCAACTGTTTGAACAGGTTTGTTTATGATGCAATGCGTAAACTGGCGATGCGGATGTATTGACCATTCAATCATACATACTTGCAGAACATATTTCACTGGCGACAAGCACGGTTTGCCACAAGGGTAGGAATGAAATGTTAACAGCAAAACATGCAAGTAAAAACAAGAACGTTTGCCGAAACGCTGAACCTATTAATAAAGCAAAGACTCTCCTCCCCATTTACAGTATTTCATTTTCAGAGGCAATACTGGAGACCAAATCCAAATTCAATAATCAAATTTTCTGCATTGATAAAGAATATACCTTGTAAGTCTTTCAATAAGTATTTTACTCGTAACTGTGCTATTTATTGTGTTTAATGTACCTAAAGTTTGAAATATCATTATCCTGATCATATTTAAAGTTTTGGAACTATTTTAGTGTTTTGAAGTGTAACACGTGCAAGAACGAGGTTGATACTTTGTGAAAGGTATTACTTTTGGTTCACCTAAACTAATAACAAAATACCAGCTGTTCCGATATAGTTTTTTTTCAAAATATTATTTCTCTTATTGCAGGAATTCACGTGCAGATTATCTATTAAATTTACGGCATACCCTTTAACGTATTTGAAACATCCGTAATGTGTATTTCGGTAAACTGCTTTGGCTGTGTGTTTTGCCTGCACGCCAAACGGTTTTGTATTGTGGTTATACGTGACGAACTATGCATGCGACTAAAACAATGTTCAAAGCAACGCTAAACCCAAAGCGATAATAGAGTGGAGCATAGACAAGCACCTAAGGACATCTCGTTGCTCTTTGAGGTTAGTTAATCCATTCTGAGTTTAAATCAGTTCTGTATTGCCCCAACGATTACAGTTTAATCTGTTAATATCACCTTGGATCTTAAAACACCTTTTTGACCATAGAGGGGAAAAACAATTTACGGATTAAGCGCAAATTTACGCTTTCCCTAAGGAAAGTCTGAACTAAATTAGAATTGTTTAAATACTGCCATATACGTTTTTTCCAATACCTTTTGATAGCTCATGCCAAATGAAATGTTTACGCTCTTGTTTAACAAAATATCATGAACACAACATTGCACGATGTATATTGTTATGCTGTTTAGAAGATACTGGATACTTGGCAGAACTTTAAAATCGGCAGTCTTGATACTTGATGTTATTACGTATCTATGCGTCGAAACTGACATTCGCATACCAGCCGTCAACCAATAAGGACGTTCGAGGTCAGTAATTCCCAAAAACGACATATAACACCAAAGAACTACATGGAAGAAAGTATTTAAAGTACGAAAGTAGCACGGAATCACGCAAAGAGAAGCAGTCAACAGATTGGTATGTTCTAGGCGACTGAGTGAAATCAGTGTTTAAATTGTGTACCATGCTACGATATAACTTATCGACAACAAAATATGTATCTCCGTTGCGCTTTGGTTGCAACTATTCATATATAACGGGGTGATCTAATTCATTACGATGAGTATACAATTCCTAGTCCCGAGATAAGTGGAATTAGACACAATCATAAAGCAGAACGCCAGAAATTCCGGACGTTCTGTCCATATTGAGTTACAAGAGAAATATGCTCATTGTAATACTTAAGAAACTTGTGGTGAAGGCATTTGATGGATTAACTTTGACACACTAGGTAAGGTAGTAATAACTTGTGACGTTGTTTGAAATCACACAACACGCAGGATCTGGCCAATTCTACAAAAATGTATAGGCCGTATGCAGGGCCCTTCGGTATATTGCTGTCGAAGTAAAAATAATTTACAATGTCAAAATTGAAACTATCCCTTTTGTCGTAATGTCTACGAGAGAGGAAACCGTTTTGATATTTGTACAAATATAGGTGTAGATAAGCTGCATAACCTGGAGTGTCTGTGGTTTCCTTTAAATCCAGCCAAGGTGGATGAATATCTTTCACAACCTTTGCTATATATGGAACGTTTAAAGCCAGCAGATCATCAATATAACGTTTAGTGAATGAGAACAATCTGGCCTGACGTATGGCGACGAAGAGGGTAGGTCATGTACTGGACAGTCATGTTCCTTGTGTTTAGTGGACTGTGTTATCTCGGTTCCCGTATAGCATGGGCTATTCAATTGTGATATTTGGCAGTTGGTCACAACACCGAAGCAAGCAAACAAAAAACACTTCCATAACAATGGTCAAGCAGAGGGGACTTTCCAGTTCAGTACTCGCAAAATCAATTACGACAACAAAACAAATAACTATAAAAGCAAGGATATCTTAAGCGCGTAAATTATTGTTTAAATTGTGGCCCATGATAGTTTATAAGTTCGCACTCTTGTGCGCCTTAATCACGCTTTGTATGCTTAACACACGTCATGTTTGTATGCTTAAATGTTTGCATGCTTAATACACTTAATGTGTATAAGTTTAAATGTTTGTATGCGTGATGCACTTAATGTGTGTAAGTTTAAATGTTTGTATGCTTGACACACTTAATGTTTATATAGTAAACACCCTTAATGTTTGTGTGTTTAAACGTATGCGTACGTAAAATACATTATGTTTGTATATTTTATGCTTATTGTGTGTGCATTTAACACACTTAATGTTTGTATGCTTAAATGTATTTCTATTCAACAAATTTAATATTAGTATGCTTAAATGTAAAAGCACGTAAATGTACGTTGTGAGCATCCGTTTCCCTTTCATTCTCAAAACCCAGTCTTGGGCTTAACGCATCAAATCTCCCAGAGGGTGAACATTGAGTCACTGGTGTTTATTGAAATGCTGCCATTAATCTCTGTGCACCGATGAACACCATCTGCACCTGTGGGAATGTTCAAGTTTCAAGACCGGTGCACGCATGCGATTTAATGGTGCTAGAACCGTACTTGTCCTGATGTGAGTTTCTGTTGGGCGTCGTTGTTGCGTGCAGCCTGGCAATGATGGTGTTTGTGGTAGAGCCCCGTTAGTGGACGTATCAAACGGGTAAGATGCAAGAGGGGCGCCAGAGTGCCAACACGTCAACGCCAGATCTCTCCACACGTACGAGTCCGGAGATCTACCTCATTAAGCCGTCATCTACACCGGCTCGCTCTTAATAATGTATAAATGTACGAGAGCGCCGACAAACTAGGGCACTTTACGGATGTGTCTAAATTTGATTGTAGGGCCGAAAAAATGTCCGTTTTGTTCTATTTGATTTTGAGTATTTAGAAGCATTGCAAGGAAAGGAAAGATAATGTATATGGCCACGAGTGTATTGTGAAAATACATTTTAGAAATTCAGATTTATCTGTCTAAATCAATTAAAATACCTAAGTTTCAATACATTTGAGAGCAAATGTAAATTACTTCACCATGTAAGGGAAGATAAAATTTAGATTTTTGGTCCGCAATTTGCAAACCATAGTCAGGTAATATACATTGTTTTAAAAAGATAAATGTTCATTTATTTGATTGTACTGTGATTTGCCTCAATTTCAAATTTATTTTGATTATTCCACAGTAATAAACTGTACGGACCTACTAATTAAAAAAGAGATCGAAAGTCCGAGTGAAACAAATCCAGGTAAACACAATGGCAATTAACAGTCACTGAGCCTTTATTTAAAACTGCCTGGGAGTATAGGCAAGGCATGCATGTCTAGTGAATCGCGATGGATGCACTGCATTTTTAAGATATGCTTTAAGTAAACGCCTTGCTCTTCAGATGCCTTAATGCTAAGGAGCTAACCGGGAAAATTGATAAATGGCATCAATTACTCAACTAAAATGGCCTCGATCAGTTTCACAAGCTGCAATTCATATTATATTTTCATTTTCAGACTGAGTATGTTATCTCATAACTAAATAAACTCGCCATAGGCACGCAAAAGAGAGATGGTTATTCAGCCCAAAATTGTTTTACATCATACCATAGCTCTAGAAAGTTGCAACTTAACCCTGTCTGGTTAAATTTACTGCTTGAAACAATAAGCTCTCAGAGGCCACTAAATCTCAAAACAATTTGGCTTTGTTCTTGGAGGATGTATGCATAATAAATTTTGCTGATACTGACTTCTGTTAGATCGACCGTATAACTTGTTTCCCGCAGCAATTGAGATCTGCAAAGGTTGAAGTGTGGCTTGGGGCTTCCGTAGCAAATATCTTAATCTTAACCTGGATGTTTTCAATTGTATCGAATTGAGTAAAAAAAACTCTCACAGCTAACGGCTTCAGAATTGAAGCCGAACATTAATTGCGCGAGTCAAGTATTTTTCGATATGGCCTAGAACCCAAGCCGGCAGTTGTTAAACGAGTGCCAATCTGTTAATTTCATTACCGCAGTCTGATCCGCACATGTTACTCTCGTTATTGGCTTGATAACGTCTCCCTACAGAAAGCCCTAATGCCACGTGGATCTTTCAGGCAGCGATCCCATTATTTTTTCGCCATGATATGTTTCTGAAGTGTCAGGATGGTAATGGATCTTGTACAAATTGCCATGGAGACATTTCGGTAATAAAGCAGGAAGAGAGCAAACATGATCGAGACATTTTCCAAGTTGGGGCTGCTACTGAAAAAAGGGAGGAAACACTCTAAAGTAAAGAGACATTTTTAGTTTAGTCCCCGAGGTGTAAAATTGAAATGGTTCTAAGAAAAAGTGGAGATGCATATTAACGACATACATTTAACCAGGCTATACATCTGCTACTTTATTTTCTTATTAGTTACTTCTTTGTACGAAGTGATTTCTAGCTCAGTTATTTGAGTTAACGATATATCTACTTAACAGTCTCACTGTAACTTTCAGAGCAGAAAATGTTAACCGTTAACCCAGTGCCTTTCCAAATAAATTTCACGTGACTCACTGTTTAATACGAACCTATCAGGCCACAAAGAACTAATGGAATTTTCAGTTCAAAGGTTTGCCTACATAGCGCCTGAGATGTTCTTTCGCATGTTTTCAAAATACATCGATGTACTAAACCTTGCGGTCCTTTTATTGCAGGCGTCTCACACTTTACTTAGCCAAATCAAAAATGACATAGGCATGAAAAGGGTCCCTAATCGGTTTTACTGCTGACTACATCAAAAGGATTCCATCCTGTCGGACGTTTCATCCCATTACACCATCAGCCCATGTTGTGTCAGTTCCCGTCGTAGATTTGTTTGGTATCTTAATCACTTTAGCTCAAACATAACATGGCTGACGGACCGTACATGCTGCATTATTAAGCTGTGTCCATGGCAACTGACAGCCTTGTCCAAGCTGTCTTTAACTCTACAAGCCATGTTTTCATGAGTATTCCTAATTCTCCCACAGGAAGCTAGCTAAAATAGCTTTATACTTTTAGGCATCATCCTTTAAAACTAAAAGCTATGGCGTTTTCCTGCTGATAGCACGAGGAAATGAATGCAGATCTTGGCCATGTTCTCTGCAACTAGTGCAAAGAAATGAACTTTACATTTGCATTCGTAAAGACAAATCCATTTAATCAGGAAAACTTACTCCATTACATTTAAGACCGTGATCTGTAAAACAATTCCAATGAAGTAGTGTTTTTTGTCCTTTGTAATCAGAATATATGATTCATCTGTCATTGAAATGACAGCAATTCATATTCCAAGAGTGCTTTTGCTCTGTTTTGCTGCTGAAAAAGCACAGTTATCCTGTCGTGCCCATTGCGATTTTTCCCTGTGTAGTAGTTTTTAGCATTTTAATACCATTGTCACTTGAAGTCATTTTTATTTTTTTACGAATGAACAAACTTTACAGAGAAGGCCAGTCGAGTTAGGACATCAGTCTATCATAATATGATGAGTTTTTTTATCTAGTTTTTATTTCACACGGTATCTTTGCTGTCAAATTGCTTCGATGGCTCGTCCGGATAAACTTTCTGCGTATTTAGTCAGCTTATTCTTGTGAATTTTTGTTAAGAGCGTTCAGCGTAGCTCTGTGAGTTATTCCCAATATATAATAATTGTTTTCTAGTCCCGTTAGATTTATTTCGGAACATAGCTGTAAATGAGTAAAACTACGTGTTCAGTGTAGTTTTCTATAATAGCATATTCCATCCCATTATTGAAACATCTCAGTACATATACATTGAACAGACTCGTAATTTGCTAATATTTAAGCATTTACATCAATATCTAGAATAAAAACCTAACTGTCGTAAACAGACAAGAGACCGTATCACCGGTTACGTGTGGCCATTTGCCAACTATCACACTGTCGAAGCTGATTTGGTTGTACCCTCTATGCTGTAGTCTTTTACATTGTAAACGCTATGTGTTAGAACTTGGTAGGAGTATATTCACTTCGGAGAGTCCTACCTAATGTACGTCTTTCTTTTTCTATGTATAACAGGTCGACAACGGGTGAAGAAAACCACAGATCTACAGTGTTAAGGTCAGCGTGCCGACGGATAACAAGATCGATCTTCTAGGCAGATGGACAAGGACTCGTCTACTGGAACAAAAAAAAAACAGGCTCAAATGATATGTCATGTAATGGCAAACATCATCAGTGATGCCAGAGGGTGCTCAACTGGCTCTTTCTGCATTGCTGGAGGCTGCAATCTGGATCAGATGTTGAACAAAAAGCCTCGATTCTTTTTATTGATGTTTAAACCTTTTCCTTCAGAACGATTGGTCTTATTTTGTTTAAGCCAAGGGGCTAAGGACGTCTAAGTTGACACTTTTTAAGCATTCACATAAAGAATCAGAATAAAATCCGAACAGTGATGAAATGATAAGAGGCCGTATTCCACCAGTTACATGGACCTGTGACCAGTTGCCAACTGTCACAGTACGTCGCCGGACGTGGGCCTAATGCACGAGATGACAACCTCATTGTTCAGGACAATGGCAGCTGTTGGCAATACCTTATTTACATGTAAATATTTCCGACAATAACGCTTTAAATATGCAGCGAGCCCCAAGGCCTGCATCGTTGCAGGCTGGAGGCAGTGCTTACTGAATGATCTAAGCACGGTTCTGAAAGCCCTTTGCTTAATTTGTAAATCCAACGTTTGTCACGGATTTTTAAAATCCCTAGTATTAATTTTTTGACAAAAATATAATCAAAACAAATATTTGATTACTTATTTATATAATCAGTATTTTAAAAAATGTGAAATGTAATAGATGACTAACGTTTACATAATCTTAATGTCTTCTTTGTGTGTTAGTTTTCCCACTGTTGTTAAATCTGCAGTCGTGGAACTTGCAGCCTGAACTGTTAGATTTCTTTCTAGTCGTAGTTTTAACCTATTGTAATTTTCACGGTAGAAAGCACATGGTATCGACCAGAAAGATATGTCTGCCTTACTCGTTCAATAATAAATATTCGATTCATTTTGTGAGGACGTTCCTACAGCAAAGAATTGTGTGTGGAGTTATAGGCAAACGCTTATCTGCGGGCAGCTGGACATACTTATTATATTATTCATATTTTCATCACGTAAAAGTCCAAACGGAAATGATCGCTATTTGAAGATTTACAGGAATCACAAAAATGTGGCATAGGATGCTAAACAATGTCAGAATGTTTCATCTTGGATCATTCATTTATATCAATTTTGTCAAAGTAAATAAAACATGGACTAAGAATATTGATTGGGCCCAGGTTTATAGACCGTCTTAAAATTGTTGGTGTGTAAGAAATCCGCCGGCAAATCGTATGTCGGTCTAATAACTCGACACTTGATTCTTCTCAAGACGCACGTCTCACGGAAAAGACAGACATAAACAATAAAACTTTGCTGAAACAAATAAACTGAGGCATTCCACCGGGGAATTTCATCTGCTTCGATGTTTGATGCAATGGTTATATTGATGCTAAGGCTTTCCAAAATACTTTGGCAAATACAAAACACAGACAGAATGGTTATTTGTTTTGCAAATTTGCCTTATAGGGTATCACTGCGAATCTAAGAAATCGTAAAAATCTAATAATTCATAATGTAATGATCAATAAAGAGCATATTAGCTTAAGAATCTGAGGAATCGTGAAATATGGTCAATAAAATGCCCTCCTGTCAGTTTGGACTGACTGAGGTAAAGTGGCAATAGGCTGTGTTTGAAGGGTAATACGTGTCACCATTTGATAGCTATCACACTGTCAGGTCTGTTGTGGTCTTACTCTCTATGCTGTACGTCTATAATTATATTACACACAAATTAAGAATAGAATACAGTAAACTGGACCTTGATTATTGTCCTTCGTTATAGGTCGGTCCTTTCACCATTCCACGCTGATGTATTTTAATTCCTGCAACTTTATATATTACGTTTTTACACTAACGCAATGGATTTCAAGATGTCATTGGTCATTTTTACTGGTTTGTGAAGGAAAACACATGGGATAGATTAAATCGATTGATTGTCCCCTTGTGTTGTTTCGTTCAGCACAATGGTTCATGTGGCTGGGTCCCTGGAAAGATTAGTGTTCTCACGTCTCTTAGATATACAAGAATATGTACGGCCATTGCCTGACACATGGCACGCACTCTACCGGATATTTATCGATAACATATTTGATGTTTTCAAATACAATGGCCCAGTTTTTGCGGACACTCGATGGCACGTGTTTGATCTACCCCAAGCTGTATACTCCTGTATACTCCCACAAAGTTATCAAGATACGCTTTTGGAAAAGCGCAGCGTGACATCTAGAGATTTACGTGTAGAAAAAAAATCAATAAATTCGCGCCTCGGTATGTTTATTCAATGGTACACCGTTAGTGAAGTCCGATATTTTCCCAACTGATTATCAATGCAAATGATATGGTAAATGGCTGCTTGTTATCATTTCATCGGCCATACAGGTAGCTGTTAACTTGGGAGGAATTTTCTACTGCGGAATATTCTTTAAATATTAAATTATTAATATTTTTAAAAAAAAAACAAGCGGATGTTATATGGGAAGTTGATTTCCCTAGTCTTTTTTCCATCCGGTGTTTTACTCTTAAAGGGCCAGACATGTTCACAACAACATATCAACGACCAAAACTTATCGCCTGTTACATAAAACTTTATTGGACGAATTATTAATGCTAGCGATGCATTATGTGCCCGCTGAGAGAGCCATTAAGCGCAGTTTGTGCAACTTCTGGATGTTCGGTCCAGATGATGTGCGAGTTACCATTCCCCCGTTTTTCACGCTCGAGGAGCGGCTGACTAAAACCTCTCACTAAAGGACAAGAATATTCTCATATAATGGCACACCCGTTGCAGTCTCTCTCATGTATAATTGTTCCCAGTGGAGAATCGTCTATGGAAGTGCACTATAGATTACTATGGATGTGTTGGCTGTACCGGACACCAGCTTATTACTATTGATGTCATTGACACTTTGATCAAGCGCTTTTGGTGAGCATTCTCTTAGATCTGGAGACAGGTACCGACACGTGCGCGCAGGCACAAAGGTGTGACAAGTTAGTGCGATTTAATCCGGTCACGTTTGATTAAATAATTTACCTCTCATCGCGTGTTATTAACACGTGATCAGATCAGCGTGCCAAATGAAACATTTGGGCCGGTGTGAATGGAATCATGTCCGACATGTTTATCAGATACTGCTGAAACCGGCTCATTACTACCCGTTAATTCATGAGGTGCTTCATGTTTCATTGTCATCTTTCTTTAAGAGGAAATTTTATATGTGTCAATTTTTCTCCATTACTTGTCATTGTTTAATGTTACAATGGCTTCATGAACATCGAAACCCTATTTTAACCCCATGTTGAACTGACAATACAGATCTGTCATAGAATTAATAAATCCTTAACTGAGGTACATATGTAGACTCACAAGAGACCGTCTTTCACCGGTTACCCGATATTGTCAGATATCACGCTATCGTGGCAGCTCTGGTTTTACTCGCTATGCTGTACGTTTTTAATTATGTATAACGTAATAGGTTGCAGTAAAAAATATAATATAGTTTAACATTACTGAAATAAACATAACATTCTGTCAATTTAACACATTAATTCTGAGAGACCACATAATGCTGGTAGATCTATGTACAACTGAATAAACAGTCAGTGTTACTGTACGGTCTGTTGCATTACTACTATCATTCCACGGGTTACATTTTCATGTTTATGGCACTGCGGTTCATTTCACACTGTAGGGAGTTATTATCTTCTTGTAGCTTTATAAGTCATTAGTCCTAACGATAAGGGTGAACACGCATTTCCGGTAAAGCACCGACAACTCCTTTCTACTCCTAATTTCTGTCATTTTACGCATGGGCAGACAGATTCAGCCAGGGTATCAGAAACACAATTATAAGCCTCCAGTAGAGCTTAACATCTCCACAACAGCACTACCAGATGTGAAGGGCTCTTGTTTGATTGGGGTATGATTTCCGGACACTGGTTATGTTATCAGAGCAATAAACGCAAGATGGATTTCTAGGACAAGTTCATTGGCTGTCCTGCGCAGATGCATGAGTAAAGATTTTTTTTTACCTCATCTGTAACATTAACACGTCGGATATGAACGAAACACTTGATGAACAATACATGTCCATTGAATACTTTTAAGAGGGAGTCAATTTCCTGTAGATCAGATGCAGCGCTTTGGGGAGATTCCGAGGCGCTAAATTATACAAGAGGGCAATAAACAAGGACTACCATTAGACACGGTCAAACAATATTGACTTTTCCAACACGCTCTTCTTAATACTGGATTAATGGTTATGGTCACTTGGCCGCTTTCCTATATTCCACTGAGCTTGTAAAGCCGATTAAACGCTTAACAGTACTTTCTAACAGTGCTGAATCGTGTTTGCCTTACCCATACGACCATTAGAAAAATCGGTTAAATCCACTTCACGCTATAAAGCACAGGACGGATATTGTGGTGGGCATATATATTTTTCAATCGCCAAAGGCTTGGCTGAAAGCTGAACCAGCCCATAATTCACACAGTGTTCAATTAACTTATACTTGTGGCTAAACGATTGAAATTTCCTGTGACTTGGTCGTAATAACGTTCTCGAGTGTTGTACAACCATTGGCTCGTTTTCTTTCAGCACTTTAATGAGTTATGCTAAGTATTGTTCCTTTACCCTTTATTTGTGATAAATATTTTATTATTCAACTTCATCAGTGTTTTAATAGCAAACTTAACGCATTTGTTTTAATTTTCAATTTTCCACTTCAAATTTTACATATAGTTGATATAAAAAACAATGCATGTTATGTTGTTGAATCAACACTGGCCAGTGTCATGGAATATAAGACAATCTAGTACTTGAGTCGCTAAAGGAGCATATTGTGACTGATGGTATATAGTATGTATTTGTGTGTGTGTATGTATGTATACTTAGAGTTTAACGTCGCACTTAGCAATTTTTGAGTGATGTGATGGTGAGGCATAATTCGGTGTGTGTACATATATTGTGTCCAAAGACTTTAAAAATGGCACTTGTTATTGCCTCGCTTGGCTCTCAGCACTGAGGGGCTAAAGCAAGGAAACATGGCTGGTTGGCCCCGTGTCAGTGTCATGTCACTGGGACAGTATAATATCATGTCTCTTCTCTTCGGCGTGATGCTTCAGTACGGTAGCACTTTGGCGGTATGGACTCGGCCTGCCACAAGAAGACAAGACCTGGATTTGATCCCGGGGCATGTATATAAGGAGATTAATCAGCTTTCATTAACAGACAGGCTTAGAACATGTAAAGGTGAATATACGCAAGCGTGACAGCAACACTGATTTTTGTCAATGAAAAACTTTTTCCAGCCGAACAGCATTGTGATGGTTAAAGGTATCTAACTGCATAGGTGCGATACAGTAGAAAATATGATATAGTGAGTTAATTAGATGAAATATGAAACAATATGGCACAGAGTTGGAATAGCTTCGACAGTAAGGTATTCCCTCTAAAAAACGTCACCGAGATACTAAACTACCTAAAGTGACGAATACAGCTGTATGTTGATCTATTTTGTAACATGTTACGCCATACTCAATAATTTTACATTTATACGGCGGTGATTATCTTGAAGGGTAGAGCATAACGTAGTACACCGATCAAGTTAACAACAGCCCTTCGTCAATAACCTGACAAAACTTCTGACTTAAATCCGCGGGCATAAAAAAGAGAGCTGTATTCAAGCGTTCAACCCCATTGGCTGATTGGCTGTGACAAGAATAAGGTTGTGGCCAAATGAGTAAACGAGGGCTAATGCGGAAGCGCCGTGACCTTCAGACCGTTTAAGTTGATCTAAGAATATTGCTGTCTGAAATAGGAACTCATTTATTGCTTTTAGTCCCGCCGTAAAGTTCTTTCAAACGAAGGCAAATGGAACAAAAATTCTAATTTCAAATGAAAAGCGGGTAGTTTGGTTCTAATCCAACAACATGGATTGCCAGAGAACGGCCATCATCTCGCTCTGACCTTGAAATTTCTCAAGATCGTTTACCTTCCAGTCCTGTCCACTTGAACAAATTATGTTTGAAGAGGGATTGGAGTCCAATGATTCCATAGAGCCAGTGGTTTAGTGGGTATTAAGATGTTATTTGTGCAACGGGTGTTCCAACTGCCTGAAAAAATGCGTCAAAAGTGGCTTAATTGAATTAAAAGACAAATTTATCCCAAATAAAGTAATAGTCACAAAGACATAACCCTTTATCCAATTAAATATCCATTAATGGTTGTGTTGAAAATCTCTTTTCTTAGGAAAGAGAGCGAGGCCATTGCATAAGTCTGGCTTTTGACCACACCCATAGTGACGGCTCTGAGGAAGGCTAAAAGGTTTAATTCTTGACTGATGAGAAAGTCTCCAACCGACGTCAGGGTATAGTTAGAAGCAAGCTCTTCGCTCGAGACAGTTGTAACAGCTGCCATTGTCGGCAAGTATTTCAGCGCTTCACAGAGGACAGCGGTATTCCAAATGGGGATAGGAAATTACAACGTGTTTTTCTTTCTTAAATACTTCATTTGCTAATGCGTAGTGGGAAATAATTAGTTCAGATATTTGAGTGTAAACAGTATTTGATTTTCCAAGACAAATTGTGCATTCATTTAATTACTTTATGCAGCTACAGAGCCAAATTGGCCCAGAATTATAGATTTACATCGGCTCTGAATCATCCCAGTTCCAAGAATTAACGTCTTAATACAAGAATTATAATAATACTCTAATGGGGCAATCCAAGGTTTTATGATCAGAGGAGGACTAATGTTAACTGGGCTCATCCACGCACTTCGTGGATAAACCTACAACTTCGTCATTTCCCGGACTTTCCCTAAACCGATAGGAAAATTCATTAACCGAGAATCGATTTAATTTCGAACGGTATTCTGTCCGCGCTGCTCCAGCGGTTAGTATCATAATCTTTACTCCCTTGTCTAGACGACTGAATCGTCTCGACTGCCTCTGGTCTCTGCTTCAATTGACCAATGTCGACCTTCACCCGAGAATGGCCAAACACAACAACACCGGCAAGAGAAATGGCAAACTGTGCCGAAGTGTAATTACCAGGACAAAATTTGTATTTGTTGATTTTTGTAGCCTATAGGCTACAAGTTCCATGTTGATATGACTCACCTGATGTTGTATATCGATAAGCATTGACTTTGTGATACCGTCGAATAAATGTACTTGGTCAGGCTTTGAAGTGTTTGTTAAGTTAATGGAAAAGTCTTCAGTATGTCGTTAAACTGCGGTAAGATAAATAAATTGATGCCAGTGGAACAAATCCACTATCGCTCTGACAAGTGGCAATAATGAGCGTTCAAATTATTTACGCTATAGGTGGCCATTTAAAAAGGTTTCCTTTCTGTTCAGACAACAAAATTATGGAGGGGGGGGGAGGGTCTGTGGCCGAGGTGGTTAGCACGCCAGCGGGCACAGGAGCCTCTCAGCAATGCGATCATGCTGGCTTCCCTTCCCACTATACGTGGGAAGGCCTGACAGCAACCTGCGGATGAGCGTGGGTTTTTCTTGCTTTCCTCCGACCATAATGTTGGCCGCCGTCGTATAAGTGAAATATTCTTGAGTTCGGCCTCAAAACAGCAATGATAATAACTCAAATAATTTAAAATATGCGTATAGAACACCCCCAAAAGCCAATATACCCCAAAGGTGCGTCAATAACAAATTAAAAACACATGACTGTGAATCCTTCTGTTGTTTTCTCTTAAAAACATTCACGTTTTGATACACGCGAATGAAGGCTTTCAATATGTGCATTAAATGTTTGTCAATTTTTGATTGTTTTCCACATTTTTGAAAAAGTGTTCCCGACTATAGGGAATACGGTGTGAATGGTTTCAGACGTGGCCTATACATTATCACAAAGCGTATCGAAGGGTCGGATGACCCCCGCGCGAACTGTACATTATTCCGACTGAGGGCCTGATCAAACACCCCGCTCACGTCTTCTCAATCCCCGATCGTCTGCTTTCCTTCATTATGTCATCAATTTCCGCGGGATCAGTACACATAATTATATGAAGACACCACGTGCCATTGATCAATGTCAATTTCATCGCTTGGTGCATTTTACTTTAAATGTGTCCAGTAAACAGATCACTACCAATTTGCTCTGGTTGAGAGGATTTCACATGCAGAAATATTGGGTTGCAAATGGAAGCTTTCGGTGAGGTAAATCGAATTGTTGTGTTTGGTCATTTCGTTATTGTTGCAGAATTGTCACATGGGTGCCATTTGGCAATGTGGTGTAAACATTCGAAACAATACTTATCGTGGAATTGAAGAGATTTGTCAGAGGCCCGGAGTACAGAGGTTAGTCGAGAGTTGTTAAGTAACAACTAACTCAGCAACATAATTCTGTTACTCGAAAGTTGTCGCTGACTTTTGTCGTCGAGGGACTTTGCGTTTTGACAAATGAACGTACCTATGTCAACTCGGTTCAGTGATATTAGAGCGATTGGCTCTTATGTTCAAATGGGTTCTATAGATTCATGTACACAAACGCACAACGGCACAATGGAACGATGAATATATAAAGCTAAAGTCAAACCAAACACAAATAAAAGATAGAATGATTGATTGGTTTTGGATTGTTCTGATCCATTACCCGTTTCCCAGTGGAAATGTTGGCAGAGATCAAAGTTTTGATGGAATTTTAAAATTGATGTAACGCTGCACTGCCTCATTATATCATCCATAACGTCTTGAAACTTAACAATAAAGCCTACCCTTCATTTTATATGGATGTGGTGTTTCACATTCCGATAATCTAACAAGGATGACGTCAATTGAAAGACAATATACCTAAATCACTTATTACCTTGAGAGATGTAAATGCATTGAGAAGGAGCTTCAGCCCACTTTTCCTTAAACTGTCTGATTTTTATGATTTAAGGATTATTCTAAACGAAAGAGAAGCAACGAATCCTTGCAAAATATGTCTTAAAATTTTATCCAATCCAATAAACAGATAGCTATAATTTAATAACTCACTTGGTCACTCGGAGATTGTGAGCTGAAGTCGAAGACCCGATTGCAGTACACGTTGGCTGGGTTGCTTTAATGCACATGTAGTATAAGCGCAATATCATGGAAAATGGCAAAACAAAAATCCCCATCATATAAATAATTAATTAAATGTAATGTAACCATACAAGTTACTGCAGTAATCACGGGCTGAGGCTTAATTGGAACCACAAGACAACTCTCGACTGATTTACTCAATGCTTTTTTTCTTAATAAAACGGATTTGTTAACTTGCCAAGGCATAAAGTTTTGTAGGGGATACATGTGGAATGGGGAAGAAAACAGAACCACTAGTCAGCTATTAGGATTAACAAGTAAGGAGAAATAAGGTCAATGGGTAATTTCCAAAGTACGAATCATCTCGCCCAAACGTTTACTTCTGCATGCAGCAAAGGAATGACCGATGTTGTACATATATGTAGGTTCATTTTCCTTACAGTGGCGTCCCTAGAGAATTTGTCATGTGTTGAGAATGAAGAGATTTATTGTCTATGCATAATTTTTCGATAACACATATAACGAGAAAAAGTCATTGATGTTTATATAATTATATCCCTTTTCTTCCCTTCCCACTCACACACACCAACAGACTACCGGTTGTAGCGTTCTTTTCTATTAGTTTCATGTTTGACGTGGCTAATTTGTGTGCTTAGTATCAGACTTTCATAATGAATATCAGAGGAGGGGGAAAACATGAGAACACCAAAGTACGTGTTTTCTAACGCGGAATCAAGTTAAACCTCGGTAGCTGCATGAATTGATGTGGTTACATGGTGTACATAACAGGTCTAGCAGCTAAGTTTAAAAGCGGAATGCCAGAAAAAGCTTTCGGAATTTTTATTGTGCTTTTTCGTTCAATCTAAAATATTAAAGCCTCCGATATTAAGCGAGCGTTTTATAACAAGCTGCATAAAGCTGCGCACCGATCTGTTCTGATTTCTCCCTTGAATTCACCTGTTCAATAACCCATCAGCTAAATCCAATTCGCTGATTTACCGCTTCCAAGCAGCACACAAAAACAACGGGCAAACATCCATTTATCCCATTCTACTGTTTCATCCATAGGGAAATTGCTTTATTGACATTACTCGAACCAGAATCGTTTCTTTCACATACAGGTTTTGGACTAACCACTTCAGCTTCAAGTAAAGAGGAGTTTGTCACCAACCATGTGGGCACGCTTGCTGACCATGGCAGGGATATTTGATGGAAGGTCATTGATTGGATGAGCAGCGACACCATAAGGACATGAAAGGCGAAGTTGTTATTTAACTATCGCTTGTTTATGGCCACATTCATGTAAACATATTGCACATGGATCAGTTATAACTTGCGCTTTCGTTACATGTAAAACCCATTTAGCCCATTTCCAGTCAGAGTCTTTGCAGGGAGATCTCTATATGCCTGTGTTTTTATTCTTGCTGCTGGTATAGAGCTGTTTAGTCAATGGATGACGTGCTCTCCTGTTTGGTATGCACTGAAACCTGCATGAAACTACTTGCCTCCCATCAGTATGACATACACTATTTGTAGGCCACCATGTTTCTACCATCGTTTAAATGAAAAATTCTTACGTATGGTTTTAAACAGCAACAAACAATTAAATAAATCTGCGTGTGCATGTCAAGCGTTAACCGAAAAATGTCGTTCACGATCGACAAAAGCATTGCCTATATCCGACATAGACGTACATGTAAACAACACAGCCTAAAACAAACGTGAACACCACAATCGAACAGGACATGCAACACATGTCCTGTGTTAATGATGTCAAGACATTTACTTATTTATTTGATTGGTGTTTTACGCCCTGCTCAAGAATTTTTCACCTATACAACGGCGGCCAGCATTATGGTGGAAGGAAAGCGGGCACAGAAACCCATAACCACCCGCAGGTTGATGGAAGGCCTCCCCCACTGTCAAGAGGAAGTTGAAAGTAAAACTTCAAGTGAGACTTCATATTCATAGTTTCTCATTTATCTCAGTCGTAGATGGCTGTACTCACTGACCACCACGTTAAATATACAGGTCTATCCAAAAAATTCCCTATCGCTTTGATCTTTCCAAAGTGTGAGTGTAACCTGGTGTACCAATTTGCTATTTAATTCCTTCGGCGCTGGTCGCAAGTACATAATGGTATGGGAGTCTAGTGAATCCCGCACCCTCTTTACGAAGCCGTCGTAGCGTTTTATGGGTGTGTCTGCCATCACATAACACTGGCATACAAAGGACTTACAGCATAACAGAGTAAAAAACAGGGCAGCGACGACAGTGTGATTTACCTCGTTAGGGATTTATTCTAGCTGTTCGTGTGAATGCTTAAATAGTAGCAAATTAGTCGCCCCTTAGCACCATGATTTAAGCAGAATTAGGTAAAAAAAATGTATTGATATTAGACGTCACTTATGTAGCATTACTCAAAATCCTGGGTTGTCATCACATTTAATTTTCATATTAAAACAATAAACAATACATTCACAGGGGTCGTGTCATGCCA
Source organism: Liolophura sinensis (assembly GCF_032854445.1). Classification (NCBI taxonomy): domain Eukaryota; kingdom Metazoa; phylum Mollusca; class Polyplacophora; order Chitonida; family Chitonidae; genus Liolophura; species Liolophura sinensis. The sequence goes on along the minus strand of NC_088302.1, from coordinate 37,394,060 downwards.
AATGGTACTTGCTGTTGCCTCTTTTTGGCGCTCAGCACTGAGAGGTGAGGCTAGTTAGTTTGGTGTCAGTATAATGTGACTGGGTAAGGTATATATGGTGTCTTCGTCATGATACTGCAGAGGCGGTAGCGTGGACTGGTTCTATCATAAGAATTTAGACTCAGCATATATTCCCACGGAATGACTCCTCTTCGTCATATGACTGAAAAATTGTTAAGTACGAGGTAAATCCTCCAGTATACATACTGTATATATAAACAAATACATATACCAATTTGCCTTGCAATGCCTTCGGCACTGATCGTCATGGTATAATTACAAATACGTAACGGTATGAGCTCCGAGTAAAACCCGCTTCGTCTTTACTCTTTTCGCAGCGTTATGTGGATGTGTCTGCCATGAAGACCTTGCGGTCACAGAAAGACATAACATTGCCGTCAATGGTGACTCGGGTGTAGTCTGAATTGATGGAATCTGGTAATGCTTGAGTAATTGATTGCTGCAAGTTCGTTCAATGCAAAATCCCGTTGAATTTTCGTCAGAATTATTGCACTGTCTCCAGGACACTAGTCTATCTCACTCTTAAGCATGATTTCATACTATATTTCGTGCCTGACAAAACGACATCGCAAAGTCAGAAATTTTAATCCTTAAGCGAGAAAGTTTTCCCGTTCTGTGAAAAAAAATTCCTATCATCTTTATGCGGGGAGAGGAGGGGTGTGAAAAGTATGAGAGTATGCTATGCATGAAAGGTGTGGTGTTTCAGACATCAGTTTCAATTATACCGCAAAGAAAGAAAGTATTGGGACGTACCAGGAAGCTCTCAGTGATGTGGAGGACACCATTTGACAGACAAAATGTTGAAGATGTGATAGTTTTCGCGTCCGATCCATGAAGAAACACAGAAAGTCTTGTGCCAATATTTTGGTAAATACAGTGTAAGGTTCATTGTGGCGCAAGGGACACAACTTTTGATAGATGAAGTACTGAAGATATGTAATTGTGCCGAATGAGGTTAACCAAAGAGCTATTTAGTTTGTTCGAAGTTCACAGTCAGTAGCTTGGCGCTTAAGCAAGGTAGCTGTTCCGAGTTTTTCTGTGCGGGGCAGCACGTGTAGTTACGTTAGAACAAAGCAGTCATAATTCACCAAATTGGGTGGATATTACGCCACTCCTTTAGCACAATCAAACTGTTTCCAGTCGAAAATTAAGAAAAATATAGGTAAAAACTAAAACTAACCTAAATAATACGCTGTCGCCAAAGTCTTTAGGCTATTTTTGTAGCATAGGCATAAATGAAGATGAGCTTTTGTATGAACTGTTCTGCGTATCCAGCTACGTCCCTTATTCATGCCAATCCTCGTTGTGTTACAAGGGACATAACTTTTAACGATAGAATACTGATGATGTGATTTGTATTCATGGTACGAATTGTAAGTAGCAGATTGAGAGAAACAAATTACAAACGTCTTGGACTATCTGTGTGCTGGATTTTGTTTTGGTGTGTTTCGTATTCATGTGTACGAATTGCATATAACAGAATGAGAAAAAGAAGAAATGTCTTGAACTATCTGTCTGTGTTTTGGATTTTGTTATTTTGCTAAGTCCTATACTGAATTCTAACATTAGGTAAAACACATAGGCACAATTATGTATCCATATTGTTTACCATTTATAACGCATGTGTAAACATGATAAAGCCATTTTTCTGGACAAACGTTGTATTTGATGACGTTTCAGCTTCAACCAAATACCTTTCACTGAGCTACATATAGGGATTTATGGTTAAAAGTGGAAGCCTCCGTGGGTCGCCGTGACTTCATGTCCAGCGCATGCTGGCTTCTTCTACGGCCCTACACGGGAATCAAGTCTGGCATCAAGCTGCGGATGATCGTACGCTTTCGTTGGTTTCCTCCCACCGTTATGTTGGCCGTCGTCAGAGAAGTGTAATATTCTTGATTACGCCGTACAACACCAGTCAAATAAATCAAATAACTTGGGTGCAGTATAATTACAGATGAAGGAAAAATTAGGAAAAAAGATCACTGCTACACAAAACAGTTTAGAAAAATAAGAAATGGCAGGTAAACCGTTGCAAAGTATTTGTTTTTTTATGTATTCATTTGATTTGTATTTGAGGCCGTTCTCAAGAATATTTCACTTATAAGGCGGTGGTCAGCATTGTGGTGAGATAAAGTTTTATACACTGTTATATATGATAAAATGGAATGACATTTATGCAGTTTTGTATAGTTTGTTCAGTTATGCTTCAGACACCACGCTGAATTCTTCATTCAGAATTGGTGCACACTTAGTGCTTAGGTCATACAGACATTCCAGTACTATAGCGTATGTGTTTACCTTCATAGTCTTTATAGGGTTGTCTAATTAACCTTGATAACAATTATTTTTATATTTGTATGTGTTAATGTACTTCTGGGTGCACACATATCATTACAGACATTCTATAGCTCGCATTGCGCGTCGGAATTTAGTAATATGTGTCACTTGTATATATGTTTTAATTACTTGCGGTTTAACCTGTATCAAGCTTTTTCAGAACTCTTTCATAGGAGGAGAAAATCAGAGCCTTGTTTTGCCAAAAAGTATATCTACCGTGCGTAATACATGAGGAAAAAAGCTCGTTTTTATTTTAGATGTTTTTGATTAACTCAAATACAGGAAAGTGCTTGATTTCTATACCACTGGTGGAGATTTAGGCTCAAGGAATCTGAAAATACTTAATAAATATCTGATACTCCTGTCAATAATTATCCCCAGATTTTGGGGAAAATAACGCGGTCTATACACAAGCCTTGTCTCGGTACCGTACAATAACGTAGAAGGGCGCGTGAACTCGAACGCTATCGAAACTGATCAATATCGCAACCATCTCACAGGCTAATTCACCCAATGTAGACAGCCCTCTGGCTACTATTTCGAGGCTTCTCAGAGAAAAGATCGAATCCACCTTTTCGTCAGTAACATTGTCTGATATCTGCAGATCTCCCATTTATCCCAATCTGAAAATCTTACTGCCATCTTAATGAGGGGAGAATTCTTGACGTAATTTTAAGCCAAACCAAGCATTAGTACTACAGATTAGTTTTCATGGAATGTTTAACAGAAGATTATTAGTATGTACAGTTTAACAAAATGGCGGGCTTATTCCACGGACGTCATATTAATTCAAGAAAGTTTGTTTGTGAAATGTTTCCGCTTGTAAGTTAGGCTGTCACAAGCCAGCACAAAAGGACTAACTGTGCACTCAAAAAATTGATCTGTTAATTTCAACAGAAAGTCTGTTGTCTGAGTGATGCTAGAATGTATTCTGTTATTATAAAATAATATTCTGTTATATCCTGTTAGTCTAATAGAATCTTTATGTTGAATTAATAAAATATGAGTGTTAGAATAAGCTGTTGCAATAGCAGATTCTAGCATCTAGGCAACAGACTTTCTGTTAAAATTAACAGATTAATTTTTTCAGTGTTCGGTGAAAGTGTTCTTCGTTAACATAGTAGGCCTAACATGTAGCTAAAAGGTAGTGAATAATACCAGTGGTGTATGAATATATCTCGGTGTAAAGGCCTACAGACTTAGTGTATGGAAAGCTTTTCTATGTGAAGTTATATAATGGGCTAGCACTCATAACATGAAGTGTACATTGGTTTAGCAATGCCTACAACAGTAGTACCCCGATTACCATAGAGTACAGTACACGTCATAGATAATGCTACTGGGTAAATAGAAACATGGTTTTTACAATGCAAAATACCAAAGCCTTTAAACTCATCTAAATGTAGAAGGTATAGAAGCGTAAGTGAGGCCTACTACATAATCTTGATTGCTGTTTATTGTCATAATGATCAATATTTGCGGAGGGGGCCGCCGTGGCTCCGTTCGCAATTTGATCGTACCAATCAAATAAATAAATGAATAAATAAATAAAGGCGGAGGGATGTGTTCAATAAAAAGATATAGAACACACGTGGAGAGAGCTCTGCATGTAATGGAATGAGAATAAAGATGCACTTATCAGTCGAAATCTAGAATTCTGTGATATGCAACATGGACCGGGACATACTGGGAATAACAGTTGAGGAGCCCCCTACGAATAATTAGAAAGGGGAAATCCATGGCCTGAACTGTTCTTACAAATCGTGTACCTAGAAATTGGTCATCTCACGTTTTACTCACTTTGCTAGAAGCCGCCTCTTTAAACTTTGTGGGAAATGGACAAAAACAAAGAGAATGATGCGTAATGAAGTATGCCGAATACCGTACACAAATATTTAAATTTAATTTTAACTTAGTTTAAATTTGATGTGATTCATTGTTTCATTGTCTGTAGACGTGTTAGACGGCGGTCAGTTTGAATGGCGAAGACACTAGTGTAGATCACCGACAATTGAGAAATACAAAGTGATAAAATTCACCCCACAAGTTTTAACCCGCAAAGAGAGGTCACTGTGTTTATCATAATGGTAAATGACAAGAGAAATTAAGTCTCCAAAAGAGAATATTAATGGCCATACGGACACTGGGCGACCGTTATTGTCTATTGGATAGTTTATTGCTTCGGAAACAGTAAATGAGAAGCTGGGGAAAATACGCACATTAAGCTGGGATTGAGCCAACACTTTTTGTGTACGACAAGAACTTAACTGCGTGGCCCACAACATTCCTTTGCCATTTCCGAAAATTTGAAAACTATGACTGTATTCTTCTCTTTTCATGAATCCGTCTTAACTTCTTACCACATCTATTTTCCTACTTCTTTGATGGCTTATGTTAAAAGTTGTTTTTGGGCTTTACGATTATTGACTTTAACATTCAAAGAGTTGGAGATTAGCATACAAATGTTTGTTACGGCAAACAGATTTTTACTTTAAAATTTTAATTATTATTTTAAGAGCCTTTATTATGAGAATTATGCAGTTAGGAAAAGAGTAAAGGTAAATATGGAAAACCGGGTCATAACAGAGCAGTAATAACAACTGTGGCTTCACGTTCATCTGCAGATGAAACCTTGGCTTCAAATGAAAAAACTGAATCATAAGCCTATCTAAGAGAAGCACATGTATCGTTCCAAGTTGATATCATTTTCCCCATTCAAAAACATACGTATAAATTTAAATTAAACTTTTGCTTAAAGGGAAAGTAGTGCACAGTTTTCACGAATCGGGTCAAAAAATATTATTTTTGATGTTCCTGGTAGAAAATTAAATTAAAAGCTTCAACATCAAACCTACTTTTCAAGGCAAACGAGTGCGCAGGATCTCTGACGCTCGACGTTTGTAAATGTGTCTTATCCCTAGGACAGGGAACATATATGCACCGTGCTGGAAAAAACCCGGCTTGTTAGACATTAACAGCGGCAGTCAAGATGCCACACCTTTTTGTATTCAGAACAACTTTTAAACTTACATGGCACACAGTCTAGATAATTATAAAATTTGAGAACCCAGAACATTCCTTTGCCTTTTCCGAAATAAAAAATCGAAAACTGTGACTTCATTCTTCTCTTTTCATGAATCCGTCATAACTTCTTACCCCATCTACTTTCCTACTTCTTTGATGGCTTATGTTAAAAGTTGTTTTTGGGCCTTACTATTATTGACCTTTAACGTTCACAGCCTAAGCCATTGCGATGCGATAAGCATACAAATGTTTGTTACGGCAAACAGATTTGTACCTTAAAAGTTTAATTCTTATTTTAACAGCTTTTATTATGAGAATTATGCAGTTAGGAAAAGAGTAAAGGTCAATATAGAAAACCGGGTCATAACAGAGCAGTAATAACAACTGTAACATCACTTTAATTTGCAGATGAAACCTTGGCTTCAAATCAAAAATTCACATATCATAAGAGAAGTACATGTATCGTTCCAAGTAGATATCAATTTCCCCATTTAAAAACATACATATAAACTGGACTTTTATTCAAGGAGAAAGTAGTGCACAGTTTTCAAGAATCAGGTGAAAAATTTTATTTTTGATGTTCTTGATAGAAATTAAATTAAAAGCTTAAACATGAAATCTACTTTCAAGACCCCAGAAGCCTCTCACCAATGCGGTCGCTGTGAGTTCAAGACTAGCTCGTGCTGCCTTCCTCTCCGACCGTACGTGGGAAGGTCTGCCAGCAACCTGCGGATGGTCGTGGGTTTCCCCCGGGCTCTGCCCGGTTTCCACCCACCATAATGCTGGCCGCCGTCGTATAAGTGAAATATTCTTGAGTACGGCGTAAAACACCAATCAAAAAAAAAAAAAAACTTTCAAGGCAAACGCCAGAGTATCTATGGCCATTTTACAATTTAATTTCAGATGTTTAGGTGAGTACCATGCTGATATGGTGATGATTAGGTCAATCTGTTTAATCAAAATTCCCCGCATTAAGAAGAGTCACTTTCAGTTATAGGGCCGAAATCTCCAGTCTACATCTTCTAGTGATTCTAGTGAAGGTGTTGCCTGCTTTAACCTTGTTTATTGTACAATTTAGAAATTTTAAGGAAAGTAGGAGAAAGTTTTAAATATTGTTGACAACAGTTTTTAAACAGACAGACCGTTTGAAATATTGAAGTTCACAACCGATAGCGAAGGTGATGTATTGATCAAAAAATTACATAGCAAAGTAAAACAAAAGCGTAGATATTATTGACGGGAAATTGTATCTTTGATATATGACTTCGCATGTGATGACAAAACAGCATTTTGAGTTATTTAAGTACGCTGAAATTGCAAATAACATCACCACAGATTTACCTATCACAGCCTAAGCCATTGCGATGCGATGTACATTTCTACTATTATGAATTTACAGGATAAACGGATAGTATTATCCATGTTTTCTTCAAAGCTAATGATATCTCCAGCTCCAGAGGGTTGACAGGCCATTATATGGTTATCCTTAAACCATGACTGGACAGGAAGCTTCATTAGGAACCTTAAGAGCTTTGATCTTTATTTATGGGCGCAGCTGTAAGCTGATGAAGGCCCTCTGATGTCATTGGCTGTTGTGACAAAAGAAGAAGAAGTCGGGTGTTGTAGTGTTACGAGCCCCGTCTGTAAACACTGAACTATATTTTTTATTTTTTTATTTATCAGTGTCTGATCTGCACTTTTCCCTCTGTGTACGTTATAGCCCGCGCTGTAATTAAGTCGAGGGTTCTAGAGGCGTCGGTGTTTACGACTTTAGTGTCATTGTAAATTCTGGAAATATGTATTGGTGTGGTAGATATGTTTACAATCAAACTGTCCAGAATTTCCTTTATGTAGGTCTATAAATATGACCACCGGAGTTGTGAAGCTCGTAGTCCTTCATTCAAGTCTACCTGTGAGTATTTATTTACTCGAGTCCATTTGAGAGCATTCGTATTTACTATCATTCATTGTAAAGGACTTTTCTGTGTTTGGAGATATCCGCTTTCACGTCATTCGTCATTTTCACTCCACATTTTGTACAGAGCACTTTGTGAGCCTGTGTTCGTCACATACTATTTTGTGGAGACGTTATTTTGGAGCTTGTATGGCTCATTGTCTCTTTGTCCGATTACGTACTTTTCATCATAGTTTAACTTGAAAGTGACTTTGTGTATATTTCCGAGGAGACACGCATCGGCAGCTCGGCATCACGTACACTACTGTCAACCCGTCGCCCTGAGAAGTTACATATTCAATAGCAGTTGGGGAATAAACCACTTATTAGACTGTCATCCGTAGAGTGAGGAATTCATCTTAACTGTGGATTCTATATTTTCGTGGACTGACTCGCCTTTGGTAGCCGGAATATTTGGGACATCCGGATGGGCTATTCAAGCGTCTTCGTGTTTCTTTGTTTGATATTTTGTTTGATCTTGTGTCTCCACCTGTTGAAACACTCCATCGTATCTTCTTCACTTTAAATCTAAATTCACTCTTTGATGCGTGTTTCTGAGCGGTATGTCTAGTAGCGTTATTTACTTTCTTTCGTAAGTCGAATTTACTTGTTATGTCTCCCGTAGACTTTGGGTCCCATAAGCATTTATATCGTGGTGATTTCACTTTCACAGCCGACGGAGCTGTTATATGTGTTCGTTGGTCTAAAACTGTTGTGTTTATGTTGTTAAATAGTTGACTGTAGATTATAGTCTCATAAGTGGCTCTTATTATGGAGAGAAAATTAAAAATAGAATACAACCCGAACCGATGTATATCGAAACGACATAGGACTTTACCGCTTTTGTGTTAACATATGTCAACTATCACATTGTCTCGCTGCCGCGGTTTTACTCTCCATGACTTATGTCCGTTAATTAACGATATTTCCGGTTTAAAGTCACAGCCGGCCTAGTGAGAGCAGGATTCATGTCTGCCCATAGGCTTGGCGATAACAACTCCACAGCTGATTCTGAGTCAGTCACTAAACTGTAAATTGTACCCAAAAAAAACCCAACTAAATGGATACTGGTTCATCACAAAGCAGTGTATCGGACAATCAGATGTTTACATCTTTCTGGGCTCAAAAATTGAGTTTTCATTGACGCCTATTTTAAAGTTTCAACAAACTGTTCGACCTCATACGTCAGTCATATGAATAAAGGCGAACACCTTAGTCATGTTAATAGCAATATCAGACACAGCGAGTTCACAGCGATTCCTCAGTACTTTGTACCATTGTCAGCGTTTTGTTCACTGACAACACAATGATATATAAAACTACCATATATCTGTTGTGATGTGAACTGAAGCGTGGCATGACACGTCCTTACCCCAATTCCGGTTTTGTTTGCCGATTGCGTGTTAACATTTCATTGGAGATAGCATATTCGGGCAGAGTTTGAACCCATTCTAATTTTATACCGGCCTTGTATATTGAGAAACGCGAAACGTCGTTTACCCGTAAGGCAATAAATTGAACAGGTGCGTGTAAGAGTTCATATTACAATACTTCATGCACTTTGCAAAGTTGAAGTGAGTCTATTTTTTGTTATTTATAGACTAATAGTAAATGACAAGGCATGTGCTTTTTATACGGCTGAGTGGGTTTACATGTCATCGGAATTAACTACATTTGCAGCTGTTCTTACTTGCAGATTTCAAACTTCATTTTCAATAACATCTATAAAATAAAGATTTATTATTTTACATAAAATCCGAGTGGTTGAGCGCTTTCAGATATGTGTAATTAATGTCGAGGTACTCGCTAAACAAGTGAACATTGAAGAAGGCATAAGTACAGCCAGGAATTTGGTAGTCGGCCAGCTAGCACCCACAGGCTTTGCCTTAGCTTCCAAGTACAGGAAGATTAGCCCTGTGAAACGGAGAGCGTTAGAGTCGTTACCAGGACTGTAACAAGTCATCTGTAACGCCACTCTGAGTTGTTTTAGAAACTGTGTTCCTGTCATATAGTAAGGCAACAGCGTGTGTGTCTTACGAGTAGACTATACAGAGTGAGTAGTGCTGTGCACTGGTTTTCCGGGGCTCTTTACATCCAGTCTTGTGAGACCCACGGGCGCGTCAAACGACAAACATTGTTAACGCAAGCCCTGTAATCGAGTTTTCCATATTCGCTAAAATATTGAGCTGGATTACTTTGTGCGATAAAAGCAAAAGAAGATGCCAACCTCAAAGTCATGGAAAGAGCTTGGATCCAATTCTCGAAAGGACAGTGTGGTGTCGGGAGCTCCAGATGGTAGTAGGAGATCCAGTACCGTAGAGGAGTTCCCAAACATAAAACTACCGGTGATAAAAGTAAGGAGGGCGAGCATTCTGGAGATGTCGGCAATGCCAGAAACAGTTTTACCCGAGATCTCAGAGAGCGGTTCCAGGAAAAGTTCGATTTCCTTGGTGGGTAAAGCCAATGATCTCCGTGCTTCGAAGCCCAGTATGCGGCGAATGTCGACCAAAAGGCCCAGTCTCGCTACTTATGGAAGACGAGTTTCGACCATTCTTGGAATGAGACGGTTGTCTGTCAAACAACCCAATGTGGAAGAGGAAAACCCAATGCAAACTATCAAGGAATTGCCGAAGGAAGCCAGATTCAGCACGACGTTTTCCGACGAAGCTCAGTTTGCTATGCTCAAAGGATACGAAGATGTATTGCACTCTGAGCTGTCCTTCAGTTTTCCCGAGCAGAGAGGTCTGTTACTGCGTAACAGCACTCCAGGCTTCCCAGTGAAAGTGAAGAAGTCAACAACAACATCGACGACGGCGGAACAGTCCGCCGGCTCCGAGTCTCAGGCAGAGGAGGAAAAGGTACCAGAGCCACAAGCGCCACCTGAGGCAGAAGATGACGATGATGACATCTGGGAGCAAGAGTGGCTCACCCCAAATAAACAGGACAGAAGGCACTCCATCTTGACGGGCTCTAGTGCGGCCAAGGCCCTGTCAGAGAGTGGTATGAAGAGAACCAAGTCTTTGCCATACATCTCTAAATCAAGATCTCAACTCGTCCTGACACATCGCTTTCAGAGCGCCATCGACATCTTGGACTCGATCAGGAAGACTCTGGGGTACCCCACCATATCCCCGAGGGTTAACAATGCTGCCATCGCTCCTGTCCGAGACTTTAACTTCTGGACCTCTGCGTGGTACAGTGAGTTCACAAAAGCATCCTCGTAACCTCCAAACTGTTCACTGACTTATGCGTCGTTTCGATAACTTTCGTTTGACACAAAATTTATGTAATTGATTAAACGTGGAAGCATCTTAATCGTGAACATTTTGGGGGACTGTTGGTAAAACTGAAATTTAACTGGAGATAAAACGAGAACACCATTTGACGTGTACGATCTGTGTTTTTTGTAGATCACTATAAACGGATCAGTGTTTAGTTCCATTGTTATGTTGTGACAAACACATGAAATATGTGTACCGGAAGAGGTGAGTGAGTATCGGAAACATTACGGACGATTCCTGTTTTAACAAGCCAAAGCTCTGGGTGAACTGTAAATTCATGGACCCTGCAGACAGTCAAACATCAAGATTTCCGTACAATAAAGTTGACATGATTTCTGTGGTAAAACTGAACGAGTATGCACTTGTGTTGTGTGTAAATAAACTTCTTGCTATCAAAAAGAACAGCTGTCGGTTGGTCTTACGCTTGAACATACGTACACTTTATCGATCATTTTTGTCTAAAATTAACAGGAAATGATATTAATGGAATTGAAAAGAAAGGGAATTGAAAATTGAAAGGAAAAGAGAAAAATTATAGGAATACATTCCGAGCGTGTACGTTGTAAGCTGCAGGCTCGGGTTCAATCACGGAACGGGCCATACCTAACGCTTGGAAATTGGCAACCTTGGTAAATTCTTGGCGTTAAAATGAAGAGATTCCTCCCGTTTTAAGATTGCTGTGATGTCGTTGGGGCAGAGGATGTCTGGTGTCTTCTAGACGGCAACGCAAGGTATAAATCAGTACTGTAATTGTGATAGGACCGGATTAATATTAAAAGCAATGTTAATCACCAAGCAAGCAAATCCATCAAGCATGATTTTCAGATGTTATTACTCCTGGTATGCACATAATTGGGGTTTTCATTGTTGAGTTTTAACAATAAATCTTCTCTGATCGAAAAATGATTATAGGACTTCGGCCAGAAAAGGGAACGGTTCTGCATCAATGCAAAACATTGCTTAGCGTGTCACTGAAAAGCATGGTGTGGTGTTCACTCTCTACATTATTGACATATATGTTTATAAGCCTTCTGTCTCTTATTTGGTAACTGTTTATCTAAAAAGCTTCTTGAAAGCCGTTCAAGTATAACGATACTAAAGCTTGCCCAGGTAAGGGCTTTTGTCTGTTTACCGATGTGTATTAACGTTCAGGTCGCCTCCACAGTGCTCCCTATATTCCATTTTACACTATATAGCCTTACTTTCCACAATAAGTCACTTGTAACTAAATCCCCTTGGAATATTACAATGCTATAAGCCTGTTATTATTCATGGACACTTTGTCGCCGCTGTGGCGTAGCGACAAGCTTAAATCATCATAGCGGTGTGTAGGCTACTTAATAAAGGGTAAAAATGACCAGCGTTAATCAGGGATAAACTTATATGCAATTGGTATTATTTCATCTGCTCAATATCAATATTAAACAGGTAACTGGGCTAAACTTGTGTAATAGCAATTGCTGTTAAGTGCTACCGTCAGGGGATAGAGGTGTAGTATTCCTACTGGTAGTCCTGAAGAATTAACACACCTTACTAGAAGTTAGTATTATGTATTGAATGATGCTAGGCATGGGAAGTTAAGATTAAGTTTTTAGCTTAGGTATGAATGTACTTATATACACCAATTATTTAGCTGAGAGCCCTTGCGGTCGACAACGCCGATATAGCCCTAGCTACAATCTAACGTGATGTAGACGTCTAACGTGGGAAAGTTCGTCAATATCTTACCCAAGGTCGGTGGGTTTTTTCAAGGCACTCTCGTATCCTGAAAAATTTTAACGTTCAAGATCAATTAAATGAATAAATAAATCAACTCAGGTGTACAACATCAATTAAATAAATAAATAAATTTGATTTTTTTAAGTTTTCTGTAACAACATATTGTAATTGCTTCTTTCGAGGACACCTCTTCCCTTTCCTTCACTGCCACCTCTAGACAAGCCCTGGCCACTGGAGCCTGAGCGACTCATGTAAGATTACTTTATTGTTGTTCTCACCACTGGTGTCCTCGCCCGGACTATTGAATCAGCATTCAGCAATAAGATAAGGTATTATTAGAAGCAAAACAGTAAGACAGAGATTTTGTCTTTTCTGACATCACTTCTCGCCTCCGTACTGTGGCCCAATAACCTAGGCGTTGTTCAAGATTTCTGTACAAATTTTGCCTGTGGAGGCAGTGATGTAAAGCGAACGTAGGAAGAAACGTTTGGGCTGCAAGGTTATATGTTATCATATCCGACTTTATTTTTCAACAGGGCCAAACATACTCAGCTACTGTTAATGTATTTATTTTCAGAATTAATGCGTTACAACTGAGGTAAGAAAGCGAACAATTAATAAATAAATAAGTGCAAATAAGCAATACGTGAGACATCGCTCAATAGGTTTGGTGTAAGGCCCCGGATTAAGTGAAATTAGGATAGGAAGACGATCGTCAGTTTTGTCAGAAAGCTGTGTCAAGAAAATTACAGCAAATGGTGTGCAAAAGACCAGTCGCAAAGAAGGAAATGGCTATTCTTGTAAACAAGAAAACAAGAAAAAGCGTGTAAAATGCTGTATGGAAAGGGGGAAATGAAGGAATGGTCCAGAGTGGGAAAATGTAATATTTCTGATGAAAGTCAAGTTGTGATAGGGGGAGACAATCGCGTTTATGTATGGAGAAAACATGATGAAGTCAACAATTCCCACCTTGTCTGCCCGCCATCTTGGAGGAAGGTAACTTTAATGGTCTGGGCTGTATCTGTTATAATGGTGTTGAAACATTAGTGGCGGTAAATGGTGACATAAATGGTCAGAAATATACTGATATAATTGATGGCCTGGTATAGCCCCACCATTTCCTAATAATGATTACGTTTTCCTGGATGATAAGGCACCTGCACATAGGAGCTCGCGTAACCCGTGAATTTATGGAAGAAAATGGACGTAAAAACTACTGAATGGCCAGCACAATTCCCCGATCTAAAAATCATCGAAAAATATTTGGCTTAGGCTGAAACGAGACCTTCAAGCAGTGGTTACAAAGATCGTCAATTGAGACAAAGCTATTCGATGAAATTCACCTCCTGTGGCAAAACATAGGGGCCTACCTCTTTAGTGCGTCAGAAGTTTATTTTCAAGTATCACAGGTCGAATTCAGGAAGTGATACGCATGAAAGGCAATCTCCCTAAATACTGAGTTAAGACATATCCTCTTTTACCTTGAAACTACTACTGGAGGTACTGATAAAAATGTCATGCAGCGTGACGCCATTTTGAAAATGACGAATACTTGTGTCCATTCACTGTAAGTGAAATATTCTTCACTACGGGGTAAAACACCAATCAAATAATTAAACAATATATCCCTTCCATCCGTGCAATTTGTAACAATGTGTAACCTGATGGAGGAGACCATTACACACAAAACAATAGCACAGAAACGTAATAAATCACAATATTACTGGATTTCAGGAAATTCGAACCCAAAGCCTCAGGTTTAGGCCTATTCGCTGATATTTTCCGTAAGATGTTTGGAAAATTTATTGATCAAATGTTTTCTCAAAGATTGTGATAATGTTTTTAATTGTCACATTTTATTGGTATTTGGTTTTATGTATTCCTCATGTTCTTTATTATTATTATCACTGATATTTCTGATTTACTTTCATGTCACAAGAAGTTTTTACAGCAGGGTACCTTATCTCATGCTACTGCGACTCGGGACAACCTGCATTTAGTCTGACAATTCATCAGTGCTACGTTACTGATTTGCGCTAAAATCTCATCACAAAGGCAAAATGAGCACTAGAAAACACAGCTTAGGTCCGAATAACTCTAACTGGAACGGTTCCCCATCGGCGTTTGTCACAGTTTAAGGGACAAAACTCATCAAAACATTAAAACGACAGAGTTACCGCCCCTGTTCAACAGCTTTCTCGTACATTTCTAGTCCTCCCTTTGACTTGGGGTAGTTCCATAAAATCCATGGTTTGTAAAACTTTTACTTAAAATTGGATTAGAATTGCTCCCTATTACGCAATAAAAATCATACAAATGATAGCTTTAAAAAGCGGCAAGTGTCTTAAGGTAATTAATTTGGTTTGCGGTGTTGGCGTAGCACAAATAACGACTCGGGGAGCGTCTCGCCAGTTCGGTCGTTGTGAGACCAGCTGAAGCTGTTTCCTCTCCCATCATGCATAGGAAGGTCTACCAGCAACCTGCGGTTAATTGCGGGCTTCCCTGGCCTTTGCAGGTTTCCCCCAACCATAAAATGCTGGCCGCCGTCAGTGATTTTCGAACATATCTAATATATCTAGATATATCTAACATATCTAATTCCAATGGCGTGATTGACAATCTTCTACATAACGAATTATAATTAGGCGTACATGTTACGGGGGAAGGAGGTCGGGAATTGAGGGTGGGGGGGGGTGTCATGCAAAGGCTTATCTCGTGGTGTTAATGTCACTTACCAACAGTGGAATATTCAATAACTGTAACACTCTAAATACAATTGGTATTATACATGGATACTCACCGGGCCAGACCCTCCTGTAAAAGTCAAAAAAAGGCTATATGTTTTTAAGACTTATTTGAAATGAAAAATGATTTTTTTTCAAAACACAGGTGAAATCTGCGCCGCTTGCACAAAGAGATCGTGGCTACAATCGGTTGTAAGCCCTACAATTGAGTTTAAAATTGCTTGTAAAAATAAGCTGCGCCACTTGCTCATAGGAATTGTACGACGCTTGTATTGTCTATTTCTATTAGAGAGTCGCCTGTATTCAGCTCTCAGCCAACAAACAGTGGCATGTTGGGCAATGGGCGTGGAGAGTAACTTGTTTTACAATAGGTGCACCAACGTGCGGTTGGAACAAACTCCACAAAGTAGTACAGCCCACACTACACTCTCAGCGAATAGACTACATTGGGTTTTATAACAAAATTTCCTAACATCCAGCTTTAAAATCATACTGCCATGAGGTCATTTACTGCCAGAGATAAACTAATATTCATTTCTTAAGGTTTTATTATACTGAACGTGTTAACAATTTCAAACATAACAGTGTTAGAAACAGGGTTTGTAAAACCGATAGCAGTTTAGGTAACTGGTGTCGACCTCCGTCAAAACATGTTGAACTCCGCCCAATATCCAGCATGCAATTGGTTTTTGAATAATAATGACGTCGCCTGAGGCAATGGGCTTTTGTCGTCGAAACTGAGTTTATGGATTAGAAAAAGTGTTCTAACTTCATTTTCCTTGCAATGATATGGACGTTCAATATATCAATGCATAGAGCTTATGTTGCTACGTGTCACTGACTAAAGGCCATTTTGATAGTGAGTATGATTTTACAGACAGTTGAATGTAAGCGACTCTGAAAGAAATAGATTATAACTGTTCAGAGTAACTAAAGGGATTGTATGTCAAATTTGACTCCGCTTCGGGACCGGTAGATCCAGGATCAATCCTTGATCGAGTCACACCTAAGACTTTAAAAGAGGAAGTTGTAACTTCCTCGCTTGGCGTTCACCGTATCATTATAATGGCTCGGGCGGGGCGGCTTACTTGCCTTCGGTAAGTCGTCTCAGTGAAGCAGCACTAAATAAAAGAGCTGTGGGAATCCGTCCTGCAACAAGGAGGCACATTACACGTAGATGCACCCTAATGATTCCTTCGTCGTCATATGACTGAAAAATTGTTGAGTACGACGTTAAACCCCAAGCACTCACTCACTCACTCAAATTTGACTAGCTCCTAATGGTGCTCTGTGTAAATGGAAAATGTACCAGTCAATAACTTTTTCTTCCCTTCATTTTCAAAAGAGCTCAACATCATAATGATTCAGCAGTTCATCACGTGAAAAAATTCAGACAATCAATACGGAAATCGGTCACTTAATTTAGATCGCCTTAGAGTATGTAAAAAAGGTGAATGAGAGAGTGCTTAAGGTTTAACGTCGTACTTAACCATTTTTTAGTCATATGAAGACGAAGGAGTGCTTGTAGTGCATGTAATGTGCCTCTTTGTTGCAGGATGGATTGCCACAGCTCTAATGCTGCTTCGCTAAGACGACTTACCGAAGGCAAGTAAGTCGCCCAGCCCGAGCCATTATACTGATACGGGTCAACGGGTTGCACTATCCCATTATCCCCTTAATGCTTACCGTCAAGCAAGAAAGCTACGACTTCCTCTTTTAAGGTCTTAGATGTGACCCGAACCAAAACTGACCTCGGATGCACCGCCCCAGAAGGGGACGCTGCACCAACTGAGCCATCTGGGCCGGTATATGGTATAAAAGTACACGGCAGGATTTAGCCATCAACACAATCATGAATGAATGTATTAATGGGTGAATGTGGCTTTACAACACTTTAAAGGTAGTTCGGTCAAATCGTGGCTAGAACATGTTCGAAGCATGTGACAGTAGGCCTACATCACATAAATGGTGCTTAAAGGATAGGTAAAATAAGAGAAAAGACCGACACAAATGTACATAAAAGCCGATTTTTATTCCATGCACACCAGAATGTATATGAAGTTTTGTCTGTCTACATTATGAAATGAATTTCCTACAGAAACTGAAAATTATAAAACCAAGCATTTGTCGAATTTTCAAAGGGGCGGAGGTGCTAATTTAATCAAAATTTGGAACTTATTAACAGTGTTGTCTTAAGGTGCCATGAGTAATACAGAAATGAAAATACTAATATGAAACACGTATGTCATCTGAAAGACCAAGATACCAACTATTCAGTGGTTTTTTGTTTTTTTTTTTAGAATTTTTTCCAACCAAGTAAAATGTTATAAAACATCCAATTATACGGTGATCTGTTTGGGCCACGTGGTATCAGTGACGTGACTTTTATATTTTTGGTTAAAACATTTAACTCCAAGACCCACGTGTTGAATGCATCCGTATCTCTACATATATATGCATTTTAAATACAGAAATCTAACAGCTTACGTGTGTTCAGTGACAAACATAAGATGTTACCTCACTGTTCACAAAATGGTCCCAAAAGACCACCGTAGAATCCAATGCTTCCAATACACTTTAGCCCCTTTAAAAAAAATTAACAAGCAAACCGAACTGCTTTCCTACACAACCTTCAATATTTATTCATCTGACAAGTATGTCATGCTGTTGATTTCTGTGTCTTTAATGTTCTGCGTCTGTATCTTTTTCCCCACTCAATACTAAGTGTACAGAATGCCAGAACCTTTACTAGAGATATCCTTATAAGTAAATTTTAAGGTAAGCATTTTAAGGTATATATTTTTTCAGTTTGCACCATGTGAACAAGAAATAAACATTTAAATAAATTACTGGAATGATACCGACGACGCTTTACACATATTTGTGGTGGTTTAAATTATAACAAGATAGTTTTGCATATTCTTTTTTTGGAAATTTGATACCACCACTAATATATTACAAGTAATGATGAAGATAATGGTAAAAGCAGCCTGTGATGCTGTATTATTGTTCATTCGACAAACTATTCGCTGGAGATACTCCTTTGGTAATATGTAATGCGAAATCCCGCTTCCTGGCCAGAAATTTCTTTTAAATGATAGGACTCACACGTGATATTATCTGATACTATTGCAAATCTCGCGTTAGAGCGTGATTTCGCCTCACATGAACTTCACGTAGTTAGTTGCACAAAAGAGGCATCAACACCCTGAGATGCAGACTATAGATTGAATATGTAAATTTGTCAACAGTGATGTCTAACGATTAAATAAAATGCTTGAATCTCGACTCACACAGTGTTATGGCCATGAAGGCAGAACAGATTCTACATCCATGGTATGAAGTTCATAAAAAACTACACCCGTGTAACATAATTATGGGCATATCTTGCGTGTGTTTAAATCGATACAAATCGCGAATGTACCAGAAAAATGTAACCACAGAATACCCTAAATTGATTCTTCACGATCTCCACACAGTCTGTGTTTGCGCTCCAGTAAATCAAAACGTAGAGACGTTCAGATATGTTACAAGGGTTTACGGCCCTTGTCAGTTTTTGGCCAACCAAGTGTATAGTTCTAGTCATGTATTTTTGTGACCACTGATATACTTTCTTGTTATACTGTGCTGGCCTTATGTCTCCACAATTGCAGAACCAACCTCAGTGAACATCATACATAGATTCACTCGTGGGTTCACCAGAACGTACTAGGACATAGTCAGCGCAAACGACCTTCGTTCTTCTTTTCCATGTCACTGTTCATATTTAGTTTGTGATGCAACCACTGAGACACATTCAATGGAGCTCTATGCATGAACACTTGCAGATCCAATAGACCGGATTACATCGTAGTCGACATGGTTGATCTTTGAGCCAACTTCCTCGGGTCAGTGTTCATATTTTGCTTGTATATATTATATCTATAAAACTTCTGCGCCAGATTTCATGAAATTACACACGTGAATTCACTGCTGGCTTCCCTAGACTGTGGTCATCGCAAATGGCTTTTAGCCAACCTTTGCAGGTCAGAGTTCCATATTTGTTCTGGAACCATTTCATCTTCAAACCTGCAAAACTTCATATATGGATTTGTCGTTCCATTATCCATACTTTGTGACTGGGGAACCCCACTGCGGAAATATTAAATGGATATTGTGGTTAGTCCAGCTTCATTAATCACTTTAATGTAAAGTATATGTCAGATGAAAGACTATTAAACACAATCTACAAAAATTGCTGAATTTATTTCTTTATAATTTTTTTAACCCTGTAAAATACATTCGAAACTTTGGATTCTGCGATGACCTTTTCTGAGCATATTGGCACAAGTGACGTCACATCAGGTTTGTGTTACTTAACACACATGAATGCATTTACCGAGTGGATGAAACTAACTATTTCAAAGCAAAACTATGGATGTGACGTTACTTATTCCTGATGGGTCACTACAAATCATAGTAGATTCTGATGATTCCAAACCATTTTGCTCGGTTAGAAAAATTCTATTAAAAGACACATCTGACTAATTTCCTCTACAGTGTTCAGTCATCTTTCATTTGACGTATACTCCATTTTAGTGCCTTCTTTGAAGTGTATTCAAAACAGGCTTTTCTTGTTGTATCTTCGCTCTAGTGTGTAACACGTAACATAAAACTCCAAGTGATACAATTTGGCCATTACTACTGGGTAAGTATCCAGGCTTCAGGCGGTGCCCACAGATCCACAAAGACCCTGGTGGACTCCACACCAATTGCCCACTATTGCTGAACACTGCCATATGGAGCTGACGAGCGAAGCCAGTGGAATGGAGTGGCCAGTTTATTTGAGCGTGCAAGTTGCCGCTTGACCGGTCAGTTTGCCCACGCCAATAACAGACACAACTCCATCCTGACCTGCCATTAAACTCAAGTGTTGACCTATTGTCTACGCCGATTTCTTTCAGTCAATTCAAACTAGCATACAATACCAATCAATTTCCTTTGGGTCTTCAGAAATCGTTTCCTCTCTTGTCACTCGCAAATCAGAGTACATATGAGGCCCAATAAGCTATGTTAAAAGCGGCGAAGGCTAACGGAAACATGACTCGAGCCGCCTTATCAATTTTACTGACACTATTCATTCCAGATACGTTTGGTGCTTTGCTCGGCCTCTTTCCAGTGCTGAGAGAGGACAAAAAACTGGAGTGAAATCTGCTTCTTCCGTCGTCTTTTCGAGTTAGGCAATCCCAGAGGCCCTGGTAAGAAGAGCTGAGGAAATGGTTGTTTCTTGTTTCTGGAAATCCGTAATCCGAGATCCGGGAACGGCCATTGGCGGCGCGGCGACTGAGAAACCCTCGATCCTGTCGTGAGAAAAGCGTGTGCATTCCATTAGAAAACGAATAACGAGAAATCAATAATAATGAAGTGCTAACTTTGTGTTTTCGCGGTTGACAAGTCGTGTCATTTCCCATATTCTATGATTACCCTTACCAATTTACAAACACAAAATAATTTTCTTTTAAACCAGACATTTTAAATGCGATCCAAGAGACAGCGCATGCATTACGGGCCTGATTGCTTTGTGTAATGAATTACATTGATCAAATCATCACATATTTCGAAGTACATGTACGGCCTGTAAATGGTGATTGGCATAATTTTCCCCTTTCTGACACAAATCTTCTCCCTAGGCTGTTTTCCTAAGAGGGAATGGCTACATCGAACGTAACTACCATGGAGAGGTATCTCTACACTATGAGTTGCCATGAAAGTTAGGTTTAATTTACAATTGTGTAAGCATTATATTTCTTGTCCAACTCACGTCTTTTTTATCGACAGTATCGTCTTCACTTTCTTCGTTGATGCTCAGATCGTCGTGTTCTCCACTTCCGGCTTTTGTAAAATAGTGAACTATAGCGAACTGAATAACGGTGGCCATCACGAAGGTGAAGCATGATGCGATGTACACATCCAAGGCCGTGGAATATGACACCTTGGGCAGATCCGTTCTGTTGTCCAGCCCGAAAAATGTCATTGTGAGCACTGTTGTAACACCTGTAAATGGAATACATATAACACCGACGCCAATCATTTACTTCTTTATTTATTAATGTATTTATTCCATTGATATTTAACGCCATACTCAATAATTTTTCCCTTATATGACAAAGGCAATGTGGGTGGATGAAGGAAACCAGAGTGACCGGTGCAAACCACCGCCCAACGTCTGACAAACCTCCTGACAATGCCATTTCCACGAAACCACAAAGCGACCTCATTGGCTTCTTTCTTTATAGTTAAATGGTTGCAAAAAATGGGTTTCAACCTTCAGCGTTTCCTCTGATCAATTATTTGGTCAGTAAACCTTATTTTGTTTGTTTATTTATTTATTTGATTGATTTTAACAAGGTGTGCAAATAATTTTCATTTATTCCCATGTTACAAAAAACAACATACAATATACATGTACATGGTGGAAAAAATACTAACCATATCCGTTGAACCGCGACATACAAACATACTACAACATAATTATCATATATTGTTGTTGAGAAACACTCTGTTTGTCTTGTTCGTGGACGCCTAATTCTCCCCGGGTTTAACTGACACAGAAGGTCAAAAGTCTCTGTGTTTAGTTTTGACGATTTCTATATGGCATTAACAAGTCTCCATCTAACCTTGGCTCAAATCAGTAATACTAGTCTGTCTGGATCATTAATTATTGAACGGATATGAGGTGGGGGTATATTTAAATACTAATAAATCACGCAGTATACTATGTTATGCGCTATGAATTCATGTGAAGCAGTATTTGGTTTGATGTTGTATAATATAGGTACCTAACATTATCCGGTCGGCGGTGGCTTCACGATTGATCCAAAACGACACCCAGGACAGGACGACAAGTAGGCAGCAAGGCAGATAAACTTGAATTAAAAAGTAGCCCATGCGGCGCTTCAGATGGAAGTTGATCTCCAGCACGGAGTGTAAAGCTGTCAATAAAACCACAGTGTATTATTATCAGTTCACGTTGGCCAGTACATTCAAATACTCCCAGAAACAATAGCATTTGCATGACAAAGGCTTAATGGTTCCTGCCAATAGAATACAGTGAAAAATCGTCAGAAATTTAGGCTAGTCTGCCAAATTTAGCCGGCAACTGGAGAGCTGGGCAGTGCTTGGAAGTCTGTAAGTGCTGGAAGTTACAAGGTGAATCCAATACTGCTTGCGTGTTGGCAAAAAAAAATCAAGGCTATACACTGGAACAAGAATGCTGGCGATCGGTTTTGGTTGGCAGTGCGTTTAACTGCAAGAAGACTTACTGTCTCTAAATAAGGTGGATCTATTTGAGCCCGGGTGACTGATGAGATCAAACTGAGACAGCGTCATGTCCTTGGCAATTTCAACTGCTTTGGCGTTGCCGTATTTCCATTTGTACAGTATATCATCGTCTGAATAGCCAACTGCGGAGAAGACATGGAGAAGAAATAATAAAGACTGCAAATAAACTAGGAAGAACTCCACATGCGTTCGTGAAAATGATTTGAAATTTAACTCGACGAGCAGCAGGAAGGGTAATTTCCCCTCAGAAATTGTATAAACTTCCACGAAATCCACATAAACAGCGAGAGAAAAAATATTAACTGATGTACTCTTATCTCCAGTGATTTCTAATTATTTACGCCGTCTGAGGTTAGAATGACAAGAACATCCCGAATAATTCATGGCCAAGGTTTTACTTACAGCTTCCAATGTACATGGGGCAATCCTGGGAATCCAGGGGAAACTTCTCCAAGCGCATCATACAGCGAGTTCGAATTGTCAGTCTGCGGAATAGGTGAAAGGTGATGATAGAGAAATTGTTACACGTGTAGTGAATTAAAGGTTTAACGCAATTATACGGGAAAAAAGGTAAGAGTCTGGTAAGTTTAGTAACATGATAACAAAGAAAACGTAATACTATACTGAATCAAAAATTTAACAGTACGATGGCAGAGAAAATGTAATATTTGTAACTTTTCATTTATTTATTTATTTGATTGGTGTTTAACGCCGTACTCAAGAATATTTCATTTATACGACAACTGCCTGCATTATGGTGGGAGGGAACCGGACAGAAGCCATCTCCATGTAATTGGTAGACCCTCCCAAGAATGACTGGAGAGGAACACTACGACGACAAGAGAAATTGCTACATGTGTAGAAAATAAAGGTGATTAACTTTAATGACAATAAAAATACACAAGTTATGGATTAAATGTTTGAAATAGTGTCACAGAACAATATAATGTGATGCACACACTGAGTAAGCTATCTGTCAAACAGACATGACAAAAGTAGTGGATGACTTACAGCAAAAACGTGTTCTTTACAAAAGGCACGGTCAGCAGACACCTCGCATTTCATTTCCGGTGAATATTAACATGCTTTTTAATATGATCTATTTTCTTTGCCTCGATTAGTAAAGTCCCAACGAATTCCTAACAGAGGAGCTAAGCCGAAAATGACGCAAAGACATCGATTCGCTGCGTCAAATACATGTATTTCGCGGAAGTTAAGGAAATATCATTTGTTTCAGTGCGTACCCTTGCAACCTTAGAAAAAAACCATAGCACTCTTTTGACGCCCATGGACGGTAAGTTTATGCACTGCCACGCATATGTACTTACATAGTGAAAACCAGTTAACAACATAACAAGGTGGCTTTGTCTGAATGACAATTCATGGATATTGTTACAACAACCATAACCATTTGTTATACTTGTATTTGTTATGTTCATCACGTATGTAATATAATTAAAGAGGTACAGCATAGAGTATTGTCATAACAGATATCCACCTGGACACTTGGTACCGTAAGAACTAAATTGCCTCCTTGTTTGCAGATGACTGCACTGACAGTCATGTTCTGGTGGTGGAATACAAACCTTTGAGAAAATAATATGGAGCCATTTGGATCTATTCTAAAGAGTTTGTTGGGCATGGGAACCGTGTGCAGATAGGAATGTTGTCCATTCAAAATAACCGTATCGGGATGCCAGATTTTTTCCAGCATTTTGATATTGAGCGCCAGTCGAACAGTCTCATTTCCGGGGATATCGAAGGTTAGCCTTTCGTCTTTCCAGGATTGACGTAAATAACACTGCATCGACATCCGCTGTAACAACACAGAATCGCACACGTGTTATCATTATATTAGCAGAATATTTGGCATGTTTTGATCGTCTCGGTATCATTATTGCCCAAATCATAGCTGGTGTCAGATTTTTTTTTGCCCATATCTCATAACAAATGTCAACAGTTTCTCTGATGGTGAAATCAATTCAAGCTACTCTAAAAATTGCCAGCAAAACAGATATATAAAAAACCATCGAAATACGGGTCTTATAAAAACTGACTAAAATTAAGGCTTTATAGCAGTGCATTCCTCGCAGCTTATCTCAGAATATCATATTTTTTCTTTGCTTTGTTTCATTGATTTTTTTTTGCAGTAAACCAACTGCATGAACTTCGGTGAAAAAAAGACACCATTATACAGGAAAACAAATAAGTTCACAGTTATCTGCCTATCCTTCCGTGAGTGCCCTTTGTTGAAATGAAACATCCAAAACAAATCAGTTTACAATTATCTACCTATCCGTGCGTGAGTACCCTCCGTTTAAATAAAGCATCGGTTTTATTAACTCGTGGAGTTTCTTATTACGCTTTTATTTCATCACTGTTACAGACCTCGTCAGTGTCTAATAGCGTTTAAAGAATATAAAGTCAGAGTGTCATGTTGAGGTAAATGATTCACTGAATGAACTGTAGTATTTTGATATTTACTGATGACTAAAATGCGTCATGATTCTCAGAAAAAATCACGTCTCAAATTTCTGATTCCTTCATTCAAACTTCCAGAAAACCCTGAAAAACGCAGGAAAATAAGATCGGAATTCCATCAGAGACACACTGATGCAATGCATGCTATAATGCTAACACTAATGCAAATGCGTGTAAATGATATGGCTTACCATATCACTCTCTGATATCGGACCCATAGACCGGATGTTCAAGTCTACTGCCACCACAACGGGGGAACCTGAAAAGAGAAAAGATAAACATAGATATTGTAGGATGTATAATATAGTTAACTCATTTACGTAGTATACCTAAGTGTCCTATTAACCAAGTGAAATAGGCCCACATAAATGCCATAACTGTAATACAGCGCATATCATTATACGCAACTGTAATCTTAACCATTGGAAATAATCCTATACCCTGTAACCGTATTATTAACCATTTGAAATACAATCTTTAGCTTTGAATGGGGCTATAGCTGTAGTCTTAATCACCCTTGCTGGGACTACATAGCTACAATTTAACGGCCAGGTCTATCCAGCTGTATTTTTTATTACCTTTCGCTTGGCTGGGTCTACCTAGTGTACATAACGGCACCATCTCCGGTTTGGCCTAAATAACGGTGTTCATAGCCATCTTCAGCCAGACCTACATAAAGGTGCTCTTCGTCGTCTTCGGCTAGGCCCAAACAAATCTGCTCTTAACATTTTCGACTAGGCTTGCATAACGGTACTCTGAACCATCTCGGCTAACCATCTATTGCGGATGGTTGTGGGTTTCCCCCAGTCTCTGCGCGGTTTTCTATCACCGTAGTGCTCACCGTCGTCGTATAACTGAAACATTCTTGAGTACGGTGTAAGACAGCAATCAAATCAAACAAATTTTTACCACCTTCGGCTAGGCCTACACAACTCTTAGCCATCTTCAGCTAAGCCTACACAACGGTACTCTTAGCCATCTTCGGCTACGCCTGCACAAGGGTATATTAGCCATCTTTGGCTAGGTCTGCACAAGGGTATTTTAGCCATCTTTAGCTAGGCCTGCACAAGGGTATATTAGCCATCTTTGGCTAGGTCTGCACAAGGGTATTTTAGCCATCTTTAGCTGGGCCTGCACAAGGGTATTTTAGCCATCTTTGGCTAGGCCTGCGTATGGGTATATTAGCCATCTTTGGCTGGGCCTGCACAAGGATATGTTAGCCATCTTTGGCTAGGTCTGCACAAGAGTATTTTAACCATCTTTGACTAGGCCTGCACAAGGGTATTTTAGCCATCTTTGGCTAGGCCTGCACAAGGGTATTTTAGCCATCTTTGGCTAGGCCTGCACAAGGGTATTTTAGCCATCTTTGGCTAGGCCTGCACGGAATGTATTCTTAACCATAACACAGAGATAAATTGTAGCTATATCTAATCATCAGCACTATAGCACATGTCATGTAAAGGTTAACACTTGATTTCGAAATTTTTTAACGTTTGTATGTCATAAAAACATGATCATCTATGCTTAATCTTCAAGAAGGCAGTACTAACGTCTGGCTGTAAAATGGAATAACTGCCACATTGATTTATTGATATGCTCGGTGCCACAGAAATATGGCATAGAGGGTGTCTAACAAATTATGATAATGCTTTGCTGTGAGTTATAACACACCGTTCATTGCAGGTTAAAAAAAAACCACAGAATGAGACGAAGTACGAAATCGAAAACAGTCAGGTTTTTAGCGTTTCTTACTGTTAGCAATTACTAGCGAGGCCTTGGTTAGCTCTTGGATACTCCCACTGCGCCTTTAGACATATGAGATAGCTTTGGTTTTTCCCTGTGTTATCAAACAGGTCGGTGTTCTGTCGGGTACATCGGCGAGTTACAGCCCTTAACACAAGGCTACGAGCTGGTACATCCCTGGTTAGACCACCGTTATTATACACTGAATGGAGACCAGGACATAAAAAAGGCAGGATGTATTGAAAACAGTGATTACAAGTTATACCCGCCGTGAATTACATCTGATACCTCCTTCAGAGTATTTTGTTCGCATTGATCACAGTAAACAAATGTCGAGAAAGTGTGTTATTAGATAAATCCCAGTCGGTAGGCATCAGTTCTATCATCCCAGTCGGTGGGCATCAGTTCTATCAGCACGGAATGGTTCGATTTTTTAGATTCAGGTATTTTATTTTAGCAGCAAAAGTAAGTAATTTTTCATGCTGTTTCAGAGTTTGTTATAGTATCTAGCAGTTTAAAGTTTGTTTTAAAGTTTTCTTCTTTTTTTTTTTTTTTACTGTCAGGGGTTGACCTGAGTACCGCATGTACCTTGACCTGTAACGTAAATCGTTTCATAATTAGATATCAGAACAGGCATTTTCATCTTAACAAGTACTGAGTCTGAAAACATGCAGTCACCCTTCTGTATTTTAAACAAGGATTGGTAAGCTTGGCCTCAGCCCTTAAACATAATGGTTGTAAGGTCAGTCATGCGAGATTAAGATTAAAATGTTGCTTACGTTGGCAAGAATCTTATACTTAAACATCTGCAATATGAATGGTTCAAAGACACCATTATACTTCAAAGCTATTTTTAAAAAGCTTCATATTAATTTTTTTATACTTGTAAATTAAAACTTCAACCGTTGAAACCCGAATGCTTCAAAGACTCAATATTGCTTGCATATTATATTCCAACTATCTCTCGGCGTAAACGTTTTTTGTAATATATACACCAAATGCATGATGTATTCAGTAGCAACCTCGTTGTGGTAGCAACCTCGTTGTGGTAGCAACCTCGTTGTGGTAGAAACCTTCATATATTCACTGTGCATTGGTTACTTTCTCCGGACACTGTTTTGTTGTGGAATTCTTTGTTAGAGAAATCCCACAGGATCTTAAGAAGAACAACCTATCTAGTTGTTAAGATATCTTAGAATAATTTCACTTGCGTGAATGACCAAGGTTTAACCCATCTGTGTAATGCAGATTTTGTGAGTTCAGAGTTATCAGGTTTGATCGCGACAATACAAAGCCTTAATGAAGTTTATCTTTAGAAAACCCCAAAGCGTCTAATCGAAATAAATCGACGCGCGATTGGTGAAGCATTCTAATGGTTTAACGTCTCTTAGATCACGTCTCCGTGGTTCGCCATTGCTATCACCTCATTACCGCTGATTACATCCCGCCAAATGCTCGAGCAGACCGATTAAGTTGCAACCACATAATTCCTACGCTCACTTATCAATGAAGACTCTTCTCTGCCACAAGATTTTAATCGTGGAACTCTCTTTGCTTTGTTTCTAAGCCGACTGGAAGGATCTTTGACTCTAAGATGCAAGGTGCTTTGTAATTTATTGATCAGGATTAAATAAGTTTCATTTGTCTTAAGTGGGTTTGCGGCCATTCGGGGAATGAAGACTGGAGGTCGTTTTGCAGCACTAATATATGGAGGTGTGTCTGTGTACAGCTCTGTACATGGACGAAATTCAGTTTTGTTGTTTCCAAACTGTTCCGCATACGTGCGAGCCACGACCATTCTTACAGTATTAAACTTAATAATTATCTGATTATTTCAGATAATATACTCATCTAGCTGTCTATTTAGTTGATAACAGGTTATATTACTGCTTGCAGTTCTCAAAACGTTATAACAAATAAACACACGATTGTTTGTATAAATACCATTCTTTGTTTAAATACAGCTATGTGTACAATTAGCCTTTTTTATACGAATTTATTTATTTATCCATTTGCTTGGTGGCCATTATGATGGGAGGAAGCCGAGATAGCCCGGGGGAACACCCACGACAATCCGCAGGTTTGTGCCAGACCTTCTCAAGTACGACTGGAGAGGATCGCATTGGTGAGAGGCCTCTAGGTTATTGTGCCACGCGGCGCACATGAGGCTCTTTTGTTTGCACGAATATAATTGGTTGGTGTTAACAAAATGGGTTGGAGCGAACAGAATTGGTTATACTAATAGAACTGCTTGTACAATTAGCATTGGTTGTACGAAAAGCATTGTTGCTTTGGTACAAATGTAACTGTCTGTACGAATAACACTATTTTGTATGAAAACAGTTTTTGTACAGATATAGTTACTGGTAACAAACACAAAGTTTTACATGTGCAATTGTTTGTACAAATACCATGCATGATTTGTGGAAACTGTATTCTCAGTCTACTGAAGTTATCACGCGTTATAAATTTTGGAACTAGCTCTGTTCAACTCATACCATCTTCAACGCGGACGGCTTTAAACAGCTGAAATTTTTTCCAACTCAAATGCCTTTACATGTGTTATACTATTTTGCGTTTGGCACATGCTATGTTCCTGCTACTAACACGGACACTATATTTGCAGTTTGTAAGCCCTCTACAGTCAGCATATTGTGTAGCACTGTTGCTTCTTTCCTCTTTGCCATTTCAAAGAGGGATTGGTTGATATAAAAAAATGCCAAGCTTTACACTTCATTTGAGTAAATTTAGGCTTTCAAAAAAATCAGTCCATCATTATTTATGTTACACTGTCAAATAAATGAGGTTTAATGTGATATTACATTCCGGTTATTACACAGCGTCATTTTCATTCATTGATGAGTTACCTGTTCAGTATTGATAGGGATGCCATGTACTGTTAGCTCCATGGACGCCTGGGCTGTTGATAGACGCTAATTAGAATCGTTCTCTATTGTCGTTTTGAATTTTGCGAACAGCCCTCTACTCAAATTAACATGTATAGATATTGATTTTTCGTGTGTTTAAGATATAACCTGCTACTAATATGGTTTTATTACTTCGTTAAATTATATTGTACGGAGCAAACGCCCGTGGCGGTGAGCGTTTTTGTACTTTAATCATCCCTTCGTGCATCGGCAGTCAATGTCGTTCCTTCCCCAGTAACAAATTATCGATTATGTCAAACCTTATCCCTCATAACAAGTAGCATGTTCCCCTAAATATTAATATTTTTATTCATAACTTTCTACCCTTTTTAAGAATATAGTCTTGTCTGTCTTGTTGGCTTTTTCACACCGCCCACTTCTTCCGAAAATTTATTTTATTGGAAATAATTTGAATAGCACGGGTGTGGAATATTTTTGACGCAGTATTTTCCTTTGAGGCCATGCTAGTTTATTAGAAAAGAAAATGAGGCTGTCATAATGGCTAAACGAGTTAATTATATAACTATTAGGGGTGGCAGTGATTGGTCATGTGATGCATACCTCCAAACCCAGGCCTCAATCTATTGTCGTATCCCTGTAGAAGCTGGTCTAAGACAGTGGTCACATTTTCGGCGAATACACTGGCGGCTGTGCTACTGACCAGAATACTGTAACAGAAACGTATAAGCGTATTCCACCACTGAACAAATTTTATTGCAATACACCACAACACTGGTGTACAGACATGACAACAAATTGCTCTAACACACCATAGATCAATGGATTGCAATAGAACACATGAGCACAAACCAAAACGCAACGAGCAAAGTAATGCACAAAATTTTAACAACAAGACACAAATTAAAAATGAACACTAGAAAACTGTAACACAAAACAGGTACAACGCAAATAAGCATAGAATCAGTTCAAAATGAACAAATATTGCAGTACAAAAAGTAAGAGGAATCATTATTTATAAAACAATAGCAAAATAGAGAGATATGTATTTATTTATTTGATTGGTGTTTCACGCCGGACTCAAGAATATTTCGCTTATACGACGGCGGACAGGATTATGATGGGAGGAAACCCTGCAGAGTTCGGAAAAGAGATGGAAAAAACATCTCCTGTCAGATGACGGTGCTATGACTGTCCATAATATGTCAACAAAAAACGTACTAATCAGGTCTTACGACACCCACGAAAACGACAATTGTAAAAGATTCTGAAAGTTTGACCGATTAAGGACATCGCGGTACATCTGATTATGTAAATACTGATGGCAAGCATAAGGACGCATAATGTCACAAAGACACACACTTACATGTGGCACATCCCAGACGATATTAAATTTAACCTTGGGCAAAAATGGTGCGTTATAACGGATTAAGTAAACCAAAGTAGCCGAATATAGTCACCGTCCTCTATCAGGTACATAACAAACACTCTTAATTAATTCGTAATGGATTAGAGGGACTCGAGATCAAGGCTTCGCGCGACTGAGTCAGAGAGGTTCGTCGCGGAAGAGGAGTCAAATTTGTAAACATTTTCCAGACAAAGAATAACTGAGCCTTGTTACATGAGCAAGGTTCATTCTCTTAACCTCAGAAATACGTTGTACTATAGAAACTAAATCATATACAAAGGTCGTAATCCGCAATAAATACCTGTGCGTACATTACCTGAGCAGTAGCTTCATAATAAACAGAGGCAAGTTGGACAGAACGATCGTCATCTCGGAGATCTGGCCAATAAATAAGAACACAGATAAGTAATTATTTTTTTCGATGTGTTTGTATTTGGAATTGCAATATAACAATTTTTTTAAAAACCCAATAATTTTTGTTTTGCGTTCAAACATTAGCAGACATGCAGTTAAGGCATTTTTGCTGTAGGGTTGTTTTGTGGGCTTCAGATTTTTAACTAGAGACATCGCATTATGTATTTTCAAAACATATCACAGTCTTTACATCTCCTTACTAAGTTAGTAGAATTAAAAATTGGCAGTGAGAACAATTGGTTTGTGTGACGACAAAAGCTTACTTATTATGTTGCTGGCGGTTCTTTTACTGAAATACCTTTCTGAGCGTTAATTTTGAAATTCTGATGGGGTGGGTGTGAAACAATTTTGGTAGTTAAACTAAGGACTGGTAACAGTCCTTTTGGGAAGTAAGGGGTGAAACTGATGAACAAAAATGAATATAGATTGCTTGCTTGGGGTATTTACGTTGTACTCAATTTTTCATTCATATGATGACGAGGAGTCGTTAAGTGTATGAATATATTATTGTGTCTTCTTGTGGCAGGGCGAGTCCATGCTGCCAAAGTGCTGCCGGCACTGAAACATCACGCCGAAGACAACAGACAAAACACCCATTTTACTGACAACGGGCCAACCAGTTGTTTCCTCTAACCCCTAAGCCCTGAGCGTCAAACGAGGCAACAGCAAGTACCATTTTTAAAGTCTTCGGTATGACCCGTTGATGCCAGGTCTCCTGACTTCGATGCGGACGCTCTAACCATTAGGCCACTTAAACGGTCCAATATGAATATAGAAACTTCCTAGCAAATGGATAATCCCTCGTGTATTGCCTACGCACATTTGTTGAGTTTACAAGGTATAATGGACATATATGATTGACACTGGATCAGTGGAAAGATTTAAGATAGTGCGGAATTAGACACCAGTAAAGCAGATACATGGATGCCCTGTTGATATAACCGAGATTGAGGTCGGGTCTCGTAGACGTAAGAATATGAAGATCATGTCCAGAGCATTGTAAAAGTTTTGCATTCCTTGTGAAATGCACAAAATATAGAAATGGTCTTTATAACCATTTACACAGTAACTTGATGTAGAGATTCTCCAGTTTCAATAGATCAGTGTATTCAGACATTGCATCAGTCCAGAAAAGGACACCGTATTTGCCGAAGAGAATCTGTTCTGTTTTCTTGGTAACATTTGATGGAACACATGAAATGCATCTCGCACGTGTCTGTGGAGTTTATTTAGCAAAGTATGTATAAATAATTGGTATCCCATGTTATTTTTGTCCACTACCAGTGCCTCTTACGCAAGAGTGTGTTGTTAATGAGACTAAGCCCGGTCATTCAACAGATCATTTTCGGTCGCGCCAACAATGGACAGCTCAAATACATAGTTGACTGAGATACTATATGCAAAGTAATCTAACCCCATAGATTATACACGTTTTTAAACAAGACCTCACACTGTTTATGTCACTGTTGTGCAGTAACCTAGGACATACGAGGACATGATACTCTATCACTGGGTTGAACTCACCGGGGAATTGTTTATTCGTGACAGTCCGTTTCCTGGTTTATAGAGTAAGCCTTTACGCAACGCCCAGCAAGGCGCACTCCAGTGTGCCTAAAGTCTACAAACATTATAAGTAGAGTCGATGGCAACTAACTGTGGCCCCTGTATTGTGCATGTCGATCGACACTTATTTGTACAAACAGGCGTCACACTTAACACGATCGATATATTCTTAGTATATCGCAATGATCAGACCTGGAGAAGCACAATTTGTGGAGGCGTGCTTGTTAGACGTCACACACCCTCTGTTATTGTAAACACCATTGTTAAGTTTTATAGCTGTGACAAGCAGCTCTAAAAGTCGCTGTCTGTGTGTCTGGCGGTCAGTGGGTCGGCCTGTTGCCATGGATCAGTAATATTTCTTCTCCCTGTAACTTTTAAAGTGGACCATTCACTTATCTAACGACCTGCGTGTAAGATGACATAGACTTTAGCGAGCGAGCATGGAACTGTCCCTCTGAGAGACACGTGAAACAGAAATAATACCTATGGCACAAACAGGAAGTTTCTTGAATTTTGTCAACGTTCTGAAAGTTCATCTTTGAAAAGCTTCTCCATAATAATTCCTGTTTCAGTACATTATTTAACGTATAATTCTACATCCATGTAAGTCACCTATTTGTGTTGGTGAGAACCGAGCATGTCTAGGTTAATCCAATCTGCATTTATGCATATATTTAATTTACAAAGGCAAAAAAATATATATATACATGTATATTTTAAGTTTAAATGTATGATTATGACAACAAAGGCGAATAGTTAACCCTAGTTAATAAATGTTGAAAATGATTTCTCTAAAGAGGGTCGGAGCCAGGGTCGCCATTTGCTACGTGCTGCATCACTTAACATAGTGCCGAAGATACCAAGCTTGGTAACATCATTGCAAAGTGCTGACTGCTCCTCTTGTCCTGATTTCGTACTAACACACTTTCTTGCATGCTTTCTTAGTTCTTTTAGTGGTTTGCATTAAAAGGGGTTTTGGAAAATTGGTCTTGCGATTATTGACCTGGAACGTTCATGTTGATTGACGGCCGGTATACGAATGTCTGTTTCGACCTATAGACTCCAAATCAGACTATTGTGACGCCAATCACTATACAGACTTTCAACTGGCGCTCAGAAGAAAGCAGCGATCGCGTATTTCTGTCAATCTATTTTAATCCTGTTGAATCTGGCTCTATAAACGCAACAATTGCTGATTTTGTCTCAAATAAAACGGCCATACCTCATTTGATTCTTTAGATACATTCACAGGCTTATCGCTCAGTTGGAGAAAAGAATTATTGATTTGTGTATAAACTATTCAAATGTTGGTCGTTGTGAAGTAGTTACCAGGCCTGTGTTAGATAACATAGCTGAATGTCATTTTACAGATTGAATGGAAGTGTTGATCAGACAATGCTTTTTAGATAAATAAGTCAATTCTCTGCATTTGTCAACCTGCATAAAACAATGTAATTTTCTGATTACAAAATTACATTTGTCCTGTTTCTTTTTAGCCCTTCTTTTTACAAAAAGCTTTACAGTAGCCCAAACACAAGCGAAAATATGTAAATGCAATAACAAAGGAAAACTTCATCAACCGCCAATGCCTTTTACAATAACATTTCTATCATAAGCCCACGTTGGGACGCCTTAGGGCTCACATTATTAACACAGGCGTGATGCTTTACCCGCGGGCTGAAACCAATAATATCCGGGAAACGCAGACAAAAATCCACAATAGCCTACGAGCTCAACATTTGGCAGCTTTTTCTTCAACAAAAAGATAATTTTCAATGACAAATTATTGCAAACGTATATTTTGAAAAATTACTTTAGCTCATCACTCACCTATTCTCCCGACATAAGGCATTCCTTATCATCTTAAAACCTGGAGGGTATGCTGTGGACATTCGGCAGTAACTCCATCAAGCTTAACATAGTGATCAGTTTAGCACGAATGGAGGGAACAATAGCTGATGTTGAGACCAGGAGTATTCACTTAGTATTGAACCAGTGTTGACCTTAATACCTCAAACAAACACTGAACTATCAGCAAATAAGTGGGTACAGGGTAAAGTTGCGGTCGACCGCGGTGCTTCGGAATCCCGTCTCAAGACAGCAGTCTTGTCTGCATTCTCGAGCGACAACAGCTAAGCAGTGATAATAGTAGAAACAGTTCATCTACAACGTTAATCTAATTACTAGGGATTAAGAGTGAGGGGCCGGATTGGCCCTTTTCGGCCTGTTAGAGTTCTTGAAGAAGAGCGACTAGCTGAAATTCCTCAGTCTTGCGTAATAAATACAGCAGATCGAGCCGCGTTTTGTTGATTTTATCGATTGGACATGGATCGCTCTCAACCATTTCCCAGGCCACTGTTCTCTTTCATCCTCCTAACTTCTTAAAGCACTCGGCTCAGGTATAACAGTCTTATAATCCCTCTCCACTATAGAAAACCACGCTTTGTGAGAAGATAGTTAATCGGTAATAGAAATGTTTGGCGTGTCAGCATCATCGATTGAAGTTCAAGCTTACATGTACATGTAAATGGTCAATCCAACGGCAATCTTCAGAATACATGTGCACATCATCTCTTAACTCAAACTGCCATTTGCCGGTATGCTTTGGGTACCAATGCACTTAGTCCTGAGTATGTTGGGTAACCGATTCTTTCGAAATGTCTGCCCTGTTTCTAGCTCTCTGTTTTAGTCTTTGTAAGTGGTTTGGCCTTGAGTACTCTCGAAATATGATGCGGCACCAAGAGAAGACGTCCATAATAGATATGTACATAGGTATTGCTCCATATAACACATATGTAAGACGCACATGCGTGTATCTATTCCCTATATGCATATGTAGACTGCTGCGTGTTTGGATGCTCTATTCGTTCACTCCTACTTGTATGCTGCTAATATATTACATACCAGCTGGACGTGGACAGATTGATAAATCAGGCCAAAACATGTGTCACCCAGCACCCTCTGCATTTAATAAAGTATTGTCTTTATACAAGCTTTGTCAAGTGAAATCAAAGCCGATGTGATATGTCTTAACGGGGCCCGAAATCAATCGCTTTGAGATTGCCGTACATAGACTCAGGGCATATTGGGAAAAGAGAGAAGACTTGAAAACAAATTACTCTACAAGAACCATACCAATTTTTCATGAATCTGCATCTGATGTTTATCTAGCCTTGTGCTCACCCTGTCGTGTCAATCGGAGAAAAATTAATATTGCCTCTTTGGTTGGAGGTTAATCTTTGTATTGGTCAAATCCAATGGTATTTCTTTGACAGATCACTAAACCGGCCTGGTCGGCTGAGACTTTATTTATCACTGTCCTTGTCTATATTGCCTGTCTCCTTTACGCAAGGCCTTTCCAGATTAAGTGAGTGGTATCAGCCGGAGTCGCTGAGATGATCGATCCAAGGTTTTATATACGACAGGGTGTAGTGCTTCGCCAAAAGTCAGGAAACAACTAAAGGCGTAGCCAAAATAGTTTCCTTGAGAGTTTATCATAACATTGTTTGTAACAGCTAATTTATAGCGGACAAAAGAAGTGAATGCTTCCTAGATTCAAATAAGCAGGCCCTTGGAAAGTAGTTTCTCGTCTAAAAATCAAAAACAGTTGAATTGCCGCAAAACATCAGCTGTCACGCTTACATCAGTAACACATCAATAGGCCGATGAAACTATTTGGTGCTGTTCACCAAACTCACAAAATATGGATGGTACAAGCATACAAACATTATAAATTTCTGCTTGTTTTATTTTTTTTTTCGTGAATTTTCCAAAGCGTTCTAGACTTCGGCGATCGGTTTTTAGTTGTCATAGTTATACCTTATGCGGCTCAAACCGGGGTTACAGGACGTATAACCATGACCATATGTATATGATGATGTCATTAGCAGTTGTAATTACAATGTGACTGAGAAACTACTTTACGTTAACTATTTTAATTTTACCTGTTACCAACTCTATTTAATATTTATATATTATTTCTAAATGATTTGGGAATTGCTGTTTAGGTTATTTTAAAAATGGTCTTGCGATTACAGACCTGGAACCCGATTTCAGGTTGGACGTATAGTATACGAACGTTAGGCTGACTCTTTGATTTTTCCTGCTGGACGTCATGCTATTCATGTATTCCGCGTAAATATTGGTTTTAAAAAGGAACTTACCTGTGGATGCAAGAATATTCCGTTCTGCTAATAAAAGCTCCCTCTCTTCGGTGAACTTCACGCTAGCCTATGCTAGAAAGCATGTTCATACAACACACAGGACCAATCTGCAGGTATCTGTGTAGTTAATGCATTAGGCTGGTAAAAAGAGCCGTCTGGAAATGCTTTTGAACACCCCTGGCTGTTTGTTTGCCCTGTGTTTCCAATGTTAACCTCACCTTTTCACTTTTTCATTCGCTGCTCACTTGTCTGCCAGGTCGCTTCATAACCATTGAAGACCATCACTCGACATATAAACATCGTACATTGCCCATCACGGAGAACAAAACGATCTATATGTACCAGGACCGACGCGGTACATACAGGTCCTGATTTAATCACAGCTACTCTGATACCGGTACAATTGCAATGGTTAGTGAATAGATGGCTATCAATCTATATTTTAACTTAATACAATAGAAGAAAGCGCGTAGATAAAGGCATACTAAGCAGATTACCTAAGGCTGATTCAGCTTGTTCCGAACGCTGACAAGTGTTGATATAAAGCACTGACCCATAATTGTGGAGTGTCTTTAATATTATTATGTATCGGGGACTGGAATTCTGTAAACAGGGGAAGTCCCCGCTGGTCAAGCAGTGAACAGTGATACAGTTTAGACCACGAAATCTTAACCACTTGGATCGTTGTTCAATTCTAGCATCCCACTGAGTTCGATTTCGCAGAATTCTCACTACTGCGTGTTCGATTATCACTTTCATTTACTCGCTTCACTCTTCCTTGCGCATTGTCCAGTTCATTTCTCAATTTCGAGTGTTCGATTCTCGCATTCCTGTTTTTGATTTTCACAGGACTCTTGATACCTCATGTTCTATTTTCTCTTATGCTAAATTATCATCTCTTCGTATTTCATCCTTACTTCCCTCCTGTAATTATTCAGGTAATACATATTTCTAACGACTGTGGATTAGCATGTGAGCCAGTTAATCGTTGTATTAATTCATCACTATTCATGCTACTGCTTTATTGTTATGTTTTAAAGGGGATTAAATATCTATTTCAGTAAGTTCGTGTAGTGCGTGAAGAAATCACTATGTCACTGATTGTTTTTCATAAATATTACAATAAATAAATTATTATGTAACATCAGGGAGAGCGATTATGCATGGTTGTAGACATAAAAATCGCGTTATGATTAAAGCGCTGACCATAATGCGAGAAACGAGAAACTAACGTTTGATCTACAGAAACAGTGCGTTTCAAAGACAGCTACTCGACATCAGACGCATCAATTTCTTTGTTGATATGCTGCTTAGAAGTACTAACACGAGCTACGTTCTGTTATACTGGAAGGAGCTACTTCTTGAAAGTGACGCGAACATAAATCTGTCCGAACGCAAATTTAATAACGTCGCAATGGAGGATATCCCGTATCACCAATCTGCCCTGATGGTTCATGTACACTAAGCGACCGTATCAATCCGCCCCAAAACAAATCCGATTTTCACCAGAGATGTCAATTAAGACGTTCGGAAACTGCAAAAGGAATTTCAACAGAACGTCTCAAACGAGAACTTTAACTTCGCACATGTTCCCGAGCCTAACGTAAAGAGATTGATGCTCATAAGCGAGGGCTTTGGTACGAGATCTTGGACAATAGTCCTGTGAGGTCGGCCCTCTTTATGGGCCACGCTTGATGATTAGGTACAATCTTACTCTTGTCACGCCTAACCCGCTAACGTCAAAGTAATTGTTGTCAGCAAGGAAATGAGGATGTGTTGAAGGCTACCCGTTGTGATCGCAGCTTTTGTTGGCGATTCCTTGAAATGTGACAAACACAATTAATCCACTGACCCACGTGTAGCCAATGAAAGACATCAGTCAGCATACGTTCAAACACGCAATACTGGTAATTCGCTACAAACTCTTTTCACAATAGATGTGATCAGGATGGAACAACCCGATAGATGGCCACTAAGCTCTCGTAACGGAGAACCGCCTAAAAGCATAGAAAAAGACTATTAATAACTCCATTTTTTGCTTCAAAGTTTTGTTTTGTAACCATCGGTAAAATTCTGCTGATTGTTTTACTTTATTTTCAAGAATGCTCAGCGTGAAACAGTCTGCCAGATTGTGAAAGGATAACCAGATTAGCACCGTTTGAACGCTACCACAGACCGCTTTGGAACCGTACCAGGTGATTGTGTTTACACCTGTCGTTTATGGACGAACAAGAGTGCCGACAAGTTAGAACTAGTGGATACAGCATGCCGGTCAGGCTGAAGGTCACTCAATGGCAATCGAAGGGCCACGAGATCCTCGCTCCTATGTTCTTCGCTGTTCAAACACTTCCAGTCCTAATCAAGCTGTTTCTGAACTAGCCAGACAGACCGGCGTGAAGGTAAATTGTTATGTAAATATTTCACACAGAGCATTTAACCTTTATTACCCCCTTGGACAAGGCTTGAATGATGAACTTTCTGGAGAAAATTCTACCGTAACTATTGTGTTTAGGACCATTGCTTTTTTCATTTGTTGGTTTACTTAGCGTGTCAAATGAAAAATTAGGGAGCCATTTTTCTATTAATTTCTGTTAAATGCAAATGTATTTGTTTCCACATATATACTTAGTTGTCCGTCTTTCCCTCGTGTATTGCTTACAGCTTAACGTATATATTATTTCGTCTTTTGGGAGAAGTAACTTGTTTTACCGATTACAGAAGAACGCTCAAAATAATGGAAACGAGGACACAGGGGTATCGCCCTGCTAAACATATTCAGTTTTCACACAACTCGCATATGACTGTGCAAATCGACTGTAAATGCATCACGAACGCTTTGGTAAACTGTTCGACCCTAATAATTCCAAGCAGAGGCATGTACCGTAATCTTAGTCACCAGTCAACAGCCTCAGAGGTAAGCCATTAATTGAGGCTGACTTAACAAAAGTTATTTTTGACAGGACTGGAATCAGATATCAGCTATCTTAAGCTGTCACATATACCAACATTAACTCCACAGAGGCACTTCAGACTATCTAACATAGTCATTTTTGACAAAAAACATGGTTTGCATTGATATCTGTCGCATAACAACAAGTACAACAAGTGTACACGAATGATGCCAGCAAGGTATATATGTTACATAAGTTATTTTTGACACAAAAACGGGAATGAACAAAGATTTCCAATACCTAAAACCCCTCTCTCATACAAGAAGATACCTCATAGCCCATTACTCTGGTCAAAGCGAACGAGGCAGATTTAAAGCAAACTGCTTATAACACTAGAAACTGTAGGAAAGCCAGAATACAGTTATGGAATCTGGGAGTTAACAGACAGCAAGTGACCTAAATTTAATTGAAACTTTGAACGTCCCGTGAGGGGCTTGTTCGAAACTAGTACTCAATTTTTCAGGTGCGGCGTTAAATCAACAGGTTTGCCAGACAGATGTTTGCCAGATTGGATGTCATATATAATTTCACTTACCATTTTAAAAGGGTGAGTTTTGTGCTGACATCTCGCACACGTTTGCCACTGTCATTTTGGATGAAAAATGTCTCCATGGGCGAAGTTGTCTAAGACTGGTGATTCCAAGTCTTTGTTTCAGGAAAAAGGCAAACCACATATCCGCGGATGGAAGGTGTAATCGAGTTTTAGCGATTTCTGAGCGTATTTTACGACATTTGTCTTCATAGACACGGTTGTATAGGCCGCCGTTGTTGTTCACTCCCTTGACGCAAACCCTCTTTTTACTCTCCTAGGGTTGCTTTACCAAAGAGGCTTATGTATGGTCTCATGAGTATAATATCAAATAAACATTACTTGAACATTCAGACACTATGACAAATTGCCTCAGTCAGAAGATATTAGAGGAATACACGTATATGTTCACTTCTGTGCTGTGTCTCCCAAAACTGGCACATATGTTACGTCCTGAAAAGTTATAGGCGACATACCCGTCCTTGTATTCGGAGTGCCTTCGACATATGGGACGGAAGTTAACAATCACGGCCAGACGGAAATGTAAACATGAGACAAAAAACACTTTGAGAGACTTCCTCCAGTATGGCT
Source organism: Liolophura sinensis (assembly GCF_032854445.1). Lineage (NCBI taxonomy): Eukaryota > Metazoa > Mollusca > Polyplacophora > Chitonida > Chitonidae > Liolophura > Liolophura sinensis. The sequence continues at coordinate 37,352,890 of NC_088302.1, read as the reverse complement.
TAAAACACATGACTGATTCTGTAAAAAATATAAACATGACAGCACTGGTTTATCTTCCAGGAAAAAAAAACGCCCGCCAGATGCTGTTGTACTATCCGTTATATTCCACTGATTTCCTTACAAGTAATGTTTCTTCCTTGACCACAGTGACCTATTGGTTATATTAATTATATTCACTGATTGTGACCTAAGTTTTTACATCATTATTTTTGCTGTCCACCTCAAAAAATGATGTCCAAATTTAGATTTACAGAGACATGTTTTGTTGACAATAGTTACTGTAATTCTTCAAACTTTTGGCATGTTTGCAAGGTGTTTACTCAAGCATATTCTGAAGGCATTTTTTGTAGACTGATACAATTATATCTCTTGTGAGCCCCTGAAATGGACCAATCCAGCCAATCTAGTTTTGTCTCCAAAATCAAATTATAAATGTTCATAAGTTGTATTGAAAGATTGTCTTTCATATGTGAAAAGGTTGAGGAATTAAGGTGACTGGAACAAGTAGCATTCGATAGTTTTCATGATATGTGAATAAATGAATCCTTATGACTTAACAAAACATCGGTAGTATTTCAAACGTATCGTGGAGAGATATTTAAGCCATGGGACAGTAAAGGAAGGATGTCCAAGTAACATATTAAAGTATTTTCTACATTGTATCAAATTCTTTCAAAGATTTTAGTCTTGACATCGCGACTCGTGCTTTTTCCAAACCTACACCAATTTAAAAAGGATTGTTTAGTCATTGTTTGTGGCCATATCTAAACAGTGTGGTAGAGAGTACAAGTGTCTACTTCTTTCGCAAAAGACAAAAACGGCCGTCCTTATTGTAGACCATCATTTAAAAGAAAAAACAGATATATATATGGACGGTCGCGGTTAATATTTACAGATCATAAAGAACGCTGGTTTGCATTTATTATCAATTCTAAAAAAAATTTGCTCCTTAAGCCGTCAAAATGGCTGAGCGGACACAAGCAGTCTGCAACAGGATACACGCGATACCCTACAGTGCCCCTAAACAGGAAGACGTCTTCTGGCGGGACGCTAAATGCGTACACACAACTGTAGTCTGTTGCTTTTAGAGAGTCGCCTATATCCAGTTGTCTGTAAAATCAGTCATACTACTTACCATAAATGCCTGTGACAGTGTCACGTAGCTACGCAAGATCTACACATTGGTATGCTGGACATTCATATTATTACAAAGAAATTACAGGTAGAACACTTTTTCTAATTCGACATGTTGAAGTCCATATGCTCTGTTTTGACACCAAGAACCCATTCCCTCGGGTGACGCCATAATTATTAAAAAATCAGTGACATGCTGGATATTGGGCGGAGCTCATGATGTTTTGGAGGAAAGTAACACCAGTTACCTGAACTGCTGTTGACTTCACTGTAAACCCTGAATTTTATTTTACCTCATGTAGTATATGATCTCACCGTAGTATGGTTTTACAGATTGATACCAGGAAAGTAAGGTGATCTAGTTATTCGCAGAGACAGTAGTGTAAGCTTTGTTATTGCTTGGAGTTTGTTCTATGCACTTGTTGCTGCAGCCATCGTAAAACAAATCACTCTCTACATCCATTGTCCATACAACTTTGAATAATTATGACGTCACCCGAGGCAATGAGTTTTTGGTGTTGAAACTAAGCTGATGGAGTTTAACATTATGAATTCCAAAAATGTATTCTGACTGCAATTTCTTTCTACGTCCAACATGTCACTGTGTAGGTCTGGGTTGTTACGTGACACTGAATAAAGGTAATTTTGGTAGCGAGTGTTACTGATTTTGCAGACAGCTGGATATAGGCAATTCTCTAAGAAACAGGCTATAGGAGACACCGGTTACACATTAAATCCTGACCATTGTCACTCTGACGTGTGTAATTGTGTCCAGATGCGATGCTGCAATCGTGACACAAACAATACACTAAAGCAACGACGATCACAAATCAATGAGCGCTGCCCTGACCTGTGTGTACCGAAAAGAACGAGCCGCCTTACCGTCAGCGGACCAAATAGTCCACAGTTATCATAAACGTTATGCTAGCAGTGACACGAGGATAAAAGTTAAACACGTTTTATCATTTATCACTGCTGGCTGCTGGCTAGACAGACAAGGGATCTTGGATAAGCACGGCTAAACTGTGCGGAATAAAGCTTGATAGCCTCAGCGAATCGTGACAGTGAATAAGCGCATCGCTTTATTTCCTCCACGTTTACAATCGCAGGGCCAAGCTACGACTTATCCTTTCACTTATAGCTCTTTGATACAAGGGATCGTGCGACCTCATAAGACCCACAAGAGAGATTCTATGGCATTTAACGCCGGTAAAGTTGTAAAGATGACATTCTGCAACACGCATTCGGCTACAAAGGGTTTTAAAATCTGAGAGATAAGTCACTGTGCTTCGGTTTATGTCCTAGATAAAACGTGAGGAACTCTTTACCAGATTTTACCGTTTCCGTTCAAGTGTTAGACACGATTTTGTCTTGTCAGAAATCACTTATTACTGTTATCTGCTCAGCTGGAAGAGAGCAAGTAGCCACTTACAATTTCGTGATTAGATCCAACGTTTGTATCGCTAAATAATCTTAATGAGGAAACTGCTTAGCTGAACTGCTTGATCTATAACAGTCTTCCGTGCATACTAATTCAGTGTTTCCAGAAACATTGGTGTTTCATTCTTCTGGCCTGATAGCTTCAATCAGATAAAACGTTCCCAGTTACACGCGACCATGTTCACTAAGGCCAATAGAGTTTATGTGGAGATCCGACATTAAGGAAGAGATAAAAGGATACGGATTGGATCCTCGCCATATTCATCCAAAGATTACATAGTTTAAAATATTTTAAGCGAGGTGTTTAGTTAAAATACTTTAACACTGTTGAGTGACGGTGCACCGGCCGTTGTTATTAATGGCCTGATGGAATTCAGTAGCCATACCAGAATGATAAATCCTCTGCCCTAAATAGGTAGCATAACTATGGTAAATGTGTGAGCGTATCTGAGGAGCAACATGCATGAAAATCCTGTGTCATCCACAGGAAAGCATCTGTTTCTAACTTCTTACTGATGCGTTATAATCAGGAACCGTGATAGTATTTCGCTTGTAAGTACGTCACCATCCACGACAGTAGGTTAGTTAGTTTGGCAGTCTACGGGGATTGATTAGATCTGGTGCATTTGTCCCAAAAGGGAGAATGAATAAATGAATGCCCAAAAAGAATGAATGACTGAATAAATGGGCGTTAACACAACGTTGTTGTATTTCAGCCATATTGTGGCCACCAATGGGCTGATGGGCACCACATATTGCACTCCACTGTTAGATACTTTCAATTGCTGTATGTGCCGTCATCCTTGCCTATTTTCAATCAGCAATGTGCATGTTCTTTAAATATTCGACGAAATATTGCCAGAATGCCAACTAAAATCATTCATTCATGAGGTCTCCAGGAGTGTAAATTGCAAGTATGGAGTTGCAAGGATGAATGTTTGCTGGGAAAATCACAGAGGACATAAGCAGATTCCTCACTTTACAGTTAGATATAGCTACGGTTCCTATATACTCAGCTTGACAATAATTATGACCCTTGTTGGAAGTACAATAAGCCTTTGTTCAAAGAGTTTGCGTGTTTGAATTCACTTGCTCTACATGCAATGTTGTGTGCGAAAAACAATACTTGAAGGACCGACTTCAATACCCCATCCCAGAACTATTTTCAGGCCTGTTCAAACAAGCAATGTATTTCATGTCATGTGATCCTTTCCACTTTAAATATTAAAGTTTAATCAGAAATGGGTTTCTGGACTTTTGTGAGTGAACTGCACTGTAGTGTGAAATCTGGGTGAATTTTGCCTTTTCACTTTTTGGAGAGTTTTCATTTTGTAAATCATTCTTCATTCAACAGAGCACAGCTTGGGTATAACTTCCATGGAAGAAGATAAAGTGGTTTGGATTAGCGGCTTAAATGCGACCGCTCATTTGTTTACCTGGGAAGAAGGCTGGTTCCACGAAAATACCGAACGATGAATCGCTTATCTTGAACAGCATTGGGCTTGTGTATTGCTGTGAAATTAAACTGTGTCCTTTTGCTGATTCACCATTTGACAATTAATTGGTTCAAAATAAAACAGTTGGCAAGCGGAAGTAATGTCTCCGTCATTTCGTGGCTCATTGTAGTGAAGTTCAATTATTGTGGCCATTTTTATGTCAAGATTAGGTAAATGGTTTGATTGGAATGAATAAATCCCCTGCACAGTGTTAAATGAAACTAAATTAACTAAGTATAAATATATTACCTTAGATCTTTTCAAGAAATTATTGATAAATAATTTGTTCTGTGCCTAGGGAATAAATACGTCCTACATATGGGGTAATCGTTTCCAGTCACCTCTGCTGGCCACGTGATTTAAGATTTCCTCTGATGGGTGTTCTAAAAATTTCGCTGATCTACAAGGAACACACTTCAGGACGGGATCTCCAAATGTCTGCTTCGTTATCAGTTGTAGATATCCGGTATTAAATGCTGATGGGTTTTGCAGACAAATATTTATTAATATTTGATTGGTGTTTCACGCCGTACATCAAATATAGAAACCCTGTTCAATGACCTTTGAGCGATAAAGATCTATTATTCATATGTATCGTCCTTTGAGAATCAAGAAGTAAATTTCCACCTCGTATATGTATAAATGGGTTATAGAATTTCAAAAACAATTGTAAAACATCGTCTTTTTTGTCCCATATCTTGTCTTAATATACTTTGTTGTTTTTTTTTAAAAGCCTTCGCAAGCTCATTGGTCAACATCAGCCTTTCAGGTAGTTTGTTAGACCTCATGCTGGAGATCCACTGACTCTGGCCCAGCTGCGGCTTTACGTAAGAATGTTTGTCAGGTACTTGTGCGATCTGTGCAAGTACAATGCTCGAAATATAACCCATTGAATCATAGAAATGTAAAAGATAAGAACTTCTATTCTGTTTAATTGCAAAAAAAACACTTAAATATTCATCAAAAAATGTGGTGATTCTTCAATACTTCTGTGCAGAAACGTTACTAGGTAACCAAGAACAGGTTCATAGAACCTGGCGATAGTTCAAAAAGGAAAGACATGGTAGCACTGAGTAATACAAGCAATCCTTTGAATCTGCCATTGAAAACAACACAATGATCTCAGACAATATCGAATATAAAAAGCAAGAATATTTTTACAGATCATTCTGGCTATTTCGATGAAAGAGGGAATGATTATTTGCTGCAGGATAACGCTCTCGGGCACAAACATGCCCCACGCAATTCAATGAACATCAGAGACAGGTGAAGAGTTAATCACTTTCTATCGTTAGCTTTGATGTCCTGGGTTACGTGTCTTACTATTTCTTTCAAATTCGACCAGCAAAGCTTCCTGGCTCAGGACTGTTCCTAATGTCGATAGAAGACGAAACCGTGTACAGATTCATTGAAATACTTGTAAATTCGCAAAACCGTCCCGGAACAATTACCTGAAAGTGCATTTTAGAACGATTAAACACCTTTAACACAAGAGGTTTTCACTGAAATCCCGCTTCTTTAGAACCCCAAAAAGCATGCATTGACAAAAACCTGTGTTCTTTGTTTAGGGATGTTGTGGTGCTTTTGTTTTGTTTTGTTGACTTTTTTGTTCATGATGAAGATGTTTTTGCTTTGTCTAAGCCCAGTTTAAAATGATTTAGCATTAGAAGGTTTTCTTGCAGCAGGATCATTCTATATTTTGGGAGGCATTCAACCATAATGCCAAGACTCCAGACTTGACAAATGGTCCAATCGTCAAAGACTTAATAGTTCCTTTTTAAGATATCTAAAATGGTTTTCAGCTCAAATTACCTTTGTGTAACTTTCATTTCTATGTCTAGTGCAGTTTGCTGTTGTTCTTGTCTTCATAGATTTGATTGACTGGTTACTTGACTGATTGCTTGATTGGTGTTTAACGCCGTAATCCAAGGCAGTTCACATTTGCGACAATCGTCTGGATCATGGGTAGAATGTCCTAGGAGTAAACTTTGGCCACTTATTGACGAACTTTTCCATATTTCTCACCTAGCAGAGCCTAATGGAATATGTAACGAACATTATATAAAACGGCATGAACAGTCTATAATCGCTGTAGACCAATTATTGGCACCAAGACTTGTAAAGACCAAGAAAAAGATTAAGATGACAGTATTTGGAGTCTGGTAAATTCCCCGTTCGGGACACAGAATAGTCCATACACAATGTGTCCGGACACGATTTACCCGACGACACAAAGTGAACTCCCGCTCCCCCCCCCCCCCCCATAAAAAAAACGTTAAAAGAACACCTAAAACGTAACGCAAGACCTCAAATAGTCAGCGTGTGATCCTGATCCAGAGCTCAGGCGTTCTGACCGGAACTCGGGAAAGGATCTAGGTGATGTTAGTGCACGTCACATTGTTGGTCTATCATTTTTTGCTGGAAAATTAGTATTCAATTAAATAATGATAGCTAGTGGTTGATAAAACCGCACGAAGGAATCTCAGATATTTATTTGATCAAGTGGTATTCTCTGGTATTGTTATAATCACTGAATCACTTACACCGTAACAGGGCTGGATTTCAGATACGATCGTCGATTGAGGCGGAATTAAGAGCAGTCAACATTTATGTATTATGAGAAGCCGATTACGTAAAAGTAAACAGCTTCCCTATTACTAGCCACCACGGCACAGTACACGTGTGGCGTCATCTGTAGAAGCTCGGACCGTCAGGTGGAGAAATATGCCCATGGAAATTAGGAACTAAATCAAGGGAAATCAAATTGTAAACGACTGCTACAAGAACTGGCCACACGTTGAAACCGAAACTCCGTAGTTAAACTACGATTTTGCTAATCATTGTTAACATGCATTTATAAACCCATTGACTATTTTATATGTCCAAGCCAGTCTAAAACAATTACTATCAAAGACATTGTTCTCTTTCCGTTGTCGTAATTTTTTTAAGTATATTTCGACACAACCGCGCTTGGATCCCACAATGCATCAGCCGTTTCACAAACGTTTACTGCCCAGTAGAGAGAAAAAAATACATGGCTGCTGAGATACGTCACACACTGAATTAGAGATGGAAGAAAAGCGTAAATTGCTGTGGCTAGCTATAGGGAATACTTCTTATACTTACTGTATACTTCTAGGTATTGGACCTGGTATTATTTACTGTTTAAGACTCATAGTTATACGTGGGTTCAACAGCAATAATGATGAAGTCGAGGCATCACCACGTTTATGTAATAGGTTCACAAGCTTTGGGTCCACATGCCGGGATAATGTCACTTGATAATGATCCCTACATGTGGATCGAAAGTTTATGAAACATTTTTCGTTTACGTGGTGATGCCTCCACTTCATTTCCATTAACATTTATGTAGTCCATTTTTCAGGTTCAAGTCAGAGTGCTATACTCAGTAAGTGTTTTCAGATGATCTCCAACAACGAAATGTGAAACAATTAACTTTTTCAAATCGCGAGATCAGAAACAGCCACAACAACAGATGAAAATTACACAATCAGATTTCTAGAAGTCGAAAGTTTATGAAACCTTTTATCTGACGTGGCCTATTTTTCTTACAGCCAATGGATACATAAACCATTCTTAGCAGAAAATGCTTCAAACACACCGACATGTACTATAAGTGTCTGTCGACATTACATGACATAATACTAATAACACTGCTCTTGAATACTAGCCATCAACTTCATGCTCCCAAAATCACATAGGAACTCATTTTGAAGACACAACACTTTCGAAGCTTTTTATTAGCTTTCTGGGTTACGTATTTATAAAGAGTCACATGCTCTGAACCAGTTCAGTACAATGGCATTCTGAAAGCTAAATCAATTGGCTAGATCAATCAATCTGGATGTCGCCAGATTTAGTCACATCAGTCGATAAATTGTATGAATGTCACCACATTTAGTCACATCAGTAGATCAATTGTATGGATGTCACCACATTTAGTCACATCAGTAGATCAATTGTATGGATGTCACCACATTTAGTCACATCAGTAGATCAATTGTATAAATGTCACCACATTTAGCCACATTAGTAGATCAATTGTATAGATGTCACCACATTTAGTCACATCAGTAGATCAATTTTATGGATGTCACCACATTTAGTCACATCAGTAGATCAGTTGTATGGATGTCACCACATTTAGTCACATCAGTAGATCAATTGTATAAATGTCACCACATTTAGTCACGTCAGTAGATCAATTTTATGGATGTCACCACATTTAGTCACGTCAGTAGATCAATTGTATAAATGTCACCACATTTAGTCACATCAGTAGATCATTTGTATAGAGGTCAAAACATTTAGCCACATTAGTATAAATGTTTGAAAATGTCATATAACTCTGTAATTTAAGGTTTTATAACCTGGCGATCTTTAACCTAGGCCTTCATTATTTTATTATTGGTTGAATTCTGTTAATTTCATTACAAGTAATTCTTCTGCCTGGATCACAGTGACTTCATATTCATATCGTCAACCAGAAACATTGCTGTCAAAATTCAGATTTGCAAAAGATTTGTTTCATTTACAAGAACGAATGAATGAATGTTCACTGCCTAAAGGCAGGTAGCATTCAGTAGTTTTTGATGATCCCTTAATCACATGAAGTGTAATTTGTAGTATCAAATTCATTTCGTTCAGTTCTTTTGGTCTTAACATCTTTGTCCAAGCAATTTTCGAATCTGCACCAACTTGAAAAATTATCCTCTAGCCTTTAAGGGTTAGAGTTTAAGGCCATATCTAACCAATGTGGTAAACAGGCCCGCTGTTCCATCTTTTAGCATTAGCTAGAAAACAAAAAGCAAAAACAAGAAACGAATGTTCCTATTAACGAAAAAGAAAAATGGGGAGGTGGTTACGGTTAATATTTACACAGATGTTAAAGAACACTGGTTTGCATTTCTTTCAAATCGTTAAAAACTCTGTGCTTCAAGGTGTCAAGTTCGCCGTGGCGACGTGATCTGACTTCGTCATCGTAAACCTCTATTTACCAACGATCAACACCATACGGAACGATTGTTCCTTGCCCAGAAACAGCAAGACGTCTTCTGCGTGCCGGGACGTTAAACGCGCACACACAACCAGGAGACTGTATAGGACAGGTTACAGATCAAATCTTGATCACTGACATTCAAACGTGTCTAATTGTGTTCAGATGCGATTCTGCAATCGTGACACGAACAATGCACTAAAACGATACCAAATCAATAAGTTTAGCCCTGACATCTGAGTCATCAAGGTTGTTCCGAAAACGAGCCACTTTACCCGCCGCAGACTTAATATTCCCCAGTTATTATAAACGTTATGCTAGCAGTGACACTAGGATAAAGGTTAAATTGGTTTTGTCATTTATTACTGCAGACTACTGTATAGGCCGACAAGAGATCTGGGATAAACACGGCTAAACTGTGCGGAATAAAACCTGATAGCCTCAGCGAGTCGTGACAGTGAATAACTACACACTGTTTTATTTCCTCCACAATCGCAATCACATAGCCAAGCAACTACTTAAATTCTCTCTTGCACTTACCTGATACAAGGCAATCGCACAAACAACAATAGTGAGGTGAGATGTGATTTCATTGCATTTAGCGCCCATAAAGTTGCAATACTGGCTTTCTCCAGAACTCATTTGACAAAAAGGGTTTGAGGAGTCCTGAGAGAGAAATCACAAGGGCTAATAAAACATGGGAACGTTCTACCTGATCTCCCTGTTTCTCTTCCAAACATCAGACATCGTTTTGCCTTCTCAGAAATCGCCTATTGATGTTTATCTGTTCAATTTGAAGAGAACAAGAAATCCGTTATTATGACCGAGTAGCCACTTAATCTCCTGCGCAGATCCAACGTTCGTCTAACTAAATAACCTAGATGTTAACAAAGCTTATCTAAACTACTTGTAACAGTCCTTCCGTGTATACTAACTCACTGTTTCCAGAAACATTGGAATTTTATTCTTCTGACCTGATAGCTTTAATCAGATAAAACTTTTCCAGTGACAAACCACCTTATTAACTTAAGCCAGTGGAGTTTACGTGAAAATCCGACATTAAGGGACAGATAAAACGATACTGGTTGGATCCTCGCCATATTCACCCAAAAGTTTGTGGATTTAAAACACTTAAGCAAGGTTTTTGGTCAAATACTTTAACCACTGTCAGTGACTATGCCTCCTCCTGACTTGCCGTTATTAATGGTCTGATGGAATTAACTAGCCATATTGGAATAATAAATATTGGGCCTTAAGGGAAAGACTAGCTATAGTAAATGTAAATGTGCAATGAGGCCACCAGTGGACTGATGGGCGCCACATCTCGCACTCAAGTTTTAGAGAATTTAAAGTCCTGGTGTATGCAGTGCCGGTATATACCGCCATCGTTGCGTTAACAGTAGGCATTTTTCAAATATTCGACTCTGCAATACTTGCCCTGATATGGATGAAATATTGCCAATGTTGCGATAAACCATGGGGATCCCAGCAATGCAAATTACAAGTATGGAGTATGAAAGGATGAAGGTTTGTTGGTAAAGCATAGAAAAAAACGTACAGAGATTCCTTCCTTCACAAATAGTTATAATGGCAGCTCCTGTATACTCAGCTTAACAATAATAATGACGACCCCTTGCCGGAAGTACAATATCCCGTGTTCAAAGAGTTTGCGTGTTCGAGTGAGTGCTTAGGGTTTAACGTCGTACTTAACAATTTGCCTGTTCGAATTCACTTGGTTTACATGCAATGTTGAAACGTGAAGCATCGACTTGAATACCCCACCCAAGATTACTATCATGCCTGTTCAAAAAAGGGATGTATTTCATGTCATGTGATCCTTTCCACTTTTAAACATTAAAATTTAATGAAAAATGTGGATCTAGAACTTTGTGAGCGAACTAGTGTGACGCAAAAGTCTAGGCGAAGTTTACCGCAGGATTTGGAGAAGTTTCATTTCGTTTATTCTTTATTCTATAGAGCACAGTTTGGGTATAATTGGCCTGGAAGAAGATAAACTATATACTTTGGATTGGTAGCTGAAATGCGAGTGCTCATTTCATTATCCGGGATGAACACTGCCAACTATTACTGACGTTCCATGAAATTACCGAGCAATGCCTCGTCTTATCTTGAACAGGATTAGGGTTGTTTAATGATGTGAAATCAAACTGTATCCTTTTGATCATTCGGTGTTTGATAATTAATTTGCTCAAAATAAAACAGTTGGCCAGCGAAAGTACAATTCCCGTCACTTCGCGACACATTGAACGCAATAAATTCAACAAGTTGTTGTGAAATCCACATTTGTCAAGACATTCTTCGCACCCTAGGGAATTAGCGGGTTCTTCATTCTTGTCACGTGATTTAGGCTTTCTATGGGTGTTAACAAATCTCGCATCTCTACAAGGAACATGCTTAGGCATACCAGCTCTAGATAACTGGTACTAAATCCACATGGGTCTTGCAATATCAAACATAGAAACTGTGTTCTATGACACTTGTGCGATACTGATTTTGCATTATTCATGCATGTATAATCATCCTGTGAGAATAAAAACGTCAATTCCCGTTTCGCACGTGCATATATGGGTTATAGAATTTCTAAATCGATTGTGCGAAAATGATCTACACCGGTTTTTTTTCACTATAATTTATAATAAATCTGTTGTCTTTCTTTAAAAAATATCTATGCTAGTTCATTGGTCAACTTCAAGGTTTCGCTATTTATTCCAAAACTAGGCTTCTCGCTAATTAGCGAGATCGCTTGGTGGAGATCCACCCATTCTGTAGCTTTACGTAAGGATGTTTGCCAGATGTATGACGAAGAGCCGTGGTTTCAACCAGAATGTCCTAATTTCACTCTGTTTACATACAGGCAACCTTTCCTCTTTATTTGATTGGGTTATAGTTCCGCAATTGTTCTTGGCCTATCTGGGCAAGCACAATGCTCGAAATGTGAGTCTAGATCCAAAAACCTCACCTAAATATTCTTTAAAAAATGCTGTTGTCATAACTGTTACAGGGTAAACGAGAACCAGTTCACAGGGACTGGTTATAATGCAGAAAGGAATAAGATGCCAGCATCGAGTAGAGCGGGGCATCCTTTATATAAGCCGCCGAAAAGAACATAGTCATCTCAGACAATATCGAATGTAAAAAGCATGGATGCTTTTTCAGATCTGTCTGGCTATTTCGATAAAACAGATAAAGATTATTTGCTGCAAGCTTACGCTCTAGGACACAAAACACCGCACAATTCAATGAACATCAGAGACAGGCGAACAACTGATCATTTCCTATCGTTAGCTTTGATGAGCTGGATTACATTTCCTTGCTATCCTTTTGGGATTCTTTGGTCAGCAAGGATTTCTGGCTCACTCACAATTCACCCAAGAAGAAACAGTGCGCTTTAGATTCACTAAAATATTTGTTTGTTCGCAAACCTTCCTGGAATAGTTACCTAAAAGTGGATATGGGATCATCTGATAAGTGGTTTACGGGGCCTTTGAAACATTTACATTGACAAGCAAGATGTTTATACAAACGGAAAAGGCACAGATTGACATGAATTAGACTTTTCTTCATTGACTAATAACTGGTACAAGCAGTTTGAATATCACGACATAATATCGCGTATTTGTGTGTGTGGGCGTGTGTGTGCAGGACGGAGCTAGTGTTGTTTTGTTTTGCCTCTTTATTTTTATAGTTTTACTGTTTTGTACAGTTTTGTTGTTGCTGCTGTTGGTAATGTTTTTTGTTATGTCTAAACTTAATTTAGTACGGTTTACTTTCAAGATACTGTCGTGTTATAGCCCGATTTCCGAGATCTGCTACATTACTAGTGAAGTATAATGACCACAGACTTGACAACTTGTCTGGTCAAAGAAGGCTTATCATAATATATTTACATCTCAACCACAAAAAATAACAACGTCAAATGCACAGCTGGGATGGGCTGGTATTCAAAACCCTAACGGCTCAAATACCCAACGTATAACACTGATCCAGGTGTCAGCCGTCCTACATTACATAATTATAAAAACTGCTTAGCACAGTGGCCATCTAGTTCATTCCTGTGAACTCACGAATGGGACCAGGAACCCTTTCAAAAGATACAGGGCGCTAAGCCATAATCATTTATTCATTCAGTTAAAAGACTCAATCACACTTTCATAGAAAAGCTTCGGAACTGTACGTGATGCAATTACCTCTAGTTCGGATCTATGCGTCATAGCAGACATTTGTGTACCAGCCGTAAAGCAATAAGGACGTTCCAGGTCAATAATCACAAGGCCAATTAAAAAATAAACCACCTAAGAACTTAGAAAGTATATAAAGTGCGTAAAAAGGACGGAATAATGCAAAGAGAAGCAGTCACGGTTTTCAATTATGTAAGAAGGACAAAAGGTATGTTCTGTGCGACTGAGTGAAATTAGTTTTCAAATCCTATAGCATACTAAACTGTAAGTTGTCGTTAACAATATGTATATCAAAGTTGCGCTCTGATTGCAACTGCTCATATATCCAACGTGGCGATCTAATTCAACACGATGAATATAGTCCCTAGCCCTGGATTAAGCGGAATTAGACATAATCATGAAGCAGAGCGCCAGAGATTCTGAACACTCTGTCCATATTTACTTTTAACAGAGAATAGGTTTCATTGTAAAACTTAAGAAACTTGGAGTGAAGGCATTTGATAGAATAACCTTGACACACCGGCTTTTGCAGTAATAACTTGTGGCGTTGATCGTCACACAACCGTCACACAAAATACAGGATCTAAATAAAGACACGCCTATCTAATTTAGCGCAATGGGAACACTTCCCGCCTAAATAAGTCGGTGTCAAGCTGTTTCAAAACACACCATTCTCCGCTATTGCGCTGTATAGTGTTTGGGAACTATATCTCCTGGCTTCAACAGATAACGCATCATATCATCATTCAGTACAAAAAGATACCGTTTACACAGATGTTAAAGATCGCAGGTTGGTATTTTTCAAAAAATGTTTGAATTCTGTTCCTGAAGCTGTCAAAACGGCTGAGTCGATACAGCTTAACCGCTGTATGATAAACACGAGACCCTCATTTTACCAACGATCAACAGCAGGCGGGACGATTGTTCATTGTCCCAAAACAGCGAAACGTTTTCTGCGTGCCAGGACGTTAAACGCGTTCACTCAGGAGACCGTGTAGGACCGGTTACACTTTCAGTCTTTATCATTGCCACTCAGACGTGTCTAATAGTGTCCAAATGCGATACTTCAATCGTGACACGAACAATGCACTAAAGCGACGATCACAAATCAATGAGCGCGGCTCTGGTCTGTGTGATCAAGTCTGTTCCGAAAAGAACAAGCCGTTTTACCGCCAGTAGACCAAATATTATAAACGATATGCTAGCAATGACACCAGGATAAAGGTTAAACCCGTTGTGTCATGTATTACCGCTGACTGTTGTATAGGCAGTCAGGAGATCTGGGATCAACACGGTTAAATTGTGCGAAAGCCTCGTCAATACGTGAGGGTGAATAACTACACCGCTTTATATCCTCCACATTTACAGTCGCAGACCTCGGCTATGGATTTTCCTTTCGCTTATACCTCCTTCATACCAGGCATTGTACAAGCCACAAAAGTGAAGTGAGATTTTTATGACGTTTAACGCCCGTGAAGGTGTAATGCTGACTTTCTTCAACAAAGTCTGTGAGAGAAATCGCTTTGCTTCGCTTTATGCCCCACATAAAACGTGGGGAACGTTTCGACCGATTTCCCCGTTTCTGTTCAATTGGAAGACAACAATAAATCGGTTGTTATGACCAAGTGGCTGCTTAATCTCGTGCTTAGATCTAACGTTCGTATAACTAAATACCTGTATCTGAGGGCTGCTAAGCTAGACTACATGATTTGTAACAGTCTTCCGAGTATACTAATTCAGTGTTTCCAGAAACATTGGTGTTTTATTCTTCCGATCTAATAGCTTCAACCAGATAAAACGTTCCCAGTGACACACGGCCCTGTTCACTAAAGCCAATAGAGTTTATGTGGAAATCCGACATTAGGGATAAAGCGATACGGGCTAAATCCTCGCCTTACCCTTCCAAAGACCACCGATTTTAAAGCACATAAGCAAGCCTATTGCTTAAATACTTTAACAAATGTTGAGTGATGGTGCATCTTCCTGATTTGCCGTTGTTATTTATGGCCTGATGGAATTAACTAACCATAACGGAATGATAAATATTGTGGCATAATGGATAACCTAGCTGTAGTAAATTGCAACATGAATGTACATCCATAGGAGGCATTTGTTTCTAATATCCTTCTGATGCCTCGCCATCAGCATTTACGAGTGATCATTTACGTCAGTTAGTCCGTGAGTCTGGCAATCCAACAAGATTGACTATTAGAAAACTACAAGTACAAACTACAAGTGAGAGGAGCCTGCATTACTCCAACATGTTTGTAACTTCATCGTTTCCCAATGTGAATGAACAATATGCAATATTTCGAATATTCGATAGTGAATCTTTGTTGTTCCCAGCAATACAACCAGCAAGAGTGAAGTCAAAGGGATAAACGATTGTCGAGAAAATAAAAAGTCAGACAAACAGAGCTTTCTTCATTTATGGTTAAATATATGTGCAGATATATTTGCCCAGTTTGCCCAGAGCTGGCCATTTGGCAATTTATGACCTTCGACGGAACAATGTTACCCTTTGTTTCAAATTTGTGCATGTTTGAGTCCACCCACGACTGTTTACCCAGAGAAAGGAAATTTAAGTCAGGAGGTTTGTAAGGTATTTATCGAGGAACACCGATTTTATTCAAGCCTTGATCAATCTTGCCAATCTTGTCAACTACTTTATGACATATGGTCAAAATAACTTGGGGGTTTCACAGAAAACCATTGTTGAATCACCAGTAACCCCGCTAGTCTTATGTAAATGCCTTGTTGTGAAAATCAAGCTAAATAGTACAACGACGCTTAAGCATTGTTCTAAATGCATCCAACAGGACTCTGACCAGTAGGACCATAGGGTAAAGTTGAGGTCTCGCTATATCGGCTTTGGATTTAATCAGATGGTTTGGTGGGTAATGACGGTGATTTGATGCAGGCACTCCGGTTTCCATCTATAACTTTTACCGCGCCGTATCAGTAAAAGTCTCAGATACAATGTTAAACGTTATCCAATATTTAAACAAAATAAAATATTACGACATGTAAGTATTTTGGATACAATATATGTAGATTTAAAGAGCAGATGTCTTGCTAATACGATCTCCCCTAAAGTGATTACACGTATAACAATGGTATTATCTCATTAAGCGTTCAGTCATAATTAATGAAATTATTTTCACATTGGAAACTCAACAGCAAGTGTAATATTTCATTGTAGATTATTCCTCGTTATTTTTGTCTGATTTTTTTTCATCCATCCATTATGATTTCGTTTCCAAAGCAATTGTAGTTTTTATTTTACTCTACGAAGAACTGTATCTCTGTAGGTGTATCAATCGTACAATCGTATAGATCGCATTGAGTATTGCGGCTGGAGGCTAAGTGCGGTGGAAGTAGTTATATACAGAAGATTCGTAGGCATCAGTCTGTTGTTAGCAATATATAGTAAATGTTAGTGTGATAACAGTGAAGCATCGACATGAAAATATCTCGACCCAGAATTACCATGACGCTTGTTCAAACAAGTAATATCTGCAATGTAGAGGGATTCTTTTCGCATTTCAATGTTAAACTGTAATTCAGAATTGGATAAACTTACAGTACATGTCATTCCGCGGTGCAAGTTTGTCAGCCTAATCTGAGTAAACAATATGCAATTCTTAGTTCTCCTTACGAAGTAAGGAGAGGTATTGTGAGAGGAAGATCAGATGATGTCGGCTTTTGACCAATCATAGGGTTGCAGTGGCCACCCATAGTGCATAAATAGCCAACCATCGGCAGCGATTTTTCATATTAAAGACCAAGCAGGTGTTAAAACACCTGCTTGGTCTTTAGCTCAACATTTTGCTCAGCTCAACATAGCTCAACATTTTGCTCAGCCATTCACAGGGTTACATTTGCCTCCCATATTACATGGATTGCCAAATGAAGTTCGCGATTTACATATCAAAGACCTCTGAGGTAAAATTTTGTACTAATTTCTGTTACCACCACAATGACTTACAACCCCATAACATATGCAGTCACTGCTCTGCAATCCTTACGCATATGGTAGACAGTCGTAGTTGTGACAGTATAATAATTTTGTTCTTTCCTGTTGATTTAATGGCAAGTTATTAGCACTATTTTGTTATTAGCAACATTATGCAGGTTTACTAACTGCACAGTAAGGCGAGCTACCCGTGTTCTCTGAACGCCTTCTTCGAATCTTCAAGGGGCCTCCGTGGCTCAGTCGGTTAGCGCGCTAGCGCAGCGTAATGACACAGGAGCCTCTCACCAATGCGGTCGCTGTGAGTTCAAGTCCAGTTCATGCTGGCTTCCTCTCCGGCCATAAGTGGGAAGGTCTGCCGGCAACCTGCGGATGGTCGTGGGTTTCCCCTGGGCTGTGCCCGGTTTCCACCCACCATAATGCTGGCCGCCGTCGTATAAGTGAAATATTCTTGAGTACGGCGTAAAACACCAATCAAAAAAAAAAAAAAAAAAATCGAATCTTCAATACTACACTTCACTGGGTCCCCGGCAAATCTATTCGGCAAGTGTGAAGTCAAAAGGATGAACTGTTCTGCAGAAAGTCAACGGAGAAGAAAAACAGAGATTCGTCCTTTTACAGTTAGACAGAAACGCACCTTCCAGTATATTCAGCTTGACACTAATTAATTACGACATTTGCCGTAAGTACAATTGCCCTTGTTGAATATGTTGTGTGTTCCAATCCACCTGTAATACAATCAATGTTGCGCACTAAGTCTTAAAGTGAGGCATAGACTTGAACACCCCAGTCAGGAACTACCATCATAGCTCATCAAACAAGCGTTAAATGAAGTGCCGGGTTATTCTTTCACCATTCAAGATTAAAGTTAAATTAAAAACGTGGATCTAGACTTTTGTGAACCGACTAGTCGACTGTGAAAATCTGGGAGCATTTTGCTTTACTGAGCTTTGGAGAATTCTCGTTTTGTAATTCATTTTTGATTAAATACAGCACAGCTTGGGTACAATTGGCCTGGAAGGAGATAAACTAGTTTGGATTGGTGGCTCAAATGCGAGTGCTCATTTCATTATCCGGGATGAACACTGCCAACTATTACTGACGTTCCATGAAATTACCGAGCAATGCCTCGTCTTATCTTGAACATGATTAGGGTTTGTATAATGATGTGAAATTAAACTGTATCCTTTTGCTCATTCGGTGTTTGACAATTAATTTGCTCAAAATAAAACAGTTGGCCAGCGAAAGTACAATTCCCGTCACTTCGCGACACACTGAACGCAATAAATTCTATAAGTTGTTGTGAAATCCACATTTGTCACTCATCGATGGACCGGCATGGGAAGTGAAGTCCAATTATTGTGGCCGTTTTTTTGTCAAGATTAGGTAAATGGTTTGATTGGAATGAATAAATCTCCTGCACAGTGATAAATCGAACTAAATTAACTAAGGTTTTCATGGTAATAGATAAATATATTACCTAAGCTCTTTTTAAGAAATCGTCAGCAAATGATTTTCCCGCCCAAGGGATAAACAACTTCTACATCTGGGTAATCCTTTCCAGTTAACTCTGCTGGTCATGTGATTTAGGATTGCCTCTTATGTGCCTTCCAGACATCTTGCTGCTCTACAAGGAACATGCTTTGCCACGGAATCCCAAAATGTCCTCCATGATATCAACTTTAGATAACTGATATTAGGACACTTAAACGATAGTGATGTTGCATTATTCATATATATATATTATCCTCATGAGAATAAAAAAATTCCCAAGTCGCACGCGTATATATGCTCTATAGAATTTATGAACCAGTTATACGAAAATAACCAACATCAGGCTTTCTCTCTATATGTTATAAATAAATGCTTTGTTGTTCTTTAAAAACTGCCTGCACTAGTTCATTGGCCACCTTAAAGGTTACGCCATAGATTCATAAATAGGCTTCTCGCTAATTAGCTGGAGAGCCAACAACTCTGTGTTTTGTATTATCGACGACAAAGAGCCATGGTTTCAACAAGAATTTGCTAATTTCATGCCATTTATAAACAGCAACCTTTCCTCTTTATTTGATTGGGTTATATTTCGACAATTGTACTTGGTCGATGCACGAAATGTGTGTCCAAGTGTAAAAACCTAAACTAAATATTCGTCACGAAAAAGAAGATTCTTCCAAAATAGTTTTATCCATAAATGTTACCGTGTAACCAAGAACAATTTCACACCAGTTAGTTCAAAACGGAATGAAATGCCAGCATTGAGTAAAGCGAGCCTGTCCTTTGAAACTGAAAAGAACACAGTTATATCAGACAATATCGAATATAAAAAGCATGGATGTTTTTTTTTTCAGGTCACTCTGGCTATTTTGTTAAAACAGATAATGATTATTTGCTGCAAGCTAACGCTCTAGGACACAAACACACCGCACGCAATTCACTGAACATCAGAGACAGGCGAACAACTGGTTATTTCCTAGTGTTAACTTTCATGTCCTGGATTACATTTTCTTACTATGTTTTTCGGATTCTTGGGCCAGCAAAGATTTCTGTCTTAGCACTGCTCTTAATGTTAATATAAGACGATACCGCGCTGTTCAGATTCGCTGAAATATTTATTGGTTCGTAAACCTTCCTGGAACAGTTACCTAATAATGGATTTGGGATCGTCTTATAAGTGGTTTACGGGGGCCTTCGAACACTTACACTTCTACTGAAACCACGATTTTTCTAGAAACGGGAAAAGCTCGCGCTGATCTGAATTAAACGTTTGAACTTTTGTAAATCGTCGATGTTTTATCATCGACCAATAACTGGTACAAACAATTTTGTCATAGTAGTGTGTATTTGTGTGTGTGGGGGCCGTGTTTTTTTTTGTTTTGTTTTGTGTATTTGTGTTTTTTGTTTTTGTTTTTTTTTTCATTATTTTGATAGATTGGGGGGTTTTGTTGTTGCTGTTGTTAATCAAGTTTAATATAAATGTCTAAACCCAATATAGCATGTTTTACTACTAGGAGCCACGCCAACCGAGACCCGAAGTCCTCGGAGTCAAATATTCTGCGTTTCACATTCAGATATCTGAACACTGATTCAGATATTAGATGCGCATGCGGCCTGGCTGAAGTTAGTGTACGTCATATGTATAGTTGGTCTATCACTTACTACGAACAAAATTATATCAATAATGTTGGCACACGCTGTAACATATTAAACAAATCAAGGGTTGATAAAAACCTATGCAAAGACCACTGACCATGTTTCTATTCACTCAGGTCAGAATCTCGGGTAGTTACAATCACTGAATCATACGGTTTTAGATACGGTCATAGACTGAGGCGGAATCTGGCGCTATCAACATTATTGCCGTCCATGTTTCAAGTCCTTACATCGCATTACATATCAGAACGTTTCATAAGGCGGTATGATGTACACAGTCAGATTTTTTGGTGCCTGTATCTGACGTGTTTCATTTCTAATGTCTTCTACGGAGACAGTACCCATTATTGGCGTAAAATGTTTTTAACAGACTGATACATAGGTGTATATCTACATGATTATAACGATCCAGTTTGTTCCCATTAAATCGGATCCAAGCTGTCTAAACACTCGCCATTCTCTGCTGTTACACTACCCCTTTGCTTTAACAGGCAAAACTACTTAAAAATTACCCTTCCACCATAATGCTGACCGCCGTCGGGTAAGCGAAATATTCTTAAGTACGACCTAAAACAACAATCAAATAAATAAGTAAAATCAATTTATAAATTGTAACACCACCTACTTCTTCGAGGTGAGTTCGTAACCTTTTCAAAAAATCATAAGTACTGCGCTATGATTTATCCGATTGGAGTAACTTCTGAAATGTTGAGTTCTGACACTCTGACAGCTACACCTGATTTTGCGGGTGTCATTACATTTACATGCATCGATGTAAACGTGTAAAAATGGCATAACTAAGCAGTTCATGACTTTTACCGTGGCCTTCATGTGTGGCTGCGCTAAAATCGTACAGCTCAGCGGCCTACCAGTTTATGTCCTGGTCACCCTCAAACTAGCTACAGTCAAAGTGTCTGTTCCACTTCCAAGATACCTAGGGCAACATGGTTTATTCATCAGCCCTAGATTACCATGAGGGTATGGGTTCATCGGCGCCAGCTTGACCAGAGCACCTCAGCATTAAGGCACGACCAAGTTTGGTAAATAACGGCGAGGAATACTTAACTAATGGTTTGTTAACTTGAAGGGGATAGTGATTGGGGGGGGGGGGATGGTGCTGGGGAATTCGTCGTCAGGTAAGTCTAACGTTAAACATCTTGGTAATTTACACATACGTTATTAAATCGTATAGTCAGTTTTTATCTATGTAAACTTTACAACCAAACAACAAATTCGTAAAATGGCTATAAAAACCTACAGTTATAGCAGTGAAGAGGCACAGGCCGTACCATATGCTCCTAGGATACACAGATATGACAGGTCAATATATACACCGAAAAAATGTGATGTACAACACGGATGAATAATCGAGTACATAGCTTTGGACTGTTTTGTTAAAGGCAGGGAGTTCCCTATTGGATTTTCCTTGAAAACATTTCTTTGCACAGTAATTCCCCTGGTCAGAAAAAGAAACGGGTAAGATATTTTTAATAACATCAAAGGTTATGGAGATGTGGTCCTAGTTTGGTTTTTGTGACCAGTTCAATTAAAAAAACATTGAACAAATATTTTGAAATCAGGATAGTTTTAAAGTCTGACATTAGTGATAAATTATTATGTCTTAATAATTAATTCCTTCTTAATAGCGAAGGAAATAAAACAGCTGGACCTGTGTCTTTAACATGGAAGGTTAGGAATATTAACTGGGTTTATTTATTTGTTTTGTTGGTGTACTCAAAAATATTTCTCTTTTACGACGACGGTGGGTAGCATTATGGTAGGAGGAAACTGGGGGCAGCCCGGAAGAAACCCACGATCATCCGCAGGTTGCCGGAAGGCCTTCTTCACCGGAGAGGAAGTCAGCCCAGCTCACAGCGATTGCATGGCGAGAGGGCTTCTGGCCATTGCGCCGTACGGCTTTTTTATTTTGCACACGAATAATGAAAAAGAATGTACCAGAAATCCAAATTCCACCCGAAGAATGAACCTGGACAAGAAACCATGGAAAAGTTTGCAGCACGGTCGAAGAAGCATTTGTTTGAAGTTTTCACTGCTCAGTGTACGATTATATATTTCTCTTTATCTAATCCAGTGTCTATGTACACATATTAAAGCGTTTGATCAAACGTAAAAAAGGATTTGTGTTACTCTATGCACCAAATCGTGTTTGCCGACCTTATTTTCTGGTATATCTACAGAGGCACTTTACACAGAGCCCACATAGAAGATTTGTATGTACATGTATATCTAGATGGTGTTGGATTAAGACGCCGAGTTGTCCTGACGTTAAATAAAACCATGCGTCGAACTGACCAGACGGAATGCAGAGGTGTGTCTAAATCACCTGTACAGGCCGTTAATGAAATTGCACTGGGCCCAATTAAACCAAACTCATTGCATAAAGTGAAAAAAACAATGGCTTACCATGACTGCCCATGATCTTTCCCACGCCTTTAAAACCTGTTCCACAAGCTTTTGTCTGGTCGAGTATCTGAGTCTTGGCCAAGCTCTAACGCCAGACAAACGCTCGATAACCGATTGATTACCGAGGTTGGCTTTAAAACTCGACTGAGTCAACGACGCGCCGAAAAAAAGCCTTTAGCGATTTCAATGAATCAGCCTAAATTGAGAAACAGTATATGGTTGGGAGTATCATATTTATAGGTTTAACATAATAATCAATGCGACTCGCACCATTGGAATTTCCGCCTCATGAATACAGTCTTGGCCTGTTTGACTTGCAAAAGCCGACAGTAACATTAACTCCATGGCTGCTGAAGCAATCTTTTGGATGAGTTTGGCTTGGTGGGGATTGAGTTGTAAACTACGCACGTGTCATCCCCTAACCATTTCCCTACTGCCAACTTTTTTTATCAAATCTGTATTATTCATCCAAGCCCTGTGCCAAGTTTTTTCTGTCAATGACGAGGAATGATTGTGACAAGAGACAGAAAAGCAGCCGAAGTATACCACCATGTTCTAGTTGTAATGCATTTTTGTTCGGTTTTGTAGTGACACAATTGTATTTTACAACCTTTGCCTCTCAGATATGGACTTTTTTATAGGCATTGTTTAAACGATGTAGCCATCTTTCTTCAAACTCTATTTGTCACTAGTCTGTTCTGTTCTCGAGAGTGCTATGACATCACCTTTCTGTAATTGTTGTTAGCATGCAGTTCGGTGTCCTTAATTCGCTGTTGTCTTTGAAATCAGTCCAATTGATAAGACAGCATCATACTGAAGGTCAGCGGACTACCCCCGGGCACTTCCTACACCCATTAATCTGAAACTTTCTTGAATCAATCAATTAATCAACCAAACGATCAAACAATGAACCAATGAAAGTTCAGCGTATTTTATTTTATCAGCATTGACATTATATTATTTTATTCTGCTACTTGTATCTCAACCACCTGCTTTACACCCTTACTTGTCATTTTTAGCGTCGCCCATTGTTCAATGATTACAAGATCGCCCCACAATTGCAGAAAGGTAATAAAGAAATTCATGAGGATTACTTCATCTCAATAAGACAATGACGTGCTCGGCTGAGATATTACACAGTGACTTCCACATGGCTAGTGAAGCTAGCGTGCCGGGGCATCTCTCGTTTTTTTCACCGATTTTAATTCACTATCAGCGAGTTCGAATCGATATTTATCACAGTGGTTGTATCCGTTTATGATTTTATTTGTTTCTCACACTGCCCAGGTCAGACGACCTCTAGCCCCTGACTTCAAACCGTAAAGAACGATTATTTTAATTGAAACAATCACCGGCACAGTTAAGCAGGTTCACAGAAGTTAAACAATGTATTCCTCGGGGAGATTACCAGATTAGTTTCGTATTTTGCGCGCTTTGTGGCAGTCTCCACAAATTTTAATTACGGCTATATATATTTCCATTTACGTAAAGATAACGGGACTCTGGATAAAAGCAATGTGTGCAAGAGCAGGCATGTCCCCAGAACTGTTGTTTTGGTGTTCCCCTGTACGTTTATGTCCTGTTGTAGACGTAAATTTTGAAGTAACTGATAAAAGCATTAAGTTTATTTATTATTTATTTGATTGGTGTTTTACTCCGTACTCAAGAATATTTCACTTATACGTCGGCGGCCAGCATTATGGTGGGTGGAAACCGGTCAGAGCCCGGGGGAAACCCACGACCATCCGCAGGTTGTTGGGAGGCCTTCCCACTTACGGCCGGAGAGGAAGCCAGCATGAGCTGGACTTGAACTCACAGCGACCGCATTGGTGAGAGGCTCCTGGGTCATTACGCTGCGCTAGCGCGCTAACCGACTGAGCCACGGAGGCCCCAAGAGCATTAAGAGTGTTTATTTACACTTGATCCCGACAATGATTTTAAAAGAATCCGAACATCGGATACCAAAAAAAATCGAGCATGTGAAAGTCCCGTGTCCACGATTGTTATTTCACTCCACAACATTAGAATATAATGTGCAAGTACTGCACCAGCAGTGCCTCTAATGGAGAGAATACCAAACATGCTGGTGCATAGATGTGTGGGCGATTTTGCCCTTATTCCAGCTTTTCTGTGTGTGTGGAGTTAGGGTGGCGGTGGGGAGGGAGATAGTAAACTGGAAACGGGTAATTGTGGATTGAGGAATACAAATGACTGGCAAGCCGATCATGAACAAGATTCTGTCTATAGCGCGGTTCACGGCCAGACGTTAATATGAGGCTCTCTCCCGCCGTGTCTGTCTCTGCAATCCGTGTGATAACTCAAACTCACTGTTTTATTCCTTAAATACATTCAGCCAATTAGCAGGCTGTCATTTACTCTCGCTTTACATCATACAGTGCCAGGAATTCTGTGGATGTTCTTGTGTTTGGTGTAGCAATGCTTAATGGCTTTACTTACATGTACTACGGTGGATATAGGATTGCTCTGTGGCTCATAAATTCTCGTTAACGCTATGTTCTCTTTGATAGATCTGTAAAGTTTGATAAAGCGACATTTTGCATGAAAGCGTTCTCACCACGTGACTAGTACTTTAAAGTCGGTTGGTACTGTTACATAAATCATTTATTTTTTCAATTCTCACTTGATTCTTCAGGTAAATGGATTTCGTAGCTATTGCTATGTCAGAAAAGTTAGCTTTCAATTCCTTGTGTCACTCTAGTGTACGAGATGGTTTGTCAATATGACTTTTAGATAACCACTTAATTGTTTTATCTACATCGGCCAAAAATGTCTATATGATCTATTATGTATCGTGTTACAGGAAATGGACAACAATAGCTGTAACTATGCTTGTGTCAAAAATTATCGTTTATGAAATATGAATAAAGATAATAACATGAAGTATTAAATACATGTCTCGATGGAAATACACACGATCAAATTTCTAATCTTCCAAATCTGTAGAATGAACACAAACAATTAAGAGAATCTTGTGTAAGAAACATTGTAAAAACTTCAAAGGAGGAAAAACATAAAAAAACTGCGTTCAGTTTGTGAAAATGGACTGATTTGTCGACCTATATTTGTATTGTACGAACATGACCTGTAATCGCTATAAGTGCCCTCAACGAGAATCCAGTTCACGTACAAAGAAACAAGATTATCGTGCACTGGTCGAGAAAGTCCTGGTGGACTGAATTTACGTGTCTCTAGGTACTGTCTCTCGAGCTTTGTACATTATTAGACAATACAAGTCGACATTATCGTCTCTAATACCACAAACTATAGGTATTCCCCGCCGCGGTAAAGTTAAAAGTGATCTTAGCACTTATAAATGAGGACTTTCAGTGTAACAGTTGTTTCTTCGGCTATGATGTCTCCGTAAAATTCATTTACATATTTAGTAACTTTCCTTGAAGTACCTAACACGTGGGGAATCCAGTTTATTGAAATTATGTCGAACAACCCTTGATACATGAGCTGTTTTTTGTTTTTTAAGCACAAACAAATGTGTTCAATATCGGCATGAAATGTTCATTTTTGAAGAAATATTGACACTTGTGTATGTTTTCACACCAGAATCAGTAACATTATTTGCTAATTTTTATTGAACAATAATGACAGTATTGTAATGTAGGTATTTTCAGCATTGTTTAGAACGTTCAAGAGTGTTTACATTTTTGTAGATCTTTTCCAATATATTGTTTTATTGTCATTATTTTGTTGGCACACAGCCCGAAGAAGTTGATCTCGGTAAACCCCCGCCTTTCAATTACCCATTTGAAATGACAATCACAGACAATGCTGGTGCTCTCCAGGTTTACTTCGGTCAGTTCCGGTAGGTAATCATCGTTGTCAAATGACGTCAGTTTAGTGGCCTGAAGATCTAAGTGATGAAGATCCTCCATGGCAGTGAATGCATGCCGGGGAAATGGAAGACAATGGGTTCATGCCGAGGCGCAAATTGTTTACGCCGTGCAGATGGTCGAAATCATGACTTCCTATGGATGTTATTTTGTTATTTGACAAATCTAAGGTTTTCACCTTCATCAGTTTTTGAAATCCAATGGAATACTTGTCAACAGATTTCCAGAAAGCTGAAGTTCTGATATTTGATTGGCGTTCGTTAGCCGTGACGGGAAAGAACTTAGGCGATTGTCAGCCAGGTCAAAGACAATGTGTGAGCTCGTCAGTCCATTGAGAGCCTCGTTATCAATATAAACGATGTTATTGTGCTGTAAATTAAGAATGGAGACTCCAGTGTTGGACAAGTTCTGAAAAGCCGACATTTCTACCCTTGAGATGGCATTTCCTGACAAATTCAGGTAGAAGTATGACGCACGGACCGTAGTGAAATGATGGGACTGTCACAAGACCTTTCTGATCACAGCGTATGACCTGACCGAACAGGAACACGGGGGAGAAGCGGGACATGCGCCGTGTAACCCATCCAAAACAAACCCCTGGGACAGACTGCATGCCAGACAGAGGAGTATACACATAAAATAACTCATCCTGAAAGTCAAGATTTAAACACGTCAATTCCCTCAAAACATAAAATTCATTTATATCAAAGGTGTTTATACATTTTTTTCTGTTGTGGGACGGCTGTCAGTCTTTCAGGCTGGAGGAAATAATGTACGAAATAAAAATCATATATAAAAATCATCAATAAACAACTGATGTCTACAAAAAGTGACATTACTGGTCTACATTTTTAACTACGGATTGGTATTTTAAAAATATTTCGTGATAGGAAACAACATCATTTGATATAGGTTATATTTGATGAGACACTGTATTATGATAGGTAATATGATTCATTTTAATTATAAAATAATGATTGCTTTTTGGCATTAAACCCGCCAGGTGTTTGCATTTTTAATAGGAGAACTGTTGATCTGGTAATCAGGTAATGTCTTGTTTTAAGTACTGACTAACTACAGTATGACATTTCCACTTTGATATATTACCTTTAAAAACAATGATTACTTTAAAACTTGACGAATGCGCCCCCAGAAATGTCTACAAAATGAATCTCACAGTTATAAAACTTATAAAATGTCGTCACTGTTTAAACTTACCTGAAAACCAAACACGCAGTCTTTACCGTCTGCTTACAAAGACCTGATCAGAGACGATAAAGGCCGTCCCGGTTTACAATCTCAACACCTGTCCAATGTCCCACCGATTTTTTATCTCCCCCTGGAGACACCCTGGCATAATTATGAGGTGTTACGGACAATTATAACCAGAGAAAAATTATAACTGAAATAATCATGGGCTAATAGCATCATCCATAATCCGCTATAAAAAATCTGAAATGAAGTATTGATTATCGCCACACATTGCCTTGAAGAATTTTCTTCGTTAAATGACAAAGTGCAGTTCGTAGCTCTTGGTATATTTTGTTGGAGACCTCAAAACAACTCGGCAATGTAACATAGACAGAGGTTCTTCCTTTCTGCATAAAGACAAACAGGCGTATGAAGTATTTATAGTAATAATGATAGAAGCGTATCTAATGTAATCTGTATAAATATGTAAACACTCTGGGGCAATAAGGAAATGAGCAAAACTTAAGCATATATGACGGATGCTCACTGCATTTCTCATTATGTAAGCTTGCAATTTCCCACGAAGATGACATACTTTCATCCGTAGCTTAATGCGGAGACATTTTATGTACGATATTCGAAAATTGATATTTATTATTCGGGTTGTATATATATACTTAGGATGATTGATTGTTAACGAAAAACCGAGGTGGCGCTACACCATATTCATGCATTCATTCATTCTTATCAAAAAAGGAAAACAGTCTCATAAAAGACAGGTTGATTCATCATCATTTCAGATTCTGAATTTTATTGCATAACCTGTTACTGCATTACATGTCAGTCCGGCGTTTTAACAGAATCAACCATGGTGGCAATCTGACAGCTTTGTCAGTACATATTGCTGAATAGTCAGTTGGGGCTTTATACACAGGCCAAAGATGTACAAGTGAGTAGTGTCGTGTTGCGGTTGTACCCAGCTCAACCCGCAATCACATACAATCGGATTGTTTTCCAGTTTAACTTCAACAAGTTGCGGTAAAACCTCTGATATACTGAATGACTTCAGCTTAGCATCTCTCAAATCTACACGTCTTAGATTAGTCAAAGACGAGAACGCCTGGTTGTCCACAGAACTTATGGGATTCCCTTTAAGTTTCAACGTAGTTATTTCTTGTGAATTGGCAAAAATTCCGGAAGAGATGGTCGTTATTCGGTTGTAAGACAGGTCCAGAATCTCGACGTGTTTCAAACTGGCGATGACGCCAGGGACTCGCGTGAGTTTGTTGTTGGATAAATCCAAGACGGCCATTTTGTTACTCGTAGGAATGCTGCCAAGTGTTAAAGTATCAAGTCCACATCCAGAGAGTTGCAAAGTCTTCAGATTGGGAAATTTATTGAGTAAAGTGTCAGTAGGAATCGACGTAACGTTGTCGTTTACGAAGACTTCCACTGAGGTCATTGGTGTCGAACAAGTTGGTGTAAAAAAACGAGACGTCGAGAATTCCAGTGAAGTGACGCTTAACGTCCGAAGGTGGTACAGCTTGCAGAGTGAAGGAACCGACCCTTTGTAATGTGTCAGATCCAAATGAAGTTCTGTAAGATACCTCCCCAAGTCGTCGAAAGCTGTGTCCGGAATATTAAAGTCTCCCGAGAACCCGTTAAGATAAAGACTTCGCAGATATTTAAGTGAGCGGATCTCTTGGGGCCAGGTTGTCAAATATTTAAAACCAAGACTTAGCGTTGTGAGAGACGCTGAGGGCGCTACCATTACTGAATCGTCCAGGGACTTCAAACTATCCACCTTAAGCTCGTACAGTCGTCTTAAGTTTTGAATCGCTGGCGGAAGTGTGGAAAGCTTTGTACCTGTGAAGTCAATACTGAGGCTAGTACCTTCCAGACCTTCGAATGCGTTTGTATCGACGTTTACCAGTGGGTTGTCATGTAGCATAATGGTGAGCGATCCTTCCGTTGTAAGATTGGCGAAAGCTGCCGGGCCAATTTGTGTTATTTGATTACCGGACAGGGACAGGTAATGGTAGGCTTTTCTTGTCTTATGGAACCGAGGAATTCGCTTTAGGCCCCTCTCGTCACAGTTTATTGTGTGTATATAGCACAGGCATGGTCGGGCAGCGGGGCAGTCGGTCAGAATCTGATCCAAGATAAACCCATGAATAGTCGCCAGCAGGATGAGGGAGATTATCTTACCGATCATCTGTTAAGTGGAAAAAGAAAATAGCAAATGGCATAGCAAAGAGTGTTCAGCCCAATCGTCTTAACCGACCCACACTCTGGACTAATCAAGAAATCATGCTTGGTTATTTCTTTAGAAAAATAAGTAAACATCTTCGTTTAGAGTTTCCCTACATGTATAAAAACAAATCTCTACCCATCTTCTTGTAAGTAAATCTCATACCGTTCATATCTTATTGGTCTCCTTCCGATGACCAGTCGGGGTGATTAATGCTGTTGTGATCTCACCATTCAGTGATACAAAATTTTAAAGCCACATCGTCTGGTTTGGATTTTATTTTGACTTTCTAATTTTAAAATGTGTCGGTATCGTCTACAGCTTGGCATACACGGGAGTTTGAGACGCGACTCAACGCAACGCAACGAGATAGGTCTCCCGGATACGACTTACACATATCGATTGGAGACAACATACTGCAACTTTTTATCAAATTACTTTGCATCCACAACTTTCTACCACTACCAGTTTTGTAAGGTGTCACATGCTTGCAAATATTGTAGTGACTGACTACTACCTTTTCCTAGTGACAGCTGAGAGCCTTACATGAGTACGACTTGATTCAGTGCCCGTGGAACCAGTCGTAGTTTTCCGAAACTGTAGAAAGCTGTAATTGAGTACAAGTTGCGGCGTTGTTTCGCACAAACTAGAGCTTATGATCACAAATAAATAGTTTGGTTTGAACTGAGCTGGGTGTTAAAGGAGAAGAAAGTTTAAATATTAATCAAATATCATTGAAAAGAGTATGCATTTCGGTACAGGTGCAGGTGCATGCCATAAAAAATTCTAATATGTACCTCAAGTTGATAAATAATAAAGTCAGCGCCAAAATCCGCTGTGTGCGACTCCATTTCGCCTAAGAAATAGTCCTGAAGTCTTCTGTGTGAGAAGGAGAATTTCCGTCGGAAACCGCCGAAGTGCAGTTCGTGCATTTCCGGTAAAACTCTTCTTCCCATTAGGTAGCCAACAGTACATTACGTATGTTCCGAGTTTACACGAACAAACCGGTAGTTTTAACGACTCTCATTGGCTGAGAGGCAACACACCCCCAGCATAAATTACAGGGTGTTAAAGATGGAGGGCGAGATGGACTCAGCGATTTATGCCAGCTTTGCCATTTTCAGGCTTTACGTGTATGGCGAGGAAAAATCGCAAATTTATGGAGCAGGTACCACCAATAGAAAAAAAATGTGCTCGTTTCAGCCTTTATTATCCTGTTTTTAAGTTTTCTTCTCCTTTAAGCTCCCGAGTACATGTTTGTCCATGTGGTTGGAATACCGCCTAGGCGGGTTAAAACCACAATCATCTTACCAGTGCCTGAATGTTAACGTCAGAGAACACAAGTATTGTTTAGATGGTATATTCTGTCCGGTTTACATTCGCTATCCATATAGAAATGCGTGCAGTTGAAATGGCCAGTGGTCATTGGACAGATATCACACATGGAAGCACCATCTACATACAACAAGACTGAATGGAGCGAAGGTTTTCATCACATGACGTTCAACCACAGGAAAACTTCACGTCGATCACAGCGGTATCCATATGGATCAACAGTAATAAAGAGAAACGTGACATTTCACTGACGTGAGAATGTTATTCGGTGTTTTTGGACTGCATAAACTATCTTTTGTGTAAATTCATTTTCTGTCCTACAAAATAAACATCGATTGTTCTGTACTTAGCAAATCATACGTACCTTAGGTAAAAGCTTGAAACATAAGAGTCTTCACGAGTTACAAGATCAACCTGTCTATTCTCACGGAATACTTTATCTCAGAGAGCTATCGCCCTTATACGCCATTCCCTGACACCAGTCCGATTACGCAGTAGACAATCTAGAAGAACTTAGCCTTAGGAAAAAGTAAAAAGAAAAGGCGTGTACACAATGTAACTGAGCAATCGGTTTACAACTAGAACGTATAAGCTTTTCAGAGGACTGTGCTATTTATAAATATTATTTATGCACTATACAGCCTTAGTCAGAGACCAGCTACCTTTATGTAAACCTCATTATAGCCGCTCCATAATTGTCCTATATTCCTATATGTTCTAAGAAGATATCTCTAAATGCATGATACAGCCTATGATATCAACTAGAAAACAGAAACATTGTGCAAGTCCTCGGACAACAGAGAAGCCGAACAAGAAGGTCAAATTACTGTGAAGTCATTTAAAAATTACAATTATAAATTCTATCCTGGGGGGAAAATCTATCACAAAATTCACAGATTACCATCCATCATAATGTTCAAAACACACACATCGAAATTTGTTTCTTTTTTTTCTCGATTTCGTTATCGCTTCACAATTCATACCAGTATATTTTATCTAAATTTATATCATACCAAAGCAGTCCAGATATAGAAAACAAAAACATGTTACTATGTGCTTGTGCAAATCCCTTTTCGTTTTGGGGGATTGCTTACCTGTTTTGAGAATCACAAACTTGTGTTCAAGTACAAACAATTAAGACTGTAATAATGTCTTGTTTTCCTTCAGAGGTAATCAACTGGTTCGCCGCCATTATTGTTTTGTGTGATGTCTTATTTGGCTGCGTTCAGACTACTTTGTTCCCTGTGTAAAGCCAAACCTAATAATACCTGAGATTCCTGAGTCGCTGTAGATTTTGTCAATTATGCAATTCCCTCTGGCGTCTTCTATTCCCTGTCCCTGGTAACACATGATAATTACCTGCCGTAGGGTACAATTGTCTGGTACCACACCGTACGTTAGCCTATTGATATGCGATCACCGGTGGTTCTATTGGATTCCTACATTGATACTTGTCTTAAAAATGGCTTTCTTCCATCCTGGGGCAGTGATCTCCAGGGGCACGAGGCAGCTGTCATTTTCGTCTCCGCTATATCTGGAACTTCACCCACGGAGCAAACTGACAAAAATATCACAGGTTTTGAAAAATATACAAGACAATACGTCACTGTGAGTAGTGTTTTGCTCACAGCGTGTGACATCCCCATCGGAAGAAGAGGTTTACTGGCAGATAAAGCTTCCTTTAAATAATACATAATTTTGCTCAGCGTTGTTAAACAGGGTTATGTTATAATAATTGGGCCAAATACAAAGCACAATGCAGATACTATACCCATGGTTGGGTTTCATATCCATTGCTCCTGGCGACAGTCTTCAATGCAGTAGGCGCAATGGCCATTTTCTGCACTATGAAGACGAATAAAAGTCATTTTGCACTCGTGTAAGGCGTGGTGATTGGGAGTAATATGGCTCATGATCTTGTCATGCTTTTTGCTGTGTACAGCGATCAAGTCTGAAATCGAAACTAATAGAACAAATATATGTAGACAGACGTAACGGTAAATTTAGTGTTGTACAGACAATGGCTGGAATTGTGGGCAGGGGAAGACAAGAGAGCCCTTTACGGTAGATCAGTGTATACTGCTGAATACAAACGCTCCTGGAGTCCTCAGCAAGGCCTTGACGCGAGTCAGTAATGGACCTTAACACTCACTGGGTGCATGTCATAGAGGGATGGGTTTGAGCAAAAACCACACATCATTTTAAAACTAGAGCATTTTTAGCAGACGAACATTACGATTTGTTCTGTCGAAGGGTGTTTGGGGGGCACATTGTATCCTATAAAAGCCTGAATATAGGCCGTCTGTAGGCTGAATTTCCCCATGCTTTTACACTCAGTGTTATCTACCCTGGGCACAAGGAAATGTAGATTCCCAGAACACCAAGGAGGTGCTGCCTAGCACTGATATACCCCAGGTGTTCCAATGCCAAGCTGATACGCTCCAGGCACTTCTGGGTGTTAATAACACTTCCAAAATGAAGATATGAGACTCTGACTTTGTAACCAGTACTTCGCGCTAATGAAAGTCTTTCTCGGTCAAAAAAGGTTTATTGTCAGACTTGGCTTAATAATCAGAAAATCACAAACCCCAGGCCAATATTTCTCTCCCCACATGGCCATCGGTCGAAACCATGTGTCGTGCACCAATAAATTTTTACTCTGCATCTAAGCCGTAACAAATGTCACCAACCATCATCATTCTGGATTAAAAGAGAAAATGTGTTTATCAAGTCTGACTTTTTGACAGTCTCGGTTGGACATGTGCCACGTCATTTCCCGAACGAAGAGGATTTTAAATCAATTATTTACAAGCCAGATATACAAAGTCCTTGCAATGGCGCCAAGAAGTCTCCACTTCATGTTAAGGTGTTTGATAACAAGCAAGGTTCAGCGATAGGGATTTTACTTATACATATATCTACTTGATTCTCCTTTTATGGACAGCGGATTAGCACACGATTATAGATTAATTGATTTTTGGAATGATTCGAATGGTCGGGGAATTTCACCACCCTTCTTACAAAACGAAATACCAAAATTATTAGCCAGCATCTTCAGACTTCTGACATAGTGCTTCGCTTACTTGGACGTTCCTTTAACAGAGATCTGTATATTTTGTCTTTAATTTTCTCATAGATGACTTATCTTTATAATTTATTTTACACATTTTCCAAAATGATTCTTTATTATTTTGAATAGGCTGAGATATTTTGAAATCAGTAATATTACTATCTTTTGGATAATTCCAGTTATTGAGAAGACAAGGGGGAGGGGCACATTAACTATATGGTGAGCTGTGATACGGTACCGCCGCATATATACGCCTTGGTAAATGCCAGACTTCCTGCATGTAAACACCACTTACGCAACAACCATCCCCAGAATCCTACGGCAAACATCATGGAAATGTTTGATATCTGCAGAGAAAATATCAGACCTCTGAATGGCTAACCCGTGTTTAAGCATCACAGTACGGTTACGGCGAACTTAAAGCCCGTTGTTTAGCAAAGCTTAAGCATTGGTTTTGAAACCATCATTCTTGTTATATGTCCGTCTTTAAAAAGAGAGAGAGAGAGAGAGACGAGTTAAAATGGTAACCAAATACCATGTAGTAATATCAGCTGGAACGAGAATGATTCCCCCGCAGCGTTTGTAATAGCGTTAGCGATCACAGAAAATCTTAAGGTTGTCCTCTTTGGCTGCGGTCGTACACTCTAAATGGCACTATAAATCTAATAAATGCTAGAGTCAAGCTCGCTGAAATAACATAATGCCGCATACTGGCATTGCTGAACATACATTGTCAAATAGTTTAAGTACTAGATGTAAATTAACCCTACGTTAGCCGATTTAACATCGGAAAAGAAGAAAAAAACATGAGAGCTCTACTATCTATACATCGTGACAGCAGATTTATCAACCAAAATCTCATTCAGTTACCCGGCATACCAAGAGCTTATTTCTCTCCATTTGCGCCAAGGCAGTAATCGATATTGCTTTGTTTGTTGCAGAACAGCAAAATGTTATTGACTCTTCGGCTTAGTAATATAAGCATTTAAGGAGAAAGTATGATCAACAACCACGAACTCTTACATTTAGCACCGTCGAACAGGGCTTGTGTACCAATTCAGGGGATGAATCACTTCAAAGGGAGATCAATGGGGAATGTTTGTGTAGTCAACTAATGGGTTATCTCCCTCGGAGATATCAATACAGTGCATATTAAAATTGACGCAATATAACTTATGATCTGTTACTTGCGGTTTTTGCTGATTAAAACTCTGTCCGTTCTTCAGTATCTTTTCTTTCATTATGGCCAGGCTTTAACGTCTCATACTAGTCAACAAACAGATAAAAAAGGAGAATACGGTGTTTCGCACTTGTTTGAAACTAATTTAAATTCATTAAGGTTTAATCCCGGAAAGTTAACGATAACAAACGAGTGCCTGTCGTTGCACAGTATTACGTAATTTAGGATTGTTTGGTTTACGTATTGTCCTAGGCCTAGTTTAGAACATTTTGGTCTGCTCTGGCGGAAAATGGTTTTTGGTTTCATTCCCTGAGCTCGTAAGTAGCCCTCCACTCAGTTCGCACAACCAAAAACACATCCTGTCAGTTTTTTTTTTAAAGTATGGTATCATCGAGAAGGACGTTCTGTTTTAGATATTTCTGTGAACTCTAATCAAATGGCGTCCCTAGAGGAGCTGCTATATTTCAATTTGCGATCATCTAAGATAAGCCCATGACAAATGTAAATCGATAAGATGGCATCTGTTAATCCATCTCTGGTGATGCGAGAGACCCCTTATTCCATCCATCCTCCTTGACACTTCCGGTAGAGTTCAAGCGGTTGAAAAATTGGACTGTATTTCTTTAACCGTTCACGTCAACGGCTTTTTTGTGTGGTTAAGGAACATATAAGATGGTACATAGAATGCTTTGCGGCGTTTTTGTTTTCTATTGTTTTTCTTTTGTTTGTTTTTTTTTTTTTGTTTTTTTTTTTTTTTGTCTTTTTTCTTTCATTCCAGTAAATTCTGATTTATGCAAACCTCAAATATATGGTGTATGTAACTTAAACGGAGAAAATAATTGAAGATTAACTTATAATGAGTTCTTCTAGCACTTATTAATCACCGGTGGCTTATTAAACACGGATCACTTAGGACAAATTTGTTCGAAGTGCAAATACCATTGTACCCATTTATTTACAGTATTTCATTGGAACTTTGCGATAAATTTCACGCTTAACCACAGATTAGTTTTTAAAGGCAAAACAGATCGATATTTGATACATCATGGTAAAGAATTTACCACATTTATGAAATCTCGAGCCGCATTCATGCCTTCAGAATTGTCGTACTAAATCGCAGAATTCAGCTGTAAATCGATACTAATATACACATAAAAATCGTATGAAACAGACTAGTCGAACTCGACAAGTTGATAAGACAGATAGCACCCTTTATCAATACAGCGATGAAACATATCGCTACATGCACGCGGATTTTAAATATTCGATTTACAAAACGTTTTACAATTGTAATTTTCTTTATATACGCGAACTCCTTCTGAACATCTACATTGAACATCCTGCATATTTCGGTAAAACAGCGTGGCCGATTCCACATAACCATTTCTGACTCAGTTAAGTCAATATATAAAATGCGATTTTATAGGTTATTTTGAGGCGACCTCATAAAAGTTGTCTGAAGACAAACGTGTGAAAAATTACACTAAACAATTTTTTTTTAAATTTTGACAGAAAGCTTGTTGCGTGAGTGGTGCTAGAATGTATTACGTTATTATAACATAATATTCTGCCGTATTCATCATAATATCCTTATAGTCTAACAGAATCTTTTATTTTGAATTAATAGAATATGTATGTTATATTTACAGACCAAATCGACGTTATTAGCAGAATACATTCTAGCAGCACTCAGACATTTTTGCTAAAATTAACGAGGTTTAACATTTTCACCTTAGTCAGAAATTGTTTCTTCAAATCGGCCTTTATTAACATATATTACATTACCAGCACCATATATACTTATTTATTTATTTATTTATTTATTTATTTGATGTTTTACACCTACACATTAATACGACGGCTGCCAGCATTATGGCGAGAGAAAACTGGGATAAACGTCCATCTGCAGGCTGCTGCCAGATCTTCCCACTTACGGCCGTAGAGGAAGCCAGCATGAGGTGGACTTGAATTCACAGGATATAAGCTTCAGTACACGGTTATTAACATCTATTACAAGCACCGTGTGCTTTAACGCATAAACTGTTAATATATATACTAAAAGTAACATGCGTACTTCTCAATTTTAACATTTGATATGGTCTACCCTTTAGTGCATGCCTTGTTAACATACATAACAAGTACTTTGCATGTTTTACTTTGCCTTTTCCTGGCATATCGTGTATCCTTTAGTGCGGTACATGGGCTGTTAACATCCATTACAAATACTATGCCAGTATTCAAGAGTAGATATCATGTGTACTTAATTTGTGGTACGAGCTGCTGGCATATGTTATAATGCATCATTCTAACTTGGCAAGTATCCACTTAAAACACCACGGAATGATTGATTTCGGTCTTCCCTTAACACCAACAACGGAATGCGTCCAAAAACAGAGGTTGATGCTACATAAAAGGTATGATTGTTGTTTTGGGACGAAGGGCCAACTGAAACACTTTCATCAACTACATGTGTTTTGATGTCGTTTTTTTTTTTTAGAAAATAAATCTTCAGGTTTGAAATCATCGTCACAACTGAGTTAAACTAGTTTCAGCCTGAACCATTATATAACTTCCGTCTCTGAAAGAAAAATCTCTTCCAGAAGTTGCCGGCGGAGATTTGTTGGAGATAGTGATGTCTTCCTGATCAGCCGTTCCGTGTATGCATAGACCCGGCGTCCAACTGACTGGCTCTGAACATCCACACTCTCCAGGAACCCTTGCTGACTGAACATCGCCTCTGGGTAAAGAAGGGGCTATGTCCTTCCATAGTCTAATCACCAAGCTTTGCTATTATATAGTGTTTCGAAGGCCGTCGTTACCGTCCAGGTTTATATAATATTTCACATTAAAACTCGCGATCAAGGCAGATATGATTACTTCTTACGATATGAAATTACGCCTATAACTCTATTAGTGAACGCTGGCCATAGCTTGCTTAAAGCTACATTCGGCGGATCCTTGACTAAAAAGTTGCTGCATGTGCCTTTCTGTTTGCCAGACGCTTCCATAAACCTTGATAAACAGATAAGCTGAACTTCTGGCAAAGTGAAAATAGGATTGTGTCGTGGCCAAGTGATGAAGGAGTGTGTTTTAATTGCTAGAAAACCCGACTTTAATCCCGACCATGAGCAGGGAATTTGCGGTTTGTTTGTTTGTTTTTTGTCACTGTTACTTGTGACAGTAAGCGGTGGGCGACGCCGTAGGCTTTTTATCAAAATGGCGTCAATATATTCAGTCGGTAACGGACGAGTACGACTTCTTTCAATGGCGTTTAGAAGTTGAGAGTTGAGCTAAGACAAGAGAGATTTTCTATGGATAACAAATTCTTGTTTATTAAGCACACGACGTTTCGATGCTGATACAAGCATAGATTTCTTATTGATAACAACTTCTTTTTTATTAAGCAGTTTTCTACTTAATAGGCTTTCTACCAAAATGGCGTCAATATATTCAGTCAGTAACGGACGAGTACGACTCCTTTCAATGGCGTTTAGAAGTTGAGAGTTGAGCTAAGACAAGAGAGATTTCTTATGGATAACAACTTCTTATTTATTAAGCACAAGATGTTTCGATGCCGATACTAGCATCATTTTCAAGTTTCACTTGAAAGCCATGGTAGTATCGGCATCGAAACATCGTGTGCTTAATAAACAAAAAGTTGTTATCCATAAGAAATCTATGCTAGTATTGTCCAAGTGTCATTTGAAAATGATGCTAATATCGGCATCGAAACGTCGTGTGCTTAATAAACAAAAAGTTGTTATCCATAAGAAATCTATCTTGTCTTAACGGACGAGAAGTCGGTATTTACACCGAGTCTTCCCCACGTGTTAAACTCACCTCCATCGTAGAAGTGAAACACTAATGAGTATGTTGTAAAACAACAATCAAATAAATGGAAGTGAAAATATGAATGGTTTAAGGTTTTTTTAGCCATCAGTACACCTCAGTGTACTACATCTGTGAAGAAAAAAGTTTCTGTTCATTTGCAGCCTGTGTTAATTGTATAGTGAAATACTGCAAGTTACGCAAAGATACTCGAGCTTTGTAACTAATCTAAACAAAACAAAGGACGCAAATAAGTGTCATTAGTTTTTCGAGTTCGTGCTTTGAGGGGCCTGTAATTTCTTTGATTTTCCATTGACTTTCATGGTAACAGGTTCTCAACTAATTAGTGAAATGTCTTTAGGCTCTAAACTATTTGGCCATCTTTCCGTCTATATTAGCAACCATTCCAAGACTTATTGAATCGCGTTCATTCAATGCTGCCGAGAAAACGGGAAATAAAAATACACTTTCCGAAGTACTTATATCAGAATTTTGTAGATGAAAGTAGGTATACATTAAGATGCTTACAGTGATGACAAGTTAAGACTTGTAAGATGCTTAATGTCAGAGTTTACTGATGGGAGTCCTTTTGATTCCCATGATTAAAAGTAGCTAATTTTCTGATGGAAATGCAGCAATGATTAAAAGCAAGTCTCGTCGAATGCGATACCTGCCTGTCTTCTCGATTTAATTAAACTTAGCGAAGACCCAGCAGGGGCTTATGGCGTTATTGCTAAAGATTTGCAAGTATCCTGTTACAGCTGTGGGCATGTATGATGGAGTAGCATGTTACTGTTATAGCTGTAGGCTTATCTGGCACTGTGTGTATGACGAAATGACAGTCGGGATCAGCTGCATCATTTGGATTTAGACTACGCTTCTTCATTCTGTCCAAACTTCACGATATACATGTATAGACAGCCAGTGTTAAAAATGCAGACAGAGTCACAGATGAGGAGATTGATCCCGCCCAATTTTGTACCGGCGCATGTGACTGGTCAAACGCCGACAACCTATTCTTAAAAATCACCATGATTGGACAAAAGTGGATGGGCAGCTTGAACCCAGTTGCGTGACTACCGAGCGCCCTTGATAGAATATGGGAGAAATATTCACTGTACTGCAGGGTATCGGAGGTCCGGTCATGTGAATAACAGATATTCCCCCTCGGGTCCAAGCAGGATGTTCCTCTTCTATTACACGATTGGTATACGTCACCAGTTTACCAACCAATCGCTATCGCAATTTCAGATACGAGCAATGGACTACACACCTTGAATAGGAATTATACTGGGCGGAAAAGGTTTCCGCTTTGTAAACAAGAGTAAATGTACATGATAACGGTACTACATGTCATTATTACAAAATAGCACTTGATTAAATTCATGTCAGGAGCCGGATCTTTATGATGGAAATGCTGTTAATTTTGATAAAACGCGTGAGTTAAATCTTAGTTCATTTCATGAGCCTTTATCTGGAGCCATTCACGGGCTAAGTCGAAAATCAAATTAATTTATAGTGGAGTATAAAATATGAAGTGCCTGGTACTGTGCCTGGAAGGAGAGTCGACTCCAGAGAGGTACGATAAGAAAGTGCAAATTTCAAAATCCCGGCACAATTCTATCACCCTTAATAGTTATATGGCCATAAAAGAGATGATTGCTTAGTAATAACTCCCCAAACATACACTCTCGATCAAAAATGCCAATTTTTCGTTAAAACTAGGCACTAAGTTTTTAGTTCACAATATGAAGATCATCGTTAACCAGAAAAATATCTGAA
This sequence comes from Liolophura sinensis, assembly GCF_032854445.1. NCBI lineage: Eukaryota > Metazoa > Mollusca > Polyplacophora > Chitonida > Chitonidae > Liolophura > Liolophura sinensis. Next base: position 37,311,554 of record NC_088302.1, on the reverse strand, counting down.
ACTTTCATGTGTGTACTTTTGTCAAAGTTTCGTTTGGGTTAACGTTTGTCTTCATATGTAAAAAATAAACTTTATGCGTTTTGTCATATTTTGGCAAGTTTAAAATCCGTCATAGTCTGTCAGAACAGTGAACTAACGAAGTCACTATGGAGAACAGGTTTCAGATGTTTCAGCTTTTTGTTGGTTTTTTTTCCCTTTGGCAACATATTTTTGTGCGAGTAAAGATATAGGCTGTCTTGCATTACATAAGTGTCATCAACCTGCCCCGATAGATCAAGGATCAACCCTAGGTCGAGTCACATGTAAGATTTTAAAAGAGGAAGTTGCAGCTTCCTCGCTTGGCGTTCAGCATGAAGAGATTGTGCAATTACTGGTTGACCCGTATCAGTTTAATGGCTCGGGCGGGGCGCCTTACTAGCCTTCGGTAAGGCGTCTCAGTGAAGCAGCACTAGATAAAAAAGCAGTGGAAATCCGCACATTGCAGGCAATCTAAGGATTCCTTCGTCGTCATATGACTGAAAAATGGTTAAGGACGACGTTAACCCCACGCACTCATTCACTCACTCACTCACTCACTCACTCACTCACTCATAAGTGTTATCATGAGTTTGAGTGGATAATTGTTAAGCCATGGTATTACGTAACGTGTGGCAACATGTTATGCACAGCGGAACATTTGCTATGTATGCATTTAATTGATTGGTGCATAACTGAGTGTTTAAGAATTTTTCAGAAATGTACATTCGTGATGCAATGATTTTTACCACTCTAAAGTGTCTGATGCAAAAAAAGATATTTCAGTGTAACTGGAGCAGCCTCTTGTAGTGGCGTAGATTCCACGCCTTAAAAAAACCGTGTCCTTTGTCGTAGTGTAAAATGGTGTACTAATATTTCTGCATCGCATCTTGGCATAAAATAAACACTATTCTTTTAACATAGTTAAGACGTTCAGTACAGAGAGAAAAACCAAAACAGCGACGACAATGTGATAGCTGGCAGATGGTCCCACGTCACTGAATTAGGTAAAAACAAGTGATGTTAATTGCAGTTTATTATACGTCACTGGTATAGAACTACTCAAAATGCTGTGTTGTCATCACATTAACATACAGTAACATTAAAACAACACAAAGTCACAAAGTTAGGGCATTAAACTGTTTTAAACTTAAGTCTGACTTAGGTCTAAAAATAGCGTTTATGATCCTGTTGACATGTCAGTCATACGCACATAGCTCTACGTGCCTTGCGCATAGTGGCCACAGCTAACCTTAGTTATTATTCCATTTAACTTTGCTCATCATTGGAAAATGCGTAACACACACACCCATGGCTGGGCCTCCCCGTGATCTGGAGTTAAAATTAGGCCTAGGGTGAGTTTCACGAGGCACTCGTGACCTGCTTGTAACTTTAAAGAAACAATCTAGCCCGTTAAAGGGATAATTTCATGGTTTCGAAAACCGCATACAGTTATTTTTGGCCATTAATATAAACCACATGGGCCTACAGAATAGGGAAAGGTGTCACTCGTCGCTCATTTTTCATTTCCATTCCAAGACATAACGTCTCCTTGTACTCCTGCAAAGTCGATTTAAGTGGAAAGTGACTAACATGTTTGGATTACGAAAAAAATTATGATTTTTTAAAAATTTATTCCAGAGCGATTTTTTGGAGGCGGGGGGCGGGGGGCAGTTTGTGCGTGTTTGTGTTTTATGTTTCATTATCAAAGTTTTCAAATCCTCAATAAAAACGCCTTCGGATTACGCCGCTTCATTTCTTCTATAGACGACAGCGGGCATTTGTACGAGTTTATTGTCAGATCTAGCATCCAGGCACGCCAAGTGCCGCTCTAGGACATGTACCACATTCCCAGTCCGTCTGTTGTCCACATTGCCATTTCACATCAGGTCCCTCAATCCGTGTTTTGATTACAGTCTGTCAAGAATGGATCACGTAAATGAACCTGCTCGATTTAATGCAATCTATGCCCGCCATGAGTCGATGTGGATAAAAATTGAATTTTTTTTTATCACAGCTATCCGCCAGTCTTAGGTGATCAAGACCGGCTGACTGGACAAACCCAATACCTCTCTGTCCATACCCTCTAATTTTATGTCGTCAAAGGCCGTTCATTTCTCGCAAAGCGTTCCCGTTTATGTCCCTACTTTAGCAATGAAAGAGAAGTGAAGGTCATGGGGCTAATTTCGAATCTTGCACCACAATTCAGGTTTTTATTCAGGTTATGTCTCTGAAAACTTCTTCGCTGATAGGAAGCCATTTGGCACAATGTCAAGTTGAGTGTTAAGTAATGAGCCAAGCTTGATGCATTTCACTGAAGCTAGGAAGTTTCCTGCTGATGTCACGAGTAAAAAGTGAAAAGTTAGCATTCACACGAATAAAAGTATGTCTACTTTTTCTTCTTCTTCAAAAATTTATTTTTATTGTTTGTAGTGTAATAGGGGCCTCCGTGGCTCAGTTGGTTAGCGCGCTGGCGCAGCGTAATGACCCAGGAGTCTCTCACCAATGCGGTCGCTGTGAGTTCGTCCAGCTCATGCTGGCTTCCTCTCCGCCCGTATGTGGGAAGGTCTTGCAGCAACCTGCGGATGGTCGTGGGTTTCCCCCGGGCTCTGCCCGGTTTCCACCCACCATAATGCTGGCCGCCGTCGTATAAGTGAAATATTCTTGAGTACGGCGTAAAACACCAATCAAAAAAATAAATACATGAATTATAGCCTAATATTAAGAAGCACCGCTAACCGTAGTTATTACTCCATTTAACTTTGTTTCATCGATGAAAAATCCGTCACACACAAGCCCATCTCTGGGCCTCCCCGCGATCTGTTTGGAGTTAAAATTGGGCCCAGGGTGAGTTTCAGGACACACTCGTGACCTACTTGTAACTTTGAGCACCATAACGACGCTATGTTATCACTACTGGATGGTATGGTAGGTCTGTGCGCGTGATCGATGAAGACTAAGAAGTGAGTCTTTAAATGTAGTATATATTCATGTTAAAGCTGAAAAATATTAATGTCAAACCAAGGTGAGCTAAGTCGTTGAAACACAAGACAGAATTTTAATTGCATGCTTTTATTAAGACAGTTACAACAACATTTATGCTACGGCTTCAGGACGAATTTTTATGTTTATAAAACAAAGAAACATCAATACCGTTTAAGTTCTTTGTGTTCTTCGGTAACAAACGATTATTAATCCACTGGCACTGTATGGTCAACGTTCACGAACAACAGTAAAAACAGAAATCAATGAACTGTCGCTTGATACAACGTTCATAAGTCTTCAAATGTTCCACTATTAAGTTTAGACAACCTGTTTTAGCTTGCTTGTGGGCGGAAAAATCATTGCTATAGTATATATTGCCGAAGGTTATTTTTATATTTATCTATTTGATTTTGCTTTAAACACCGTACTCAAAATATTTTTATTGATATTAAATTGATTTATTTTATTGGTGTTTTACGCCGCACTTAAGAATATTTCACTTATACGAAGGCCAGCATTATGATTGGAGGAAACCTGGCAGAGTTCATTGATATGATAACGGTCAATATTATTGGTGGAGGAAACCGGATATCACCAAAGATTAGGTGTCTAATCTGAAGGAGTTTTAACGATATTTTCTACCATTGTATAACGCAGAAAAGTCAAAACCAACAACCTTTTAGCAATCGTGACCAGTACAAATGAAGTTCAGTCCAACATCCCACACTGTACTTCAAGCCAAGGGGAATACAGTTTACCTTCAGTTGCCCACATGAGGATAACGTAAGGTTAACGGTAAAGGCCTGATGGTGTTCCAGCGTAATTGGAACCATGGTGGAACAACACCTCGACAATAACCAGTGCCAAAGTCTCTACGTGTAGACTTCAGCGTGTTACTGAAACTAGATACGAATCCACATCAACAAAGCAAACGACTGGCCATGTCTGAGCCAGCTGGCAACTGCCGAGTGAGAGGCGTGACGCGCTGGTGACTACAATAGCAAATTACACTGATCATACATCAGCCCACTTCATCGTCGAGTGCCAGTGATAGCACAGAGGGTGGATTGTTTGACAATCTACTATGTAATCACTGTCTAATATTACCCAAAGAGGATGCTCATTTTCGCAGACAAATATGAAAATTGCAACAAAAACGATTTAACAAGGCTAAGCGCAATAACTTAAACATAGGACAAGACAAACGCAATTGCCACGGCGACGTCTGCCTATGGGAGTTAAAGGTAGGCCAAGGCGTGCAACTTTCAGTCAATTATTAGACCGTTTTAAGGCACAAACCTGTGTGTCTTGCTGTCCCTTTAATATGATTGTATATCAAATGTGATGACAACACAGCATTTTGAGTAATTCTACACCAGTGACGTCTTATGAAGTGCGACTAACATCGCTACATCTTTTTACCCAACTCTGCTTATGCTATGGTGTTAGGGGGCGTGTAGTTTGCTACTCTTTAAACATTTACCGATGTATGAACATATATGGGTGTGTTACGTGGCAAGCGGTGGGACAACTTTTTAGAACAAAATCAGGCTTTGCCCTGCTTTCTTATTCAATTTGGTAAAACATGCATTAGCTAAACCACATAAAAATTCAGAAACTTAATAACGTAACAGGACATTGATTCTAAAGGATTAAACAATTTATTTTTTTGTCATAGTCTCAAAGAATGAAAAATGCATTTGTACAATATTTACGAAGGCTATTGTTTGCCGTTATGTTTTTCGTGTAATACAGTCTTTTCCATCATCCTCAAAGGCGAATACAGCTGTCTACTGCCGAAGACACGATTAAACATCCGTCTGGAAAACGCTTTTGTTCGTTTCGCAGGAGTATCAACATCTGGAAAGATAGATCTTTTATCAATGGCATTTCAGAAAGGAACACTATTAGCTAACATTGTTCACCCTGACACCGAGATTGCGCGCAAAAAATCTATCTTGTTCCATGCCAGTTATGTAACTGGTCTAAAAAGTTGACAACTTTTATTGTCGAAATAAATGGTTTATTTGAACAGACAGCAGTGGTTAAAGAGTATCTAAAAATGAGATCGATCTTAGCCCTCTTTGATGCAATGGCGACATTAAAATTTCACATGCCTAGCAAATGTCTCGATCTAGCAGAGAAATCTGTATACAGCCATCGTAAAACTGGTTGCTCTTTAGCAACTAACTGACGGACTTATGCTCGCTATCAACGTTCATGTCAAACGACATCAGAGATCCTCCTCGAAATTTCGACCAGTTATTTCCACCAGGGTCAAGAAATGTGGAGGCAATAGAATCGCAAAAATAAAAATCTATCGATTATTGAGATTAAACAAACATTTGGTGTCCAACTGGTTGAAATACAAGTACCTTAATCGCGCCCTCTGAAAAACATTGTTGTAATTATGCATTAGTGTTGGAGAATTGAATATTTTAACTCTTCTGGGTTGTACTTCCTTAAGGACAATCACAGAGCTTTCTTTGAAAGCTTGATTGAAAGCGTTGCAATGAAACTGGCAAAGAAGGGTCTACTACACAGTCACCTTGTTGTAAAGGGTAATGTTTTGCACGGAAACGAATGCAACTACATGTGCTTTCCATTATGAAAGCGTCATGCTGAATTCATTGGCGGTACTGACCCCTTGATGGTCAGGTGGTGAGCGTATGAGGCCCGTATCACTCACCTGTATGCACACTTTCTGTCAAAGCACCATCTGGTTTGTCTACCTTTATAACGACCTGTGAATAATAAAAGATAACCCGTTTCGAAGATCGTCGTCAAAAATGAATTTTAATAGGAGTCAGTAATTTAAGGATCAAACCACGTGCTCCAGTCCATTTGAAAGAGTTGTGTAGTAATGCCCACCATATGTTTCCTTACTGCCTTGCAAAGTTCCTTAGAGGGCCACATGATAATTAACAACTCACATCCACACATCAGGTAATGAGGAACCTTTTTCCGCCTCAATGATTCAGGCCTAAGTTGTGTACTCTATTATCCATACCTATGGCTTGTGGGCTAATTGGTGACGTAGTTCTGAAAGATATCTCATTTCAGTAAAAGGGGCAAGAGAAAAAGGAAAAGTGAAAACCGTGAGGCTTGATAGCATCTAGAAAAGGGAAATCAAAGCGCAATTCTATCACATCACGTGTGATACATGAATGGACACAGGAGAAAGTCAGGAAAAAGTAACAAACGCTTCATCCTATTAATAAAAGGTTATTACCTGCACCGGTAGGTTTGGATCGTCCCTGTGTTGGTGACAGTGTAGTGAGATAGGTTCATAACTCGTATCTCTTATGGTTGCACCATTCTTGCTTGGCTGAAGCTTATAGGATCGTCTTCTAAATCCCAGAAGTCGCTTTACCTGGCAAAGTAATTGGTACTAGTGAGTGCAAGTCACAATACTTCTATCTTTATTACAGTTCAGAAAAAAATCTATTGATTAATCCGCCTTGGATAAGCTTTATTGAAAACACTGAACATTAAAAATTACGACTAAATTTAAGCAAAAGTGTTCAACGATTGCAGTTTTTTGGTGACTGTCTACAAAAAAACTTCGATACTTTGTAAATCAACTGGAAAACTATGCGGGCTACTTTGATCTTTATAATTTTATCTATCTTCTAAACGCCAAAATCTTTGAAACTTGTGTAACTCTTTAAGAAAGCGGTCCAAGGCAGTGTATTTCCTCTGCGGTCCTATTGTTCGTCACACCTGACGGGGTATCTGCGCCTAGAAAGCACCCGCGTAATACACAAGCATTCCAGTATTACAGCAGAAAACCAATGTGTTTTCACTCCCAGACGGACCGCTTTGGCCCAAGAGCATACCATGATGCAGACTTTAAGAGCAGCCTGGGAACTCACATTCAAATGTTTCCGCCTAGGTGAACGCCCACCGTCAGATTCTCCGGACAAAGACTGCGCCGGAAGTTTCAATGTCCCCGTACAAGGCCTCAGCTCAGCGTCACATTGTTTGGCGTCATCTCTAGTCACGTCGTAGGCGTTGTCTGTCTCTCCGATATCAACAATGACGTCATCTAAGGCTTCAGCGAGGACAAGATTTACTAAGTCATCAACCAGTTCATCTGTGTAAATAGATTCCATGGGTTATGGACATTCCTTTTGCCTATCTTAACTGTCTTAGGAGAGTGTATATTCCAAGTAAACGGACTTACATGTCTTCATTCTTTACCCTGAAAACTCGGTAGTCAGTAGTCTATTTTGCTTAATCAATTTACCTGTTTTCGAAGCTTGTCATTTTAAGTGTCTTAGCAAGTTTTATGAATATATCATGTCGTAAACATTACCTTTTTCTTTCACTCAGGACAATATGTGAATATTATATTTTACATATGGATACGTTCCACAAATTTACCATCAATATTGTCAGTATCAGACGGACTTTCGTCGTCGACCATATCAACTGAAATCGTGGGAATCACGAACTCGGTTACATCCGGGTCTTGGTTAGCGAAGCTCTGCGAACAGAAAGAGTGCAGTTTTAAGAAAAAAAAGAGCGTCCTCAAAGCGACGTTCAAGATAAAAATGTTCTCATAAACTTGACGCTAGCTATTTAATGGAAACATTTCTGAAAATTTTCTTCTACCTCAATGAATTAAGTGTTTTAAAGCTAAATGTAGAACATTTGAACAGTAGAACATGGTTGAAACACACAATCCGACGCCAAAGATTTCAGCAGTATTATATCATTATAACATTATATTATGTAAACCTGAAAATGCAGTAACTTAGACTTGTCAACGTAAAATTAACATAATAACAGTTAGTCTTATTTTCCTCTCATGTTCTTGGCCCGCAAGCTTTAATTGATCCCACGAATCACTACAAAATCTGGGTATCTCAAGACAATACTGCCAGCCGCTACACAATATTCGCCAGCGGGCTGTCTCATAAAGCAACCACATATAGGCCCACTAACTGGCGCCTCTCATATAGTAACCAATTGCTAATATGCAAGTGTCCTTCATGTTTGTAACCTCTGGCGAGTTTTAGGGTTGCCTCCCTCATCCCTCCCCAATGTTATTGACTTACTCTCAGCAGGATTTTGTGTTCACTACGTGTTATTAGATCGCTCTCTCCCTTCTGGTCAGCCACGGTATCGATTGCACTGATGATGATGTCTTGGACATACCGATGCACTTGTCGCTCTGATTCAAACAGAATATGTGACACATTGTAATAACAAATTTGTATTTTTACAAAAAATATACTGAGTGCTGGACTACAGTATACAGACCCCAGGCTATGCACAGCTCTCCTATGACTAAATTTCCAATTAGTTCCCCACAGTTGGTAGAGCGTCCGCTTCGGGACCGGTAGATCCAGGATCAATCCTTGATCGAGTCACACCTAAGACTTTAAAAGAGGAAGTTGTAACTTGGCGTTCAGCATGAAGGGGATAGTGCAACGACTGGTTGACCCGTATCAGTATAATGGCTCGGGCGGGGCGGCTTACTTGAGTTCGGTAAGTCGTCTCAGTGAAGCAGCACTAAATAAAAGAGCGGTGGAAATCCGTCCTGCAACAAGTAGGCACATTACACGTACATGCACCCTAATGATTCCTTCGTTGTCATATGACTGAAAAATTGTTGAGTACGACGTTACATACGCTAAATATTGTAAAAGTGCAACTTTACCAAGCTATGGGCTGTAAGCGTGTAAAGGCCAATCAAATATCCATAGCAAAAATGAGCGTACACAAACCAATGGTAAGTCAATTGATTAAGCCTGCAGCAGGTACATTCACTTGTATCTGTACAGTATTTTCGCACATCATTCTCTGTCGGAAAATACAACCTGATAGTGTGTATACAGAGAAAGCTTTATCACTGTAGGTATTATAGGACTTATTGTTGATGGCGCATAAATATCTGTATTTATAATCAGCTAAGGTATTCATACATGCATGAAGGCAACGATGAATTAACGACATGGGTGTTAAGTGAAGTACATTCACTATAACACTGGAAGTCACAAATACGCCACTGAAAAGGCTTTGGGAAGATTACAAAATCAAATGACGTCACGTATGAGACCGTTGTTCCGGTTTAGTATTACTAAATGTACAGGCATGAATCTTAATTAGGACTTATATGATTTCAGGTTTCATGACCTAATGGAGCGTAAACAGCTTCTGCCCTGCCATTGAAAGAGGAAGTTACACATCAGGTACCGGTCAGTTTTTTGTGCACTCTGTGACAGAGATGTGCACTATGTCATAACATGATGGTTTCCGGTCCTCCATGCCGCTTTGCTCGTGTGATTGAAATTTTGGACACTTTCAATTTATCTGCTCGTTATTTGAGAGAGATACACAGAAGAAATCATTTCATGAATGTTTCTACAAATGCAAATCCGTGAATGAAAATGATCACAAAAACAGTGTGACAGTCCCATAGACTTACTGAATTCTCTTTCATCAGCGTGTGTCTTGCCCTTTACCAACGTCGTCTCAAGCTGAAACAAAAACGAAAATCTTGTTTTGTTGAATATCAGTGAATGATTTATTAGCCTACCGAAATGATTTACTGTAATACATTGTCAGTGTGAAAGCGAGTAGGGATTCGCACATGAGATCGCTGTCTATAGCAAATAGTTCCAGTTGTGGCGACAGACGTGGGTCATGTATCAAATCACGTCTCACGTCTGTCCGCCAGACCGGCTTTGTCACCCAGCGCATTCGTCTTCTGAGAGTCCTTAGCACTCGAAAACACCTTGAATAGTGTAGTGTCCCTGCCATCGATACCCACCTGTCTTCCAAAGACTGAGCGATCTGCTGAGCTGTTGTTCAGAGCAAGCCGTCCGAGGTGACAAACAAATCATGGACGTGGACGGAATGAAGACGGTAGACATTAGTGACAATAACAGTTGTACGTAAAAGGCTACCAAAAGCGTCATTATATGGGAACAGCTTAGCGACTAATCTTAGAATCACTAGAGGAAACGTTTTTCCTTATACGCACATAAAACGTTGCAACAGGGGAACGTCGAGTGTCACAAATGACACTTTCCTTAAGGAACTTCTCAGGCCCAGCCCTCGATTTTTTCCATCGTTCGTCCACTCTAAATTATTTTTGTGAAACTTTCAGACCCCCATGTTATAGTAAATTTTCAAAAATAACTGCCCAACATTTTTCAGAGGTCACATGATACAACAGGACTTTTTTCACCTTTAACCATAAAAGAGATTGAATTCGATACCCCGGTCCCCTATTGAAGACAAGTGTTGTATTGCTGGCTAGGTACTTAAATATATCAAGTCTTTAACTCAGCTCACCAAAGAATCCTTTTCATGCCACTGATCAGTTGATGACATAATAGTGGTACCGTCATTAGCTGCTCCCATCACCTGTTTCCAGACTTCCTCTGTGACTTTTTCTAGTATAAAGTTCACCAAAGCTGTCACGTCCTCATCTGTAAAACGTGAACATCGATTAGAACAAGATTTACTGGTTTGCCTCTTTTTGCTTCTACCACAGTCATTAATGCAAGAAAGGGTATCTCTATATTCATTTTTTCAACACCCGATAAAAGCATCACATTTCGCATGTCGTACGGACACTTAACACAGAATAAACCACCGCCTTCCTCCCTCAATACTACTACGAACTAAACCATTGTAGATCAATAATAAGAGTATCCATTCTATTCATTTATTTATTTGATTGGTGTTTTACGCCGTCTTCAAGAATATTTCACTTATACTACGGCGACCAACATTAGGGTGGGAGGAAAGCGAAAATTTCCAGAGAGAAAATTAGGACCATTTCGCAGGTTCCAGGCAGACTTACCCACTCACGATATTCATTCCAGGTTCAATGCGTATAAAACATTATACTTATTGTTGACATAAAACTTACCCTCGTCTTTAAACACGTATTTCTCCTTGACGTCTGAATAACCGATATTGTCCATTGTTCTGACTGCCTTACTAAAACAAGTAAAACAAATATTTAACCTACTTCAGTGACTTGACATTGCTTGCAATTAGCTGTATCAAACTGCTAACAAAGTCTCTATGCAAGGGGACCAAATGCAGTGGTTAGAAGTGACGTAATCATGATAGGTCCTATGACTTAGTGATTATTAACAGTAAGAATTTATCGATTTACTGTGAGAATTAATCAGTCCAGATTTGCAATGACGCTAATACCGGTCTGCAGTCTATTCCAGTCCAAACACAACTGGTCCTAAATTATTGGTATACGAATTACCACGAGGTATATATTTATACTCACGGTGTCGACGGCTTGGGTTAAGTAATTAGCGGTTCTTTGTTTTCACAAATTCATGTCCCGTGATAGCCAGCGTGGAACGGATTGGCGGATGATTATTGTTGATTATGTCACCGCTGGCAACTGTAAACGGGAGCAATATCAATGACGTCATAACTCCTGCACGCTGACGCCGTTGCTTTGGGAAGGGCCATGTATCACAACAGCGTATCTGACGAACGGGTCACAAGTTTTGAGAAAGCAAAATATAACACATAATTTATGTGGAATACAACGCCATGTCTCTGACCAACGAGGCCCTTATAAATGATTTTGCCTCTTTATTTCTCTAGTCACCTGCTATGGACCTGCTGTTGGAGGTCAGCCGGTGCGCAAGATTTAATCGCCACAACCGCAATCACGAACCAAGGTGAAGTGACCCTGGTGTGAAACTGCAGGATCCTGAGGCATTGTTACGTCAAGCAAAGGATTGTAGCGCCACGCTATGTTGTAATGTATCAGCTCCTACTATAACGTCGTACCGTCTTTATTGTGACGTCATCATGATGAGCTGAGAAAGGAACGTTTGACGTCGATAAAATGACGCTAAGCTCCTACTGTGACAGGTGCCTATTAGAGAGGTTTAGTTACACGTGTTTTGTTGTAGTTATAATATTGTGGAAGGACCAGCAAATGTGTTCTTTAGAAACACACTAACAAAGCTATTCAGTTTTGTTTTTCTGGCAAATATTGTGACTTTTATATAACGGAAAAATGTCCCCTTGATAGACTATACTCAGTCGGTAAATATATCCAACACAATGCGTGGATATGCAATTCTTCTACGTTAGCTAAAATTTGAGTAAGGCAGTGAGTATTTGTCTTATAAATATTTATCGTAGCTGCTATAACTCGGTACTTGTTTCGCTAGCTTGTATTTAGTTCATAAGCGTTCAATAGAAATTTGTAATTTAAGGGCTTCGTTTTACAGCATAAAAGGGCTATAGCTGTATTGTAGATCGAAGAGATGGGTTGGATTGTTGTCAGAAAGTTTATGAACTTTATAAATACTTTGTGAATGATAATCCAGTGGTGTTTTTGAAGTCAGCCATTTTCCAAATCAAATGTAAGAAATAAGTCCTGGAAATACGTACTGGGTGACTTTATTTTTACAACCGTCAGGTAAAATATGTTTTCTGTTTTCAGTATGCTTTTTAAAAGGGAAGTTTGTTTTTTCAGTTAAAAAAAATAAATTTACTGGTTTCTCCCAGATGTTTCCACTTAAATGTCCAACGATAAATCTTACATAAGATGTATGAATGAATGACTGCATGAAAAAAATGAATATATGCGATAAAACGCCACGTCGGCCCGTCTCCCGTATCAGTTATAAAAGTAAAACAACATAGGTTGAATCACCTGTAAAATAAATTCACATTAGACAAAACACGATCCACGCGTGATTTTAGTTTCCATCTTTCTGTGTAGGAGTATTCCCCATTTCTACTATTACCGTGAAGGAATTTTATCACTTTCGTGCTGTGCGGCTTTGTAGTTTACAGTAACGACCTGGATGTAAATCTGTCGAGGATTGTCAGAACAATACGTTAGACAATTCTGATGGATATCAGCTAATGTGTTTGATGAGCACGACGTCTATGTATATGAATTAGTACCGTTCCCAAGTGTGGAACAACATGAAATTATACACAATGTGAATATAATGTGTAATATTAAAAATCTGATATCCCGATGAATTGTCTGGATATCAGATTAAAAGCATTCTGGCAGTTTTCTAAATGCAGGGGACCGTTTCTATGGTCCAATGGTAAGAGCGTCCGCCTCGCAGTGGGGAGACCCGAGATAAAACTTAGATCGGGTCGTACCAAAGACTTGGCACTTGTTGTTGCCCAGCATGGCGTTCAGCACTGAGAGACCAGGGCAAGGAATCAGAACTGCTTGACCCAGTGCCAGCATAGTGTGACTGGCTGGGCTATCATGTCTGGTGTCTGGCAAGAACTCGCCTTCCCTAAAATAAGACACAATTTGAGTACACACACCTAGGTTTTTGTCTTCATAATACTGAAAAAATGCTAAGTACGCGTAAAACCCCAAAAGTGCTTATACATACGCACATTATTACATACATATATACACACGTATATACATTCTGATTGTCCAGATTCACAGAGAGCTGTGCAAGTAGTTGAATAGTAGACGGTACTATTTACTATAATGCTTTTCATGTAAATAATGAAAAGTTTTGTTGACATATGCTGGCGTTTTAATTAAATCAAAATTCTCATCTTCAATCATTAGTTCGGAAAGCCTCAAGTCCTCATACATGTATCTCCAAGAAAAAAAAAACGCCACTATGTAATCTTGTTTGGAGGTATGAAGTATCAAATTCAATCAAATAAAGTGCATATGTATTAATTTTTCCACTAAACTAGCTGCGAGAAATGCCTATTCCTGACGCAACCAGGGAAATCTCATGTGGAAAACGTTAACCACATAGGATGTGACCGGATGCAATTAATAATTCGTAACACATGACGCATGAGCTGTCGTGCATATTTAATGAAGTTATTAACTAAGTTAGTACTGAGCAGGTGATTGGCAGGGAGAAGGGAGGGTGGCTATTTTCCTAGATGCAATCTTTGTCACTATGAAAGAGATAAATTCCATCTTGTGCAACTCCCCAAAAAATGTTCAAAACCGTTTACATATTACGGGAAAACAATGTGTTTTATAAGTGATATCATCACACAGACGCTTCCTGATAGAGTTCAATTCGATAAATCGAGATTGTCAAACAAAGCCGTACTCTTAGTTGTTTCCTATGGTATCTGCTTTGCATCTCTTTACAATAATTTAACGCAACACAAAGGATAAGAATTCGTTTTGTGCAGCTGAAACTTCTTAGCGAGACAGAAACATTTGCCACATGGCACTTTCTGTATTATATCCATGGCCAGATTGATGTTACTGTCAAGCATTCTGACATGTAAGCATGAATCGATTTCCCACAAAGCTTGTTTCATTCCTTGCATTGTCTATTGTTGATGGTGTACAGGCGGCTCATGGAAATATTCTTTGAGTTTAACGAAAATTTCTCCTCTGCCTCACCCAGCTTTTGGCTCCAAACCGTACTGGTCGGCCAATGTAGGCGTAGGCTGACACTACGCAGACCACAACAGCCCTTGGTGAATCTTTATTATAGGACGCTTGAATCCAGCTCTCGTGGTGATACGTTAGCGGCCTTGCGTCAGGGAATTTGTGCACTTCCTGGCCATACGCGGTGGTTTCTATCCGCCTATAAAACACACAGCCGTCATAGGAATGACACAACCTTTCATACAATTAAATAAATTAATTAACAGCCCATCGTAAGTTCTTCATAATACTGGCGTGCTCGATTTAGTCAAAAATTACCCTGAATGTTGCATGTATTAGCAAGCGTTATCAACTGTAAAATTACAATGAGCAACAAATTGCATTCAGTTCTCTAACTCTGCCACGGGGATCAAGCCTGCTGTTAAAACGTGTATTTAAAAAACTTCAAAAATTTGAATTCAAAAAACTGTAAATCGATGTTATTCATGTGACGTTCTTCTATCCGATGCCCTATATGCCCCTATACCCCAAAACCTGACCGTTATCCCCCGCCCCACCCCACCCACTCCCACTTTAGTGACAATCAAAGGCAACGTGGAAAGTAAGAAACCACTTTCAAAACCACTGTTGAATGACAAGGTTATTTGCACAGCGATGCGAGCCATCATATTTCCACTGTGTTTAATATTACATTACGCACAGTTTGACTCTTGATTTACCATTGTTTAGCGTTTACAAGTTTTTCAGTATTGCAAGATTACGAACAATTTCACAAAAATCAGAAGATTTGTTTATACCTTGTCATTCATCTTGAGGAAAGGCTTTACAAGTCTAATTGCTACAGTTTTTTTTTTCATTATCTTGTAGGACTACTCATCCAAGATAAGGGAAGTAACTGAGAAAATTTGTCAACTACTTCGTTGCTTTGGCCATGTCCATACAATGGATATAAAGTCAGCCGAATTCGAACTGCTAATGGAATGTGTTTGATGTTAATGTCACTTGATAGAATTCTTGTTACAAGTGAATTACTGTCGGCTACTATAGACAAACATTGTAAGGGACGACGTTAACCCCCAAAAATACACGCATAATTAACATTATAATGCAAACAGGGGACCCCCGATAACATAGTTGGTATATCGTCCGCTTAGAGAGCAATAGATCCAGCGTCAATCCAGGATCGAGTCGCACCTAAGGCATTAAAAGAGGAAGTTTTAACTTCTTCGCTTGATGTTGAGTAGGATAGTGCAAACGACTATACTGGTTGACCAGTATTAGTATAGCGTACACTATACTAGATAAAAGAGCTGTGAAAATCCGTCCTGCAACAAGGAGGCACATCACATGCACACTAAAGGTTCCTTCGTCGTCATGCGACTGAAAAATTGTTAAGTACGACGTTAAAGCCCAAGCACTCACTCACTCATCAGAATGCAGATTACGTTACATTTATCACACGTAATTATGTCGACCATGACAGACCTGGCATATAACTGCAACTACGATCTAATATTTAGCTTCTCAGTAAGCTTGTGGACTTAATACTGGAAAGATAGTATTGAATTCTACTAAAGGATCGACCAACATTACATGGTTAACGTTTGTAACATTACTATTATGTATCCAATAATTTTTATGTGTTTGTAAATCACAATTCTCTGAAGTTAGGTTTGAGTAGTTATGTTTCTACATTTGTATTTGTGTGGGGAAAAGGGCTTCCTCTAATCATCAAACTAGTAAAGGCAAACCCCTTACGGAACGTCAATCAACCTTAGCCATCTTTTTCGTCGCCTCCACACACCGCTTTGCCATGAACGATGGCGCGGTGAATGATGTCGTCAAGCACAGTCAAATATCAGCGTGTTAAAATTTCTCTCAGTCCAGTCGTGTAAAATAGTTTGTTTTGAGTTGATAGACACGACATATCGACCCAGTAAACATCCGCCGGCCACATTGATCCCGCGGGATTTGTAGACTTAACGGGATAGTGTGTGAAGTCGATATTGATCCGGAAGTCAGTGGGTCGTCTGCGTTACCCAATCCGACCAACTGTGTAATACAACACCTTGGTACATTTCAGTACTCCAACAGGAAATGGATTCCGCCTTGGGTTGCAGAGAAATAAATGAAGGAAAAGCTATTGGTTTCAATTTGTTATTCAGCTCCTGTAGACTTGAATAGAACTTGCAAAGTGCTTAGAATGGATGGATGCATAAATGAATGTTTCTTTGCGTTTTATTTGATTCGATGTAGGAATAAATAAGTGTGGTGCATGTTTTATGTCCGTTAACTCCAAGGCTATGAAAGTATCGTAAATTGCGTTGACACTGCAAGCTGTTGTATTTAGTAGTGAACAATGGTCGTTTGGATAAATCAATTTGTCTTCCTTAAACTACATTTAGGGGCTACAAGGTAGGGTGTAAAAGTTGAAAAGTTTCAAAAGGAAAATTGGTCATTGAAAACATCGATAACATGTTTTGATCCAATGACCCGTTTGTGCAACTGGTGAAATGAGTGTAGATTGCAAATGGCTGACAAACTGCGTGTTATAGAACGTGCGTGAAATTTAAACGACTGGAAATGGCTATAAACCTGTTCAAACGCCCTGGTTATTGCTGTAGGACTGCTATTCGGTTGCATGGTTGTTATATGACTGCTAAATCTCTGGTCATATCATATGCCTGGTTACGATTTTACTGAACAGTTATTGCTGCATTAACTTCTTAGTGACTGTTGGAAATGTCACAAATAAACGTCTTAATGACTGTTGTAAATGCTACATTGTATATTGGTCTTAAGGCTCCCCATTGCTGCATAACTGTATAAGGACCAGTTATTGCTACCTGACTACATAACTATATAGTTAGTGCTGCATGCCTGCTATTTCTGGTTACGATGTGTTGCTTTGCCAACTTAACGACTATGTGAATTTCACAACCAGTGCTACATTGTGTATTTGTATTACAACTGCCGATTGCTGTACTGCTGTGTAATGACCAATTATCGCTGCTTGTCTGCATAACCAAGTTATTTGTCATATGACTGCGCAACGACCAGTTATCGCTGCATAATCACATAACGACCAGTCATTGCATTGCTGCATGATCACATACCGGCCAGTCATTACATTGTTGCATGATCACATAACGGCCAGTCATTACATTGTTGCATGATCACATAACGACCAGTCATTACATTGCTGCATGATCACATAACGGCCAGTCATTACATTGTTGCATGATCACATAACGACCAGTCATTACATTGCTGCATGATTGCATAACGACCAGTCATTACATTGTTGCATGATCACATAACGACCAGTCATTACATTGCTGCATGACTGCATAACGACTAATGATTATTGCATGACTACTTAATTCCTGCATGGGCGTTTTAACAACTAATTAATACTGGGTAACAACTTATTGTTGTATTAGCGTTCTGACTTAGATAAGGGTAACTTTTCCTATGAGAGTTACAGATACCATATACAACTTCACCTTAGCTTTTCATAATCCGCCCGGGCTTCTATAACATTTACTGCAAAAGCACCATTAACAAACACCCGGCAGATACTGTTTTCAACATGGAAACAATTAGCAACAATAAAGAGCTTTTATTAGAATATGGACAAAATGATTCTTGTCAGCAATTCCCTTGAGAGTTTTCGACTCACAAGCTGAGTGGAATTTTGATGCTACAATAAAGCCTTTTGTGATTATTTTTTTCAAAACATGTATTATTTTTTATCGATGAGGTAGGTTCGAAGGCTGTTTTACTGGGTGGACTACCCTATTTCTTCTAAAATTTTGGACACCTGGTCTAGTCATTTTAGCCAATGTATATAATCCTTGCAAGAATATCGAGTTTCTTTTTTTCTCAAGTGGTTAGACCATGTGATGAACAACATACTCTTATTTTTACTTTTTCAAAAGCCTGGTAAAGAAATGTAACATTCTAAGTTCAAAACTACTAATATCTGTCTCAGATTTGAGAAGAATTAGGGTAAGTTTAGCCAGTCATTAGCAAATATCGAGCCCAGTCACAAAGCGGGACTGCTCTTCCAACTACTCTTAGCATCAGCGCTACCTTGTGGTAATAGGAGCAAACATGTGAGTGATAGATCTTGGTATTTGATGAGCTTTGGTCTACTTTCCCGTCTATATTAGTTGTTTGAAAGCAAGACGATGTTTCAGTAATTTCACTGCTCTCCATTTACTAAATATTCTAAAAAGGAATTGTATTAATCCTGTCATATAACACATGTTAATTAAAAATTTGGGACAACTTTTGTGCAAAAAGCCCTGATAAACAAGCAGCTGTTTCATGTTACCGATGTGTCTACAATCAAAGACAATCATCCCGCTCAGATCCCAAGTGTGTTTGCACCGACACAGGCATGGACAATATATCGTGTCCTCGCAGTCCATTATAATCCATGTCACAGACTGAGCGGACATGCCTTAGCATCAAACGAGCGGTTCGTGAGGCCTAATGCGCCTAGCTTAGACCTGCAGTGTATTATGCTTGTTATCTCAGATAATCATACCGATGTTTTGTGGCTCGAAGGGCCGATTCTCCAAAGCAGCTTTTGACTTGAAAATCCGAAATCTGATTTAACATTAGCTTTATAGTTTGTTGTTGGTAGAAAAAGGTGTACCAAGAGTTAAATTATTACAATGTCGTTGCAATTTTCAAGTTTTTTTTTCAAGCTAAGTCAAAATTGCTTCATGCGTGGGAACGGTTTCAAGGAGAGGCAAATCGTGTGGGATGTCAAGTATGAAATTATCTCTCCCTTTCAAAGCAGGTGCAAATCTAAGTTTTAGTCAAAGCGGCAACAAAGCAATCGGTCCTGTGGAATCGTTGCAATTTCATGTGCCACTTTGTGATGTATTTACGTTGCAATAATTTACTTTTACGCTTTGATCTAAAAGATCTCATAATTAAACATTGCACTCATGTGTTAACCAAAACTTCGGCCCAGGAAAGAATGACGGTATTAGATATGCAAACGGTTTTCTTTCGCATAAAACCACTGAATCTCTTAATCTGTTTATAACTACTTTATTATGTCATACACGCCTTATCGATACTTTCATGTCTTGCATATAATAATGCAGGAAGCAATAAGTCATTTTATTATACGTTTGTGTAGAAAAACATCTGTGAATGTTCTTTGTTGTTACTGATTCATTCAGTGCCAGTTGGCGTCAGGGTGTGATGACCTGCACCCAGTCACCGTAGCTCAATGAGCTGGGGTAAGCCGAGAACAGTTGTAATATTACGCAGTGGGTTTTCCACAAAGCCAATATTGAGTACAAAATGTCATCGACTCAACCAAACGTAATTCGTTGCTCACTTGTGCCGAAATCTAACTGTACCCTTTGGAAAACTAATGTATTGTTGCGGAATAAAGAAACTAAATTTAATCGGTAGATCAAAGTAAGAACAAGGCATTTGATTCTATTCCTTCTCAGTCTAATCCGGCTTTATTGGTAACTTCAATGGGCTTTATTTTGTTCTTCGTGCACGGAGTGAACTTGTTTTTCCTTAAATATGGTCTAAATGTTTTCAGAAGCGAAGCTGCTTGTACGACCGGTTGCTGGGGTGAACTTGCAATGGTTAGTATTGTAGAACGTGTGCAATATATTACGAAATATTACACAAAATAAGGGATGAAATTTATAGAAATACATATGAACTATTCCTTATCAAGACATACTTTAGATAAAATGACACTGTTCACGGGAACTATCCACCAGAAGAGCTCGACACAATAATGCTGGCAGACGCCGTATAAGTGAGTCCGGCGTAAAACTCCAATCAAATAAATAAATAAAAGATCAATTGATTGTGTAGAAGACATTTATTTCACGATTGTTCACTAGACACAGAAATGACGGACAGGGTGTATACATGTATAGCGGTGTATAGCAGTGGATTGGGTTGATACGTTGTGTTTTTCTTTCGTCGGATGCTCGAGACTTAAAGACCTGGTCTAAAATCCTAAACGCATGACAGATATGTTAGACCTGGGTACAATACATACTTTAGGAAATCGTTTGTATCTCCTCATCTTATCCACCAGTGGCCCTTCAAGTCAGCTCCATCGGATCGAATCCAACTCCAATCCAGTTATTCGTTGTCCAGCTGCGGCTTTAAGTCTGGACGTTTCTCAGGTTCTTAGGAATGAGTGGTCGTTTACTCCGGACACTCTATCAGCCACCACCCATAAACCTGATTGTCGGCGTACACGTGAAAAATCACCCAGTAAGGTGTTTAAAAAGCAGTCAAGTGAATCCACAAAAGCCACTGAGGGGCCTCTGTGGCTCAGTTGGTTAGCGCGTTAGCGCAGCGTAATGACCAAGGAGTGTCTCACTAATGCGGTCGCTGTGAGTTCAAGTCCAGCTCATGCTGGTTCCCTCTCCGGCCGTATGTGGGAAGATCTACTAGAAACCTGCGGAGGGTCGTGGGTTTCCCAGGGCTCTGCCCGGTTTCCTCCCACCATAATGCTGGCCGCCGTCGTATAAGTGAAATATTCTTCAGTACGGCGTAAAATACCAATCAAATAAGTAAATAATAAAATAAAAGCCATTGAAATCTGGAATTAGGTTGTGGATGAACAGAAACGAAAGGGCAAAATCTTTTCAGTGAATCTCTCCCAAATGTTAAGAGAAGTTACATTCAATCCATCAGTGGGACAAATATGTTTCAATTCCCCTGAGAAAAATCAACTTTTAGGTCACAGACTCACCGAGCCAGTTTCTGCATTTTTCCCATATGAATTCGTTTTTACACACAAATTAGCACTGGAACGAGACGATGTCGGTTAGCTTTCCTCGTTCTCGACAAGTAGCCACTGTAGGTTTGAACAAATTTACTAGAAACGCCTTCTATTTACCTTTCGCTGTAATTAGATCTGTCACCTCAGCTAGACTCAGATTAACGTCCGCTTGTTGTTCATTTTCTCTCTTTATCTTATGGTTATCATACTGGGAAATCTTCAAAAACATAAAGATGGGTTTACGACTGTCCCCTATTCCATGTTGGAATGTAAGAGGAGGTCCACTACCCAAGAACCCTTTCCCCTTCGCCCACGAACACCACTGCATTACCAGAATAGTCACTGGATCCATACTAACTAAGCTCATAGTATACCACCATGTACAAAGTTGTCGAAATAGTCCTGTGTGACTATTAATTAAACCTCTGCATAGTAGACTAACTCCTGGATTTTGTTGGATGGTTCCAGCACACTGTATCTCGGGCGATGTCTGTTTCTCTCTTGAGGTTATAATTAGATAACACGCAAAGATTGCATGACGCAAACAGTCTCTGCCGTCAGCGATCAATCGAGTCAGCATCCAGTCGCTGACTCGTTTCCATATCAACTCTCTCAGGAACACTTTCTTACTGGGTTATTTGCGATTGGGAATACTGCTATAACCGCTTTTAAATCAACTGATTATAAAAGAAATGTTTGTCTGTCAGTTTATACATCGAGTAAATGAGGAGGACTGCCTTTCGTTTGTCGCTCAGTTTATACATCGAGTAAATGAGGAGGCCAGCCTTTCGTTTGTCTCTCAGTTTATACATCGAGTAAATGAGGAGGCCAGCCTTTCGTTTGTCTCTCAGTTTATACATCGAGTAAATGAGGAGGCCAGCCTTTCGTTTGTCTCTCAGTTTCTACATCGAGTAAATGAGGAGTACAGCCTTTCGCAGAAAATACCCTACCTTGAGCCAAATCTACATCATTAGTGGTTTGATTTTCTCTCACTCTCCACCTTTTATCCTTCACTTCCATCCTCAGTTAACTAACGTTATACAGACAGCCGCAAACTGACCAGACCCAATTTTATGTGCTCTGTAACTCAAAAAATAATACTTTCATTGAGGTAAAATCCTCTACAAATTGTTCTCTTGAAAGTACCAATAATTTGTTATTTATTGTTATTGCTATTTTTTGAGAACGATTTATGAATTTATATATGGTATTTCCTTGTATTTACACCTTTGTTCCCATATTTTAGTTTGCAAATAGTGCCATTTCCAATAAATGACCAAAGATGTTGTTGAAGAGATGCAAGACTGCACTTCTTGGATTTCATTTCTACAAGTTATTATAGGAATCAAACAGCCCAGTGACTGTACCGAGTTTGTGGACCTGTACTGGAAGATGTTACTAGTCCACTTATTGTACTCAAAAAGGCCACAATAAATATAACGCTGTCATTTCGTTAATCGATCAAGTTAGTTTGTGTCACGCGGTCTTTACCTGTGCGTCAACCACTAGATTGTCATGTGAATATTAACATTTGCCAAAGATGTGTTGGTTAGGTCAGCATGTAATAATTCCAAAGCATCTCTTGATGTCTCCTCGATCTATCGATAAATTCTCATCTTTCGTGTCCAAACTTAAACACGAAAATTGATCAAGTTCTGACCACTTAAGCAGGATTACATAATGAACGTTAGAAAGTTTAGCAGCTATCTTTGAAGGCCCTGTGATTAATATATTTCCGTATTGTTGCTTGTTGCTACATATTGCATCTTTACACTTCTGATACGCTACACCTTAAGCCATAAGCATTTAGAATTCCCAATCGATCGTCAGACGAAACTACACTCTGTTATCACAAATTAAACCGGACTTCAGTATTAAGCCTCCATAATGTGGGGAGGGGATCTATTTGCCCAGCACTCACCACTGACAAAATCCTGAACCCCGTCAGATAAGGCATCATCGGGACCCAGGGGAGGGGAAATATCAACATTGATTGATCTAATGTCTGTATGACTTTCTCTAAGGAAACTCTTTGCGTAAATGAAATATAGATGCCCTTAGCATGTCATTTCTGTGCTGTACTGTCTGATATGACGAGAAGTTCAGGACATTACCAGACATCTAGATACGATCCTTTTAGCTGTCATTCACACCCAGTACTTCACATCCATACCACCTGATCCCAGATTACAATATGCTCATCAGGTAGACGTTTGCTGCAATGTTCGGAGTCTTAAAGACAGCAATTATGAGACAAATGAAACTTTTATTTGTTACAGGTAAATATATTTTTGTAATGGTAATGAGACATGAAATGAAAAAGAGGCCAATGCGTGTTGACTGCGTGCATTAAACTTAATATTTAAATCAAAGATAAATTTACTGCTCTAATCCCACGTGTGTTTACACCGGCACAGACATGGCCGATATATCGAGTCCTCTCAGTCTATTATTATCCATGCCAGATACTCAGAGGACATGTCCGGATATTAGGCTAGCGGTTCATGAGGCCTGAAACCTCCAGTGTATATTTATTTTGTTATCTGAATGGTTCCAAGAAAATGAAACTTTTACTGACTTACCCGTTCTAATTAGAACTAGACTCAAATGGCAACCACACAAAACCACTGTCTCTGTGAATTATGGTCCATCATTTAGGTTAGAACTACCTGTATGACTGTTGACAATTAGGGCATGGCCATTTAAAGGCTGATAATTGTTAGCACATGAATGCTCGACATGACATTCAACATGCTAGGCATTTATATATCATATGGTTTTCGCCTTGGAAAAGAGTGTCTTATGTTACACGTTTCCATATCCACGTTTCTATAAGAGCTCTACTAACATACACTCTACAGGCCTTGTATTGACGATAAACACTATTGGTAACAATAAAGATCTGAGAGTTTGAAAGAGAAATGGCTTTCTTTTCTTAAATATCGACATAACCTTTGATGTAAGCGTCACTGTAACTGCATTAGAGTTTTCGCCTAGATTTGTGTTGAAGGACTGAGCCGAGTTTTGATTTCTTTATGTTTTTATTCATGTCTTGTTCAC
Source organism: Liolophura sinensis (assembly GCF_032854445.1). Taxonomy (NCBI): domain Eukaryota; kingdom Metazoa; phylum Mollusca; class Polyplacophora; order Chitonida; family Chitonidae; genus Liolophura; species Liolophura sinensis. The sequence continues at coordinate 37,287,342 of NC_088302.1, read as the reverse complement.
AAAGAAAGTTTTGTTGTGAGTATATATTGTTGCTGTATATTGTCATACGTGTTGTTGTGATGGACTACGCTTAACAAGACATTAGCAAATATCGAAGTCATTTAGATGGTCTGCTCTTAAAACTATTCAAAACAACCACGCCACCTGATGGTCGTGAGAGCAAACAGGCAGGCAATATGTAACTGGCAGATCTTCTTATGAAAGCAAGCCAGAGTTTCAGTAAATGCATGGCAACATTGTAATGAAGCATTTTATTAATCTTTGTATAATAAAGCATTTACAGAACAGGTCGATCAATCTGAATACAAAAACCCTTGTCCTCACGCAGCTGTTTTCATGCTACCGGTGCTTCTACAATCAAAGATAAATTTACTGCTCTAATCCCCTGTGTGTTTACACCGACACAAACATGGCCGATATATATCGCGTCCCCTCAGTGGATTACTATCCATGCCAGATACTCAGAGGACATGCCCGGATATTAGGCTGGCGGTGTACATTTATTTTGTTATCTTGGGTAATCATACCATGAGTGGTTACAAGAAGATATACTATGGAAAGGAAAATTGTGTGAAACGTCAAGTATGGAATACAACATTACATTGCCCTTTATTGTTTTAATTTATTATGTGATTGGTGTCAATCGCCGAAATCAAACATTTTCGGTTATCGGAAGGCGTTCAGGTTTAAGGATGGAAGAGACATACTCGTAATCTACCATCCTTCAGCAAGCATACTTGACATAAAACCGAACCATCAACAGTTGGATTTGACCACGTTACCTCCTTGGTTAAGAGCCTGACAGCCGTATAGCGAGCAAGCAATATGCCACTAAGTCACTGAGGGCCTCTCATCTGGAAACCCGCTTTCTTGTCACTGATTCCATTCTATTCTATTCTTGTCAACAGACGATAAAGAGCGGTGACCTGCACCCCAGTCATCGTTACTAAGTGAGCTGGGATAGGTCAAGAAGAGTTGTAGTTTTCTGTAATGTGAATAATGAGTAGAAAGTGTTATCGAGTCAAAAAAACTTTATTCTGTGCTCATTTAAACCAAGCTTGACTATTCCCTTTCCAAAAATTATGCTATTGTTCTGGAATAAAGATTCTAAATTTATTCAGCAGATCAAGAAAAAATTCCGTGATAAAGCGTTTGATGTTTTCTCTTCCAATCTAATCCGACAGTATTGCTACCTTCCAAAGGGTTTAATTTTGTTCCATGCAGATATTGAACTTATTAGCCTTTCAGTATGACGTACATATCCCGTATTCCAAGGCTCCTTGAACCATTAAGTGCACGCACTCACTCACAGAGGCAAATTCCACAAGACGATATACGGACGTGATATATTTTAGTAATCATGTCACCGATGGTGAGATTTATCCACAATTTAAGCACAAGGCCACCGTTCTTCATGATTTCTGGCATAATTTACGTCTTGGCTAATTAATTCAAACCATGTAGTTTATGAACAAAAGTTCACTGAGTGCTCCTATTATCCCTATACTTCCGGTCGGGTGAAACGTTCCCTTAACACTATGCATGTCATGATTTATTGTACAATTTTACACCCACCACACGCGAAAATGACTTGGTTCCATTTGTGGTTTGTGTTAATACTTAACGTTTTTCCATCAAATGTTCTCCGCCCTTATTCAACGATATACGCCAGAGTATGAGGTATTACATATTACAAACTCACCAGCATCATAAAAGACATTGACTTTGCTTTGTGTCGAATTATTTCCAGTAGAATGCTGTACACTCATATACTCAAATACTCATTTACCATACACATTATATCAACTGACAATTGAGTTAGAAGGCGCTGTGTCTGACTTGTATGAACGAATACGCTCATCAAATGTTAAAAACATACCTGTTTAACTTGATGAGAAAATCTTCGGAGTAAACCCCCACCAAATACCAGAAACGTTATCATTTAAGCTAAAGCAATTAGTGGGCGTGTTTAATTCCCCCGAGAAAAATCAAATCATAAGCACATGTAGACTCATCTTAAAGGCAGCGTCATTATTCCCCAGTCAGGAATTCATTTTTACACACCAATTAGCATTGGAAAGTCAGTTACTGTCACCCATACTTGAAAGCAAGCACTACAAACTGACAAAAAGTCCCCGTGTTTGCGATTCGCGGTAAATAGGTGTGCCACCTCGGCTAAACTTTAACGTTTGGTTCTTATCTGTTTTTCTCTCTTTACTTTATGATTGTTGTATTGGGAAAATGCAGATTTAGTCGATTTAGCCTATTCCATGTATGATACTAAAGAAGCTAATATATAAAAGAAAGCCTCAAATAGCCCCTCCACCTGTCCCTGTCTACTGCTTTTCCAAGATTATTTACCCATCGAGACCAGTTAACTAACTTCTGTATTCTGTTAGGTGGTCCCAGAGCGCGGTATATTCCCGCCATAGCCTGCTTCTCTCTTGTGGCTCGAATTAGACAACGTGCAAAGATCGCATGACGCAAACTGTCGCCGTCAGCGATCAATCTGTTTATTCAGCATCGAGTCGCTGATAACGTTTCCATGTCAACTCTCGCGGGAAGACTTTCTTGTCCGGCTATTTACCTGTGGGAAAACTGCTTTGCCTGTTTTTAAATAAACCCAATTTCTCATGTAAATTGATTGTAAAGGAAATGTTTGTCTCTCAGTTAATACATTGAGTAAATGAGAAGGAAGGCTTTCCGCAGAAATTGTCCCTAATTTGTCCTAAATCTACATCATTAGTGGTTTCCTTTTTTTCCTTATTGGATTTAATTCCTCGTTTATAAGCCCACACACGATTCGGTAACATAATATATATACAGCCACCTACTCGACAGACTGAACCCATCTGGTCTGTGCTCTGAAATTGAAAAGTAGACGTTATTTATTGTTGGTGTCTTTAATAGTGTCGTTTACGGATATATGTTAATACTTCAGCATATCCAATCATGACAGGAATCCAACGGCCGAGTGACTATACTTAAGTTAGTTTGTGAAGCTTTAGCGCTTGCTGTTTCTTGCCCAGTTATAGTACACCAAAGGTAAATCTGAACTTACCATTCCTTTGGATCGTTAGATTAACATTGGATTTTAAATAATGATATATTCAATATGAAATTAATGAGAAATTCCTTTCTGTTCAAAAGTAAGAAGGTCTGTCAGTAATCTGCAGATGGTCCTACCATAACGCTGACCACCGTTGTATAAGTAAAATCACGGCGTAAAACACCAATTAAATAAATAATAACGCTTTGATTTCCTAAGTATTCGCACAAAAAAGTAATCTCAGACAGTCATTGACCCTTCCCAGTAAAAGATACACGTCGCTGTGGTAAGTCTTTGAGTGCTTGTCTCTATCACAGAACATTCAGCCGCGAGACTGTCATTTGTATTTGAACGTCTGCTACACATGTGTAGGTTTGTTCCGTTCCATAATAATTCCAATGCACGACTGCATGTCTTCTCAATCCAACTATTCATTGTCATTTAATATACTCAAAATGAAGCACAATTTTTTTATCAACTTCCGACGACGTAAGCAGCATTACATAAAGAGCGTTCGTTACTTGGATAGCATATCTTAAACTTCCTGCGATCGGTAACTTTCGTGCGGTGTGCTATACAGTGTGTCCTAACAACTGCGATACATTTTGTCCTAACCATAAGCATCAAGTGTTCCCAATCGATCTTAAGACAAAACGATGCTGCACCGGCTTGTAGTCAGCTGACTAGCTTACTGCCTCTGTCGTGCGGGAAAGGGGTCTATTTACCCGGTCTTCAGCAGCAGGACTATCCTGATCCCCGTCACTGAAGGCAACATCAGGACCCAGGGGAGGGGAAATATCAATTCTGTACGATGTAATTGCCTGTATGACTCTCTCCTTTAAATAACGAAAGACTGAAGCAGGAACTCTCGGCACGGCATCTCGGTGGTATACTGTCTAAGACAACGAGAAGTTCCAGACACTACCGAACAGCTGGGATCGATACTTTAAGTTGCTATTCCTATCCTATACTTACTACACATCCACGTACAATACCTATTCCAGAATTTAATCAGACATGTGCATTCAGGAATGCACTGCAATGTAAGACAGAAAATATCAATTTGACATGATAACAAATGCAATGTTTAGATGCGAAAAGAATATATACCCACATGATAATCTTGCAGGTATAAAAGGTAACTTGACCGTGTATTAATTTGACTCGTCTTCGCTGACGATCGCATAAAACATTTAATGATTTTTTGGACCGAGGAATACCTCAAATTCCAGTTGAATATGAAACTCCTTAAGACTTGTTTCCAGTATATTATTCTACAGTTCAATGAAAGCCAAGCAGAACTTCCCATTACTGACTTATTGTCTCTGTTTTACAGGTAACGCAACCTGTAATTTGATCAAGTCAGTCAGCATCACATAGCAGCGGGCACTGAATACGGTCTTATTAAAGCAGACACCGTCACAATATTGCCCAATAGACACTGAAAGCCATGTTATCCATCAATAAAAAAAACCAAAGCCACTACCATGGCAACACCTGTCTTGAACATGTGTTCAGAAAAGATTGTCCCAAGTCCATTTGTGGCTCTGATTAAATTCATTCTGACTGATTCATTGATTCATTGCGTTACACACCGAACATACCTGACGAACTTTACAAAAGGTTTTACTTGCTCTGTCAGCTTACGGCATGTGAAACACTGGTAGAAGACAAGTTATACCCAACATCATATACGAGCACTGTCCCCCGGATATTGAGATATTGCCGCCAAGGCCCCGTTTATCTTAGCGACAATGTTGTCCATGTTCTCTGTCGTCTGTGTCATGTAAATGATCTATGGCTGGCTATATGGGTAACGGCAAATTGCAAACGATCTGTGACCTATCCACTCGGGTAAATTATTCACGAATCGAATAAAGTAGTAAAACCGGGATAGTGGGTAGATCTGATTGAAGTAGGTGAATCTTCTGGATCGGGCGGGCTATGTCATCCGATCCTGGGGTGATGAAAGCGGAAACTTCTCATGACAGACTCTGGACAAACTGCTCCCTGCTGCGATACCTCGGACTAACTTCCAACTGGTGGTATACATCTAATGTGTTATTGTCTTCTCTATATTACCGTTATATATCCATCGAGACGTCGTCATAGTCTGGAAAGCAGAGATATGTAACTGGATGACTCTGTTAACAGCCAGCTCATAACAAAGATTTCCCGGCCGCTCACACATAAACTCGATATGCGTCTGCACAAACACGAGAATCCACGCCCGATTCACACGAACTGAACACAATTTTCTTCTCCAGTTAAGGCAGAAACTCGACCTCAAATGTTATTGTACAGAAGTATTCCGGTAACCCAAGTGAATTGCGTGATTGGTGATATATCCCGTCGGTTTGTTGGAATCACGTCCTTCACTGTATAGAAACACATGTTGACCTAGCGGTTAGCGTGCTAGCGCAGCACAATAACCCTGGATTTCAAGTGCAGTTCATGCTGCATGTCTTCTTCTTAGGTATTAATTGGGCAAGCATTCCAGAAACCTGCGGATGGTCAGAGGTTTCCCCCGGTCTCTGCCCGGTTTCCTCTCACCATAATGCTTGCCACCGTCGTAGATTCTTGAGCACGGCGTAAAACGTAAATAAATAAATTCATCTCTTGTTGTATCAGTTTCATGACGTTAAGAGTAAGACACAATATTTTTCGGTAATATGCTGTTGATGGTAAATTTACATGTGTATATTGCAAGTAATACCAGATCATTGTGCATATTTTCTTTAGAACCGATGCCTCAAATATTTGCACTTATACAGCCGACAGAACGCTGTTATAAGCCCTATGCCATTTACAGCTGTTAGTATCAACTGAAAAATAAAACGACTTGATTCAACTCTGTTTTTTCCAAAAAAGACATTTGCTTTTTTATTCCTCAGTTTACCTCAGCTGAAGTTTTACTTTGATTGTCAATGTAAATACATAAATACATGAGGTAGCATCTTAGACGCCGACTAGGAGCCTCCGTGGCTCAGTTGATTAGCACGCTAGCGCAGCGTAATGACTCAGGAGCCTCTCACCAATGCGGTCACTGTGAGCTTAAGTCTAGCTCATGCTGGCTTCATCTCCGGCCGTGTGTGGGAAGGTCTGGCAGCAACCTGCAGATAGTCGTGGGTGTTCCCCGTGCTCTGCCCGGTTTCCAATCATCTTAATGCTGGTCGCCGGCGTATAAGTGAAATATTCTTGAGTACAGCGTAAAATACCAATCAAATAAATAAATCAACATAGACGCCCACTAGCACTATGTCATACAGGAATTGGGTAAAATGTGATACATTAGGAATAGTGATGATAATTACAATATACTGTCATATATTGTATTAGACACCGTGCAAATAAGTCACTATGAACCAGATTTAATTCTTTTAGCATGACTCGTGTGTTTTCCTTGTTCTACGTCCTACCCTACTTATCGATTTCCGGATGAGTGGAAACTTTCCATGTCATTTTATATTAAAGTACAATTTACAATTTATATTACATGGGGAAAATACCAAAATGAATGGGTTACATTTGTGGTCTGAGTTAATACGTCAACTTTTTTCTACCAAATGTTAGAAATTATGTGCTGTTATCTGTTCCGACCCAATACTGCTTACACAAAAAGGCTGCCTGCACTGCCTCACGGGGTTTAATTCTTAGTAGTGTATATTTAAGAAGTGATCAATTTCTAAACATTAGGATTTAATTATTTAAGCATAACGCCTGTGTTCTCCTTCTGTTTTTACTCAATAACATGACATTTTACATGAAAGTACAGTTTGTGATTTATTTAAACGACTTTGTTACAATTGTAGTTTGAGTTTGTACTACAACTTTTTCCATAAAATGTTCGAAATTAAATCTTTTTATCTGCTCTCACCCTAAAAGGCTGTAAAATTGAAAGAGGACAACACGGTTGGTTGGGATCCAATTCCGGTACAACTTTCGCTCGTTTAGACAAGATAATTACGACCCTCTGGTTGCCTGCACCAATAATCGTTAACGACGATGTAAAGATAGAAAAGCCATTGAGAAACAATCAAATAAAAGAATCGACAAATCCACGAATACATATAAATATATCAATAAGGTGTTGCAATTTCTATAAACAAAAACGATATTAAAATGTCAAAAGCAGCCGTGTTACGCGTTAAATAGGTTTGCCACCTCAGCTGAACACATTTAACGTTTGCCTCTTATTGCTTTTTGTTTGTTTACTTTGTGATTGTTACATTGGGAATCTGCGAAGACACGAAACAGATTTACGGCATGATCTGCTTTCGTCTATTCAATGTAGGAAACTAAAGAAGCCAATATATCAAGGGATGCCTCAAAATAGTCTAGTTCCCACCCCCACTCTTCTTCACTCGCACACTTTTTGGATGTTTATCCTTTACTCCGAGAATATTTAACCATAGAGAACGGTTAACCGACTTCTGGATTGTGTTAGGTGGCCCCAGAGAGCAGTATATCCCTGTCTAAGCCTGTGTCTCTCTTGTACTTCCAATTATCTTTAACATGCAAAAATCGCATGACGCAAACTGTCGCAGCCGTCAGCGATCAATCTGTTTATTCAGCATTCAGTCGCTGATTCTGTTTCCATATCAACTCTCGCGGGAAAACTTTATTATTCGCCCTAAATCTACATCATTAGCGGTTTCCTTTTTATCTTCTTTGATTGAATTCCTTGTCTATAAGCCCACACACGATCCAGTAATGTAATACATACAGACAGGCACCAATTCACCATCTGGTCCGTGCCATGAAATTGAAAAATAGTCATTTTTTTAATGTTATAAATCATGCAGTTCCCATTTTTATTTGTTGTCGTTGTTGTTAATAAACGGTTTATGGATATCAGGCTAAAGGTGTTGTTGAAGATATGCGAGACAGCCCTTCCTACAGAACACGTTGTTAAAATTGTGACTACCCATTTTCTTCTTTAATATTGACTTGTATATAATTATACAAAATGCACACATTTTCCAATCAGATAACACATACCTGTACATAACGGCTAGGAGTTTTGCCAGCAGAAAAGCTCCAAGAACTAACACTATCTTTTTCTAATATCACGTGTAATCACGGGCGATACATTAAACATGTTCTTGTCAAATATTAACGTAACTATGGTCAGTGTGTGGTGTTTGTCTCTGTTATGGCACACTCACCTACCAGGTTGAAAAAATGAGGGCAGCAATTTTGTCCACGTAATCAGGAATACATAGAGGCTGTTAGCAAGTCTTGGGACATATCTTAAAGGTACAGCACTAAAACCAATATACTTTCATGTGGTATACTGGGATACCTTATGTCTTAAGTATAAGGTAAGCATCGCATCGCACAAAAAGCACTGCATCGGACTGAGTTCAGCTGAATTTAGCTTACTGCCTTTGTCCTTAGGGGAGGGGATCTGTTGGCCGAGTCTTCAGCAGAGAGATAATCCTGATCCCCATAGCTTAGGACAAGATCAGGGCCCAGGGTGGTGGTTGGGAGAGGAGGGAAGAGCTATCAATTATGTAATTGCCTATATGACTCTCGTCTTTAGAAAAGGCTAGAATGAAGTAGGAACTCTGAGCACGTCTTCCCTGTAGCACTCTCTCAGAAAATGAGAAGGCATCGATGATATGTATAATGTAGAATTCTCTTCGCTGACAAAAAAAAAGCATTTCCTGATGGTTTGGATTGAGAAGTGCCTAACAGTTCATTCAAATATGAAACTCCTCAGGACTTATTTCGCTGGAACCAGACCTTACTGTCTTATTGTTTAGGGATTGTGCAACCATGTCAAAATTTACCTCCAGTTGTATGGACCAAGGTGCACTAATGAGTTTAAAATTTCGTCTTCTGTAATCCATCCAGTCATGCACCACCACATACATGTAGCTACGACACTGACGCCGGTTTTTAAGGCAAACATTGTCGTAATATGGCTCAACAGACGCCAACATCTATCAAATCAAATACAGACATTAACATATGATTATCAGTGTTTATCGTCACTACCATGGTAACACCTGTGTTGAACATGTCATAGTATCTGCCTGTATACTGTACCAAAGATACTGCAGATTTTCAGAACTCTCCAAGAAGAATGCACACATTGTCGATTTGTAGCTTTGATTTAACTCACTTTGAGTGACTAACTGATTCACTCATTGATTGATGGATTGATTTTTGATGAAGATTTAACGCGTCACTTAAGAGTGTTTCGCATATTCCGTCATTTTCACGGCCGTCCCCATGGAAGTAAAACCTCCGCACGACTCTGGCGAAATTTACAACAGGTTCTATATGATTCCCAGCCTCATATAGGAGCGATATCTCCCGGTCATGTTCACCAAGGCCTCAATTTTCCTGGCAACAATGTTGTCCATGTTCTCTGTCACACGTGTCGTCTGTGTCACGTAAATGATCCATGGCTGGTTATATGGGTAACGGCAAATTGCAAACGATCCACTCGGGTAAATTATTCACGAGTCGAATAATTCTGGATCGGGCGGGCTATGTCATCCGATCCTAGGGTGAAAGACCCGGAAACTTCACATGACAGACTCCGGACAAACTGCTCCCTGCGGCGATACCTCGGATTAACTTCCAACTGGTGGTATACATCTAATGTGTTATTGTCTTCTCTATATTGCCGTTACATATCCATCGAGACGTCGTCATAGTCTGGAAAGCAGCGATATGTAACTAGACGACTCTGTTAGCCGCCAGTTCATAACAAAGAGGGAGCCCATAAACTCGATATGCGTGTGTACAAAGGCGAGAATCCACCCCTCTTCAAGCAAACTGAACACAGTTTTCTTCTCCAGTGAACGCAGAAACGCGGCCTTAACTGCTAATGCACAGAAGTTTATCCAGTAATCCCCATGAAGTGCGTGATTGTACAGAAATACAATATATAGTACAGAACACTGGAGAGAAATGTCAACCACATGTTGGCCAAGTGGTTTGCGTGCTAGGGCAGCATAGTGATCCAGGAGCCTTTTAAGTCCAGCTCATACTGGCTTCCTTTCTGGTTGTAAGTGGGAAGGTCTGTCAGAAACCTGTGAATGTTTGTAGGTTTCCGCCGGTCTCTGTCAGATTCCCTCCAGCCATAATGCTGGCCGCCGTCATATAAGCAAAATATTCTTGAGTACGGCGTAAAATTACAATTCAATAAATTAAAGTATGACGTGTATCAATTTCAGGACATTGAGAGAAAGCACGATATTCGTCAGTAATTAGCTGTGGTTGATGGCTCAGTGCTGCAGGTATTACCAGATCATTGTGTATATTTTCTTTACTAACGATACCTCACAGCTGTGCAGATGTATAGTCGACAAAATACTGTTATAAAGGCTATATACCCTTTACAGCTGTTAATCTCAGCTGAAAAATGAAACGACTTGATTCAAAACTCGATTATTAAAGAAAAAATTAAAATTTGCTTTCCTGTTAGTCAATTATGAACCATGGCGTGAAAGGTGTGGCTGTACCAGAACAAAACATGGCCATCAAGCACTTACATTGGCAACTGTTTGTCGAAACAGTTGTTCTCTGTGGAATATAGTTGAAAACATGTGCATATATAACTTTTCCTTTTTGGTCAGCTTCCATCTACACAAGACTTGTGATGAGATGATGGCTGTTTTTGAGTGTTGCTGTTCAAAAATTCGACTTTTGCTGACTGATAGGAATGTGTTGACGTATTGATTTAACCCTTGGCTTCATTGAGGGATCTACACTGATTTATAGCCTCGTTATCATCTCTCTCTTTATCTCTAAAGCCCACTGCGCAGCAGAGGTTAGCAAATAATTTTCTCCGTCTTGTGTCATATCAGACCGATCACAAAGCTAAGATGATACATGTATCTGGAATGACATGTAGACTGACAGAGCCGTTCCAGAAGCCCATCAAGAGAGAAATACATACTCCTCTTTTTATGACGCCTTACCTAATTCCGTGCCGTCAACCCGTGACAATTTTAGTATGCATGTTACCCCCACGATGTGGGTTTCCAAAGAATGCCTTCCACAGTAACAACTTCATGTTAGGATAGCAGGCAGGGTATCAAAGCCTCAACACAGCTCGTGCCCGGAGGACCGGTTTTGCAATTTTATTATCAGTTTTGTTAAATTAAAAATTCCCTATTAAATAAAACATATCAGTACAAATCCAATCGAAGTTTACTACCCAAATACTTACCCTCACAAACTATTAGCCTTCTCTGTGCAATTGTTACCGTTCAGTAATAAAGATCTTCCAGCAACCTGTGGATGGTCGTGGGTTTCCCCCGGGCTCAGCCGGGATTCCTCCCACCATAATGCTGGCCGCCGTCGTATAAGTGAAATATTCTTGAGTATGGCGTAAAACACCAGTTTTGACAGTATTCAAAAGCAAGCGGCATGCTGGACAATGACAAAGAGTAAATTGTTGGCTGCACCAAAAAACAGTTAGATGACACTCCACGCACAGCCAACACTAATGTCTCCTCAAATAGAGTATATTGTGTTCTATAACAGAATTTTCTAACATCCAACTCTAAGCCCATACTGCCGTAAGATCATACACTATTTAAAGGAGAAGAAATTTTAAATATCAACCAAATACCATTGAAAAGAGTATGCATTTCCTCGCAGGTGCAGTCCATAAAAAATTCTAATATGTACCTCAAGTTGATAAGTTATAAATAATCCATTTTGCCTAAGAAATAGTCCTGAAGTCTTCTGTGTTAGGAGGAGAATTGCCGTCGGAAACCGCCGAAGTGCAGTCCGTACTTTTCTGGTGGAACTCTTCTTCCCAGAAGATAGCGAACAGTACAGTCCGTTTTCCGCTTGACGATTGGGAAAGCAGAATGTTGGACAAAGGTTCCGAGTTCACGCTAACAAGCCGGCAGTTTTAACGACTCTCATTGGCTGAGAGGCAACACACACCCTGCATAAATTACAGGGTGTTAAATGGAGGACGCATTGGACTCAGCGATTTATGCCAGCTTTGCCGTTTTCAGGCTTTACGTGTATGTCTAGCAAAAATCGCAAAATTATGCAGCAGGCACCACCGGATAGAAAAAAAAACGTGCTCTTTTCAGCCTATGGTGTCATTTTTTAATTTTCTTCTCTTCTAATTATTTTTTTTTTTTTTACTTATTTACTTATTTATTTATCTATTTGATTGGAGTTTTACACCGTACTCAAGAATATTTCACTTTTACGACGGCCGTTAGCATTATGGTGGGAGGAAACCGGGCAGACCCAGGGAAAACCCACCATCCGCAGGTCGCTGAAGACTCATACACTACGAAGAATAAAATAAAAATTATTTATTAAGGTTATATTAAAAAGTGTAAACAACTTCAAATATGGAAGTGTTAGAAACAGGGTTTACACCTAAGTTAATAGCAGTTTAAGTAACTTTTGTCGCCCTCCGTCAAAACATGCTGAACTTTGCCCAATATCCAGCATGCCACTGTTTTTTAAATAATTATTACGTCACTCAAGTGAGTGAGTGAGTGAGTGCTTGGGGTTTAACGTCGTACTCAACAATTTTTCAGTCATATGACGACGAAGGAATCCTTAGAGTGCATGTAATGTGCCTCCTTTGTTGCAGGACGGTTTTCCACCGCTGTGTGTTTTATTTAGTGCTGCTTCACTGAGAAGCCTTACCGGGGGCAAGTAAACTGCCCTGCCCGATCCATTATCCTGATACGGGTTAACCAGTCGTTGTACTATCCCCTTCATGCTGAACGTCAAGCGAGGAAGTTACAACTTCCTCTTTTAAGGTCGTAGGTGTGACTCGACCCTGGATCTACCGCCTCCCGAAACGGACGCTCTACCAGCAGTGCTATCGGGGCCGGTTACGTCACTCGAGGGAATGGGTTCTTGGCGTCGAAAATGAGTTTATGTAGTTTGACATTATGAACTAGAAAAAGTGTTCTAATTTCATTTTCGTAGCAAGAATATGGACTTCCGACATATCCATGTATAGAGCTTGTGTTGTTACATGTCTGACTAACGGCAGTTGTGGTACCGAATATGACTGATTTTACAGACAGCTGAATATTGCCGATTGACTGAAATAAACAGGCTATAGTACTATGCAGAGGTCCGCGATGGCCGTAGCTCAAGATAGCCACGAAGGAAAATTAAGGTTTAAAGATGTGTTCATCTTCGAAGATGGCCAGACAAAAGAATTAAGGTCAAAAATGTATCTCCATGTGTCAAGGTGGCCAGACATTCGAATGAAGACCAAAATCTCTTCTCTACAGTCCAGTGAATTAATACCCTCTAATCTTGCTCTAATATCTGATATACAATCTTCCACTCCATCAACGGTTGTGCGGAAAATATCATGATTTATCATCCGGGACAAAAAATGAGTTTCTTTGGACGAAAATAGATTCTTAGATCAGAATCATAAAGATATATGCACTCATGAATTCCTGGGAGAAATGCTGTCACAAATACCACGATTGCTAACTTCAACCCAAGTCTGCCTGAGTTGATTACGTGACATGAGGGAGTCAGTAGTTTAGATTTCTTCCGTCATCAAAGTTTTCAGTGACTCTCTTCTTATCAAACGTATGAATGGAATGGACGTCACATCATCAGGTTTAACAAGGAGTGTCCTAACAGTGACCAGGTTGCATAAGATGCTTATAACAATGAGGTCCAAAGGGAGGAGAGTCTCTTTTTCTGTTGTTAGAACTGTAAAAGTAATTTCGTGGAATTGCTCCTCCTTATCCTTTATAAATAACTCTTCTGAGCTTCTTTAGAAAATGACAGTTGTTGGAGACAGGAGAGTTAAAGACAGGTATTGCTTTTACTGTTATGAAATTTGATTTGTTGGAAACATACATGTCTAGATTTGTAGTTTGCAATTTCCTTCAGCGTGTCATGGTGTAGTATATGAAATTGTCAAATCTGATATTTCATATTGCGAGGTTTTGACCTAAAAATTTAAATATTGAAAAAAAAATATTTGACGTCGTTCAAGATAAAATTCTAAAAAGTCTGTAAGGTATTATAATACCGGTATATAATAAGTAAATAAGTTTTAAAGCAACCAAATAATGAGATATATATTTGTGTATACACAATATGTCTACTATGAAAATCATGTTAACTGCATTACTTAGATTTGTACTGAAAATCCACTATTTCAAAAGAAATAAACCGCTGGTCTTTGCCAGAGCAAATGAGTTAAAAATGTGTGTAGGTTTACATATTACTATGCAAAACTAATTATTTTTAACACGATTTGAGATGAGATAATGGCTAAGATGGCTTGGATATTGATGTTGACATAAGTCTACCTTTTCTCACAGACATTGATGTGATGACATGTTGATTCAGCTCAACGTTTCAAACGGGGACTTTTTCCCCTCTTCCTATCATCTTCCTAGCCCCCCCCCCCCTCCTCCTCCTCTCTCTTATATCCACTGTGCAGTCCTAGTTAACAAATAAATTACACCGCCTGGTGCCATTTCAGACCAATGGAAAAGTTGAGATGATATCAAGAATGATATATAGAACTACACAACGGTTCCAGAAGCCCATCAAGGGAGATACATGCATATACTCGCCTTTTTAAGACGCCTTATCTACCTCCATGCCGCCAGCCCGTGAAAAATTTAATATGAGTGTTCCCTCGAGATTTGTGTTGCTAAGTAAAAACCTTCACAACAATTGGTTCACGTCCCGATATCAGCCAAGGCGTCAAAATCTTATTACTAAGTAGCAAGCGAGACACCGATGTCACACAAACCAATTATATGAACATTACTTGTTCTATCGATATAAAACTGCCAAATTAAATGATACAAAGAGTTTATTAGAGATTTTTTTAAATTTAATAATGCTCTGCTGCAATAAACAAAGTACAGTTTGCACGATTTAAGATATCAGCTAATAACAGCAAATTCAGCCTGTGAACTTCCATATCTTGCCTCTTGGGTCATCGGAAGATCTTCCTAAAGCAACCAAAGATTTCAGCTTTCATTCAAACTAATGACATCTTAATCACTTTAATTAGGACGTAATCCTGGCATTCCATCAATGTCAAAGGGTTAGTGTGGTAGACTGACAGGCGTGACCACCTCAGATGTTCACTTCCTCCATTTGATCAAAGTAGATGGTAATCATTACCCAATACAGGGGTCTCCATGACTCAGTTGGTTAGCGCGCTAGCGCAGCGTAATGACCCAGGAGCCTCTCACCAGTGCGACCGCTGTGAGTTCAAGTCCAACTCATGCCGGCTTCCTCTCCAGCCGTAAGTGGGAAGGTCTGTCAGCAACCTGTGGATGGTCGTCAGTTTTCCCCGGGCTCCTCCTGGTTCCTTCCCACCATAATGCTGGCCGCCGTCGTATATGTGAAATATTTTTGAATATGGCGTCAAATAAATCAAATAAATAAATAAATAAATTACCTAATATAATAGCTACAATACCTAACTCCCTTAGTACCATAATATACAAGTAGACACATGTGATTGGGCTCATCACCCTCGAGTCATTCAGCTTGTCTACGCGCCCCCAGCTTCAACGTTGATAACAGACAAACGACGGTTTTTGGAAGTGCCTTCATGAAATTAAACTTGAAATCGGATTGTACGAAGATTTTCTTGGGATGGGTCTAGGCAGACAAGTGTGTCTCTCCCGGGTTATTCCTGGTTTCCTCTCACCATAATGCCGGTCGGCGTCGTATAATGGAAATATTCTTGAAAACGTCATAAAACACCGAGCAAATAAATAAATATATAAATAAATCAAACGCATTTCGTGGAAGATAGAATTACCAGACACTTGCAATGGATTATCAATATAGAAACAACATATAATAAATCTATAAACGTATATCAAAATACATCACCAGCGATTGAAATGTTGCAAAACCATTAGTGGGCATGAGAGTTAACATTCGATTATATCAATCAAAATGTCCAAGATGTTATTGTCGTCATTATTGTCGTCACTAAAACTCCTTCCGTCCAAATGAGTTACTGTTTTGAAGAACGTAACTGTTACCGGATATAGGATGTAGGTATGATGTTGGCATATTATCACTGAACGTGAGATTTCTTCGTTCCGTGACCCCGCCCTTCGTTCCTATTAGCAATATAAGTTACACAATCAATGCCTGACTGCAGGGTAATGCCATCCGTGCTATGAAAAGCAGCATTGAGTTTGCCCTACAGTATCGGCAGATCCACATTAGGAGCCGTGACAAAGACTGGTGTAACAGAAGCCAGTTCCGAGGAAGTCCTGCAAAAATGGCGGCATAAAAACAATGCAGACCATTGTGCTGTCTGGCTCGTTCTGCTTTTTACCAACACACTTGGCCAGCATCATTCACCGCATAGCTCTTTAGTGTGAAACACGCTCTTTTTGTCTGTAAATGATATTGCCGAGTCGGTGTGAAAAAGAATGTTAAAATCGACCCCTTTTGTGTCCCACGAAATGTTTGTGCGTAGTTCATTCACAGTAAAGAAGTAATTGTGGTAAACAGAACAGCGCAAGCGAAAAAAGATGAACTGATTCGCAAAACTACAGTAAGTCACTATCGACAAAAAATTTAATTAATTTCATAACTACAAAAAGTTTACGACGATTTTTGTGTTTTGATTGTCATTACAACTATGCCACCTTATGCAACAGTATGCGCATTTTCAAGTGATCATTAATTTGGTAATGGGATTTTGATGTCACTTATTTTCACCAGATATTACAACGCCATGTTTTCCCGACGCAGTCAAAAACGCAAAATAATCGACCTTCTGAAGTCATACGATACCATTTTCTATTGCATAAGTTAATGTACCTATTAAGCCAGGCTTGGATGAAATCCCTTAGAGAAGGAAGTTAATGAGGTATAGCGTGATAAAAAAAAAATCTTTTTTTTTCAAAAACCGAATGATATCCAGAGAATGACACCCGCACAGTGATTTGCATTAAAGGCATTACAGGGATTATTTGAATAACAGGCACTTAAAATTTAAATCCACATTTATTTGGGAAGATAGGATAAAAGGGGAGACCAAGTTTGACTGACATCGTGCTTAGATGCGCTTTGAATTGTCTCATGAACAGAATTCATAAATAGTGTGTATAAAACGCAAACTTTTTAGCATCCGTGAATAGATTAATAGACCACTGGACATCCACAAAGTAAAATCAGACAATTCTGTCATACCAGCCCGTATTTTTACTAGCGGAATTGTCTTTGAAATATGAAATAACTACAGAGCTTCCGTATTGCCTGACATGTTTCCAGGTATTAAATATGTCCATATACTATGTGCAGGTCTACTTAGAAGTTAATATTGCTTTCAAAACAGAAATACGCCGGATAAGGCTTATATCATTTTCTTCACATGCTTTGATTAACATCTGACCTTATTCGCACCAGCTATTTTTTTTTTAAATCATATCTTTGACATCCAGATATGGTGCTAGTGGAGCAGTTTTAGACATCACTGTCATTACTACGGTAAAACCACTAAGAATGGGTTAATATCACTATTTACGGACTGTCACGGACGCCCCAGCTTCATTATCTCCGTAAGATTGTAGTTCTCACAGGAGCGTTTCGATATTAACCTTGTGCTGTCAGGGATTTTAAGCTCGTAATATATCCCTTACCGGTTGTATATTTATCTTCTCTTATAAAACTGAGTCATACTGGTCGTTAACTCAGATCCCCATATCACAATATCTTCTGCATTCAACTCGTACCTCATTAACGAGCTTCAAGTGAAAGACAATGACAGAGAAAAAAGGTGTCAGTGGAAAGGGCATACAAAACTGGATTCCATACAATGTTCGTTGGGAACGACTGAATAAAATACAGTCACATGACTGAAAGCCAAGGCGGACATTCCAAAGTCTTTCACTTTAAACCACTGCACTGAAACCATGGCGTCAGTAACAATTTACACGATAAATGGATTTAACTGATGTACAGGCCTCAGCAGTGAAAATTTGATTTTTCGAATTCGGTCTCATTAAGAAATCCAAATAGGAGTCAGATGTAATCATCAAACTATGATATAAAGTACAATGTGCAATTCTTATCACAATTGTTGCCTGTCGTTTTCCAGATTATGCAACGTGTGCGTTCCTCTGGGTTTGGTGAACTGCATAGAATCCTTGACAGCCATGTCACATAGTTAACTGACCATTCAATACAAGTATCATTGTGAAGACGCAGTGAGGATACATGAAAGCTATAATGCACACATTCGAACAAATGTAAACAGGTGTCCTGTTATAAACTATTACCTTAATGATTATTATGTCGTCCTGTTCTTTATGCCAATATTTCGTATGTATAATGAATGGGCGCTCAAGCTGATGGCGGGTTGTCCTGTCGCCAAAAATTATATAATGGAAAAGATCCGAGGAGCGTGACAAGGAGATAATCAGTCTTGATGGATTAGGGAACAATATCTGCCACAGACACCAGCTCTGCGAATGTCACCCGAGTCTGCCGGTATCGGCCGACTGGAAGTTGGGGGTCACAGATAATAGAGATGGAAGAACAGATATCCACCTGTAAGATGAATGATGCCCACGCGAGCAGACGTCACGGTTTCGTCTGTCATCATGACTGATCATTTTGCGCAGTATTAACAGCGCAACAACCAATACTTCACATTCTACAACATTAATATGAAGTTCTCCTGAAAAACACGTTAAACCGGTCTGATATAAGGAAACAACCGACTTGATAATAGCTTTGAAAGTCATGCTGCCTCAATGTAAAACAGTCACATAATCATGTCCACATAAAATAATGTAGAGTTTTTGCTTACAATTTAAAAAGCAAAATTCTACTTACACTGCATTACATATCTTAGACCAAGTTCAGTAGCTTTATAATTTCGTTAGTGCAAGCGAGGACCGAAGGATGATCTCTGTTTTGATAAACTACTCAAATCAATCTAAAATGTTTGAAAGGCTTTCAGTGAAAAATACTTTCATTCTTTCACCATTTCGGGCTCTTACTTTTTCCTACTTTTTCGCTTCATTTTGCCAAAGCCAGATTAAGGATGGGAAATAAAGATTCGTCTGTTTATCATCTTCAATTTGAAATGTTTTTTCTAACCTCTTCCTCATTCTTAAAGAGAGTCGATCATTTCAATCCATCTTCACACTAGCTTTTCCACCGTAATCTTGCATCGAGGTCAACAAGATGGCCAAATATATGCGGAAATGTCACTTCAGGCCTGTTTCAGAGAATTAAGCAACTACCTACAGATTTCAATATTTCCTCCAAGCATAACAGTATTGATGAAATAAACACACTACACGGCAGTCACCGTAGAGGACTGAAACGGTTATCGATTTGTTTTTTTGTTTATAATAATAAAAAACGCATTTCCGTTGAAAATTTTAATATCCGCACAAAGAAAAGAATTGATGTCCCGTTCTTCAGGCTTTTGTGTCATCAGAATATCGGGGATTTCTGCATTGCATCATCATCATCTCAGAATATCGGGGATTTCTGCATTGTATCATCATCATCTCAGAATATCGGGGATTTCTGCATTGCATTATCATCTCCGCACGCACTCTGCATTAACTAGTTTGCCCATTCTGATCGTCTCTGGTTCAGTCTGCTATTATTTTGTTAACAGTTTGTGATAATTCCATCGAACTTCCGGAGTACAGATAACCTTTGGTACATGTAGGTTAACTACAACTTTGTACTGTGCACATCTATCAAAGTACAGGATTTATTCTACTTGTTGGCAAATCCAGTTTTCTTAAATTACGTAACACAATCTAATATTCAATATCCTGTGTGACCCACATCGCCCCTGAATGTCAGTCAGGCTGTGAAAGATTGCTCGTTTTTACAATTTATTGGTTCAGGGATGACTCTTTAGAAACAGGGACTCTTCTATCTGCCTGAACATGCGTCAAGCATGTGATCCCGCTGAATGTGTGAGACACCGATCAGGCCATGACACAGAGCATGTGAACGACCAGAGAGACAGCATTTGTCAAAGTGCTGAAGTAGGTCGGTTTGTCCTGTAGAGAATTGCTGTGGTAATTGCACCGACTTACCCCCGGAAACTACCATGGAGATCTCTGATCGACACATATGAGAATTACATATGCATATCATGTCAGGCGCTGAACTTTCGCCCACTTATTACGCGGCTTCAGGGCGGGGGTGGGGGGGTCAAGACGATCATCTTTCAGTATCGATCAACACTGCTGAGTCGTCTATTTACCATTTTCACGAGTATGGTGTGTATAAGAGTATACGCATCATCTACAGAATCACTATGCAATGCAGGGTCACCTTGTAGAGCGTCACCTTCAGATTCCATACGCACGGAAAACGTTACCATCCCATTCACCAAACAAATTCAACACAGAGAAAAAGATCGTCACAGAATGAACAGAGATATGTAACCTTCAGATTCACTACACAAAAAAGTGTAAATGTTAGATTTATTCCAAGGGAACATTATCAATTTCAGATTCATTCCAAGGGAGCATTGCCAGTTTCAGATTCATTTCACGGCAACATTGTCAACTTCGGATTTATTCCACGGGAACACGGTCAACTCAAATTGGTCCCACAAACAAACCTTACTATCACATTGAATACACAAAAAGTATAACCGTCAGATTTATTCCATGGGAACAGTGTCACCTTCAGATTCATCACACAAAAAACGGCACTTCCAGGCTCACCACAAAACCTATAGATCTATTAGATAGCTCAATCCATACATTCAATGACAACTTGATGCCACCCATATCAATTCCTCAGCCTCAAAAATCTCCCTCTCTTCTTCTAGCAATAAGTAACAAAAGGCTGGTATACAGCAAATATTACCTGTGAACTTCCGGACCTTGCTCCTTTTTTCATTGGACGACCTTCTAATGCAACCAAATATTCGGCTTTTAGACAAGGTAATGAATTCTTGATCACTTTAATTTGGTTTTAATCCCGATATTTCGCCAATGTCAGAAGGTTGTTGTGGTAGTGTGACACGAGTAATCCTCGCTTTGCCTGCTGTACATTTTTTTTATTTGGCGCGAGTGGATGCCAGTTGTTACCTATTGTAATATACTGTAATAACTATAACAACGATATCTACACTACACTTGTAGATTTTGAAGCCATTCGGCTTATCATCACCAAGCTTGGGGCGTGTACATGTAGACAAATACCTTTGGGTCCGTCAGTATGGAAATGAACACAGTCAAATTTAGTGCCCTTAATTCTTGAGTCTACACCCGGTTTTTTAGGTATAGGTCGTGACCGGATAAGTACCAGTCCAAACTGTAACAAGAACCAGTTCCAAAGTAGTCCTACACAAAGGGCGACATAAAAACAATGCAGACCATTCTGCCGTATGGCTCTTTCTGGTTTTTACCAACACACCTACTGAGTTGGTCTGTATCATCCACCGAGCCGTACGCATAGATCTTTTGTGCAGTATATGCTTTCGCTTTTGTTGTGGAAGTGGTATTCAGGAATCGAAGTGAAAAGAGATTTGTAAACCAACCCTTTTGTAACAGAGGGAATATCTGTAAAAAGTGTTTTCACGATAAAGAAAGCAATGTACTGAATGGTCAAGTTTTCTGCACAGCTGAGGAGGTAAAATGATCGAATTTCTGAAAAAATTCTGCATCTTACCTTTTATTATCAACTCACTGATAATTGGATTGTGATCTACCTTAAAGGCAGTCGACTGTCGCGAATGCTGCCAGATGGCTCAATGTAGGTCTACCATATTGTCGTCAGACAAGCCTTATGGAATATAGGTATTATAGGAATAACACTCAATCGTCAGTGGATAATTATATCGCCAACACTTATTCATAAAGTGTGGATGCAATGCAACCATTTTAACATCTTTCAACAATATATAAAAACACTGAGCAACAACAAAGTTTACTCTAACAATTGCGTAGCCCCAGACTGGAATTTCTTTTATCTATATAATAGAAATATGTAGCCTTGAAGCCTTTCACGAAATTAAACCGTAAGCCGTAGCCGTAAGCTTGTATGTCTAAGAAGTCCATATGTTTGCTCTTAAAACGGGTATAACTAGGAAAAGACTTTTATCACTTTCCAAAGATGTTGTTATGATGGACTAATCTTACCCATATCCCTTTTTTCAAACTGTTTATCTAAGCCTATAAATAGTACCAGTGAAACTGTATTAGACGCCACTGGCATTACGATCACCGTAAAACCTTCCAGAACGCATTAATAACAAATGTACCGATTGTCACAAACGCCTCAGCTCCATCAACTATAAGATTGTAGTTTTTCAGAGGTGTGACCTTGCGATGTCAATGAATTTGACCTTGTGATATAATCCATATCAGCTAAATGTTCATCTTCTGTTAAAAACTTGAATCGTACCGTTCATTTCTTCAACACCCTAAAGATCAAGATTTGTTGCATATAACCCGAACTTCCTTCAAGGTTTTTAGTGAAAGAGATAACAAGATAAAGAAACAGTAAGTGGAACAACCATAAAAGGGTACATACTAAACTACTTTAAACTTAGTTTAGTATTAACTTTGTCTGAATGAACTGCAATAAAGTCCTTTTATAGTGGGCTTTGCAACGTTCATGGCAAGGAGGCGAACGCGTTGAAATATTATCTCTGGTAATCATCAACACATCGATTAGATTAAAATGATGTAAAACTATGAATACCCAGCATCAGACAAAATATTCATTTTCACTGGACAACAACGATCACGTGGGGGTACAGAAATGTTCTCCAATCCTGCTGACGAGGTCAAATGCATCTGCTGAGTAGGTTATCTCCCTTTGTTGTGGTCCAACAAGGGTCATATCGCTGAAGCGATTCACATATACATCGGTCTTCTGCACTGAGTTGATGGGTCTAAGCACGACAAATTCGTTACATGGTTACTCGGTGATAGGATACGCAAATACATGGTGTCAATAATCCTCAATATATATGAGCATTATTGACACCATATATTTGCCTATCTTATGACTGAGTAATCATGTAACTAATAATGTATGGTAACACTGGAAAGTTAAACTCGGGTCTTACCCAAGACTTTAAAATCGACAATATTGGCACTTCCTTGATTGAAGTTTATAGTACTGGTACGTCGTCGATTAAAATCGACAGTATTGCTAGTTTCTTGACTGACGCCCACCACAGGCGGATTGTAGGTCTAGTAATACACCAGCTAATCATGACTGATCATCTAGCGCAGAGTGTGCACGAAATGTGGATGTGCAGGGCATCTACAGGATCAAATACTTCACATTCTACAATATGAAAGTTTAAGTTCCCTACAGCAGTACCAAGCACCTCACGTCATAAGATGTGACTTGGTGGGGCATATCTGATGTTCTTCGCAACTAGTACTATAAACCGGACTGATTAAAGAAAACATCAGAACGAAACACTGCACCTTATTAAAAAGATATGTTTTAATGTCTATGTCTATATTTTTAATATATAAATGTAGGCAATATGTTCACAAAGCGTTATATATATACTTGCTTGTCTTGGAAATACTGTCACAGACTTTATATCCCATGCAATAGGTCTTTCAACAAAAGCACCAAAGGAGAGTGTTCCATCAGGATAACCTCTCTTTATACAGAGTCTATTGCGCCATTCGATCGGAAGCTTCTGGACGATTTGTGGTGAGAAATGCTTTCCGCATTTCGGGTATTTGCTTCTTTCTACTTAGCAAGCTCCTTCTATTCTCCCTTTGAGAAAAAAATCGGAAAAATTAAGGTAGGCGTTTTGATCTCGACAAGAAAGTCTACAAAGCCCAAAAAAACGAAAAGTTTGGTGTAGTTGAGGATTTTCTTTTTTCACTTTTGCACTTGTTCACGCTATTATTCTCTTCACATGAAAGGGTAGCCCACTATTTTGTTTTTAAAAAAAGAGTCCATCATTTAAATCCATCTTAGCTTATCCATGCGTCCGGATGCAAGGTCCGCATGAAGGCCAAATCAATGTAGAAGTGGAATTTTGGATCATTTAATTCAGCTAAACAACTCAGCTACAGGTCTCAGTATTTTATAAAAGAACGTTAGTATTGATCAAATAAAGACATGTCAAAACTAGCTATTATTGCAGGGGAGTGAAAGACATCGATATACATGATTAAAATTGTTTATATCTAACAACAGAAGAGTCTCAGAATGGATGCCCCACTAAGCGGAATTTGGGGTCATTCGAATATCAGATATTTTCCATGGAATCACCGTCTCCACGTAAACTATACATCAATTTTCTAATACAGATCAAGCTGGCTCAATTAGCTTGATAACAACAATAATACCGATGAACTTCCAAGGTGAATATAATGTGACGTTCGGTACATGTAGGCCAGCTCTGGCCATATGTGACATGCATATATTGGAATGGATGTCTTTATATGTATGTATCTCCCTCGGTTTTGTCTCAAAACCCGTTCAAACGGTCGACTTTATATCTGGAACCCAAGGATAAGTGTAGTGTTGAGTATCCAAAAATGCGTCTGCAAATTAGGTATTATGACAGGCACAAGTTGTGACATTCTACACCAAATTTTCATTCTTCACATCTCCAAAAGAGCTCGGTGATAGTGAGTTTCAGGTGTTTAGCACATATGTATTAATTTCAACGAGCCCTGCACACGTTTATCCATTCAATACGGGAACTGATCTTCATGCCTCAGAGTGCAGTTGGGCCTTTATTTCCGTCAATGTATTATTATTATAATTCTACGCCATAATCTACGCAAATCGTTGGTGAAAGAAAGTTCAAAAAACCTCCCTGCTTCATGACATATGCAGTCGTCGTAAATTACGTAACACACTCCAGTATTCAATTTCCTGTGTGGATGTTTAAAATGCCCCAAACGCGCATGTCTAATACTAAAAGTTCATTAGGAGCATGACAGAATCAATCAAACACCAGCTTTATATTACAAATTGTCATTGAACGTCATGTAGAATGTGGATTATTTTTCATTTCCGCAAACCATTGGTATATTCTGATCAGGGATAACTCTTGGTGTCACGGCGGCTTATCTTCTATCTGCCTGAATATCTGTTATGGTGTTACAACACTGGAGGAGAGGGATACCTATTTCGGCCGTGACACAGAACGGACAGGCTGTTAGAGAGATAACTGTCCAGACCTCCACAGTGCCTATGTAGGTCGCCATGGCCTTCATAGATCGATTTTTGGGCACTGTACGGACTGACCTCTTCGAACGGATCTCCAAGTCCTCTCTGAAATGAGAAATACGACTTATTGAACTCTTAATATCACTCTGCAAGGTAGTTATTGGCCGAGTGGTTGAGGCGCTTACTTTCAACCACAAGATTACATGTGACGTGAGTTCAATCCAATCCCCGCCCTGCAATTTTCGTTTAAGATTCCCGTGCTTCCATTGTTCTCGGGGACTTCGTGGCAAAAAGCGGTCGATGGTACATGGAAAAAATTAATCCGTTAAATTTAACCAGTCTTTTGCCCGAGTGACGCTAGAATGTGTATTCCGCTATTATAACACAATATTGTGTCATATTCAACGTAATATCCTACAAATATAATAGAATGGTTATGATGTTGAATTAATATGATATGGGTGTTATATTTAACAGAATAATCTCCTGCAAAAACAAACTACTTTCTAGCATCACACAGGCAACAGGCTTTCTGTTAAATTTAACACATTAATTTTTTTGAGTTGTACCATCTGGTATAGTCTCACATAAAATTTGTTATAACATACTAAAAGCTAAATAGTGGATGATACTATATCATCCACCCTTCGGGGGCACAATAGGTAAGGGCGTTCGTTTCGTAAAACCAGGCGCCCATGTGTGAGACTACCCTGCCAATCAGTACATCTTTATGTCAACCATTGCACTCACACTTGTTCTCCATATCGTATAGTATGAAATACTTTGCTATGAAATAACCTGCTTAGCCAGTCGCTATGGCAAAAATTATAATTGTGAAACGGATTACTACATTAGCGGCTGAGACACGAGACATGTTTTGCATTAGGCAGTGTTTCAATTATTTAACCGACTGATGTCTCCTGAATTTGAGATAATTCGCGGAAAACATTATGCGTGTTGATAAGTTTGTTGACAAATTTAGAATGGGATACTCGAAGAAGAGCTACTCAGAAGGTCCAAATGACAGTAGAATACATCGTTTTCTTCTGTGACATTGCAGTGCGTCTGTACTTCGTATATGTTTTATGAGCACACATACGCCGATAACGCAATAAAGAGATGAATTGATGAGTGAACAGCTTTGAACCGTTTTAATACACGGAGTTAAAAAATAAACAAGTACAATGGATTTATTCCACCGGATCCATGGAAATGGTGACTACTCCTTTTGTGTCAATTTGAAGACGAATTCAACTTTCACAACACAACAACGCCTTTTTAAACTTTCAAATTTGTCCACTAATTGCGAAGAGAACGTCTTTTTGTTTAGTATCGAAAGGAGTTTAGCCATTTTACACCAGTCGATTATTATTTTCAATGTTAATGGCACAAAATATTTTATATTATTGAGCAGACACCATAATACAGCGTGACTGAGGTGGGAAAAGTTTTAAGCTAAGTGTTTAGATAAAACACAGTGCTCAGACAAGTTACGCGACTAGTGTACAGATAAGGCATTGGAACTAGTACACATGTGCCTAATGATGTCACGCGCCAGGGGAAGCTATTCTCTCGGAAGTCCTTTACATACAGGAGACAAAAAATGTTTGACAAAGTGATTTTATCCAGCGAAGGCAACGTGATAATTGGTATCTGGTCGCCCATTATCGATGAACTAACATTTCTTACCTAAGTCTGGTGTCTTGTACACATATGCCCATGTCAATGTTTAACTTATGCATTCAGCAAGTCCCTCAGCCCGATGGCCGTACGGAAATTGAGTAAAACTTTATTATACATTCAGATAGGTTTAGTGGGGGAAGGTTTGGGTGACCAGTATACAAACAGCACATAAAAACTCTGTACACGTTTGAGAGACGACATTACCAGGCAACTAAACGTTGTGCCGAGGAAGAAGGTGATTTGCAAACCTCAACTGGCCATTTTAGTTAACATTTCATTACGTCCAAGAAAATATTTAGAATTTGGTACAAAGTTTTGGTCCACACGATGGCCATCGCAACAGTGGAGCGGAAGAAAACAAAAATAACCCAATGTGGTAAAGCAATTATATCGTAATATCAGACAATCATAACCGTCACTAAATGTTCTCATTTTCCAATAGGTTTTTGTTTTCAAGAACTTTGTTTTCAATTTATTACAGGATGTATGGCGTATCAATACTGAGTGTAGAAACTGTGAAAATTTAAGGGAAACTGCTTCTGTTTCTTTGCTTTTTGTTTTGTTTTTTTTTTTGTTTTTTTTTGCTTTATTTTTGTTTGTTTGCTTTCTTTGTTTGTTTGTTTGGTTTTTTTTCATATTTATTCAGTTACTCGTTTACATAGTTACTGTTTTAACCCGTAATCAAGAATATTTTATTTTACACGGCTACGATCAAGACAATGGCAAATTAACTTCCGGAACACTATATATCATTACGAGAGTGATAAATTTGACCACATGCTCGCGATACAACGTCT
The DNA here is from genome assembly GCF_032854445.1 of Liolophura sinensis. Lineage (NCBI taxonomy): Eukaryota > Metazoa > Mollusca > Polyplacophora > Chitonida > Chitonidae > Liolophura > Liolophura sinensis. Next base: position 37,259,679 of record NC_088302.1, on the reverse strand, counting down.
GACAGAGGTCCCTTCTCAAAACGGTGGGTATTTTCCTATCCTCATTTGGAACCTCCTCACTTTTACTAACTGACATTTTCAGCTATGTTCGCAATCTTTGCAGAGTGGACTCGTCTCCACGGTGTGGGTTTTGTCTGTGATTTCATCCATGAAGAACAGCCATCAGCTGGGCGAAAAGCCAACATTTTGGTGGATAGTCAACAATGCTTCTAGAAGGGAAACATGGCTGCCTGTTCAAAATTTCCCGTCTTTTCGGTCCAATTTGAGCAAAACAGAAGCCGATTGTAGTCTAGATAGTCTTCGATCGCCACCCCCAGGGTTTGCTGATTGAGAAAATGTTACACAGGGAACGCTACAGAGGTTCCAAATGAACATAAGAAAATACCCAGCGTTTGGGATGAGACCTCTGTTAGACGCTGTATCGTTAGCGTCGGCCTCAAATCCTTTTGGCTGGAGAGCACCTGACTATCAGCGGAATAGTTCCTCTAGTCCGTTTCATTCGCCCAATCGCCCATATTCAGCTATCCTTAAAATCAGTCGTACTCGCTACCAAAATTGCCTCTAGTTAGTGACACGTCACAACACAAGCCCTACTCATGGATATGTTGCAAGTTCATTTTTTGTGAAGGAAATGAGGTTAGAACACAATAATGAACTCACAACATGAACTCACCGGCCATCATGCCACTTACTTTTGAATAATTATGACGTCACCAGAGGCAGTGGTGCTACCAGAGGCAAACAGCTATTGGTGTCAAAACTAAGCTGATGAGTTTAACATTACAAATTAGAAAAATTATTCTAACTGCATTTTCTTTGAAATGATATGGACGTCCAACATATCAGTGTGCAGAGCTTGCGGTGGTACGTGTCACTAACGAAAGGCAATTTTGGTAACGAGTATGACAGATTTGACAGATAGTTGAATATAGACGGCTGGTTAAAAGGAACAGGCTATAGCTGTATTTGTGTTCTAGCACTGTGACATATCTAACATAATTTTTTTTAATTACCCCAGGTTATATGTTATACTCTTTAAAATCTGAAAATCGATTTTAAAAGTTGAAATTTTTTCCTGCAAAACCCTGTAACGTAACAACCATGCTACCAACATTCTTCAGATTTTGTTAGCAGTATAAGTTACACAATCAATGCCTGACTGCAGTTCCGATAAACCCCTACAAAAATGGCGGCATAAAAACAATGTAGACCATTGTGCTGTTTGCTTCGTTCTGCTACTTACCGCCATACTTAGTCACATGGCCAGCATTATCCACTGAGCCGTGCGCATGACTCTTTTTGTCTGAAAAACACGCTGTTGCTTTTCTGCTGTGAATGGTATTGGAGAGTCGGAGTGAAAAGGGTTTGAAAACAGACTGTTTTGTATTCCAGAAAATGTCTGTTCACATTATCTTATTCGCGATGAAGAAAGCATTGTGTCGAACAGAAGAGCAAAAACAAAAACTATGAATAAATTCAAAAGAATTTTACTAATATTAAGTTACTATCTACGCAACTTTTGAATTGATTTCATTACTAGAAAAGGTTTGGGACGATGTTTTCTCTGTAATAACATTTATTTCTCTTTTCATTGTCATTACAACTGTGCCATATGATAGAAATATGCAGAGTTTCAAAATTCCATTAATTTGTTAATGGACTTATGATGTTGTTTATGTTCACCTTATATTATGATGTCGATGCCAAGTTTTCTGGGCCCAGGCAAAAAGTGATCTTCTGAGAGGAAACAAAAGCCGCACAAAACCATTTTTATATTACAGAAGTTAATGAATGTGTTAAGCCAGGCTTAAATGAAATCCTTCTGTGAAATGAAGGAGGTATAATGTGAAATCCACATTAAGTTTTGAAGACTTGGCGGGATTCTGCTGCATTTCGTGGCTCATCAATTATCTCCTACGGTTATTCATTAATACATGTGCGTGAAATACAAATTTTTTAGCATATGTCTACGGTATAAGACAACACGGCAGCACTCGACATGGACTCACCCTGCCACAAAAAAACACAGCGCATATGTACACACATTTAATGACTTCTCGTAGTTATATGACTGAAAATTGTTAATTACGACGTAAAACCCCAGGCATATATACATACATACTTCGTCTATATAGCCTATCAATATTCCACGTTTTTTAAAAGAAAATAAGCTAGAGAAAGCATATATCACTTTCCAACGATGCTTTGATTAAAGACCGACCTTATTCACAGTCCGTACTCTTTAACATTTCTGTCTGTCACATCGCGCATGGCACTAGTGAAGCGGTTTCAGACGCCACTGTTATTAATTACTACGGCAAACTACCCAGAATGGGTTAATACCACCATTTACGGACTGGCATAGACGCCACAGATGCATTATCTCTGTAAGATTGTCGTTTTCGCAAAAACGTTTCGGTATTAAGCTTGTGCTTTCAAGGAATTTAAGCTTGTAATATATTCCCTATGGCATATATATATATATATATATATATATATATATATATATATATATATATATATATATATATATATATATATATATATATATATATATATATATATATATATATATATATATATATATATATATATATATATATATATATTTTCTATTGGAAAAATTGTGTCATGTGTCATTCTTTACTCCTGAAAGTCCAACAAGTTGCCAGGTTGAGCGAAAGGCAATAAACAGGCCAAAAGAAGGTTAAATGGATAGGTCAAGAGAAATCAGGTTATATCTTAAACTGCCTTTACTTATCAGTTAGCATGTTTTTTCTTTTCGCTGAATAAAATGAACTGACTATATAAATGTGTGAGGGAGGGGGTTAGGCGTCATGAATAGTGTTGTAGTTTTAGTCATATATCAGGTACCCAAACCCACAAATGTATGTCTGGACTGCTGATAATGGTAATTATACAACGACCAACAAATCTAGGAATGTCACTCAGGTCGGTGGGTATCGGCCGAGTGGAGATGGGGTCACAGATAATGGAAATTGGCATCCAAATCCACCTGTAAGATGCATGATGCCCACGCAAGAAGACGTCACGGTGTCGTTTGTCATCATGACTAATCATTTTGTGCAGAATCTGAGACGCTGTTACAACATTCGATTCTTCACATTTTACAACATTAAGGCGTGAAGTAGCATTAAACACTTCATATCTTAGAAAAGGTTAGATACAGGCAACATATCACACCCTGAACCAACGCGCACTCGCACAGCAAACACACAGTACACATTAACACTGTAAAGTTCTGATTTGCTTTACAAACTTCTGCACTAACCATAATTGTACAACAACAACCGTTACGTGATACCGTTATGATACTGATACATTATAGTGAGCGCCCTTATTGCAACATTAAAAACTGCAGTACAGCCTTAAATATTAACGTGTACATGTACGGCAAATCCCGACACCGCACTTCCTTCCTTCTGTGTTACTTTGAGGCTGTACAGCAACACTCAGCGCTTTGTACCTTATTGCATTTCTTTATCACCAAGCGTTGTAAGCTCTTTAACGACAGTTGTGAAGAAAAAAATGAATAACATGTGTACCACAGGTACACATTAAATGTAACTAACTTGCACAGGAACATTAATGTGTACCTGAAATAGATAATCTTAATCTTACATTTAACGTATACCAGATTGTGTACCTGTGATACACATCTTGTTTACTTTTTGAATGTGTGTAAGGTATCACCATATTATCGCACAATGATACGAAATGCAGCGCTGATACAACCTCAGTACAGTCACGTAAGTTGGGAACCAATGCTCAAACCTCGACGTTGACAGCCTTCATTTTGTCTTGCTTGGTGATCTGCTTAAGTAACAAGTACATGTGTTTCTCTGCCTGGGGTTATGCAATGTGACTGGGTGGAGAATATCTGGTGACATAGCACTGTAAACCGCTGTGATTTAAGGAGACAACCCTATATTACTGCAATAACTCTGAAAGCGACGATGCATCCAAGCATTTAGACTTATTCTCAAGTCGACATGAACTTTCGTACGCATTTCGATTTGCATGTTGACAAGATGCTCACAGTGCCAAATAATATGCTATTTACACTCACATGTCTTGGTCCCTCTGTCAGTGAATTTATAGCCCCATGAATTAAGAATTCCTCGAAAAACGTCAACGGTAGAGTTCTGTCTGGATGAAGAACGCATGTGGGCGCCAATCGATCTAAAATCCCTCAATGACGTGCTGAGAAATCATTTCCGCATTTCTAGTATTTACTTTTTTCTACTGAGCTAGTTTTTGTCATTTTCCCTTTGATAAAAACGTCTAGACAAAGATAAGAGTTTTGATCTTTATAAGAAAGCTATAAAATGGAAATAAAGCTTGGTTTTGTTAATTTTTTATGTCATTTTACACATATCCGCACCCTTAGCACCCTCACATAAAAATGTCGTGTCTAGCCTAGTCGTTAGTTTAAAAAATAAAACAGTTAAAAAATAAAACCGCATTTCCGATGAAAACTTCAATATCGGCCCAGAGAAGAAAATGTATTACGAATAAGCGGACTTTAGTGTCATCCAAATATCGGGTATTTCTTCACAGCCTCTTCTGCAGATCTTTTGCTTCTGCAGATCGCATTGCCTCAATTAGCAGTCATTGTTCAGCAATGGGTATAAAAATTCCAAGGACTGGTGGGCATGAAGGCAGTCTGACGCTTGGAACGTGTATGCCTACCGTGGTTATATCTGCACAGCATACATCTCACTGTAACAGAAGGAATCTCTGTTTATCTGCCTGTAGGTATGTGTATATGTATTTATGCATGTATGTGTTCATTTATTTATATACTTTTATATATGTGCATATGAATGTATGTATGTATTTTCTTAGATTTTCTCCACAGCCGATAACAATAATATGATTAATAACAATAAGAACAGCATTTTTTAATCGGCAGTGCCTTCAGTCTCATGGGAAGGTATGTAAAATCTTCATAAAATCTGAATCCTCAGATTCCCAAAAATCCTGCTGACACTGAGACACTGGTCGGTATGAACTGACTTCACCGACACTGCACTAGTTTAAACGTTTAATACGGGATATTCTAGCACATTTGACCAAGGCTTACATGTACATGTATATATACATATTAGAAAAAGCTAATTTACGTCAATGCTCCGCAGTACCCTTCGCTGTTACATGTATCTCTACATGTATTTATTTCCAGAATACAGCATGCCCTTGTATTATTTTAAATTTTCCCTACACTCTGTGCAAAATAAAATAAAATGAACAAGATCTCCCTACTTGTGTGCGAACCTAGATTTGGTGAATCACGTAACACATTCTAATATTTCAGTTTTGCGCATTTTAGCTTTTGTCGCTTTCAGTCAAACAACAGCCTAGTGACCCAAACTGTTATTGGACATCAATCGGACTAACGAATAATTGTTCATTTCCAAAGGCCTTTATTTACTCTGATCGTATGAGGTAAAACGGAAAACTACAGTATACAGGACAAGACCAGGTCAATGACGACAGGCACATCCACTTGGGGGAGCAGCCAAAGAGATATCTGTCCACACGTCAAAGTGATTCAGTACGTTGTCGAGGTATTTAGAGATTTATTTTGCTAATTTACTGCCTGACCTCCAGAAACTAACAAATGGATGTTTCCTCATTGACTTGAGAATCACGACACGTGAACTTTTAATACTACGGAGGAAGTGGTTTTTGGCCGAGTGGTTGAGAGGCTCCCCTTCCAAACTTAAATTTGAGGTAAGATCGTTGAATTTTGGTCTTGAGATACCTGCCTACTCATGCAGACCGTAATACTGAACTATAGTTGAAAGATGGTCACAGAGTGAGGTTTTAACAGATAAGTTTATCTGAACTCGACATTGAGCTAGTTGGTGAACCGATCACACTCATAGTGTGAAGTTTTGACAGCTAAGCTTATTCACACTTGTCATCGGACTATTTGGTGAAATGGTCACAGTTTGAGGTTTTGACACGTAAATTTATTGACACTTGGTATCGATCTAGTTGGTGAATGTCTCACAATGTGAGGTTGTGATGACACTTGCTGGTTCAAAGGGTGAAAGACCTGTGACTATCAGGACCATGACATCACGCGTTAAAATACATCTCTCGCTTCTAGTTTCAACTGCTTCCGTTTTTTCCGTGAAAAGATTTATCAGGTATCTGCTAAAGGTCGGTGGTTTATTCCAGGAATAGCAGTTTCCTCCACCCATAAATCGGGCCGCCGAGATATGGCTGAAAAATTCTTCAGCGTTAAACTCCTGTCCAATAAAATAAAACAAAATAATGTATCTGGCTTGACCTGATTTGGGCTTAAACAAATCAAATAAAAATTACAAAAGTGGACGTTCTACACCATTGATACACCATCTGAATACTGATTTCACCCATAAGCTATTCCTTGCCGTTTTTCCAACATCATTTAAAGCTGTTGACTCAGTGTGATTCCGTCCTCATAATTTCTTAGCTCTTTGATGGTTTCTGCTAAACGTCGTCTTAGGGGCGTCCGTGGCTCAGTTGGTTAGCGCGTTAGCGCAGCGTAATGTCCAGGAGCCTCTCACCAATGTGGTCGCTGTGAGTTCAAGTCCAGCTCATGCTGGCATCCTCTGCGTCCGTATATGGGAAGATCTGTGAGCAATCTGCGGATGGTGAAATATAAGTGAAAAAGTGAAATATTCTTGAGTATGGCGTAAAACACTAATCAAAGAAATAAACGTCGTCTTGGGAGTTGACCTTGCGAGTATTGCCCTGGAACGTCAGTTTAGGTTGATGGCCGGAACACGAATGTCTGTTTCCACGCATATAAACAGGAAGGCGATCATGCAATAAGTGGGTGACATCGAATTCCAGGGAACTAACACAACAAGCGTATTTTACAAGTCTCAAGTCAGCCATTGAGATACCTCCTTCGTAGTTTTTGGGGATAAGCCGGTACAATTACCAAAATCAACTTCTTAAGGCCATGGCCCATTGATGTGCGGACAGAAATCACTCTGGTTGTGTCACCCCCTGATCAATATCTCACACCTCCAGTATGATAACACCCATGACAGATATTCAGGCAGACAGAAGATAAGCCGCCGTGACACTAAGAGTTATCCCTGATCAGAGTTAAACCTATGACTTGTGAAAACGAATAATCATTCCCAGCCCAAGTCACCCTCAGTGGTAATTTGGGTCTTTGGGTCACAAAGCTGTTGAATGTCCTTCACCTAGTCTGGAATTTGCCAACAAGCAGAGTTTAAAAATCCCGTATTTAGTTAAATGTATGCCATATATAGTCAGAGAAGACCTCTGTGTACCGAGCGTCTTCATCCCGGAAGCTCATCGGAATTATTGTAACACACTGATGAACAATAGCTGTTGTTGCCTTGCTAATTGAGCCAGCACGATCTGTATTAGCAAAATAATCAACGCAGCAGCCGAGATGATGAGACCATGAGGAAAAACCCGATATTTGGATGACACCAATGTATTGCCAACGGGGCATTAATTCCTTTCTGCTAACGGATATTAAAGTTTTCAACGGAATTACCGTTTTTTGATTATTAATATTAGAGAACACGTGCCGATGACTTTCATTGATCTACAGGAATAGGTGTACGTTACAAGGATTTTCAACCTGCGGATGGTTGTGGGTTTTTGCAGAGCTCTGCAACGGGTTCCGCCCAATATCGTGCTGGCTGCCATCGTATAAGTGAAATCTGCCTGAGTACGGCGTCAAACACTAATGAAATAAATAAATAAATAAAAAATACAATGATTTTTTATAAATACCTATATAGCGGAATAAACTTTTCAAATATATAGAAAGTTAAGCTCTCTAAAATGACCTAAAATGACACTTTCAGATGTATTTGCCATTCTTGCTGATGTATGGTTACCATAGATAAAACTGATTTACAGGCCTGTTGAAATAACCCCTTTTTACTTCAAAGGGAAATAAGTTAGAAGCTTTGAGGTAAAGACAATGTAAAGAGCATAAAATGGCAAAAAAAAACTAGACCTATCTTTATGCCCATTTTATACCTCTGCCTAGTCATTCTTGTCAAGATTAAAAGCTTTACCTTTATCTGACTTTTTGTCAAATGAAGAATACAAGAAGCGGAAGAGTAGGAAAAAGTAACAACCGGAAACAATTTCTCACCACAAGCCCCTCAAGGGTTTCAAACTCATTTAAACCATACATTTTTTTATGAAAATAGACCTTTTACTAGGATGTTTTTGCTTTTACACCTTTTAAAAGGGCTAGTGAAACTATAGGGTGGCTGACAGTGGGTCCTTGTTTGTACATCTAACATATCCAATTATAGCTTGGTGAATATCTTGCCCACATATATATACAAATTTTACCATATACCATGGCAAAGTGAGAATGTGACTCTTTCCATAAGTCGTACCAAATCACATCATATGGCAACAAAAATATTTCACTTATCCTACGGCAGCCAACATTATGGTGTGAAGAAACCGGACTCTCGGGGAAATATATCACCAACATGACCTGTACCTGATATATTTCCGCTTATTGTTTACGCCAAGGAAGACATTGAATGGCCTTGGTATTGCACTCCAGAGTTTGAGTGAGTGAGTGCTTGGGGTTTAAGGTCGTACTTTACTATTTTTCAGTCATATAACGACGAGGAAGTCCTTGGAGTGCATGTAATGTGCCTCCTTGTTGCACGACGGATTTCTATCGCTCTTTTGCATAGCTCTGCTTCATTGAGACGACATACCGAAGCCCTTTACCATTTGACGCTGTCTTCATGGTTACACTGCATCAAGCTTTTAGGAATTTAAATTCGTTAGTAAATAGATTTGCAGTTTTTTACAGGTAGTTAGACAGAATAATACACTAGCAGTCAGGATTCTAGTCTGTTGTGCTCCGGCATGTTATTTTATCTCATGCTATCGAAGTCTTTCGGTTCGTCAAGCGTGAGTTTCCCCCGATCCGTCGTATAAGTAAAATACACTTGAGCACGGCGTAAAACTCCAATAGAATAAATAAATAAATAAATCGTTTCTTTTTATGATTTACTACCAATGTGACGTCAAACGACTTAACTGTTCAATAATATATTCAATATATATAGTACATTATTAATTAACAAAACAAATGAGTTTCAGTTTCTGTGAAGGGGGAATAAAGTTCGATCAGGACCTGTATCACTTCTCGAAGTGCAGCAATTTTTTGTCGGAGTAACATTGACGGCAGACAAGGGTGCTAACCTTGGTGGCCACAATGTAGCTGAGGATAGATTCATTGGGAGTAAGTGAGCGAGTGAGTGTTTGGGGTTTAACGTCGTACTAAACCATTGTTCAGGACGGATTTCCACCGCTATTTGATCTAGTGCTTCTTCACTGAGACGCCTTACTGGAGGCAAGAAAGCAGCACCGCCCGAGCCATTATACTGATACGGGTGAACCAGTTGTTGGACTATTCCCTTCATCAACGCCAAGCGAGGAAGTTACAACTTCCTCTTTTAAGGTCTCCACCCAGGATTGACCCTGGATCTACCGCTCTCGAAGCTGATGCTCTACCAACTGTGCTATGGGGGTAGGGGGTGGGGGGGGGCGGTTGATTCATTTGGATGACAAGGTGAGCTTTTGTGTTCAGGAACAGGTTAATGCAGTGGATTTTACAACGTGCAGTGTTGCTGAACTCCCACTGACACCTTAATGCTGTAGACACCTTAACCATTAATTAATGCATGGCTTGAAATAATGGTTCTTGTTCTCCGTTTAAACGTTGATGTCGATGAAGTTATGTGCTGTATGTGAGTAGACGGAAACTCGATCCTTAATGGCGTAGCTTGTGAAGTGTTGTTTGTTGCTTAATGATTTGAAATGTTACGTGTTGCTGCATGTACGGGAAATCACATCTAAATGTTGTAGAATGTTAAGTATTGGATGTTGTGACCGCGCTGCTAATCCTGCACAGAATAATCAGTCATGATGACAGACGACACCGTGACGTCTGCTCGCGTGGACATCATTCATCTTACAGGTGGATTTAGATATCTTTTCTTCCATCTCAATTATCTGTGACCCCACCTCTGCTAGGTCAATACCGACCGACTCTGGTGACATTCCTAGAGCTGGTGCATGTAGCAAATATTGTTCCCTAACCCATCAGGACTGATTTTCTCCGTGTTCCGCTATCCGGATCTTTTCCGTTATGTAATCATTGGCGACAGGACCACCCGCTAACAGCGTGAGTGTCCATTCATTACAATTACGTAATATTGGCAAAAAAGCAGATCGAGCATTAAAGTCATTAGTGTAATAGTCTCAGCATTGTCGGAGACCGGGTTACCTTGTGTTTCAGTGTGTGTATTACAGCCTACCTGCACTGAGAGGCCGATCGATGGTTTTGTTGGTACTTCTTAATCCAATGTACATCTTTCGCACTTTGTTTCCTTTTAGTTTCTATCGCACAGCGGAATGAATGGTAACATGACTTGCTCATTTGGGACATTGTCATTTAAGTCGGCATTGAACGAGTAAAGGAAATTCCACTTCCATGAGGATCAATTTATGTAAATGTATCAATACATCTGAAACTTAGCCAGCACAAAGTGTTTCAGGCATATATGTAGTTTTTTTGTTTTCCGGATATATTACCGCAACTGTGATTCCTGACATAACCGCACTGAGCGATAATGGTGGAAAAACCAGTATTGTCGACCTTAATCTGGAAAGTATCAACAGCGTTGATTTAAATCGAGGAAGTGCAAATGGTGTCAGTTTTAATCGAAGGAGTAACATATTGCAGGTTATAACCGAGAAATTACCACTATAGTCGATTTTAAGGTCCAGACAAGACCATTATTTTTCAAGCTTGGTGTGATTGGATACCACACTAACTGGATTCCTAATCAGCTATATCGGGAACACGATGTTTATTTTCAATTTTTAGGCCTATAAGCCATTGTAATCCAGGCCTTCTTTACACTGTTGCTCAGGCCTTTTTCAACGCTGTCATTTCCGTGTCATAAAGTGAGGAAAAAAACTTTCGACCGTCGGCTCAAATTTTGCTAAAATTTCCCACCTTATATTTTTTTAGTGCAAAAATTTAACGACATTTTGGTATTATAGAAAGTAAATGGGTTTCAGTAGTCTTTTCACATGCCCTGTCCTAGTATTTGTTTCATTTCACTTTAAGTCTTTCAAGAAGCTATGGGTTAAAAACAACAGACATTCTTCTGAACAAACGAACGGTATAACTCTAACGTTTAGTTGCTCTCCCTCTCCGGCCGTACACGGGAAGGTTTGTCGTGGGTTTCTTCCCCCCATAGTGCTGGCCACCGGCATATAAGTGAAAAATTCTTGAGCAAGGCGTAAAACATAAATAAAATAAATAAATAAATAGAAGATGAATACATAGCCAATAAGGGATATATTACAAGCGTAAAATACTTGACAGAACAAGGTTAATATGTGATCGCTCTAATGAGAACTACAATCTTACGGAGATAATGAAACCTGCGAGGCTGTAATAGGCTGTAAATGGTGTTATTAGCATGCCTATGGTGGTTTTTCTCTTAAGCAATGACAATGATGTCAAAAACAGCACTACTGGCACCATTTATGATTCACAAGAGATGATTTAAAAAAACTGAAAGGTGTGAATAAAAACAGATTTCGTGCAAAGTGTCTTTGGAAAGTGCTAGGGAGTGTGTAAATTGCTACTATTTAAGCATTTACGTGAACAGTTAGAATATAACCCTACCTGAGGTAAAATGGCAAGAGGCCGTATTTCCCGGTGACGTGTTACTATCTGCCAATTATCGCACTGTTGTCGCTGTTCTGGTTTTACTCTCCATGCTCTAAGTCTTCTATGTTATATAACCTTTTTCCAGCTTATTTCCATTTCAAAAGCAATGAGTTCTTCTACATGTTTGTGGCAATTTCGCCTTGCAAAGACAATTCTGCTGACACAATTACATTCTGGGTTACAGACGTGTTACGTAATACATTGTGGATGCCCAGTGGTGCCTCACATTGGTGAAAAATGCTAAAATGTTTAGATCGCATCTGATTTATGAATCAGTACGTCGAAACAGACATTCTTATACCAGACGTCAACCAAGATGGACGTTCGAGCTGAATACTCACAAGGCAAATTCCCAAAACGGCGCTTAACACAAACTGCTAAAGAATTAAGAAAGTATATAAAGTACGAAAATATGACGGAATCATGCAGCGAGAAGCAATCAACAGCTTTCAGTGATGTTGGAAAGACGTAAAGTATCTGCTATGCGACTGAGTGAAATCAGTGTTCAAATCGAGGGCCATGATAGAATATAACTTGTCGATAATATATTATGTATCCCAGTTGCACTTTGATTGCAACTGTTCATGTATTCAACGCAGCAATCTAATTCAACGCGATGAACATACTGCCCTAGCCCCGGGTTAAGCGGAATTAGACACGATGATGAAGCAGAGTATTAGAGATTCCGAACGCTATGTCTGTATTTACTTACAATAGAATTATACTCTTTGTAAAACTGAAGATGTTTGATGGAACGACCCTGACCCACAAGTTTTTGAAGTATTGAAGTGTGACGTTGATTGACGTTGAGTCACTCTTAATGACAGCGCATACACCCTCGATGTCTGACCCGCACTACCTCTCAGTTTGTTCTGTATCTTCTTAAAACAATGTGGATTTAGAATGTAAACATTCAAATTCAAATGATACCTACATTAAAATCTACACAAGGTTACTCTGGTGACAGTACGGCTCATTGGCTTACCTTGCAACTATCGCGAAGGTCAACAATCCTTGGCCAAAACACAATCCAGCATAAATTATCGTGGTATTACACTGGCTCTCATTCACTTAATAATATATAAATAATGCATTTCTTCGTTTTCACAGTATAGCTCATTTACTTCGATCTCAGAGGGATTTCATCTGAACTTGACTTAATAGGATCACTGAGATCTGTAATATAAAAATGATTTCGTGTAGCTTTGATCTTTTTTCACAAAAGATCGATTATTTCACTCCCCTTGAGTCGAGAAAACTTAACCTTGACACCATGATATTTGTAGAAAACAAACAGCATCAGAAATTCGTTAATAAATTGACGAAGCTCTAAAAATATGCAAAATATTATCAATCAAAAATCAAAGGTAAAACCATCTTTACGAGGTATAAATATTATCATAGAGAAAACATCGCCCCACGCTTTTTCTAGTTATGAAAATTTAAAACTTTTGTGGACAGAAACTTAATGTAGTCTTTCGAATCCATTCATCGCTTTTGCTGGTCTGTCCTATTCAGTACTATGACTTCTTTATCTTAAATACACTGCCCACAGATATTTACCCTGATACAAGAGAAGGCGGTTTTCATATCCCTTTTCACTCCGATTCCCCAATATCATTTAGAGAGGAAACACAAGAGCGTGTTTCAGACAAAAGAGCCATGCGCACGGCTCAGTGAATGATACAGGCCAAGTCACTAAGTGTGTTGGTAAAAAGCGGAACGATTCATATAGCACAATGGCCTGCATTGTTTTTACGCCGCCATTTTTGTAGGAGTTCCTCGGAACTGGTTCCTGATACACCAGTCGTTGTCACGGCTCCTAATGGGGAGCTGCCGATACTGGAGGGCAAAGTCAATGCTGCTTTTTATATTACAGATGGTATAACATTGCAGTCAGGCAATGATCGTGTATCTTTTAATGCTAACGGATTCTGAAGGCGTTTGTATGCATGAACGTATTATTAAATAAATTCAAACCTTCAAAATCGATGCATAGATTGGCAGAAGTATATCCAGCCTGGGGCTATTATATATCATATTAAATCTTTGATGCACGGGATGAGAACAAAAAACACAGCATTCGTCACTTTACATAAAAGCTTTATCAGAAACTATATATTCTTCTCGAGTCAAAGTACAAAAAAATTAAACATTACTGAGCTTTGTGCCTATTGACAGATAGTGATTGTGTCAGTTTGTGAGCACCATGTTTGATATGATCACATGGAAGTCGACTAGTTCGTGACCTGACCACATTAGTGTAAGTGAAATATTTTTGGTAAATGTTCTAATTTAAAACAAGAATTAAATAAATAAATAAGTAATTATACCCTTTCCTAAATGTCGATGAAAGCGTGATTAGTCTCCATACCAATAATAATAAATTCAAAATTTAGTTCTTGTAAACAATAACCCAATTTAAAGTTGGAGCATATGGCTACAGGTCGGTTGCCAATTTTAGCTCCTTCCTAGCATTATACCTTCCTCATACGTTTTGAATTGACCAAATCCTTTGCGCGAGGTATTTTCATTGATGAAGTCAAATGCTAACTACCATGGGCACATGGATTTTCCAAATCTATATCACTTTGGCTTGTGATGTTTTCGCTGCGTTAATAAAATCAGAATCATACCTGGTCGAATTTGAAAAGGAAAACCTGCATGGCAGGACTGAGAAGTACAGCCGTAGGAATTGACTTAAAAAGAATAACGAATCAATTGATAACGGATAATCAGACCAGACCAGAATATGGAAGTCAGCTTGTCAGCCGTAGATATTTATCGGTCTCACTTCATCGGTAGAAAAAAACTCCCTGATGATAGTGAGGTTCGCTTCATATAGAAAGCGTGCGGAGTTCCTTTCTGCTCGCCGTAGATCAAAACCCTCTAGTGTCACAAATGATATATATGTGAATGAAAACCTCATAAAACACCGATACTTACTTCTAAAGAAACTGTTTAGTATGAAAAAAAACAAGAAAATTTTACGCAATGTGGTCTTTTGATGGTAGCTTGTTCAACAGTAAAACCGAAAATGGAGAAAGACATTCAGGTCAATTAGAAGATGACCTAGTTGAGTTTGAAGAATGTCAGAGTAGTCTGGTGATTCTATTTTCTGTTTTCGGGAGCAGGTGTGCCTCTGGTTAATGTGCCTAGTGGTACTGCTAGATTCCTAGATCAGCCTTAAGGCTCTATATTATTTGACTGCTGGCTACATGCTATTCTCGGGCCAGTGCTTTTCTCAGTAAATGGTGGTGTGTTATGATACGAGTTACATGTAAAGTGTCATGAGTATACCTTCTGTTATTATCATTCGGCCCAAGAGTCAGTTGGTCTTTCGCTATGGCCTTACCTACTTTGCAATTGCGATTCTCGAAATGCTGCATTACTTGACTGGGTGGGACGATCTGTGCTTCTATTTCACAAAAATAAAGGAAATATTTCAAGAGCGATAAGAAAACAGTAAACTACACACTTATCACTTATAAACTTTCAACCGTGGACAAATACATTACATACAGATATGCAAATAATGATCCTTATTAATATTATGAAATATTCTTAAGTATGGAGTGAAACACCAATCAAATAATAAAAATATATGCATATTACAGTACTGAAGTGGCAGAACTTATTACTCACAGTATACACATGTATTTATAAGTATGAATAACCGGTCTTATACGAACCCCACTGATATAGTAGTCATGCATCTATACATTATTTCCTGTGAAAATTACGTAATTGTATAGCAGTTGGGATTGCCATAAGTCATTGCCTGTACACTTTAATGCTCCTATCAAATGGAGCATCTGTAGTATACTTTTCGGGTGACCTTTGTTTGTTTGTGTTACTTATGATTTTGTATAATTTTTGTTCTACACCTTGTTATCAGATCTCAGAACAAACTCATCCTTTCTCATCAATATGGTCAAACGGGTGTAGTCTGACTGCTTACATGTTGACTGTTATAATACCCAGCTATTTGGATTGTACTCTGTTTCTTCTGTCGTCTGTTTTCAATACTCCTCAATCTGATTTACTCTGTTTTTAGAATAAGCATGTGCCTCCTCAGTCGAGTCTCTTATTATACAGATCATGTGTAACTAAGGCCATCAGGGTGTGGAAAATTTTACTTCTAATAAACTTAATGTATACTTAGTTAAACTTATTAATTTCCTAAGTGCAATTAATACCTATCTGAATGTATTATCCTCAGTACTATATTTTTTTGCTCTATGTACAACTTGTCCATTTTATAATGGATCTTATATAACTGTATAGTGTATGCAACTACTTTTACTTTGTGGTGATATTCACCCAAAGCCCTAAAATGTTACCATATAAACGTGCGGAGCTTGACGGCTGTGGGTGACGACGACCTTTCTGCCTATGTGAAATCAAATGAAATTAAATCAGTTCTATGCTGTCAATATTGCTATGATATTGTATGTCTGTCCGAAACATGGTTAAATGATACAATAACTGACGATTTGATACTTCTTTAGGGTTATAATATTCAAAGCAAAGGCAGAAACATGCAGGGGGGGGGGGAGGTGTTGCTATTTAGATAAATGATACTCTCCCAACTAAAAGGTGTTATGAAAGTGATAACAAATTTGTTATGGGTTGAAATCAGCCACTTGAATTTAAAAAATTTGGTTCCTGCTTGTTACTGGCCACCTAACCAATCTGCCGAAGGACGTGGTTACTTCTTGGCAAATTTAGAAAATATCCTTCCGCGTTAACTATCAGACAACCCCAACGTTTTCTTGTCCTAGGAGAGTCAATGATCGATGTACCGATTGGCATTCTTACCATCACAGCAGTGAATTTAAAATGGAGTTATACGGCAGAACTATTGGCATTAAGCTGTTTCAACTGATAAATGAACCAACCACATGTAGTGACGATAACGCGTACATTTTAGACCTAATTTTCGCCGATGCTATAGGATATACTACTGACTCTGGTGTTGCTAGTCCATTGTCTAATCTAGATCACTGTACCCTTTACTGTACACTTAATAGACCTATCAATAAAAAGCAAAAGACTTCAAAAGGCACGCATGGGACTACAGTTGCGCAGATATTGAAAGATTAAAATCACTGATAGACTCTACACCATGGGAGACAGTGACTGATATATTTGATGATATTGACGATAAAGTTTACTCCTGGAATAAAATGTTTTTACCTTGTTGTAAGAAAACAATTCCAAATAAACAGGTTACTGTAAGACCGCGGGATAAACCCTGGATTACTAGCGACGTTCGATATAAACTAAGAGTTAGAAATAGATGCCTTAAACGGCTTAAACGTACCTATTCTGAGGATCACAATTTTGTAGTATTTGTCAAAGAGGGAAGCAAATCACGCGAAGCGTGAGGCAATAAAAAGATATTCCAATTCACTTAAAAGTAAACTTTATAATCCTCAGCTAGATGCAAAATCATACTGGTCAACAATGAAAACTGTTCTGGGGACTAAAGTTAAACCTCCACCATCTACAATGTCAGTAGATGGTAATATCTTGTCCTCAGATACAGACAAAGCTGATGCATTTTGTAGACTTTTAGTTCTCATTCTCAACGCCCTTTTCGTATACCAGACTTACCGACCTTATCATTTATTACCGAATCTCGAATAGGCATCATTCAAACCACCGTGACAGAAGATTTACGTTCACTTAAATCTTTAAACATTAAAAGGGCGTCTGGTGCAGATGGGATTTTCAACTTTATGCTCAAATGTTCTGCTGATTGCATTGCCATATCTGTTACTAGTCTACTCAGTTATTCCCTTAGTAATGGTACTTTCCCGTCACAATGAAAGCTATCTCTTGTAGCGCCTGTGTATAAAAAGGGGCTCTCCGGCCGTACGTGGGAAGGTCTGCAGTAACCTGCGGATGGTCGTGGGTTTCCCCCGGGCTCTGCCAGGTTTCCTCCCACCAATATAAGTGAAATATTCTTGAGGACGGCGTAAAACACCAATCAAATAAATAAATAAGTAAATAAATAAATAAATAAAAGGGGGAATCGAAACGAAGTACCAAGTTACAGACCAGTCTCCCTACTTTCGTATCTGTCTAAGATGCTAGAAAAAATCGTATACAACGAATATTGTTTATCTAATCATATTCTTATAGCTAACAATTCTGGTTTTAAACAGGGTGACTCCACTGTGTTCCCGTTGACTAAAGTAGTAGTGTACATAACACTTATAAGGATCTAGATAACGGTAATGATGTCTACCTCGTCTTTATAGACGTGAGTAAAGCTTTTGATAAAGTCTGGCCATAGGGATTATTGATTCAGCTCAGACAGATTTGGATATGCGGTCTGGTTATGAGTTGACTTGAAACCTATTTGACAGACAGAAAAATAGAAGTTTGCATTCATGGGTTAAGTTCTGCTTCTCAGTGTGTATATTCTTGTGTACCTCAAGGTTCAGTTCTTGGATAGTTACTTTTTCTTATAAACTCTGTCAAAAAAGAAACGCAACCCCTGTCCTCGGATATCAAAAATTCGTTCGAATAAAGTTATTGCTTCCAACCTAAATTTTAGCCAAATGTAATGAAATTATACACGTTTTTAATGAAGATTACCATCCAAACAACTGGCTTTTCTCTCCTAAGTGTATTTTATTGCTTATGACGTCACAACGCATGGACTGACCCTGTTGACGTCGCACACAGAACCATTCACATGCAAATCATGTCAATGGCAGTTATAGTGTGGGGGTGTATAAAAGCCCATGTGCTTTCGTATTTTATTCATTCATTCGTCGACGAAAGGCAGTCGGTAAAATGCCGCGACTGAGTGCTGCCGACCGAAATATCGCCATTGGTCGTCTTCAAGCCGGAGAAAGTTTTGGTACTATTGCACGACACCTAAATGTTCACAAAACAACGATATCCCGAATTTGGAGCCGTTACAACAACTTTAATTCGACCAACGATCGCCCGAGAAGTGGAAGACCAAGAATCACGACCCCACTTCAAGATCGGTACATCCGGGTTCTTCACCTGCGTAATTGGCATGCCCCACCAACCGTGACTGTCACACAAATACCAGGTTTGAGGAGAGTGTCGGCTCAAACGATTAGGAACCGTCTGAAAGAAGCGGGTTTACGTGCCTGTAGACCAGTTGTTGGACCTGTACTACGCCCCTTACATCGACGCCTACGACTCAGGTGGCGCAACAACCGTAAGGATATGGACTTTACAAAACTGGAGGCGCATCTGGTTTTCTGATGAATCCCGTTTTCTTTTGACACGTCACGACGGAAGACAGCGTGTGTATAGGAGACGTCATGAACACTTTGCGCCCATCTGCGTCCGGCAGGTGGACAGATTTGGCGGAGGCAGTGTTATGGTTTGGGGGGGGGCCTTCTCGTACAACCAGAAATCAGACTTGGTGATCGTTCCAGGGAACCTGACAGCCCAACGTTACATCAACCACGTGTTACAGCCTCACCTTCTCCCGATTATTGACCCACAGACACAGTTTTTTCAACAGGACAACGCCAGGCCTCATACTGCACGTGCAGCAATGAACTCTCTGCAGGATTCCAACGTCAATGTCTTGCCGTGGCCCTCTAAATCACCAGACCTCAACCCTATTGAACACCTGTGGGATACTCTGGATCGACACGTGCGTCAACGTCAGCCACCGCCACAGACGCTTCAACAGCTCGCCGTTGCGTTACAGGAGGAGTGGAGGGCCATTCCCCAGGAGAGAATCCGGCGTCTTATCCGTTCTTGTCCAAGGAGATGCCTTGCAGTGATTGCAGCTCGTGGTGGTCATACGAGATACTGAGGAAGACGCCCCCTGGTGAGCAACTGGTGTCTGTGAGATGACTTTTGAAAAGACAGTTTTAAACATGACCATCTTGATTATTATTCTGCCAAATTTCTGACTTCTGTCTTCAATAAGAAAAAAGTTGTGCCGTCCTAAAACTAAATATTAAAATCTCTAAAATACGGGGATTGCGTTTCTTTTTTGACAGAGTTTATTTGTAAATGGCATCAGTGTACATATTTAATCGGAAATGACTATTTTTGATGATGATACATTTTTGCAAGAACCTATTGTAAATGTTGCAGGCTATGAAAATAAGTTAAATAGAGATTTAAAGCGCCTGGAATTATGGACAAATCAGTGGATTGCTAATTTTAATGCTCTTAAGACTGTCTCTTTTTGTATCAGTGAGGAATAATCCATCTTACCTTAGCTTGTATCTTAATGGCATTGCAGTGAGGAGTGTTCAATCTCATAAACATCTGGATATAACACTTTAACACAATGGCAAATGGGATATCCACATCATATAAGGAACTAATATGTAAAAGTAATATAAAATTAGCCATGATGACTACAGCAAATAGGACATTAAGCAGAAAGTGTATGAGTAATATGTTTTTAGTATAAATCGATCGACCTTAGAATATGGCAATGTATTATTTGACAGTTGCAGCATTATCCTGTCTCAGAAATTGGACCGGTTCTGTTATGTACAGGAGGTTTTAAGACGAACACGACATGCGACATTACCGACATGAACTAAATTGGGATCCTCTACATGTTCGTCGTAAAATCCACAGAATAATTCTCTTTTCAAAATTACCAAACAACTTAACCCCAACTTGGGGATCTTTTTACAAATAGAAATGACATAAATACTATGCTTTGAGAAAGAGTTCAAATTTACGTCTATTAAAATGCCATCTTTCTCTATTTTCGCCGTCGTTACCCAACAACTATCAAAAACTAAAATATTCTGTTTGAAGATGTAAGACAATATCCACCCGACAGACTTAGGCGACATTTAATGACAAAAAAATCAAATTTATTAATTCGAGTATATAACAGTTTTGATAGTTATGCCTCCATGCCCCATTGCAGATTGAGAATGGAACTGAGCACTCTTCATGCTGATCTGTTTAGTTATAATATCGTTGCAGATCAGACTTGTGATTTTGTGGTCATTACAAGGAGGACGTCTATCATTTCCTTCTTATTTCTCTCGCCCATGCCGCTCAGAGGAAGCACATGCTGGATACGTTTGAAAATAGTTTTTGTCCTGCTATACACGGACCAATGATATCCTCGAACATATTCTTCCAGAAACGTATAATTAATTTACTGCTGAAAGCCTCAGTTGACTTTGACCAAAGTTATAATGTATTATTCCTTAAGAACGTGCACACTTACATAGACACCACAGAGAGATTCAGAGAGAATTAATCTAGAAACGATTAACAGATAATTAAAAAAAATTAAGCCTACATACTTATTACTTTTACATTTACATTTAATTATTTACGATTATATAATAATGTATATAAATTATGTAGCGTTTCACTGTTGAATTCTTGTAATTGCGGAAGGTCACATGTATATATGTTCCATGTACTTTTGCATTGTTTAGAGAGGAATCACACTTCTGACCAAGGGCTGTTGGAAATCCTCCATAAATAAATAAAGATTTAAATTGAAATTCAAATTCGTATTATGAATATTTGATTGCTACTGTTCATAAAATCATCTTTGATGTAATAAACATGAACACTTATACATCCCGTAGTCTCAAATTAGGAATACTTTGATACGACAAGGGCCTCCGTGGCTCAGTTGGTTAGCGCGCTAGCGCAGCGTAATGACCCGGGAGCCTCTCACCAAAGCGGGCGCTGTGAGTTCAAGTCCAGCTCATGCTGGCTTCCTCTTCGGCCGTACGTGGGAAGATCCGTTAGCAGCCTGCGGATGGTCGTGGGTTTCCCCCGGTTTCCTCCCACCATAATGCTGACCGCCGTGGTATACGTGAAATATTCTTGAGTACGGCGTAAAACACCAATCAAATAAATAAATAAATAGATACGACTATGGCACTGATCCCAAAGCTCCTGATCGCTCTGTCCATATTTACCAACAAAGGTGTTGCACTGTAAAATTTTAGAATCCTAGAGTGAATCTATGCGTCGAAACTGACATTCGCATACCAGCCGTCAACTAAGAGGGAGGTTCCGTGTCAATAATTGCAAGGCCTATTCCCAAAATGACGCCTTTGACAGAATACTCTTGACACAGTAATTTCTGAGTCAGCACCTTGTGACGTAGACTGAAGTTATCACATTTTACACAGTATCTAACAAATGGTATAAGGCGGATGGTAATACGAAACACTTAACTGTACACGTGTTCTTATGAACATTATTTGTAAAGTAGTCGCGTAGCTCGTCTAAACCCTACTCCAGTCCATTAAAGGAAATGTGCATTTAAGCTGATCACGTGAGGATTACCCCTGTCTCTTCACCATATCGACCTTCAGACGTTGACGGAATACCAGGATTACGTCCAAATGAAAGTGATCAAGAAGTCATTATCATATTAGAAAGCGGAAATCTTTGGTTACTTTAGGGAGGTCGTCCAATCAACAAAGGAGCAATGTCTTGAAAATCACATGCTACATTTGCTAAATTAATTTAGGCCGTTTTTATTTTTAAGCTGAAACTGAAGAGAGAGAAATTTTGAGGTGTAGAAATTTGTGCTGTTCACAACAGGCGGTAGGCCCAATGTGACGTTTTCCTATAAGATGAATCTGTTGGTGACGTTTGTCTGCGTGGTGAATTTAAACCTGACGTTCTTATTGTGTTGAACCTGAAGATTTCATTTTCCTGTGTACCCAACCTTATGGTGACGTTTTTATTCGTGGCAAATCTAAAAGTGGCGTTTTTATTGATGGTTAACTTAAATGTCATGATTTTATGGTTAATTCAGTTGTGTTGAATCTGAAGGTGAGGTTTTTATTTGTGGAGAATCTAAGAGGTGACGTTTTTATTTGTAACAAATCTGAAGGTGACGTTTTTATTTGTGGCAAATATAAAGGTAAGGTTTTTATTCGTGGTGAATCTAAAGGTGCCTTTTTCTTGTGACGACTCTGGAAGTAATGTTTTTATTTGTGGCGATTCTAAAGGAGACGTTTTTATTTGTGGTTTTATAATCTGTAGCAAGTATACAGATTCCATGGTTTATTATGCTAGTCGGGGCCTCCGTGGCTCAGTTGGTTAGCGCGTTAGCGCAGCGTAATGACCCAGGAGCCTCTCACCAATGCGATTGCTGTAAGTTCAAGTCGAGCTCATGTTGGCTTCCTCTCCGGCCGTACGTGGGAAGGTCTGCAGCAACCTGCCGATGGTCATGGGTTTCCCCCTGGCTCTGCCAGGTTTCCTCCACCATAATGCTGGTTGCCGTCGTATACGTGAAATATTCCTGAGTACGGCGTAAAACTCCAGTGTAATAAATGAGTATACAAATAAAAAACTGGAACAGCAAAGCGTACATTTCATGTGGTCAGCGTTCTTTTGTAAAGTGATAGAGGTCATGTTCACTTAGACTACAACACGCTCAACGGACATCTGAAAAATCGCGCAAATTCACACTTTTTCACAAGCATTACCAGAGAAACCTCCGCACTAACAGCTGAAGAAAAACCTTTGCATGTCGAGATTCTCTGTTAAATGGAGAAAGAAATGTGCTCCGACTGTTCACGTGAATCGGGCGTGGATTCTCGTGTTTGTGCAGACGCATATCGAGTTTATGTGTGAGCGGCGGGGACATCTTTGTTATGAGCTGGCTGTTAACAGAGTCATCCAGTTACATATCGCTGCTTTCCAGACGATGACGACGTCTTGGCGGATATGTAACGGCAATATAGAGAAGACAATAACACATTAGATGTATACCACAAGTTGAGAAGTTACAGGTCGTTTGCAATTTACTTCACCTCTAAATCCAGCCACAGATCATTCACGTGACACTGACAATACGTCTAACAGAAAACATGGACATGGTTACCAGTTTTGTGCTAACTTTTGATTGCCTTGAAAACTATACTGGTAAAAAAACTTAATATATTTTAGAAAACATAACTTTGGATGACACTTTATTAGAAAATTTAAAATATGGTGCGCATTTTGAAACTTAAACCATGATGCATCAGTGCAACTTCAGAAACTATGAGCAATTACTAGTTATAAAACTGGACGATATGGATGCTGTCTAAAGCCAATTTAGAAAAGAGATCGCAGTATCGATCATTGACGGTCTAGAAAAAAATTATCATATTTAAAAGAACCTGGAAACAGTTCTTCAAAAAGGAGGAGAAAGTGGAATTCCACGAAATTTCTTTCATTGGTCTAAAGCGAGAAAAAGAAACTCGCCTCCTCTGGGATAACATTGCTACATGTATCCGGGGCAACTTGGCCACTTTTGGCACACATCTAATTAATTCTTTTCATATGATGTTCAATCGTTTTAAATGTTGAAGAAGAAGGCATGTGGAGTCACTGAAAGCTTTGATGACAGGGAAAATCAAAACCACTGTCCTCCTCAGGCCACATAATCAACTCAGGAAGACCGGGATTGAAGTTGGCTATACCAGAAGTCCTAACAGCATTTGTCCACGGACTTCATCTGAGTGCATGTACGAATCGGATGTAAAAATCTATTTTCCGCCACAAAAACTCAGTTTTTTCTCCCAGGAGATAAATTAGGATATTTTACGGACATACTTTGATGGAATGGAAGATTGCCCATCAGATATTAGTAGAAGATTAGGTGATATTAATTCACTGGACGATGGTGTAGGCATGGAATGTGTTTGGCCTTAATTTCCCTCAGACAGCCGCTATGACAGCCGCCGCCTCGATGTGTATTCCGTAAATAGGCTGAACAAATTAATAGGTAAAATGCAGTTTGTTATCTGCGTCAAGCAACTCTATATTAACCGCACTGTCAGTCCACAAGTCGGTCAGTTTTATTATCTTAACTTTTAACGTGGAACATTCGCTTAACAAGAGGTCTTTTTCATTCATCGACATTTTGCAAGATGTCGCGGCTATTTTGTATTTGCCCTTGTACATGTTTTGTTTTTCCTTTTTTTAATTTATTGCATGGCAGACAGTCCAGAAGTGTCAGAACTTCTACCCTGGTGTTTCATTCGACCAGTTGTGCAATCAGCCTAAGTTTATTTAATCAGAGAGTTTTGAGTTGAGTAGCTAGTTTTTCTTCCTGGAGAATAGCCCCTGAAGGTTAGGCATATACAGAAACGTTTGTAGAAACTTGGTATTCAGCTACAGTCGGTGACTCAATAGAACACAATATTGAATTAGCTGAGGAAACTGCAAAAGGGCATGTGAACTTTTGGCAGAAACGTTTGTGAGAATATATTACATGACACCCCCAACCAGTCACATAATCCTGACACCGAACAAAACCAGTCCCGTTTCTCGCTCTAACTTCCCAGCGCTAAGTGTCAAGCGAGGCGACAAGAAGTAACATTTTTAAAGTCTTTGGTATAACTTTTCGAGTCATTTTCGGATTTGAACCCAGGTCTTCCATCCTCGAGGCGGACACTCTAACCATTAAGCCTGCGTATCGATCTTGAATTAATGTTGAATAAGCCAGAAGTTGAACTTTCACAGCTTTGTTACGCAAGTGTGAGAGCTTTACAGATATGTTTGTTCTAAGTTACCTTACGGATTACTCACTTACAGTGATATACGTCTTGGTTAATCAAGCTGAAACTAAGAGATTGTCCAGAACTTGAAAAATTGGCTTGTACTCACCTAATATACAACAACGTGCATAGGCCGTGACCGAGAGAGTGTCGAATGTGCTTATGTAGGTTGTGTTATATCGACAAATGTAAACGTAGCTATGCGTATCGTGGTGAACCAAGTACATCACTGTCACCTATAGACAATCTTGACCTTTGGAGCCTGTGAGAGGCACGCACGCTTGTTTAGGCTTAGCTTCACCACTGCTCTCTTTGCGAGAAGCTGTTTAAGTAACATTCGTCATTAAAATTGTTTAAGACGTGAATTAGAATGATGGTTTGCATACTTTAGATAGAGAGAATGGATGTGTATCCAGTGTTATTAGGAACAAAAAGTGGAGACAGAGGATTTGTGTTTCCAACACCACTTCCTGTCTCATTACCGTGACCACAATGACTGTGACAGCGATGTAAACCGAAATGAAAAAGCTGTGTAGGCGCTGTTAGGAGTATACTGGAAGGTGTATGCTGTTAGGAGTATGTTGCTGGAAGAGCAGCGGTCTTGAAAGCATGTTAATCTACGTCGTCGACCGCTTATTGTCTCCAAGGTCCAAAAGCAGTGAAAACAGGGAAACCTACAAATTCCCTGTCCACGGCCAGGTTTAAACCCACATCTGGTGTGCCCTAGCGGTACTAGAGGTACTAATAAGATAAATATTTGGTAGCGCAGCCCTTCGGAGATGACATAATAGGGTGATTACTACTTAATAAGCAGGTGGTAGCTCTATAAACTTAAATAATGGCGTCCATTGCCGAGTGGTTAACTGGCCGCGCGCAGGACAAAGACCAGGAGCCTATCACCAATGCGGTCGTTGTTAGTTCTAGTCCTAGAATCTCACAACATCCCTGACATGGTGATTACAAACACCCGTTGAGCTTTATTATGTATTTTGATTGTTCCTTAACGCCTCACTCAAGAAATTTTAATGGTAAGTGCATTATGGGTGAAGTAATCCGGAATTATACTGTCGAACTTGTGTCTTAGTGACATATAAATGGAAGTCATGTGGTCTTCAACAATCTTCACGTAAGACCACACGAGAAAACACTATCTACCGTTACCCGAGAACAAAGCCAGGAAGGGAATTTTCAATATTTCCTGTCCTAGAATCGGATTGAACTCAAGTCCGATTTGTGTACATGTGCTTGCTAAAAACTGAAAAAGTCATTGTGTACAGCTGGTACAATACATTGTCTTTAACAACGTCCAGAAGTGTCAGCGTTTATGGACATCTTTTCCAGACAATTTGGAAAAGATGCTGATATATTATTTAAGTCTATGGTATTAAACAGTCCAGTCGCTGTGAGTTCAACTCCGCCTCATGTTCGCTTCTTCTCCGGTTATATGAGGGAAGGACTGCCAGGTCATGATCTCCAAGGCTCCTCCCGGTTTCCTTCCACCACGATGCTGGCCGCCGTCATATAAGTGAAATATTCTAGAGTACGGCTGAAAACACCAATCAGATAAATAAATAAAATATTTATACGATCCTGGAAATGTATAGATAAAGCAATGTTCTATTGGATCATTTATTCGTCGGTTTAAACCAGACACCCCGTTGGGGACGAAAGGCTACCAGTACAAATGTACAAAACTTAAGCTTAAATCGCGAAGTGCATAGTGGTGTGTTTGAATGTGATAATATTTTAAAGCGGGGTATTACATTTATGGATTCCAGGCTGAACTAGCGTTTAGAGTCTCACTGACTAGAAACAGAGAGCAGTTTTAGTATGAGCTGAGTTGAAGTGCAGACGTGAGGCCGACCGCCTCCGCTCTACCTGGTATAAATTTGGATCGGAGATATTGACACTCTGTGTTCAATAAACACAGCGGCAGTGTGTTACAGCGCTCAAGTCGCGCTGTTCCAGCCCACGTCGTGCCTCTGCTAGTTTGATTAGTTTTGTTGTAATCCGGAAAGTGACTGCATAAATAGTTGAGGGCCCTGACTGGCAAACGCATCACAGATGCCGGCAAGTGTTAATTGGGGAAATAAGTGGGGTTGTCATGCCCAACAAGTCAGAAATCTTCATCGCGTATGTTTTCATCTGGCCGAGTGTTTTTGTGTTGAAGGTGGAGAAAAATCAATGTAAAAGAGTCAGTGGGTTGGGAAAGGGAGTCTCTCTGATAGTGTCCCTCGGTGCCGGTGGCGGAATTAAACTGCATCCTTATGGCAGCAAAGCTCGAGCGATTTGGAGCAATGCAGGTCACCTCCCTCGTTCCTATTGGTAGATATTTCTATTGAATTGTTCAACGGTCACTTCTCGCTGGAAAGCTTGAAAAATGAAAGCTCATGATCGTTGGCGCATTGGTTAAGCTAGTCTGATTGTGATCGCGCAGGATGCAGTAATTGTTCCCTTCGGAGCCGCTGCTCAGTGGAATCGCTTCACTGTACGACTCCCAGGATCTGGTTTGCTGAAATCAACAAACAGTGACAGGCGAGCTAGTGCGAACGAAGAACCCGCATGCATTATACGACCAAAGAAGTACTTCTGTTTAAGACACCATTGTGATGACGCCCACTTGGGATAAGGCGGACCTTGTCTATCTGTGGTATCGGACTGGCGGTATCTACACCGCATTAATGGATCCCCCCTCTCACTAATTACCTGAGTCTGAGGGTAGTTTTTGATTCTTCTGTCAACGTCATTATCAGGAGAGGATTACTGTGGGCTTAAGGTGTCCCCCGAGTCGCAAAGTAACCGACTGTAGCGGTCAGGTAAGTGCTTATCGTTATAGTACGACAATGAGAATCATACCGAGAGAGAAAAAAGGGCATAAGGCTTAATAATCTGCCGGAAGTTGATTTGAGAAATTCATATTAGCTAACATATTTAAAATCTAGAGTTTGTGATCGTGATGTCAAAAAAGGGAACGCTTTCTCCGATAATCGGACGGTTAAACAGCAAACGGACCATATCAGACGTTGGTTTTGTGCTCCCTATAGAAAGAACTCCTGATTCATGGGTAGGCCTACTTTCCCAGAAGATTTCATCTTTTAACAAGATGTCCAAAGATGCGAGCCACCCAGTTCTCATTATCCGTCTTAAATGACATAATAATGAGATTTACCAGAGCCTCTTCCGCCCGACAACATTCTTCATTATCACCCATCTTTTTTCCCATCATCTAGCCCCGAGGCTGATTGTACCGATATTTGCCGATAATGGAGGTTTTTGATAACCGGAAAGTTATCCACGTGGTCTTCTTCATGTGGTGAGTATATTTTACTGTTATCTTTATGATCAAAGACTGGCTCAACAAAACCATTTCTTACTTAATTTAATAGTTCATACTTCAATAGTGTCTTTAGTCTAAATTGCCCATTAACGAAATTCAAATTGCGACAGATTTAAAATATTAACTCACCTTTAAAAGGCCATTGTGGAATCGACAAAGAACATTATGGTCTTCGACAACACACCAGGCACATGCTTTTAACACATGTACAAGCCAAACTTTGCCGCAGAATGATAAACGATCTGGTCAGACATTGTTTTCTGCTTATTAGTATTCTGTTTCCACCAGATGCACAGTCACGATTCATAATGTGTGCTGTTCTCCGTATAAAATTTCATACGGTTTTTCACCGATGTTTAAATGGGAAATTTTACGATTATGTTATGACTAGAATCCCACAGGATAAACCTGATGGATTCCATTTTTTAAAAAACTGTGGTACTTTACGAACTGTGTTGTATTATATTATGAGACTTCGTAAAACATTACATGTTAATGCAATAAGTAAATTATGCTTCCAGACAATTATCTTACAAGAAGTGTTTATGTGATCATTAATTAGGAAAAATGAATTTCCAGATGTCTAACTGATTATGAAAAGTGTTGCGTTTCCAGATGTGTACGTTACATAAAGTGTAAATGTAATCAGCAATTAGGAGCACTGTATTACATGTATACGACTTCTGTCCTCCATGGTGATTTTTAACCTGGACACAAGGGGCAACATGTTTCCAAACATCCAATTTACATGGACAGTTAATGTAAAGTACTAACGCGAAGCACACTTTACATAAAGTGTTAATGTAATCGTCAAAGAATACAACTGTGTTTCCAATCGTCTACTTTAGATTAAGCGCTAAAATTAAAAGGCATGATGTTTTAAGATGTTTACATCCCATGAAGTATTTGAAACTGTGTTTCCAAATCATGACTTGAAACATTAATGTAATTGATAATACTCTACATTTGAAAATACAATACATTTCAGTACTGATTACATTAACACTTCTAGCGCAGCGTAATGACCCAGGAGCCTCTCACCAATGTCGTCGCTGTGAGTTCGTCCAGCTCACGCTGGCTTCCTCTCTGGCCGTATGTGAGAAGGTCCTGCAGCAACGTGCGGATGGTCGTGGGTTTCCCATGGGGTCTGCCCGGTTTCCACCCATAATGCTGGCCGCCGTCGTATAAGTGAAATATTCTTGAGTACGGCGTAAAACACCAATCAAATAAATAAGTAAATAAATTAATAAATACATTAACTATTCAAGTATGGAAGTCTTGGAGGAACACAGTGTTCTCATTACTGAACGCATTAACACTTCACGTAAGAAACAATTCTGGAAACTATCCATTACTGATTACATAAACACTTTATATTGGGAAGAAACGCAGTCATTCTCATTACTGATAACATTAACACTTTAAAAAGGAAGAGCTGGGATAAAGCGAACGTTTGGAATCAAAATTCACCTTAGTACTGATTGTATTATTCCTTCATGTAAGGCAAACCTTTGACAACATCTAGGAAAGGCCGTGGATATTCTCTTGCAGTTATTAGAAAATGTGTTACTGCTCTGACAGTCGTAACACGCATGGACAATAGATAACTCATCACAGGTGCGTCGTTCGATACCAGAAAGATTTTTCTCCTTTTGCCATTTCAAATGTCATCAACGTTGTCTCACATTTTTAATTCATCCATGTTTTATAAAGACAATGCTAACGCCCCATCAACACAGCGTTTCGTAAATGACATAAAGCTGACATTTTAAGCCGTTGATGGTTTTTAAGTTAAGGCTCATCGATTGATGACTTTTTCTTTTCACGTGCTTTACAATAACCTGTATTCCTCACATCGCATCGAAAATACTGCGCTGTCAGGTGAAATTTCAGTGTATTCTGTGTTCAGAGAGTATTCACTTCGTATCTGCGAACCCAAATGAACCTGACAGAGAGCTTTGCGCCACGCCCACCACGACGGAACCCCTGTCCTCTACAAGAGGAAACGCAAGCTCGAGAGGAGTATTGAATCACGAGCTCTTGTCTTCTTAGTTTTAAAAAATGTCTTTTTTCAACAATCCATGGTAATCCGATCTCCGTTCCTAGCTGAGAAATAAAATTGAGTAGAAAATTGCCTGGAGCCCTATCGTGTTTTGTAATTTACATGAGAATTGCCGACAAGGCTTGTTTTCACGTCAACACCGAGTTATGTCCCAACTTTACAGTTTTCTACATTTTTGTTTTATTGTCACAGCTGTACATCACCATATTGGCCTACTGCATATTG
The DNA here is from genome assembly GCF_032854445.1 of Liolophura sinensis. Classification (NCBI taxonomy): domain Eukaryota; kingdom Metazoa; phylum Mollusca; class Polyplacophora; order Chitonida; family Chitonidae; genus Liolophura; species Liolophura sinensis. The sequence goes on along the minus strand of NC_088302.1, from coordinate 37,228,741 downwards.
TGTCACAGATGTACTCCACCATATACGCCTATTACATATTGTGACACAGCTGTACACCACTGTATTGGCCTAGTACATATTGTGTCACAGATGTACACCTCCGCATAGACCTGTTACATATTGTGTCACAGATGTACGCCACCATATAGGTCTGTTACATATTGTGTCACAGCTGTACACCACAATATAGGCCTATTACTTTATTGTGTCACAGATGTACACCACCATATATACCTATTACATATTATGTCACAGCTGTAAACGGCCTTTCGTCAATATTGCATACTCATTTTAAGCTATAATTACAAGTGAAAATGTGTGCCTCACATGTAATAAGCAGCTTACCAAAGACCAGCTGTTTACTCCAAACCCTCCGCTTTCCTCTACCCGTAAAAATGACCGCCTTAAGAAATACATACACGCACAGCGTTCAACACCAATCAATCAGTCAATCAGTCGACAACTTTGTGACATATCGATAGCTTCACCTTGTCCTTTTAATACATGTAAACATGAACGCAGACATATTTAAAAACATAACTTAACATGATGTAATGGTTGAATTAGATCCTCCTTCGTACTTGTTTATTGACAAATGGTACCTGTATGAACATATAATATCCGTAAAACACAAAGCAAATATTTTATTTATTTATTTATTTCATTAGTGTTTTACGCCGCACTCTATTAAGAATATTTCACTTATACAAAGGTGGTCGGTATTATGGCGTGAGAAAACCGGATACAGCCCAGGGGAAAACTCACGACTATCCTTAGGCACCAATGAAATAAGTAAGTAAGCAAACATATGCTGTCATATTAGCATGGTATATTTCCCTTATGACTTCAGTTCTAGAACAGATTGAATCCCCTATGTTGTGTATCATGAACTAAGCTTTCTGACTTCATTAGTGTTTAATACAGTTCACAGTATTACGGTAGTACCCTGCGTGTAATGTGACTGAACACTGAGCCGTTGGCTATCATACATGTACCTCCTGAAGAAAGACTGAGTTTCACAGTCTCAATGCATTGAGATGAAGATATACATAAGACAACGGACAGGAAACACTGCATATCTATATATTATTTCTGAAATTAATTTCATGGAAGGTTATCGGTACATAAAGATGAAAGAAACATCTCAGTCATATAGTTGCGACTCACTCTTTGTAGTGAATCTTTGTGTCACTTTTTCAGCCAATTGACTCATTGGTGGAAGTAATTCAATACAGGTTCAGGCAAAATTGGTGGGTCATTTGCCTCAGAAGAGAATCGCATCAGTCAAAAATGCATTAGTCAGAAAAATGAATGGGTGTCTCACCTTTTTAACCATTTGAGTAATTCAATACGGGTTAAGAATGAACCTAGGAGTGATTTGAAATTATTCGCATCAAGAATAGTTCCATTACCAACAAAAATGAATCTCAACGATGGAGCAGTTGAGTATAGGTTCAGGCTATAACCATGATTCGGAAGTGATTTGCATTAGGAATAGTTGCATTGCTCACAAATATGAGACATTTCACCCATTTCTTTACTCAGTCTTGGTACATTGCAATCTGGTTCTGGTTCTGTGAAAATTACTGGTTGAGCAAGTGCATGAGACTGGACGCGTCTGTGTCAGTTCACACTGAACCTGCACCCGGCAGGCCTGGATCCGTCACAGTTATAAAGCATTATTCGCTCTGGTCATCACGCTCGGACCGTTTTAACAGGGTGCTGTTTCAAGAAATAGCCCAAGGCAGTTTTACTACCGTTATCAGCATAAACGGCTAGAAAAGTTTGAACACGCGCAAATTACACAGATTAGTCCAGGCTTGTTCCACTGCTAAATTTATCCCAGGCCTGTGCTAAATTAAGCTGGTATAGATTAGTGGACATGATTACATATGGCCTTTAGTACATAGAGAAATTGTCCATCGTTTTCAGCCATAAACATGATACCAAACATGGTGAGATCATTTTGAGACTGGGGGAGCTCAACTGTATAATCGACAACATGATTATGAATATAACTATTACTGAAACAACTTTGAAAATGTTTAAAGTTGGATAAGTAAAGTACAAAAGCAGTCAGATGTCTTTGGCTTCACATATTATTCTATTGTAGAGTCAACTGACTGATTGGTGGGTCGTTAATTCCATAATAAATAATATTTCAACTTCAGTCAGTCTCATCCATCGGGGATCTTGTATTGCCCGGGGAAAACCACTGGCAAATAACTGACCAGCTGTCCCACATGTAACGTACAGTTTTTCAACTGTAAAGCGTGCTCAATGTGTATGCCATATTTATTGAAAACAAATAATCTTCAGAGAACCTCATGCCAGACGACATAAACAACAGCATGTAGCTGTCCACTGTATAGAGCCAATGAGGCCCTAAAACAATGAAAAGAAGGGAATTCAAAACATTTACTGTCTGTGACTGGAGTAAAACCAGGAAATTTTTTTAGTGTGGGAGATATTATAATGTGCTTTTTCCCCATGGACATGTTGATAATGAACAACTTCAACATAGAACAGTTTGTTTTCTGACTTACATGTGAGGAATGTTTTTGGTTGATTTGTAACGTCTCCATATCGGAATATCTGCTTTGTTGAAAAAATGCAGGATACACTATTGAAATGCTATAACTGTACCCACAGCCCAAGGTTATGATAGTACATGCTTTAGGCGTTTCTCAGTCCCAACAGAAGCTATAAACCGACACCACACTTCATCCATCGGAAGTTTTCGAATAATTAACCGACTAGTTCTTATCTAGACCCAGTGGTAACTTGCACATATTTCACCACCACAAGACAACTTCTAAACTTTTTGTTTCGGAGATGGCCTGTTTGGAAAGAAGTGATGTTGGGTATATTGTATATATCAAGTCTTAATGAAACAAGGCAGTATTTCATGGTCGCATATGTAATGAACAAGGTGTCACTACTGGTGTTCCGACTGTATGGGACAAGATGGTACTTCAGGAATCATGTATCTATGGAACAAGGCCGTGCTGCTGATTTTATTTTACATCAAACAACTGATATTGCTGAAATCATGTCTTCATAGAACAAGCTGTTTTTGTTGGTATCGTGTCTTCATTCAACATCGTCGTGTTTCTGTGATCGCCTTCATATGATACAATTGATATTGTTGATATCGCGTCTAAATATACATGGAACAAGCTGGTATTGCCTATATCGTGTCTGCATGGAATAAGGCCGTGTTGCGCTCATCATCTTTACATGATACAATTGATATTGCTGATATCGTCTTTCTGTGGAACAAGCTGTAATTTCTGATATCGGGTTTGCATGAAACAAGGCAATATGTTACTATGTGTCTGTATATACAGAGTTGACAGATATCGTGTCCACATGGAAAAAACGGTGAAGACGTATCTGTATGGAGCAATTGATATTGTTTATATCGTGTCTACATGAAACAAGGCGCTTATATCATGTCTGCACGAATTAAGACTTTTTTCCTGGCAACATGTCGACGCCTGCATGGGACAGTGGGATATTGCTGATACCGTGTCTACACGGAACAGGTTGGTATGGTTGATATCGTGTCTACATTGAACAGGTTGGTATTGCTGATACCGTGTCTACATGGAACACGCTGGTATGGTTGATATTGTATCAACATGAAACCAGGCGATATTACTGTGAGTGATTTCAACTTTTAAACTGCTATTTGTTGAACGTTTCCTTTGCAAAAGATAGCCCTTCGTTTCAGCTTCTCATAGGTAAGATTTCTGATACGAAGATAAAATTTGCGAAGTCAACGTTAAAACCATCAGGTTTGTTCTAAAGGCGACACTTTGGGGCTCCATATTGTCGTTTATGCACAAAATAAAGACCCCAGTGAAATTTGCCATCTGGAATTTTGCTTGTAGTTTATCTCACACTGTCCAACTTTGGGAAGCGACTTTCCAATGGACGTTTGTTATTTGTTCAACTGCTTCGGTGGCTTGGATTACAATTGTTTAAATATTCAGCTCACAGGATGAGTATAACGAGAAGCCATGTGTCTCGGGGCTCCCTGGGTCTTTACCGATTCAATCGCCGGATAATTTCCTCCCGAAACAGACACCTGTCCCTACCCTCTATCTTTTCTGGGTGACGCAATTACACTACTCCGCCGTCTAGACGTGTTTCCTTCGCTCCGCGCCCATTCCAAGGTGTAATATAATTTCAGAGAGGAAAGAGAACCTCCACAGTCTTTTGAAAGAGAGGTTCCATAAACATTACAAAATCGATCGTTAACTAGCCACGAGTGTTGATTGACGTCGTTACACTGCCTATAGTTCGTCAATGGCAAGTCGGCAACAAGTCCTATTCGAATTGGGTTTCTTTCTTAACGTCCATGTTTGGTTTTTACTTTTTACTACCTACTTCAATTAACTCCAGTTTCTCTTTGGGTTTTTACTTTCTTGGATTTTTTGTTTTCGCATCTAGGCGTCACAAGACATGACATACACAAAATGTGAACCATAATAGACGTTCCACCTTGATTTCCACATGGCCAATTTCCAAAATAACATTCAACACAAACCACCAAAGAAATCAGAAAGTACGAAATTAAGACGGGGTCATGTACTGAGAAGCAACAGGTCAACAACAGGTTTCAATTACTGATACCGGAAAGACGCGAGGAATATTGTAAGCGCGTGTAATTAATCAATATTCAAATCGTGTGCCATACTAGTTCATAAATTGTCGTTAATCAAAATTATGTATATTGTTTTTATTCCACAATGTATTTATGTTTACTCCTCTAGCCCCGGTTAAGCGGAATTAGACCCAGTTACCAAGCAGACCACACCATCCCTGTTTACTTATGACCTTGTCTTGTACTAAAATACAATGTACTGCACGATTCAAGGCATCCAACTGACAGTTTTTGGTAATGGTCGTTTTCTGAAACACAACTGACATGCCTGGGAAATTAAATTTTAACCTGCCGGTCACTTTTAATGCCTTGAAACCCTCATCTTCTAGATTTGCAGTCGGTGGCCCTGGCATCGCGGGCGTTTTCCTGTAAGAAGAGTAACCCGTGGTTTCACCAACGATGACAATGACCCAGTATGCGTCCTTGGGTAGTAAATCGTAACTGTGTAGATATAATAGCCTTTTCTCCATCTATAAGTTAAGTTTGACATTCCTATACGACTCTTAAACCACAAAGTGGAGTGAGTGAGTGCTTAGGGTTAAACACCATACTTAATTTATCGAAAGCGTCCTTGGGGTGCATGTACGTGTAATATGCCTCCTTGTTGCAGGACGGATTTCCACCGCTCTTTTATCTAGTGCTACTTCACTGAGACAGCTTACTGAAGGCAAGTAAGCTACCCCACCATATCCATTATGCTGATCCGGATTAACCAGTCGTTGCAGTATACACTTAAAGCTTAACGCCAAGCTACTAGGAAGCTACAACTTTCTCTTTTAAGGTCTTAATTGTGACAAGACATACAGCATAAACAACAGTGAGGAAGAATGAAAAAATGTACTCCCTTATGTAGATAAATCGTACTAAATGTCATCACATTGATTTTCTTGTGATGAACATCTTTAGACATCAGTTTTATAAGTTAGTTTATGCGTTGGCTTCCTTTCGCGATACAAATATCCTTTAAAAATATTGGCTGAACTTACATCTCGTCGAAGGACAAGGTGTGCCCCTGATGTACATGTAAAAAAAACCCACTAGAACGTCAAGTTCTATAACGTTTTGTAACCGAAAAGGATTAATATTTACTATAAAAATAGCTGTGCATGGAAGTGGCTTAACTTTTATAGTACCACTTAAACATGAAAAACAAAAAGATTTTTGTACATCTTTTTGGAAATACACGAACTGAATGCCTTCATTGACACAACTTAGCAAAATAAAATGTAAACACGTGTATTGGTGGAAGTGATTCTGAACGTGTTAAGTGGGTGATATTCATCAAAGCATTAGCCACAATCTTCCACGGGACGCCATCCAGTTGTCACCATAAAAGCACTTATGTTGATGGAAGCCACTCTTCTTTAAACACAATGGCGCCAAACATGTTTAATTGGCACCTGGGTGCATTTGCTTTTACAGCAATATGTGCATGATTATCTATCTCAGAAGATGTGTTATGTTTTTTTATTATTAGTTTAATTGTGACCTTCTTGTTTTTATAAGGATGTTATTGAAATAACTACGCACTACGTCTTTGATCACAGAATTTGAATGATAGTCGTTTAAGACAGTATCCTCATACATCACTCATCCATGATATTGAAGGTTTGACATTTTCTCAAGACAAACATGAATTGCAGTGTCTGTATTGCGTCGTCTGCACTCATCTGCAGTCTCCTGTTCACTTGTCTTCACATGTTGTTTCCTTTTGTTTCAATGAAGACATTTTGGTTACCGTCTCCGGGTAAGTGGCTCTCTTATGTCAGACAGGGCGAGAGAAGTAAGAGGCGTCTGAATTCCAGCGGGAAACAAAGCTTTCAGTGTGTTAACACCAAGTTCCAGGAACAAATACTTCCACGCTGGATGTGTCTGACAGTTTATATAAAGTATTATCTATATGAAGATGGATTCTGTCCCCTGCAGCTTTAGAAAGCTATAGTATAGTTAAGAATTAATGGAATCATCAGACAAATGCGAACTCCCGTCAACAGACGAAGTCGCAGGGACCTGGACAGTTCCTCGTCTCGCATTCTACATGGTTGCATAAGGTAACTTTAACTAACCCTAGTCAGACGATGAAAGGGTAATGTTAGCTTCCTCTTGGGACACGTTATCCTGTTTACATCACTAGCTGTTGGCGGTTGCTGTGACCGGCGACACTGTGGCGGCCGTGGCTTCTGTTAAAGACTCGATGACAACCGGCTCTAGAGAAGCAGTATACCAACACGGGACACTAATCACTGGTGAAGGCGCGGGACTTGGAGACAGACAGCCGAGGGCGTCTGCCAAATGTAGAGACAACTCACGGGAATCATGACATCTCATCCGTTAAACCGGTTACCGGACACATATCACCATTCACACACATATGACATCAGCATCGATGACAAATAGTTCCATATCGTCAATATCCGGCTCTCGCATTACCAGCGTGCTGATGGTCATCCCTGGTTTCACCCCATCATAATGCTAACCGCCGTCTTATAAGTGAACTATTCTTGAGTACGGCGTAAAAAACAAATCAAGTACATAAATAATATATCCAGTTGTTGATAACACTACATCATTTTCGTGCAAGCACATGTACGCCTACAGTTGCTAACAATAAGATTAGTGTTTCATTGGCATTTAACGGCTAACATCATGTACCTTTGTACGCAAATTGGAATGGTTATTGATGGTTGGCCACATAACAAAACGCTGTTACAACCAGACGTTTACCAGACAACGCGCTGAAAACTTCAGTGAAAACCTTCATAATGTTCCATTAGGTAGGCGCAAGTGGAGGCTTTTGACTGAATAAACCTAACGTACTCATCAAAACTTCTAAACAACATGTGCCTATTGTTTCATCAATATTTACTCTTATTTTTAATTATTTATGTATAAATGTAGTGATTAGTGTATTAATTTGGTTGGTGTTTAAAGCAGCACTCATAAATGTTTCACTATTATGGTGGCAATCAGTATAATGGAAGCTGGAAAACGGGGGAAGACGCCAATCTCAAAGGTACCAGAGAAATCCCATGATGCTACATAAGAATCTTCGGATGACTACTGTTCAGGCAACACTCGTGATCCTTGATTTAACAAGTCTTGAAACCGGTCCGAAAGGGACATTTAACTTGCTGTACATATACCACCTAAAATACAAGCAAATCACGAGTGTTATGCTAAATTAGACGACACCCGCTTAAATTTTATTTGCTCACATCTCCTTAGCCGTACAGGCCGGGCTTGTACCCGACAATAACGGGAAACTCGCCATGCTTTCTTCAGCTTAGTGCCCACTTGGTATTCGTGTCGTTAAGTCCTTTACTATCACCTGGAAATTGGGTTTTCTACTTTTATGTTTTCCACTGCAGGTCGTATCTTCTGACCACGTGTATTGGCTGGACGAAGAACGACAACATGACCTTTATTCTAAATAAACTACTGGAGGGTTACGACAAGCGGCTGCGACCGGGGTTTGGAGGTAAGCTTTAGGAGCAAAGATTAACAGCTTCTCAACGCTTCTGTTTTGAATTCTGAAACACGGCAATTATTTACTTTCAATAAAAAAATTGCCTAATAGTATGTACCTGAAAACCACTGTGCTCCAACTGAATACGGCGTATACAAGAGGGTAAATGTTTCATGCAATCAATAAAACTGTTGTATGGTACGTATTCATCATCTGTTTAATCAAGATAGATGCGTTCACCATATTCTACATCAGGTCAACTTTAGTGCAAGTTGTCGGGGTCGGGTCATTGTAATTTAGCACTGCGTCTTCGCCTGAGGAGGTTGCCTTGGTAAATTATCCCCCAGGGGTGCCTGAATGGAGGCGTCATTTACTGACCAAGTCTTAACGAGAAGGAACAAAGTACCAACATCTGAACTCAAGATCACTAAAGACGATCCCTTTTGGCGAAAAATAATGCTCTGTCCTTTTCAACCTACTACCAGAATCTGTCATAATATTGGAATCGTATCTCGCTGTGATTGGTCCATTACTGCAGTCTTCCAAGAACGATGCTGAGAGTTCCATACATTCCAGTCTTCATATCCATTAGATTATTGCTAAATTTTAAAAAAAAATTAAATCCACGGCAAAACGGATTTGCGAGAAAAGAAAGTTAGTGAAAGTTTATATCTATATTTATGATTTTCATGATCACTCTGAAATTTGGTAATATCAAGTGAACACAGTTTGAGTTGGTTGGATCATAAGTTTATCCTTTTGAGCAGTCTAATCATTCTCTACCCTTGAGTAGATTTCCCCAGTGGTTTCTGTCTCAGATCTTGCTCGGTCTGCTGTCTAACTGTGTGTATGTATGTGCAGATGTGCACCGCCTTCTGGCTTTCATCCGGCTTGCTACTCGATCGAGCGGACGATTGCGTTAGAGGCTTCAAGGGGAGCATTTTGTTGTTACATTTCCGTGACGTTCTGGCACACTGCAGCTTTGCCTTTTATACGGTTTGTTGCAGAAGAGTTCTTTGCGGAGTCCGATTGCGACATCTAATATTCCCAAAGGACTTCGGAGGCAGCCAAATAAAGACCCTGTAAAATAAAAGCGTGTCTCACATGGCTCAACTGCTTGGCCCTAATCTGAAAGTTCAACAAAATTTATGTACTCTTGAGATTCTGCAATAAAGGCCCGGTTAACTCTACAGAAGACGTCTGACGCAATCGCGTTCAAAAGAATTGACTGTTGGTCTGAAGATTTATTAGAATCTTAGGCTGGATTGTGGAAGAACCAAAATGTTTGTAATGGATCGGTACATAAAGGGATGTTTTTGGCCAGAATACCTTATATACACCACATGTACATGTTGCGTGAGGATCGTGTATGCTACGAAATGAGATATTTTCGAAATTCTAAGTTTTACTGGATACATTCAGATCTTCAAAAAATACATTAAAAACGCATCGTTTTCTACTTTAGTGCTACAGTACGATACTTGTTTACCATAGCTATATTTTTTGATGAACACACATAGCCAGCAATGTGCGACGAATACGTACTAAACGAAAAGAAGGTAAGAGTACCGGTGCAATGATCTGTATCCCTTTCCTAAAGATTTGAAGGATTTCCACAAATTCCGCATTAAGTTTAAATTCAGCTCAACGAATGCGAGGTGGTTTTAAACCCATGTGCTTATACTCGTTATAACCCGTTGGCATTAATGAAATAAGTTCGTTCCACGGGGCGATGCATATGGCCTCCTGCAATTTGTTGTCCACAAACGACACGTCTCCTTCAAGATGGCTGGAAAACACCCTGGAACCAAATTCTGCAATCTGATGCGTTAACAAGATTTCTAGTTCACCGATAACGCGGTCCTTTATAACTCCTCGGGCCGGTGACAATATTACGCAAAGTGCAATAGCGATCAAACCATTCACGTGCCCTTACTCATATATATCCACGTAATAAATCTCGCTCAGCCAGAAACACGATGTCTCAGTGCACAATATCCCCGCATTACCCAACAAACCACCAAAAGGTCTGACACCAACGCTGTAATGAAGACATTGACGAGTTCTGCACTTAAATCTGAGGAGATTAATGGGGTTTATCTTAAGGTACACACGGACATCGATACTGTTTGAGATCAATGGCAAACCGCCTTTTCGGAAAGTCCGTGCCATATCTGAGTTGAGTTCTAGTTTAACTTAACCCCATATCCCACACTTTGAACACAGGATAAAATTGAGCCCCGCTGATCACCTTATGCCACTAAACGGGAGATACGAAATACAGGGTGATCAACTCGAATCCAGTAGCGGACTATTAGATTTCCCAGTGATGAATAGGCTGTGAGAAGAGCATTACATTTATCGCCCTCGTGAGACTGTTTACAAAGGTAGATAGAACTAGACATGGGAAATAGATGTGACAGCCAAAATTCTTGCCAAATCTATCAAGGCTGATGGTCGACAATTGGGTTATCTGGTGGAGACGGCACTGGGTTAAGCATTGGATGTTTTGTGTCACCCTACAAAGGCTGGTGCTCGTCGGAAGACGTATACAAATACTTTGATACTGGTCAAAGTGATATATAGGACCCATTTCTGGAAATAAAGTTCGCAGCCCGGCCACTTTTGTGTCATCTGCTTGAGAGATATGTCAACATGAGTGCCCATGCAACCTTGTCTTCTATCATTTGTCCTTATTATGATTATCACAAGGATTATCTCTGACATTTATTTTTAATATGAAATGGAATTATTTTTTTATTTTGCTTATTGTAACACTTTTGTACGTGGGTTCGGTTAACTGGGTAGATCAGTTCATCGGAGATGACCTAAAACAAGGTGCATGGCCGGGTGCTTAGAGTGTTAGCGCAGCGTAATGGCTCAAGTTCGCTGTGAGTTCAAGTCCAGCTCATACTGGCCTCCTCTTCGGTCGTGCGTGGGTATACCGGCAATCTTCGGATAGTCGCGGTTTCCCTCAGGCTCTGCCCGGTTTCATGAAATATTCTTGTGTACGGCGTAAAAATGCCAGTGAAATAACAACATAAATAGCCGTAACGTTATTTTCCGTTCTGTTGGCACACAGTCGAAACTCCAATTTGGCGGGAGGCAAACAGAGAAGCAAACGCTCGCTTCAATAATTCATTGTTTTACTTAGCTGTTTTATTACAGCTTGATTACAAAGTATCTCTTCCCTGCTACAGGTATGCCTGTGGTTGTTCATGCGGATATTAACCTCAGGTCTATGGGACCAATCTCAGAAAGAGACATGGTAAGTATCACTCAAACGAACGAGCAACATCACCAACGTTTCGTTATAAATTTCAAGGGCAGGGTTCATAATATTTACTCCTATTGAACAAGATTATCATGTAAATAAAAAAGCAACAAAATGTTTTCTTTATGAATTTCTTAGGGTATAAAACCTTTTCTTAGCATTGGACAAGAGTATCACCGGAAAGAACAGGCAGCAACATCCTTTCTTTATAAAGTTCTTGGGTACAAAGCATTTGCCAAAAGTATCACTCAATTGGACGTGCAACAACAACGCTGCTTTATAAATTTCCAAGTGAACAAACGATTTTTCGGCGTTTGCCAAAAGAATGGGACGCAAACTTCAGTGGATTCTAGAGATTTTTATATCCTCATCTATATCCCCTTACTATCAAGGGATTATTCCGATCTTGGGCAAAAAGCCCTGTCAGGTTGTCTTAGTTGGGGATAAAAAATACCAAAGTTCATTCTGGTGATCTATCAGAATTGGTTTTCACCTTTCCTTCCTCTAAAGAGAGAGGATCTCGGATCGTAAAGAAGACGCGTGTTGACAGTGAGATTGGGATACCGGTTTGTCGAAGCATCAAACTTGGGCCACAAACCATTTAAGCGTTTGAAAGCAAGCAATCATATCTGTAATCGATCGGAAACTGATGAAAGAAAACAGCTCCTTATGTCTTTAGCCTCCTTCATGTCACTGCCTTTTGATTTCTTTCCCGACCACGATCTCTTAGTATCTTTATCAGCGGAGAAATTCATCGCCCTTCCCCCTACGCGAAGGTCGATGTCCCACACCAGTGGCATTAGATCACTGCCAATCTACAATTCAGTTTCTGCTACATGTTGGAAAACCTATTAAACCGTCAATGCTTCTGACAGTTCTCCGTGTTTATCAAACTACCCAAACCCATCCAGGGTCAGTGGCCACAAAAAAAAATGTCCAAATTGTACGCTCTCTTGTAAAACATAACACAATTTCTTGAAAATATGGGGATAAATTACATTTTTATTTGCCTGGCTCCTATAGCCCGCAGGATATGTTTGCTCTGCTGATTAACATTAACTCACTCCTAGCCCTCACAAATATTCTTCGTATTTTTTTTCTACACTACAACTGGTAATTGTTGAGTTGTCCTCCGCCAAACACAAATGGCGGCTCGTTACCCGTCCACTTCATTAGATAAGCTTTTATTCCACGAAGCTGTGTCGTTAATGACAGAGTGGGCAAGCTGTATTCAAACACACCCCTGTTACAGCATTTACTCCCACAAATCACTGCGTTATATTCCGTCACACAACGGAACTATTGTAAATGGCATCCATCATAACAGCGGCTAAACATAGCACATTGAAAAATACTGGACATTTTTATACGGTCTTACGCACTCAGTGTCAGTGAATGGATGCACAGAAAGTTAAGCGAGGTGTAAAATGGCCTTCATTCTGTGGAGAAAGTAGCGGACTTTGGAGAACAAAGCATCCATCATGTCTCAGCTGGGAGTTTATTCTTCTGCACACAACTCATGTCATAAGAAGATCGTCACTGTAAATTTTAAGCTTTTGTAATAAAAAGAGGCTCATAAAAAGACTATGGGGCACAATCCAGGAAAATAGTTTGAAGAGATTAGAGTGCTTTGAATTTTTAGCTTATAACATAATATTTTACAATGATGAAACTACGAAACAACCATCTCTGGTAATTAAGAGGCGTATTTATCGAGCGGAGTATCTATAAATAAGTTAAGGATACTACAAAGAATAAGTATTGATAATAATAATAATAATAATAGCTTCACGTTAATTCTTGTTAAAAGTTTAGCACCACTTTGTCGACTCCCCAATATTGTATTATCTTAAAACACTTTAAAACGAAGCAAATTCCTACAAACCAAACCTACGCACTTCCAACAAGCGTTTTATATAGTAGAATTCTCACCGCTAAATAAAGTTTATCGGCTATGCATTCCGTGCCAGACAAACATACCACAGTCATACTGTAGGGAAGTGATTTCGGACATATCAGCATAGTTAAGTTACACATTTAACAGTAGCGCACCACATTTCGCAGATGTACGAGTTATTTTCCGACGTCATGTTATAATATGTGTTACTCCATGGTCCTCCATTGTTTCTGACAGCAAACATTTTTTTCTCAATGAAACATGGACGAATCTAGTTCAAATAAAATATCAGATATTATAGCTTTACTGCGTTCCATAGCTACCGAGAAAAACCTTAATCTTCTTTCGACTAATCTTATGAATTGCCTCCAAAAAATCATGATGATATCATAACTGAAAGTGTATTAGGACGCCTTTATCAAAGTGTATGATTTTTATTCATATTTAGTTCATTGTTACCATTATCTGTCATCATGCCACAATTGCTTTTGGCACTGCTATCAAACCTGCAGTACGCAGGTTGCGAGATGTGATATTATGACAACTGAGTGAAGTTCCTTGAAAGACTTGACGTCGTCATTTTACGGCAGAGTAGTGTAAATCTGCCAATTTTAACGTGGGGCGGTACACAGGATATAGAAAGCTAATTAAACCACATTACAATGATCCTCTGAATGGTCTTGGGTGAGTTTGGGTTCACACTGTTTTGTAAAAATAATGATATTCTGTTGATAGTTCAATCTAAAGACGAGAACTGTCATGTTGTAAGATAGGGAAGTAGTCCTACCATGACGTAAAGCCACGACGTCATTTTGCATTAGGGCGTCACTCTGCTGTCGTAATGACCTAACACGAAAACTGCGTATTGAACTCTAAGCCTGTTTGTGATCAATGAACCATAAACTATCTTCTACTTTCAGATTTACACCCTTGACTGTTACTTCCGCCAGTCTTGGGTTGACGAACGTCTTGCATTCAATATATCCATCCAGAATGTGTCCTTGAGCATAAAAATGCTGGAGAAAATATGGGCTCCGGACACAGTGTTTTACAATGGACGTCACGCCATTCTTCATACAATTACAACACCGAACAAGTTCTTCAGGATTGGCATGGATGGTAGTATCCTGTACTCACAAAGGTAAGTAATCCTGAACTAAGTCTGGATCCTGAATACTAAACAACCATGTGTACGAACAAGTTCTTCAGGGTCGACATAGATGGTGGTAAGCAATCCTCAACTGAATCGTTAACAGCCACTTGTACGAACTGGCCGTGAACAACTATGTGTACGAACAAGTTCTTCAGGGCTGACTTAGATGGTAGTATCGTGTACTCACAAAGGTAAGTATCCTAACTTGATTCCAGATCCTGAATACTAAACAGCCATGTGTACGAACAAGTTCTGCAGGATTGACGTGGATGGTAGTAAACAATCATCACCTGAGTCCTGAATCGTCAACAGCCACGTGTACGAACTGGCCGTGAACAACCATGTGTACGAACACGTTCTTCAGGATTGACATGGATGGTAGTATCCTGTATTCACAAGGTAAGCAATGCTGAACTGAAAAGAATCCTCAATCGTAAACAGCCATGTGTAGGAACAAGTACCTCAGGATTGGCATGGATGGTACCATCTTGTATTCACAAAGGTAAGCAATCCTGAACTGAACTGATCCTGAATCGTAAACAGCCATGTGTATGAACAAGTTCTTCAGGATTGGCCTGAATGATACCATCTTGCATTCACAAACGTATTCAATCCTGCATTGAACCCTGAATACCTCTTCAGGATTGGTATGAATGGCAGTACTATGTATTCATAAAGCTATGTGTCCAATCGTGTCCTTTCCTTCGTGTTATATGTACCCAGTTACGGCGATCTGTCGGGAAAAGTAAGTGTCGTAGCAGCTACTGTATATTTTTTAAATAATGTGTTGCGTGTCACTCACAAAGGCGGTCATCTGATGGAAGAAACCTGGTATAGCCTGTGGAAAATCATCTAAATTGGTCAGGTGCCATATGAGCCTGCTGGAATTAGCCCGCGATCCAAACTAACTGAAATACCCAATCTAAGTGGTCAAGGATAAGCGGTCAAAACTTAAGCTTTTCCTTGAGTCTTGTCTACTCTGTTAGCTTAGATTTATGAAGCCCACTGTTTAGCCTGTCTTATAATACAATTGAATTGTTGTTGAATAACTTGAAGTGAGTAAGATCTGCAGTAGAACTTGATGTACAGTCCAGAATGGAGCCTCTAAGTTTATATGCTACCATGTGTTTGTGTTAAACGCACAGAAATGGCAACTCACAGAAATAAGCTGATGTCCAAAGCGGCTTGGAATTCCACCAATTGTTCAGGCCATAAAGGCACTGATATTTATGGTATAAGTTATCAAAAGGCCTGCCACGAAATGATAACCGAGGTGCCCTAACAGGATTTACGTCTGCTGGAATAGTCCCCGCAATTGAAAACCAGCCTATCGTTATATGTCTTGGATAAACGTCTACAGATATTTAGTCGAGTGGTTTGATCGGGTCAGATATACGTGAGGATCAATGGAGGGGGATGAATTCGGGTCAGGTGACCCTGGCAGACGGACGGCAGAGGTCCGCTAAAGAGCATTGTTACCAGGAGAATGGAACACGGCGGCTTGTGGCCAAAGGCGCGCGCTTACTTTAACTGTCCAAACAGCGAGCTGAATGAACTCATCAGCCGGCCAAGGCCCTCCTTTTGTCTAGTCCTCTCTTCGTATCACACAGCTCGGACTCCAACGGAGGACAAATCGGATTTCTTCTCCGGCTCCAAATCAGCATTTAGTTTCTCCATTTCCAAACGCCGGATAAGTTTCCACGCCAAAGACTAGAATTACGTCTTTGAGAAACCTGTGAGAGTAGAGGATGGAATAGCCCCGGCTCGTGGTCACTCGTCCAACCACTGGAATCCACACTTGAATTTCATCTACTGTAAACGGAGATGTTGGTCGATGGTGGAATCGCTCTATATACACACTTCATGACAACTCTATGTGCTACTCCGCACCGAGGACTTGATGACTTGGCAGAGTGAGCGGACTTAGCCCGTAAGATCTAACTAAATAAATGTTTATGAGAATCAGTAACCACTTGATCACCATCATGCTCTGATGACAGGGTTGATAGTGTGGCACATTTGGTATGATTGTTTCCTCGTGTTGATGTTACCGATGTAGGTCGAGCAGAATAACAAGCATCTCCATATATAGATCTGTCCACCTTCATGTATATGACAAATGTGCTCGTAGAAACTATTCCTTTCATTTTATACCTACTACCGTGTCTCACTCTTTAAAGAATATGATCGTGAATGTGATCGTTTTATACTTAATTTTCTGAGGGATTGGGCAACACTAAGTGTTCATATATCAGAAGGAAGGCGTTAATTCAGCTTATATGCTGCAACCATTTCTCATTGTCGTATAGATCCCATGAAAACCATGTATTCAGTTGACTTCAGTAGAGGGTATGATTTGTAGAAAAATACAAATGAATGAAGAAAAAGAAATTTGTATTTACTCGCCCTAATACATATACATATAGTTATTTATTTATTCATTTGATGGGTTTTTTATGCCGCACTCAAGAATATTTCACTTATACGACGGCGGCCAGCATTATGGTAGGTGGAAAACGGGCACAGCCCGGGGGAACCCCACGACCATCCGCACGTTGGTGGCAGGCCTTCCCACGTACGGCCGGAGAGGAAGTCAGCATGAGCAGGACTTAAACTCACAGCGACCGCATTGGTGAGAGTCTCCTGGGTCATTACGCTGCGCTAGCGATAACCAACTGAGCCACAGAGGCCCCAAATACATATAGTCCCATTCACCGTATGTATTGTTGTTTGAACCAGTACTGACATTAACCTCTACATATCCTTTAAATTGCATCCGAATTGTCAATTTGGAACTGGATACATACAACACTAAGGAAAACTCCGTTAGAAAGGTTAGCAAAAGATGTATGAAAGATGTGCGCTGAACTCCTTCAGTAATGGCGTACTGGAAGTTTAAGGCGCACGCGGTAGAGGATTAAAAATAACGGTTTGTGTATTATATTCCGTGTAATGGGTAGCTCTCATTCCACACCACTGCCTGTATTCATCTTCAATCTTCTGAAGACTCTTTCTGAGATTCCATATAATCGGCTTTATTTTCCTAAGTGCAATTTGTAAGATTGGACTCATCTGCGTCGATATATATCGCATCATGTGGAAAAGGATCCTTTGCTAAGGATCCTTAGACTACCCGTGCACCTGCGACTGGTCGTATTTCTACTCAAACACTCAATAACTGTACCAATTGTAAATCGAAAATCCATCTTTAAAACTAGTATATATTGTCCATATCCCCGTCGTCTTTCTTAAAGTCAAACCAGCAATATTCATAATATGTGGTGGTATAAACAAGATACATCTTATCAAACTATCCACCCACTCACGCCTTTTTTAATCTTTAGCATTGGTCGTCTTAATTAATTTTGATGACCCACTTAATATGACTCACCAGTGACATAAGGCACTTTAAAAACTCTGTAGAAACTCTCTTTTGTAATATCCGCATTGCGTGTGGTAGTGAACGGGTTAATGGTTGGCGTTTTGCTTCAAAGATCAGTCGATGATTTGTAGTTAATCGATCGTATTTTCATATTCTCGAGTGCGACGTAACACGCCAATCCAATAAGGAATGAATGAATTAATGACCGAATACTACTATTTCTGAGTTTCTCTTTCTATGTAACTTGTTTCTTGTCCCAAGACATTGTGTGACATGTCTAAACTTAGCTTCCTTCAAGACAACACCCAGCCCTTTTGAGGAATGGGACGATACCGATAACCGAGCTATTTCCACTGATTAATGTCGTAAGGTGATCGTAAACATCTTTGAACCCAGGCGGTAAGAGATGCGCGGACTTGTTTGTTGGCAGATTGACTGTGAAGGCAAGCTGTCCGATGCATCTTGAGAAGTTCCCGATGGATACCCAGCAGTGTCCGCTGGTTATAGGGAGCTGTGAGTATGGCCATTTATATCACACCGCGTCTTTCACAACAGCAACTATATCACACTTACTGCTTTGTCTGCGCTAAGTACAAACCTTGCTTTGCCATTTGTTTTTATCCAAGATTTATTACATTGAGCGCTCGGTTCGTCCGTGCCTAATTGCTTTACTCGGCATGGGGTCATTATCTCTAAAGCCTGTAGTTAAAGAATGGAAATTCATAGAAAACCACACACAATACTTGTAATTCAATAGTTAATGTTGTTATATCAGTGTCTCGTAATTCATACACCAGGCAAAAGAAATTACACAGAAAAACGGCATTAAAAGCAATAACTTACCATTGCACTTACGAAAACATTGCACTTACGAAAACCTGAACGATTTTTCCTGTTTTCACTATACTGTATTTTACCTAAACTTCTCGACCATGAGAAATTTACTCATTTTGCTCGACTCTGAGAGTTCCACTGAACTAGGTGTTTTCAGGTTTGTTTTGAAGATATATCCTTCTGGCAAAATGTAAGTTTCACCACCGACAATAATATTTCATCCGACTACTTTTAGAAGTGAACTTTTGTTGGCGAACTTTTAGAGTAGGTAAGTATCTGTTCTGTTTGGTCTCTTTCAGTTGGTTACTCGACGGATGATGTCACGTACAAATGGTCTTACGGTTATGAAAAGGCAGTAGAGCTGGCGTCCACGATGACAATGTCTCAGTTCGATTTGGTCGGATTTCCGGCTTTTAACGGAACATCAGAATCAAAAGCAGGTTAGTCAGAGGTTAGGGATATTAATAACATATGGATATCATAAAATTGTCTGGTGTATGGTACATGTACATTGCGTTTAGTGTAGCGTTTACTATGTGCGAAAATCTTCGCTTTGTATTTAACTTTGACGTTACTTGAGAACGTCGAAATCGAATGGATCGGTTTTGTTGAAGACCAGGACGCTGGCCTCCACTTTGCCTGGAAAAGCTTTATTGGACTTACATTATTTAAATTACATGTATAATTAAATGTGTAGAAAATTTCAATGTTAAGAAAAACCTTTAATCTTTAGATTCATTAAAAAATTCATTCGGAAATTCTTGTAGCGTTTGTTTGAAAACGGGAAATGCTTTTGCTCGAAATAAACCAGAAATTAGAATCCATAAAAATATCAAGGTCTTATTCAAGGTAGCACATTCAGTCCGATGGGAGGGGGGGGGGGGGGGCAAAGACAGAAAATTCTTCGCTGTCTTTCTAGCATGGACTGACACAATGACATTCTAATGACGATTGTAAGAAACTATCCATATTACTGGGACAGTTAGTCAGTCATAAGCTGAAAGTAATAACGCTTTTAACGCAGACTTAATTTAGAAATGTCGGTACATGTTTTTATTTACTTATTTTATAGAAGCAAAAAAAAAACTAACGTAAAGTATATGTCAGATGATAGACTATTAAAAATTGTTCATTAAAATTGTTCGATTTAGATTTTTCAAGCAAGTAAAATGCACTTGAAACTATGGATCCTACGATGGGTTTTTTTTTACCATATCAGAAGAAGAGACGTCACATTTTTTGCAACAGTTAAGGTTTTTCAACTTAACACACTTTGAGATATGAATGGTATCGCCGAGTGAACCTTGAAATGAACTATCTGAAGCAAAAATATCGATGTGACGTCATTGATATCGTTTGGGGGAATACAGAGCACCGTGGAATTTGATGTTTTAAAACCATTTCACTCAGATGGATAAATTAAACAAAAATTAAAATAGGCCTATTTTCCTGGACTAGGATTTAATGAACTTTCATCTGATATATACTCCATTTTGGCGTTTCCTTTACCGTTAATGCAATAAGGCTGTATGGTTACATGTAAGTTAACTGTGTCCATGTGGTAGATACTATCTGTGTCTCTTTGTACAGGGGCACGGTCTCTACTCACCGTGAAATTTCAGCTGAGGAGACGGGCAGGCTACTTTCTCATCCAAGTCTATGTACCCTGCAGTTTGCTGGTCATCTTATCCTGGGTGTCCTTCTGGATTAACAGGGAAGCCACGGCGGACAGAATCACACTGGGTGAGTTACTCACCTAACGTCAATAGGCCCGTGTTTCTCCTTCTGGATTAACCGGGAAGCCACGGCGGACAGAAACACACCGGGTGAGTTACTCACGTAACATCAGCATCCCCTGGGCCCCCTTCTGGATTAACAGAAAGAGAATAACACTGGGTGAGTTACTCACGTAACGTCAGTCGCCCCTGGGTCCCCTTCTCGATTAACAGGGAAGCCATGGCGGACAGAATCACACTTGGTGAGTTCCTCACGTAACGTCAGTGGCCCCTGGGTCTCCTTTTGGACTAACAGGCAAGCCACGGCGGACAGAATAACTCTGGGTGAGTTACTCACCTAACGTCAATAGGCCCGTGTTTCTCCTTCTGGATTAACCGGGAAGCCACGGCGGACAGAAACACACCGGGTGAGTTACTCACGTAACATCAGCATCCCCTGGGCCCCCTTCTGGATTAACAGGAAGAGAATAACACTGGGTGAGTTACTCACGTAACGTCAGTGGCCCCTGGGTCCCCTTCTCGATTAACAGGGAAGCCATGGCGGACAGAATCACACTTGGTGAGTTCCTCACGTAACGTCAGTGGCCCCTGGGTCTCCTTTTGGACTAACAGGCAAGCCACGGCGGACAGAATAACTCTGGGTGAGTTACTTACGTAACGTCAGTATCCCCTGGGCCCCCGTCTGGATTAATAGGAAGAGAATACCACTGGGTGAGTTACTCACGTAACGTCAGTATCCCCTGGGCTCCCGTCTGGATTAATAGGAAGAGAATACCACTGGGTGAGTTACTCACGTAACGTCAGTATCCCCTGGGCCCCCGTCTGGATTAATAGGAAGAGAATAACACTGGGTGAGTTACTCACGTAACGTCAGTCGCCCCTGTTTCTCCTTCAGTGTGCCCACGGCGGACTGGGTGAGTTATTTACGTAATGATAATGGCCCCTAGGTTTCCATCAGGATTAAGAGGGGAAACCACGTCTCACAGAATCACACCTGGCGAGTTGTTGTTCCCCAGGTCCCCTTTCGCACCGAACGCCAAAGCCACTGCTGGTCCCCATAAGTGATATTGTGCATCGAAATGGGCCTGAAAATGAAGAACGTATCTTCCTTTATGTCTTTGCGTGGGGTCAACGTCGATTCCACGAATGAATCACCACCTTGGTAGCCTTTCAACCATATTGTGGCGAACGCCTTAACAATGCTGCTGTCTTGTGGCAACCCAATTCCAATGTTTACATATTTATAGTGCTTCCTCACTGGAACGCCATGCCGATAACACCAGACATGACACTCCATCCTTTTGCAATATTTTGACACAAAACAATTTTAAAGTTCTTGCTATGATCCTAGTCGGGAATGGGCATGGGCTTGCAACTTGCAGGGCACATGCTTTAACGTCTTGACAACCGCAATGCGGTATTGAACAATGCTGATCTTACCCAAAAGGGTAGAATATGCATGTCATAAATGTTAAATGATGATTTGATGTGTATCGTGCGATTGTATATAACGATAGATAGTGTTTGTAAAATGTATATATATATAGGACATTCGCATGACAGTATCAAAAATCAACCTACTTCAAAAACGAACTTTGGCACCCGTTTTTTCCATCACCCACACGTCTACCTAAACGTATGGTCTTGTGTCGAACAGAGACACCAGCTTTGGACAGATGTAATGAAATGTATTCGATTTTGCTTAGTTTTCAAACTAATTACTGTCCAAGCCTTATCAACTGAATTACCCGTTTAAGAATCCACGTAGACACCATGATGATTTAAAATCTGTGACCGCAATTAGTGAATTGGGAAGGACGGGAGCTTCAGATATCGTCAACTACCAACACGTATTATAACGTTTGTAGCATTTAAGAAGTTAGGATCAATACATTACGTAATTCGCAAGATCTGTAAACAGGGAAGCCAAGGTATACTAGGTACAGACATAGAAGTAGGACGACGGTTTTTTAGTAGTGCACTAGAAAATGTTAGCAAACCGGGATAGGAAAATCGGAAATAATTACAGCATATAATATATCACATTAATAGACGATTAAATTACAACTAACATCACTGCATTTTATTTACCCAACTCTACTTATGCCATGGTGCTAAAGAACGTGTAATTTACTACTATTTATGCATATACATGAACAGTTAGAATAAAACCCTCACTGAGGTAAACTGACAAGCAGCCGTATTTCATCGGTTGCGTGTGACCATTTGCCAGCTATCACACTGTCTTCGCTGCTCTGGTTTTTCTCTCTATGCTGTACGTCTTAATTATATTACCAACTCGATCTTCATAGGTCATTTCACTGACGACGCTATAAGGAATGGTGCGTGCTGACGATACGCCAGTGAGATAAAGCCATCAGTAACCTAACGAATGGATCCGATGTCAGGTTACCAAATATAGGATTAGCCAAGAATCCTAATGTCATCAAAGAGCCTTGGCGGGGTGGCTTTTAAAAGTAATCATTTGCTCCATTTGTTTTATAGATATATAAACCCCTGCCTGATACTTTGATCACTTTCGCTTCCGCCCCCCACCCCCACCCATCCAAACAGAGCTGAAGAGGTTTAACTATGCCAGAAGGTTCTGCGTGCGTAAACCCTGACGCTAAACCCCAGACGACGTTTTATAACGCTATCCACAGCTTCTCTGGCTGTGCACTAATATTAACACGTCTGGTAGATAACACCGACCCCCGGTACTCTTGTAACGGACACACACCAGAATCTTCCACACGTCAATACTCAATTTCCCGGGATATAGACTGTGTTAAACTGATCCGTATTTACTTTTTCTCTCTCTCAAGGTGTAACCACGGTTTTGACGATGACTTTCCTCGGGTTGGACAATAGGACAGACCTTCCCAAAGTGTCGTACTCCACGGCTCTGGATCTATACCTGGCCGTGTGTTATCTCTTTGTCTTGGCAGCTATCCTCCAGTTCGCCGCAGTCCATTACTTCACGAAGCGTGGGAGTGGCGAGATCTACCCATGGATGCACGTCAGCGATAGTGATGAGGATACCAGTGAATTTGATACGTCTGAAGAAGGGGTAGGGTATAAACGTTGCTGACATCTTTATTTATTGCAACTGCAGTCAGATCTTGTTTATGTTTTAATCCACTGACCACCATATGACTCCTGAACAACTCATACAAGATGGACTTCAGTATAAGCAACAAAAGGTCATTCCTCGACAGTAATCACGAAATAAGCAGCAGAAGGTCATTCCTCGACAGTAATCACGAAATAAGCAGCAGAAGGTCTTTCCTCAACAGTAAACACGAAATAAGCAGCAGAAAGTCATTCCTCGATTACACCAGGCCACTAGTGGCCGTTTATCTGAGCAACTATTCTCACCAGCACTTGTTATCTACACGTATGCTTATCTACACGTTTCCCTTTTTTCCTTATATGTTTGTCCAGTTGAAATTATATTTCTGAGTGTACCCCTAGTCAGGGAGCTGGCAATATATGCTGTTTGTGGGCCATGGGTTCATAGCTTGAACAGATGTAACGAGTGTTGCGCAGTTTTTTTGGTACAGTGAATATGGAACTTCTAGGCTCGTAGTAGACTGGTGTGGAAGAAGGTTTGTGGTGTTCCTCTTTCCATTTTACACATTAAATAGTGAAAAGATCCAAGATGATTAGTGGAGGGTCTAATCAAAGAGTGGAGGCGCAAAACCAAAAATGGCAAGACATTATTAGTCCAGCTCTTCATTTCACAGGTCATTGAGCGTTTTCGCACTGATAGAGAGTGATAGAGAAATTAAAAACTTCATTTTCATCTTTTTACTTCCGTGCTTGAATCACTAGAGTTGGACGTCTTAAACTTAAAGCCTTGTCCTCTTATTCCTTTGTTGGTTGAACAAGTAAATACGTTTCTTTTGCCGTACTGCATGTCCGTTGTTGGCAGTGATCTAACATATATTTACTTTGCAGTTCAAGGATGTCGCCACTCTTGAAGTTGATGTTTTTAGGGTTTTTTGAAGGCAGAGAACCCAACGTGTTAAGTAATAAACATTTGTACATTTGTCTTTAACGCCTTCAATATCGAATTTAAATGCTAAAAAAATAATACTTTCTAGCTTTTTTTTTAAAGATTACCCCTGCAGAGCCCAACTGTCGAACCCCTCTCAAGAGCATGAACGGAGCCACCTACCCACCGCGATCTCGGCCGAATAACTGTCACAGCCGTCCAGTCGGGCAAGACCACTTCGACAGGAGGGACAGCAAGTATAAGAAGATCTGGGGTTCCATCATGGGGTCCCTGCGGCGGAAAACACGAGTCAAACGGAGAAAACGGGAGGTAACTCTCAACAGCGTGTCAAAAATAGATCGGGGTTCCAGATATCTCTTTCCGTTGGGTTTTATCATCTTTAACATAATCTACTGGAAAACATTTTGGAGATGACGGGGCAAGGATGGCGGCGTTCCCATGGTGCTATGAGATAAGATACCTATACCTACACGTGGTATCATACCTATGTACAAATGTTTGCATCCGAATATCTTTCACGCTTAAAATTATATCATGATTTGGAGAGGAAAAGGTGCGGATTTTCACCAGTAACTAAATACAAAAGTTCCTTATGTTGTGTCACTTGAGCTTTAGCTAATCTCTCAGTGTGATATTAAATCGAAGACGAAAATTGTCAATGGTGTTAGTAAAATTGCATGTTATTGAGAAAAGCTACATTCAGTTCACCGATATGTTGGTGAATTTTACATCACTTAATTAATGTATAGCTTTATATTTAATTTACTTAACACGCTTATCGATTCTGACTGGATACACAGCAATGTCGTCACTTTATCTTAAAACAAAATTGTATTTTTTATACAAAATCAAATAAAACACTATTTAACTGAGCTACGTCTTATCGCTGCCTGTGTCACCCGATGTCGCCCTGTGTATATGTGCTTGCAGCCACATAAGAGATCTGATAAAGCACAAAACTGTTGTTGCAAAGCCTAGAAGCTGGTGATGAGCACAGGGAACATTTTGTGTTCCTTTGTATTGTAAATTTACACATTTTGTCATAATTGTATAGTTATATATAATCGGTGTTCTATAAATCAAACAAAACAAACGAATAAATAAATAAGTTTTGTGCTTTATCAAAATGCTGATGCCATGTCCCCTATAATTATACATTTATTATACATGTGCTATATGGCATGTGGCGTATCAGGAAATTACACAGACCAGACAAAATTGTTTGCCTGTGGAAATTGAAAACATTGTCATTTTTGCGCATCGCTTCTGCATTTATTTCCACCAATTAACGTGCTTCTGCGACGCGTCATCCTTAAACAGTTGGCCGAGACTGTTTTTCCAACTGATTTGGAAGAGTATACGATCAACATACTCGAGTTAAGCAGGCCGACATTTGCCAATTTACAAATCAATTACACCGGGACAATTTGTGCCAAGCGAGATAGCCAAACTTGATTCTAAAGCGGCTAAGCGAGCGTTGTCCAACAGTGGCAGTAAATTACCTGCTACACACACAAATGGCTATCGTCCAGGTTTAGCTGGGATCGGGATTACATCTTTGACGGAGAGACGGCTGTAGATCCGTATACCGACCCGGGATGTGACATGTAATGTAAACTACCCCTGTGTGTCTTTGGATTAGGTTATACAAGTGGCTCTACCAGGAAATAATGGGTATAGCTTTAGCTTTCTGAGTCAGCACTGTGTGGATTAAAGCGTTCCTTGGTCTGTGCCGGGTATCTTGGATTGCGATAAACAGAACGTTGCTAATGTCTTAGGCCTATGCCTGTTTAACGTGTCTCGCATCATATCTCGCAATGCGTGTAAAAGGTTCCTTGGATGTCATATCGAATAAACAATATTAAAGTAGGCTATATGTATCTAACATTATTTTATTCAGTGATTTTGATTAAAATATGCGAAAATGCAAGTGGTGGCAAAGCTGGTACTCTGGACTAAATTATGTCTAAAATACGCCAAAGATGGATAATTGTATGGTTTGACGGATTGATTGATTGATTGATGTATAATGCCATACTGACGAATACATCGCTTCTAGAACAGAGTTCCCGGCGTAAACCATCGGCTTTTGGTTTGTAACTTACGAGCTTTCCAATATGTGGCGCACAGATTTTCATGTGCAGATCGAGTTCAGCATATGCGCCGTAAGTAATCACCAACAATCGTCACCTAAGACTACATAAAAAGCCATACGAGTGGGGCGGGGTAAATTGACAAAAGAACATATTCCCTGTCAGAAACTGAGACTGAACCAGTATTTCATGTGTCCTGCCGCTTGAAACTCTGTGGAATGTTCGTGCAGGATATAGGGCTACATGGCATCCCGCCATTTCATGGAGACACCAAAGCGCTAAACAGTATCAACACAGGCTGTACATATGTCCCCAGGGATCTTACACAGGGGGACAATTAACTGGAGAAAGGCAATCATTGTCACTCCCAGACGATCATCCAGTTACACACCTGCGGGAAAAGTGCGATCTGTTTAATTTCCGACGCGTTCTCCTGGTGAGAGCCGGTTACAAAGGCGGCGCCATATTGCCTCTAGTAAAATATGTCATTATCCAGATGTTCCTTCATTAAAATTGCAAGTCCATGTAAGTATATAGGTAGAGTGACAGTAAATCACCTGGCTAAATTTGGCTACACTGATGTATTGGGCTGTTTTTTATAACTAGATCTATATGCAATATCTTAATATTGTATCTATATTCTTCGTTACTTCTGATTAACCTGTCCAAGCTGATAATAAATAGGTGGGTAATTAATATTCGAAACACTTCAACCACCGAAGTTTCATCGTTCCTAAAGAAGGATTAGTTTTGAAAAACAGTTATAGCCAAGAGCATACTAGTGGTGAAGACCTTTAAACACTTCCTATAAAGTTCTTTTCTTTTTCGAGCAATATGTCTGTGTTAAGTGGCCACAGTCTGGTGTGATGTTACTGCTCACAAAATGTTTAGAAAAATGACCCCCAATAAAACCAGTGTTTCAAATAAATCTTTGTATCTCGGTTGACAAATTTCCAAAATCGTAAATAAAACCACTTGCCTAGATAGTGTAATATTTAATTGGCTTTCATCTAAAATATACTGCATATTAATGTTTCCTTTGTCTTTATTTATTAATAGCGTTTTTCAAACAACTGTCGCATTTCAAAAATGCAAAAAACGGGCTCCAAACGTTTTTAAATTTTGTATACTTTGCAAGCTATTTTGTAAGTAACACGCGTCTTAGCTGGAAGTATGGTTCAAGACCAGCTTTCACCATTAACCATATAATCAGCTAGACAATGAACCGTGAGCTGTGTAGTCGTCCAAGAGAGCTGATATGATCGGCGGAGACCATACGATCCTGAGCTATAAGCCTCACGCCTGACTGCGGTCATATCAAATAAATAGTCACTGCAGATCACGAGTTCACAGAGCATGAACCATAATCCTGACAACGCTCATGGAAAAGAAAATAATGGCTCCAGATTAGAATCATTTTAGTTTGACTGAATTTATAAAAAAAATTGTTGCTGTCCTCAAGATTCTTACCAATCCTAACCGTCGTCATATAAAAAATCTTTGGTAAGATCTACAGCGCAGCAATCAAATACATGTATGTGTGTCTTAACAGTGTTTTGGACAACGTTCAGTAAGCTCTAGCGCACATGTTGAAACAGTTATAGTATGCTATGTCCCACGAACGAAGGAACGTCTTAATTTTGTCTCAAGCTGTGTTCTTTACTCTCAGCAGGTATAGCATTGATGTCAATATATAGGATGATTGTCCCGTAGAAAAACTGTAAAGGAAGCAAAAAGGTTTTTGATTGTTGGCGTCACCGGAACGTGATCAGCACATCCGATAACCCGTGCAAGCTTCTTTCATGCTGCAAACAAATATTTAAAAAAAAAAAAAAAGAATTTTTTTCATTTTTTCAGACGATATTTCGGGTATTTCGGGTATTTTACAGACGCTGGTCAGCTTAATACCAAACATCATTCGCTTAAGGTTTTATCCCAAATCGGGTGAACCTAAAATAATTTTTAAATATATTACAAAATATTACAATATATTACGACAGTGCTTGTCTGCTGGCACTGAGCAATAGGGAAATGGAGAATTGCAAATCATTACTTCATCCCATTACACTGTGGAAGCGCTGCGCATGTGTATAATGTCTCGTTTATTCAGCATGATGTTTCACTGAGATAGCACTAAAAATATCATGACATTAGGGGACATATATAATTTTAAAAGGAAACCGAAATATTTTGTATTAATTTTTATCGTCTTCTTGAACGGCATACTCGAAGATTTTTCACATATATATGGTGTGGGCCGGTAAACTGTGTTGGCGAAGGCGGGGTGAACCAGCAACCATGGATTGGCACGTGTTGCTGGCGAATTTTTCTACATGTGACATATGGTGAAAGGCAAACTGTCTCCAGTGAACTTCATGTATGGTTACACGAAAGAGCACAGCCGTTCGCTTATTGTCGCCTAAGACAACAATCGCTGCATGGGATGGGGTTAATCGTATTGAATGCAATGTTACGCCCAAAAGAATTAATCAGTGAGAACCTAATGCAAGTGCTGCTTCTCGATATTACTTTGTACCAGTTTACCATGCCCACAGACATTAGCTTTTACGGTGTATACCCCAGGAAATTCTTTTGTGACCCCTGTACCCAGCATCAGGATCAGATCGAAGTATCGCTAGGCTGTTTTGGGAAATCGCCTTGGTGAAATTTTACACGTGCTTTCGGTGGTAAGATAAAATGATGCAGGTACATGTAGATTAGCTTTCAACTGAAGAATATAAATTCAGCTAAACAACCTTCTACAGCAAGGTGAGGCATAGCACAATTTTAGGGGTAGCCTTATAATATACTATTATAAGGCTCGCACCTTTCTAGGGCAATGAGGCGATGAGACAATTCAGAACGTTCATTTCATTCAATCAGTTGTCTTTACTTCAATACCTGACCAACGAAATGAAGGGTCATGCCATTCACATTTAAAATTACCTGACATATATGGCTTGAATCTCTGCCTACTAGAACTGCTTATTTGGGGAAAGAAGAAGCCCATGCAAAATATCAGGGTCACCTTCACAACGGAGGTAATAGGATTGCCTCCAGGAACCCGATTCTTGGACAAGACAATTGAAAAGTGTGACGGTTGTAGTTAAAATTCTCCATTAATCTTTAACAGAGGTTGTAAAACCATGTTAGCATATACATGTATACATTGACAGCATATCGTCCCGAAAAGTTTAAAATGACCTAACTGGTGTGTTTAAAGATTGCCTGTTTAACCATGTTATATGCATTAGGAGGTACACGCTTAGTATAAACTTTGGTCAGATATATACCCAGTAACGTGATGAGTTTTATCTGTCCATCTCCAGATCGCAGTGGGACCTTTGGACACTCGTGTCATCCCCTTACAATTGGGTTATCGGGGCATCTGTAGCTTTACCCCAGCTGACTCAGTATTTTGTTGCGGTCGACCGGAGGACGTGCCCAATAATACATCCCCTACTCCAGTCCTCATAATAAACACATTAGTTTCTTATAGAGGAGCTATGATAACACAATGAGTTATAAGCTGAAGGGCATGGTTTTTCCAACTTATACCCCACTCCCCCTTTCCCCCAACCAAAAGCTAACACCGGTCCTTGTCCGGTGAGTTAAGACTGCTATGTTCTCGTCTCGCGCCTTTGGTAATTGGCTAGCGCCATCTCCATTGGGAAAACATCACCCAGATTGTTTTGAAGTCAATCACATCTGCTTGAGATGAAGGCTGTCTAAGAGCACGGGAACCAATAAAACGGATCTATTGAATTCCTGGTGAATGGAAATGGACCGATTTTTGTCTCCACTCGTTATGGTATTCAAATTGCATTCGTGCAGGACGCATCGCTTCTCCTTCATACAGGCGGTTTAAGACTTCCAAACCTATAGCTTCAGAGCTGAACAGGCTATTAAAGAAATTGCCGCTGCGACTTTCTAACCCCATTATACATCTGTGTATGGCTCCCAGATGAATCGTAAATATGGTACTTAATCCAAATGACCATTAGTATAAATCTACAAAGGCCTATACTCACAAACCTATGATGGAAATAAATATACATAAGCAAGTTGAATAGTAAGGCAACTCTTTAAAATATAGTGCAAACGGTAGCTTTACACCGATCTGCAAAGTGGTCGGCTTTATTTAGTTCCAACACTAAACTGAGCCATTTACGATTTCTCAACCTGTAAGCCTCGATTTGTTCATTCTGGGGATTTAGAACTGTGTAACTCCACCCTTTCTGGGACAATAAAGTAGAACACGAAAGAGGAGAGAGTACTTCTACTACATACTTCAACACTGTAAATCTTACTTGGAATTTCGTAGAAGACTTCTTTGGACTATTCGTACAAAGACGACAACGTTTCTTTCTGCTACCTTTACGACAAGAGAAATGAGTTCTATTTCGGCATTGTTAATTATCCTTACTTTGTTAACAATACACCGAAGGGTACTGCGTATAGTGTATATATCGTACCTTGTAACATTTAAAACAAATTGAATCTGCACACTGTGAACCAATTTTATCAAGAACGGACAATGTTAGACATAATTATTCAATGGATACAAACCATCAAAAAGAATCATAGAAATGATTAAATATACAAAACTTATGCATGGATTGGGCTGGTATTCAAACGTGATCTGAGGTTTTACAACGTGACCCTACAGAAAAAATCGGACAGCATCTGGAACAATTGTTGGGCAAAAACGAAAGCATATATGCGTATGACATGGATCGTATATGCGTTAGATCGCAAAGATATTTTAATGTTCTCTAACAGGATATTGGCAGTAACATATCTATGGAGGTTAATAAGTTCAAACATCAGTGCGAAGCGCTATTGCTATTCTACCGGATTGAAGTATTGGGATATTGGTTGCATGCTGCATATATCTACACATCTACTTCATGGTGTGACATTGTATTTTATACATTGTGGAATTGCCAAATGTAATGTTGGTCTATTTATATACTATATGTAACAAAATATACCGGTATTTGTTATGTATCTGTTAACTATACTAATGTTATCGATCATATTCCTGGGTCCATATGGACCTCTTTGATTTGATGTGAATAAAATAAAACAAAACGCCCAGGTGTATTATCATTTATGACAATTGTTTTCTCATCAACAGATTTCAAAACTAATCCACAGCCTAAGCTCTGAAACACTCAGCTCCGAAAAGGTTTTAACATTTAGGGGCCGGTTGTGGCGGGAATATCAACATGCCCATCTTTCAATCGCCCAGGCACGCCCAGCATGTCAAAACAATTTTTGAGATCCACCCGCCCATAACGTTCAAATGGCAATAAGCTGTCAGCAACCTGTTTAGGTGGTCTTCTTTGCAATTCGTTGGAAATCAGGCACTTGCCTTCAACCAGTAAAAATCCTCGTAGAAAAGTTCGTCAGTCATATGACAAAGGCCGCTGGTTCACTTCGGACTTTCCATTTTTTCACCCAGGACACTGACTGTCGTCGAAGGAGTAAAACATTCTTGAGGATGCATTAGACACCAATGTATGAATCAATCAATATTGGCTATCTGACAATGTCAAGACGCTATGGCTTCGCGCACTACCGACTGTGCTAAGTTTCGGTCATTTGCTCATTTTTCTTGAAGAAACATTTGTCGTATAATATTGTTGGAAATTAAAAATGTCGATCATGAGCCGCGAAGTAAAGGGCAAGGCCTACTCATCTTATAACGTATAATGTAGAAAGATCGCTGTTCTGATTAATGTCATTGACACTGCCATCAGGAATTCAACTCCAATAATATCAGTGGTGAATTGCAGAATTAAGAAGCTTGTTATCAGCGAACGGATTGAAAATCATTTCGCTGAAAGGAGACATATCTGGCACGGGCCTAAGGGCAGCAGAAAGATCGCATTTCATGTTGGTAATTGTTTCCTGTACTCTTGCAAGGTCGCTGTTCTGTCGCTAGGCGACTCTCATACTCGCGGGTAGATCCTAAAGAGGACACTGTGACATATCATTCCAGGGAGTTCGAGCTACATTTTATTGTGTATATCCTGACACAGTAGAAGTTTGATTCTGAACTATCTGAAAAGCTCAAAACTTTTTGAACATAGTATTTAGTCCATACAGTTTTGCTGTTAAAAGTCGTATTGAAAAAAACTTTGATGTATAAAAAGGTTGTGAGATTTGAGGAAAGTGTTTGAAAAGCTGGGAATGATGAGAGTAGTTGCGGCAAAGTTAGTTTAAGTTACACACTGCAAATAAGCTAAGGGCACTTGCTGACTCAGTCGACTACATTAAACATTGTTCTTGCTGGCAAACTGACCCATCATGTAACTATGTGTAATATTTCTCAGAACGGCATTATATGGAGGTTAAACACCAGTCCAATAAATAAATAAATAACAATTAAGTCTTTGAGTTTGTCTGGTCCTGAGGTGTCAATACCCAGCCCAGAGTGTCTCACCACCAATCTTGTTTTACATGTATTTATCCTCCCTGTATATGTTGTAACCAAGAGGTAACCTGACCTTTCCCAAGAAGGAAATCAGGACTTCTTCAATAAGCTAACAAGGACCTCCTAACAAGAACCCAGGGCTTTTGCCAAGAAGAAACCATGACCTCTTCCAAAGGGAAACCAGAACTTCTCACAAAAGGAAACCAGAACTTCTCCAAAGAGAAAACATGGACTTCTCCAAAGAAATACTAGACCTTTTTCCCAGAGGTAAAAAGCCAGGGCTTCTTCCAAGAACTAACCAGGGCTTCTCCCAAAAAGTAACTACTGCACCTCACTGCATTCCTGCCACACTACCCACATGTGACCTCATTTATCAATGGGGTCACAAATGGCCTAAACTGCTTGGTCAGTCATACTATAGCCGTAATATTTATTGGTTAGTTGAATGGTGGTTGCCAAACTACATTACAATGGTGATTGCCATACTGTATTGGTTGTTGAAACCCACAACCATTTGTAGGTTGCTGACAGACATTCCTATGTACAACTGCAGAGGAAGCTTGCATGGGCTCGACTCAAAACAAGTAATATTGAGCAAAAGACAACTACTAAATCTAGTAATCTATCATGTATTTTATTCCTCTGCACAATGATTTAATAAAACAACTTTGCATACAGAAGAGAGTGCTCATCAAAAAATGAATATACTAGGTCAAGGATTATATGTACACTGAGTTGGGAGCGAACACCCTCTGTATGCACAGGCAACTCCTTTATGATATACTGTTTTTATAGCTGTATTTTGTGATGTTAATAGAAAGCAAATGCAAAGATGAAGCATTAAAACAAATTTTAACAGATGTGTACCATCAGATTTTCCTATTACGGCTAATGTGAATACTTGTCTGATACATGTAGGTCATCAACATCCTCACTTCCTTGTTTACTATACCCATGACCCACACAACAAAACCCATATGAAAACATTTCTCATCACAATATTTATTTATTTGATCGGTGTTTTACACCGTACTCAAGAATATTTCACTTATACAACGGTGGCCAGCATTATGGTGGGAGGAAACTGGCCCGAGCCCGGGGGAAACCCACAACCATCATCAGGTTGCTGGCAGACCTTCCCACATACGTCATCACAATATATGAAACTTAATGGAAACCTACATCTTTATTATCACATACATTACAACAGTAGCAAACTTCTGAAGTACATTATGAGTAATACTTAATGAGGCTGTACCAGAGAATACTGGTCACATACTTGAGAAATTTTTGTGAAATTCTATCAATGGTGTCCATACATGTATGGCCAAATTATAACAGCTGAAACCTTGATTCATATAAAAATGTGTAAGTGTTATTTTGTTTTCTTCATATGCAGACACAGCAGCAGTTCAATCACATACTAAAAAAATTAAAGGTGACATATACTAATCCTTGTCCAGTAATGTCAAACAGAGCTTAAACTTTAAGTTTAAAAGTGAGTTTAAATTAACCATATAGTTATAATACATATATAGCATCTACTGGGAAGACAATCTCTGCATGTTACATCATTATACAGCAGAGATCATCAACTTAATAGCTATCTGATAAGGAATTATAAAATGACTTGTGTTACAAATTTTTATAAATTTTTTAATACCATGCATTAGCCATTAGTGAGGTTGGATTTTGTCTGAGAAGGTATGACTTCGCCTATACAGGAAAAATGAAGAAAACTGGACTTGAAACAGGCGAACAGATTTGTTCCTCATAATCTGCAGCACAGCCCCCTGTATAAATACACTTTTCATACAAATATCTCCCATTGCACAAGGGAGGTAATCCATGTCAGTTGTTATGGTTTGTTAGTTGTCCCAACTAGCATTTTGCCGGACTTGTTTTGTTATGTAACATGGGCCAAGGCACTGGGCACTTTAAAGGCTCATTAAAAAGGGTCAACTTAAATGATATGTATCACCTGTTATCACTGTGGCATTATCAAATGTAGGCATGTGACGATTCAGGATGAGTTTACAGTAAACCTATACACTATGTGTACTGAATAGCAGCTGCAGTCTACAGTGTGCAACGTGCCCTGGGGTAATACTCAAAACGTATAGCATATATCATAATGGTTTTAAGATGTATATACACTATTACTGCACCAGTCAAAATAGCTTAATACAAGAACAAAGTTTTCATAAACATCTTAAATTACCATTCCTTGCAAAAGCTAACCTGTACAACAGAGCAGTGCACATTGTAACAAATATTTGCCCCATATACACGAACTATCACATATTGTCTGTCAGCTATTTTCAAGCTCCCACCCTCTTACTTACAGGTTTATGTACACATTGACACATTTGGTATTTACACAGCTATGTACAATAAGCATCTGATATGGGTATTATGCTACATAACTCGTTTGGTATAAAATGAACAGAGACCCCTGGTGAAATTCCACTTGAAAATGAGAGATAGCAGGTATACTAAAATAATACCTGTGATCGCAAACAATATAGACCGTGTGTTCTTCAGAAATGGCAGGGCTGAAATAAAAAAAAAACGTAACAAATATCAGCTTAAAAATAAATGTATTTATAACTTTTACAAAGTCAGTAAGGATTCTGGTCTAGTCATACATATCCAAGGACAAGACTATGGCTTGATGCCACTTGGGCAATAGTGCACTTATAAGAAGGCAAAAAACACTTCTGTACTAAACTACCACATTATCAGATGGAACATTGCTCTTATTATTTGAGCATGCTTGACACAATTCTAATCCAATACCCAAAACAATATACACTGGTAATTTTTATTTTATGATTTGATTTTTTTCCATTAAATTGACCAATCAAAAGTTATCTACATGCGTGTCATGATGAATGATGATTTAATTGGTTTAATTCACTGTAGTCAACCATGTTGGAAAACCTCTTAAAAGAATGTGTCCAGGAGACTGAAATGCAAGCACCTTAAATCGTGAAACAATATTAACATTTTATAAGTTATCAAACACACACAAAACACACACATATGATTACAAAAATGACTGCAGTTAAACTTCAAGAGTAAAACTACTTTCACAAAGAGGTTCCAAAATTTTTTAATAACTCACCACTATAGCCCAAGAATGTGATGTATATGTAGTAAGTCAGTGCAATAAGCCAGCACGTGTTCCCCACCAAGCACCCCACAAAGCGGTCATTGTCTATTAATGCTGAAACAAATACCAAAGGGCAACTTGTAGCACAATTTCTCAACCAGGCAGTTTGTCCAATATTTATTTATTTATTCAATTATTTCTTTGGTGTTTTACGCCATATCCTAATTCTTCTAAAATCCGAGACAGATCTTAATAGTGTTGAAAGTGGAATATTACCTTTCTTTACCTGCATTTTGGAAAAGTAAAGGTAAGAGTATGTTCTTCATTAGATGGTCTAACCATGTGATAAAAAAGAAACTCAATATTCCTGTTAGAATTACATATATATTGGCTAGGATGAGCAGATCAGGTGTCCCAAATTTTAGAAGAAACAGGGTACTCAAGAATATTTCAATGTAATATGTCAGTCAGCATTATGGTGAGAGGAAACCAGGTAAAGCCTGGCAGATACCCTCTCAGTGCTGAATGCCGAATGAGGCAGCAGCAAGAACCTAGTCTGTGGTATGACCCAACCTGGGTAATACCAAACCGATTCCAATTTGATTTCAGGGTCTCTCGACTTCAAGGCAGACACTCTAACCATTATGCCACTGATGTGGTCCTATCTTCAAATAAATGTAAAGACATACATAGCTTATGAGCATGACAAAAGAGCTTCAAAGTCTTGTCAGCTCAGGGATAATTTTACAAGTCATACCATAGTAAAATACAAGTTGGAAAAGGTGCAAAATCATGAGCAGAGGAAAGAAAGCGTTGAGATGAACATCAAAGGCATATCCCCACTCTACATCCTGTCCCCTCCGTGGCATGGTGATCATGTAGCGGTTCATGATTAACCTGAAACATAAGATGAAGGAATGTAAACACATAAACTCACACTGACATAAAACTTCACCGCAAAAGTGCATTTTACAGGCAAATATAAGTCATAAAGTAATGGTTTTGGGGTTGAAATGTACGTTTGACCAGAATGATAATATTCTACCTTCCTGTGACAAAAAATTCCTCACACCCTTTTTAATATCAATAGAACTCGTAAAATCAGGCAAAAGGAGTGACTTAGATCTGGATGAAATCTTAGGTCAAATACAGTTAATATAGTCCTGATGAATAGTGGAGGAAAAAATCATAACAAATTAAGATAACAGATCAGATAAAAGAAAAACCTTTGTCCTTTGAACAAAATGCTACTAAACAGTGAGGTTATATACAGTGGACTTTTCAGCTAATATTGAACCAGATGAAGCACAATGTTGTCAGAAACTCATTTTAGCTCCTAAATATGCTCTAATAGCTATATTTGCAAATAAATAAAATAAAATCTCTTTCATCAGCTAATTGACTATTTTTCCTGATGTTGAGAATTCTACTCATTTTGAAGCATTTATTTAAGATTTGTTTAGAACACAGGATGATATCCCACTGGAATAATGTAAGTATCAACATCAAAAATAATGTGTTATGACATTATTTTGTTTCTAAAAAAAATAATGGAATATTCATATTTGGAAAAAGCCAGGAATGAATTCTCTGAGTCTGTTCTTTTAAGGCAAAGAAAACTATATAATTATTCATCATTGTGAAAGAATGCAACAGAAAGCATACATACAACTGTAAATGTATCATATGCCACTTTAAATGACGAATTAAAAGTTGGCTGTTTCACTCACCAAAATAAGGAGGCTATCAATATGCCTACACCAATGCAGTCCACAAATACTACCCAAAGAAAAAATTTGATGAAACCAGTAATCCCCAAATGTAGCGAGAGTGAAAATCCAATGGAGGAAACTGAAAAACAGAAATTACAGATATCAGTACCTGTACCACAAATTAATTCAACTTTCATGATATACTGGAAAAAGAAGTGCAAAAATTCCACTACTTGTACTTTGGTGTTACACTGTAAAATCAGTACATCATTATACAAATTATACAACATACCAATTATTGCAACAATTTAAAGCTGTGAAACTTTCTGGTAATTGTAAAATCGTCTTCAGTATATATAAATCAATTCCTTTTCGATAACATACAACAATTAGGCAAAGTGTCCACTGCAAGTTTTCTATACACTTTCTACTTGAGAGAACAATAATACACTTAAACATGGTAGTACGCTTATTCCAAGACCAGTTTACAAAACATACCAGAACACTGGAGGTTAAAGTTACAGTGGTAACATGAAGAACATACCAAACAGCCAAAAACTAAGCAAGACCAGGAAGGCTGGGTCGTCTCTAGCCCATTGGTCCTTGGTCTCTGTTAATGGAAAATAATCCAAAGTGACATTCACAATATTTTGGTCATTATTTATTTCACCCTTTTTCATAGATACATTTATATAATGTAATACTTAAAATAAAAGACAAAATTAGAATTAAACATAAAGTATCCAACATAAAGTTTAAAATACATACTTTTGTATTTTTTTGATGTTGCACACCCAAGACATAGGCGTTCCAATACGCAAAATTGTGCACACTGAGAAAATGAAAAGCCGTGTCATGCTATCAATTTCAACCATCAGGCACGAGTTCTTTCCATAACCCGTGATGGCTTCAGATTCTGCTGAAGTCAAACAAACACTGTTCTGCCATTTAGCCACATAAGCGTGAGGTTTGAGTGACATGACACTGTGTTTCCAGTCACTAGTGTAACATGGCAAACCCCAGGGCCTCAAAAGAATTCCAGTTGAGAAGCTGATTTATAGAATTACATAGCACATCAGAAAAAAACACTCAGGCAGTTTATGTCTATTTGTTGACTTTGCATTAAGAATTTTCT
Organism: Liolophura sinensis; assembly: GCF_032854445.1. Lineage (NCBI taxonomy): Eukaryota > Metazoa > Mollusca > Polyplacophora > Chitonida > Chitonidae > Liolophura > Liolophura sinensis. The sequence continues at coordinate 37,189,812 of NC_088302.1, read as the reverse complement.
TTTCCTATAAGATGGTAGTCAAATTTTATTGAGTGCAGGAAAAACACATGTCCAGGGTAACATTCCGCCACTGGCAAGTTAAAAGTCAATTTCTCCAATCATGACATACAGACACTGTCATACACAGATGTTTACACACAATAATGGTGGAAAACTCATTTTCTTTAACGAATTCTTTGACTGAACAAAGAGCCACACAAATACTGTCACCAAGGCCCCATAAACAGTTAGACTGGCAGAATTCATAAATTGAAAAGACAGGCTGTACTCTGAGTAAACCAACGACCTTTGGCAAAACACTGAAGAACATGTGATGTAAAGATATGCACACAAATTGTGCCAAGGTCCCACAGACAGTGAGAGTTTGGGAAAGCACAAATTTTCTTGTCCAAGGCCAGGATTGAACCTGTATCTCACGTGTGTCAGTATTAATGAAAAACAAACATTATTCATTGCAAAAGTTCAAACAAAATAACTTGCTTTAGGTTGTAATTGATTTATATTTCTTTATACATGTATCTAAATTTTACAGCTGCGAAGTTATGAAGTAAGGTATAAATTATCACTTCTACAATCCTTATTGTACTCCACACTTCCTAAATATGGAAAATGTCACTCACGTTTTCTGTACTGAAAGTTTCGGTACCTGAAAAAAACATGATTCTGGTGAGTCCATATTTAGCTGATACAAACATTCAGTGTACTGTACATCATGTCTTTTGTACAAAGAACAAAAATATGTATACGTCAGAAACCATAATATCTGACATAACTGAAAATATTGCAATTTTATCCATAAGTTCACTCATCTTGCATGATATTGAGAGTTTTGTTGATTTTAAAAGGCGTTTTGCAATTGCTGAAAAGGCATGATGATATCCTATGAAAAAAGTATCAATATTAAAACAGTTATTTTTTTACTTTTATTTGCCCATAAAAATGCACTTTTGGATGAGCGGTGTGGGCAAATATAGGAATCATAATAAAACAAATGGATGCCTAGAGCCTTCAATGTATTCAAATAACTTCCCGATAGCAGACTGCGTACCTGCTTAAAAATCAGTGTTTTTCACAATCAGTGGTTTATTTGGCTTCTGAGCACTATGCTACATGTATGTGTTAATAGTGTGCTCAACTTTTCTAGACAGTAGTTACAATAGTAAAGGAGAAATTTTAATGGCCTAGTGCAATTTTATAACAAAAAATGCACAGTGAGTCTGGTTTTCATAAATAAACTAGCAAATGAATTCAAAAAGGTGCATATCTTTGTAATAGTATACAGAAATATAATACATGTATAATAATCAGACGGCAAAAGTCCATACAAGTAAATTAAGTTTCCAACTTACACCTTTTGTGGGGAGACAAACAAATACAACATCTGCCAAAATGCATATTCAAAGTCCATTTGTCTGAATTTTAGAAGTCTGCCCAGATACTTTGATCTCTTTGCTGTAGCTGTTAGCCGTGCTCGTAGACGTGTATTATCTCCTGTGGATGCCCCCCACATCTGCTCCGGGCCTGCCCCTGGTACAGGTGACATTGGGGGAGAACCGTTGACAGACGGGGGAGGGGAGGCATGTGCCTTGCCATAGTTGCTCATCATGAAGTGACAACCAATTTGTCACACAATGATCACAGATCTGGAAAAAAATAAATGAAAAATAGTGGAGTCTCAGGAGAAATTACAGAATCCAAACTGCCAATGTACTTCACGTGTGACAGGTCTGCATTTTCAGCAAAATAATTTTATATTGATTGTCAAGATGAGTTTTTTTTCATAACCCTTGAATGAATGCATTTCATACACTGTAAATTTTGGTGTTTTATGCCGTACTCAAGAAAATTTCACTTATATGACGGCGGCCACCATTATGGTGGGTGGAAACTGGACAGAGCCCGGGGGAAACACACGACCATCCGCAGGTTGCTGACAAACCTTCCCACGTACGGCCTGAGAGGAAGCCAGCATGATCTGGACTTGAACTCACAGCGACCGCATTGGTGAGAAACTCCTCGGTCATTACACTGCGCTAGTGCACTAACCAACTGAGCCACGGAGGCCCCATAGTCTTGTAGAACTGATAGACTATATCAATTCATTGTTCAGGGGCACTTACATTAATATTTCTTCAAGTAAGCACTAACATACAGTTAGTTGTTTAATTTTAGTCAACTACATGCTGTTTAAGTTGGTACACTGTTTAAGGAGATCGGCTATCAGTATCACTGTGACACTGCAATCAAATCATTGAACTCTCAGATCGAGCAACATAGTCGCGTGAGTTACCATGGGAAACAGCCCCAAATGTGTTGCATTGATAGTAAGGAACATTTACAGCATCTTCAAACGTGCATTAAAACTTCCCTCGCGTACACCTTTGTAAAACGAGTCGTTCCCATAATCAACTAACCTGTTCTGAGTCTTGCTAAATCAAAAACAATCCATGACAACTGCACAGATTTACAATCAGGTATATTTTCAGACTCTGCCCCATGATGGGTACCACATTGTTTTGATAGTACCCCGTACAAATCACATGATATGAGCACATTCAAGGGAGATAATCCCTATGGCAATCATGATAGTCACACTCGGCATGTTAAGTCCACCTTCAGTTCCCGTACGACATCGAAATGGGGACACACAGCTTACGGTCGCAGTGCGATAGTATATGAAAATGTGCTTGTTTTGTGAATTAATGAATCTGACACATCTGGCATTGTTTGACACCATAACTCTCTCACCTATGATGCTCGATATGAGACTTACCCATTCAGGAACTACGCAATCCTTATAACATTTCTGGGGTATCAAAAGACATTGGACAGAAATTGGTAGGATATGAAATGACTGTAGAAACTTTAGGACTGTAGGAATTTTACATCTGCACAGATTCGCGCAGAATAACCTAAGAAGAAAGATAACGGCCCTGTGTTCCCTTGTATTGCGAAATGCTATTGTAGCTTAATTACGTTTGATTGTAATAAGATTTCTTCAGTTAGTCACTTTTAGTTAGTTAGAAAGTAAGTGTTGGTAACAATCTGTCAAACAACAACAACGTGTAACAAAAATAAGTACAAACATCAAACAGTAGTTCACAGCAAGTTAGTTCATTCGATGAGATTTCCATCGGCTAGAGGTGAATGCTGTCCAATTCCTGAACAGTTCAAGTGTAAATATGATAACGTACCACATAAATACTTGGCTTCTTTCGCTGTTTGAACTCGTCAACATCAACAAACGTCCAGCTTGGCCACCGGAACAGTGAAGATGATAAACCGCGCATGTGCTAACTTGACAGTTCTCAAAATGGCTGCGCCCAGTTGACAGGTGCCGGAACTGTAAAGTGTCGTTAGCTTATCAATATTTATCTCTCATCGTGTAGTGAAAGAGTTGTCAACTTTACGTGTCTAGTTAGTAGCTAACAATTGGACAAATAGTGTAATTCATATTTTTTTTTTTACAAGAAAAAGGTATATAGCCCGTGGTGTCGAAAACTGGTGTCTGCAAAACTACTTTGCTAGCTTTTGGTAGGTACATGGATGCTTTAGGTCTATTCCCAAATTATTCTGACGCTAGATTTGCCAAGGATGGCGCCCTGACCAACGTCAGGGCGCAATTTAAAAACTGATTCGGTTGCCTTGGCGGTTTTTCATGGCGTTTGAGATAAAAATTAACATCAAATATGTAGGCCTACGTATCCACGCCTTAAAGTTTGCAGACACTGATGTATTTCGAGATTGCTTTGACGTTAGGTTTGGCAATATTTTGTTCGGCTGAGAGCGTTTGAGAGAAGAATAGACTGTTATCCTCTCCGTGTTGAGCACCAATAATTGCAAACGTGTAACTCTGATTCGAGTGACACATCCACTAGAGGGAGGCAGCAACTAGTTTGGTACGAGGATTTGATCCTAGTTCTCCCCAGTTTAACTAGCTTCTCGTGGTTATATACTGAACTAAGTGTGTACATGCTATATATGTTAGTTCAATAACTACTTCAGCAGTGGTGCCCAATGTTACACCTGTGGAAAGTATCTTTAGAATGTATAATTTCACCATTTCAGACATTTAAAGAAAAAGACATCTAAAAATAGAAGTAGGCATCACTTAATAGACCACTTAAAACTATACACTTTCATTTATTTTTTTAAATTTTTGTGAATAAAGTTAAAGGCCTTCAAACATTTGAATTATTAGATGGGCTTTATGGACCATACAATCGGAACTCTGAGGTCACAGAAAGTTTTTCCAACTCTAATCACATCACTGAATTTTGGAATAGATCTTTTTACCCACGAGTGGATAATCAGTGAATTAATATTCTCAAAAATTCCTTCCTTCTGGTGAACATCAGGAAAATGATGAACCTTATTTCATACTTTAGCTTTCTTTTACTTTAAATTAGCTCTGATAGTCCAACATGGAGCTGGACTCATGGAGCCTCGAACAGGTCCTTGTATTATCCAGCAAGAATATTTCAATTACATTTACAACTTCAGCCCGTCTTACTTTTCCTCAAGTCAACCGTTTGTAGAAATCTCATTTTCTGCAAGAGTAAACCATGTTGTATCAAGAGTAATATTCATCAGTTGAAATTTTTAATTCAAAACAGTTCATGAGCTTTCACTGTCTTTTTTTTTTTTTTATAATTTGGCAGTTTAAATTACAATACATGTAGGCCCATGCAGGTATGAGCCTGGAAGATTTCTTCCATAGGAACTTTTTCTCTTTGCTTTATTTACTTTTTGGGGGTCTTCGCCTTTAAATATGTTGGTATCAGGATAATAATACTTGGGTATTAGGATATCATTTTTAATTGTGGTATTTCAAATATCCATCTCCTACTTTGCCAAAATTCAAATTAGAAACATTTATGATAGATGTTGGTAAACTTGTTTGAATCAGAAATTCTGTAAAACAGATAGCTGTGGGAATCCTTGTATATCAGACATCAGGATGGGCTCGAGGAAGCTTTACTAAGCTGTACATACTACATGTACATGTAAGTAATACAGTCTGTCCTGATAGTCTAAAACCTGGTAAAGTGTATGGGGATTGCAAGACTTCGAAAATGTCCAGATATCACCCTTAGCTCTTGTAATTCTAGGTGCATTTAAACAGAGTTGTCAACAGAAACAACTGGATAATTGATATAATAAAAGGTTACTACAAAGCAGTGCAGTTCTTATTTTTAATTACTTAAACGTCCTCTGTCTTGTGAGATTTCCTCAAAATTTTTATGAGGTTGGCATGTCGCTCCTGATTTCCAGAGCCTCACGTCATAGGTCCAAAATATAGAGCTTATGAACTATTTTGAGCCATGTTTGAAAGCATCAGTGATCATCCAATATTAAATGTATTTCTTACTCCACCTGCTTGCAAATGAAGTACTGAGTTACTTTGAGTCTATGATTCTTGATGTTGACAAAACTCAAGCTCATACATGTATATATACCAATTTCATATACTGTTTCACAAACATCTTCTGCAAATGTCATTTGTAAGGGTAATCATGTACTTGTAGGAAGAACATTCTAGATTTAAAGCTTGAAATGTCACACTAAAGCATATTTTGGCTCAAAGAATATTCTACATGAAGAAATCAGTACTTTTTCAGCTGGGTCATCCATTGTTCCTTCAAAGCTGTGTTTATTGTCTTTATTCTTTCTTATTTTGATATGAATATGGATACATACAAATGTTTCAGACAATGCCGAAATATTATGAAGATAAAGAAGATGTGGACAAGAAGCCTAAAGTGGCTTGTTCTGGTCTAAGGGACGACCTGAAAGAATGCTTATTAAAGAGTGACTGTGTTAGAGTGGTATGTATTCTTATGGCACCTCAGATCAAAGATATTTTAAGAGTTACGTAGTTTGTACACAAAGTTAATTAACCTTAATGTGATGATGATAATACAGGTAAAAATTTCTTGGAATTGTTCTTAACTGGTGATGATGTTGATGTATCTTGATGTTAAAGGCATTTAATTTTTTTTACAATTTTTCTAATTTTAATACCACTTTAACTCTATTATTCCCTAAAAATAAATACATGAACTCAGCAAGTGGAGAGTTCAGGTGTAAAATTAGATAAGTGCCATTCATGCCAAGACTTTTAAAAAACTGAATTCTTATATTTAAGTTGCATTTGCTCTCCCAACTTTGTGATAGTTAACTTTTTTACACCTACCCTCATATACCTGCACTCCTAAAAAGGAGGTAAATACCAAATTTAATTTCATTGCAGATTAAAAATTGAAATGGATTTGTATCTCTTTTCACCTGGCCTTAAATTATATTCTTCATGATAATTGTGCTTACTCGTGATTAGAGCAAAATATCTATATTATATAAACATTAAAATCATGTTATTATTTTGTAATTTTCTGTCTTGTTTCAATTTTCCACCCCAGCATGGTAAAACACCAAAGGAATGTTTGATGTTGAAAAATGACCCAAATATCCCAGAAGAGTGCTACAGCCTGAGAAGGGCATTTTATGAGTGTAAACGGTCATTGGTGAGTACAGATTCATTTGGAAAATGTAATTATTGATTCTTGAATGAAGAAAATTATACAAATCCAGCAGATGCAAGATCACTGACAGGGATTCGAAAATAGGCATTTTCCTATGCAATAACGTTGGGAGAACTGTTTTCTTCACCCATGCCGTTTGGTCTCTAGCTTCCGATCTGTCATAGAGAATGGTACTTTCAGAAAACTATCAAGGATGGGAGGTAACCTGTGAAAACAGATGAAATTGTCTCCCTTTAATCTTACAAACGCATGCTTTCGGGCAACTGAGTTTCTTTACAAAAGTTAGCTTTCTGTAATTGATATGATTGTCAATATTAGATTGCAGTAAATTCCCTTGCATTTAGTCCATACATTTAGCTTGATTAAATGTGTTGTTATGCAATGTCTTTAATCATAAAGACCAACCACTAAACTGTCACAACAGCATTTTATTACATACACCCAGATTTGCCAAACAGAGAAGCATAAAAAATATGAAGTGAATACGCATAATTGCAAGCAGTAATGAGCCAGGTGTCATTTATAGTGAGCTTTGTATAGGTGAATTGTTGAAAAACTTTTTAGTGAGGTAGTCAAGCATAACACACATCATACATTTATTTGAAGTTAACCTTGTTCCATTTTTATTACAATAGATAAATGTGATTTCATATACACAATTTAATGGATAGCACCCATCTACATGTACATTTATAATGAAAATGCCATCACCTTAGGTGAATTGATATTGAATCCACTGTGAAATTGTGCATTTGAAGCACATACTTTTCAATCTGTTGCTGTTTTGATTGTTTTTCACCTGAAATTTACTTGAAAAGTATCCAGCAGATAGTGTGTATGAGACATCAGCTTATATTATGGAGGCTATTTTTGTTTTATTGTAATAAACAAGGTATAGTTATACGCAAGCTCTGGTTCATCCAGTGCCTGTATACTTCCGTGGCCGAGGTGGGTAGAGTGCCAACTCAAGAGCCCCTCACCAGTGCAGTCTTGAGCTCATGCTGGATGCAGGAAGGTCTGCTACCAATGTACAGATGTTCGTTGGTTTTCTCCAAGTTCTGCCCGGTTTCCTCCCACCATAACTCTGGTCACTGTTATGTATAAAGTGAAATATTTTCAAGTACAGCATAAAACACCAATCAAATAAATAAATGTCAACAGGTGGGTGTCTGGTGTCTTCAGCATTGTGTTCTAGTGAGGCAGCACTACAGATATGACAGCATTGGAGACACCCTTTTGACATAAACAGAGCAATACTGAAACAACCTTAAACCCAAAGCAAATAAGCCATCAGTATTCTCTAATAATGCTAACTTTGTGTCTCTGTTTCCTCAGCTGGATATGAGAACACGGTTTAGAGGAAGGAAAGGCTATTGATGTGTGTACAGTAGAAAGGCTACTCAGTACTGATCTGTGTGAACATGTGCAGGATGCAGTTATGTGGGGCACCACCTGTTGTAGCAGAAATTTGGCAACAAGACTCTTCAGTACATGTGTATGTATGTTTAACCACAGTGTGTATCACTGGCGATAATATACACTGTATTATTTAAAATTAATCAAGGGAAAGAGGACATTGTAATTTTATCCGTAGTTGTAAAGACATCTAGCTGTGAAGTGAAGGTAAAATATGGTGCTGTCTACAGACTGATAGATCAGGAGGCATTTTCTACCTGTGTTTTGTGTTGGTTAAGACTGATGATTGGGGTTGTTTTTTTTGTTTTTGTTTTTTTTTACAAGAATAAATCTCACATAGCCTGTGAGTTTATACTGTCTAGTTGAAACACTGGCTAAAAAAAATCTTAGGTATCTGTACTAATCTTTCTTGTTTAGACTTGAAGCCTTGGTGTTTTGTTGAATGGTCACATTGTATACATCTGTTTAAAGGTGTATCTTCCAGTGCATTAAATGGAAAATTCTAAAAAAAAAAAAAAAAGATCAGTGAATCCAACTGTGTAATATAAAAGCAGCAATGATGAGTTATGGCTCAGTTGGTTAGTCCGCTAGCGCAGCGTAATGACTCAGGAGCCTCACACCAATGCGGTTGTTGTGGGTTCAAGTCCAGCTCATTCTGGCTTCCTATCCGGTTGTAAGTGGGAAGGTCTGCAGCAACCTGCTGATGGTCGTGGGTTTCCCCGGGGCACTGCCCGGTTTCCTTCCACCATAATGCTGTTCGCTGTCGTATAAGTGAAATATTCTTTAGTACAGCGTAAAACACCACTCAAATAAATAAATGAATGATGAGTTATATTCGTTTTGGCACCTCTCTTGGTGTGAAATTGTCTTGAATTTCACCCATGCAAGCCTGGTCATCGCCTTTCCAGCTCCTGGCTGTCATGACAATCACCTAATAGCATGATACCTAATTGCAACCATAAGCCAGCAATAATGGCAGCACATCATGAAATCCTGCATGGCTATTGTTGATTCTCATACATGATAGGGTCAGACGGCACTTTAGTGGCCAAATTGTAAGGAGACAGACTAAGCACTGGTGGGCAAAATGGGACTGGGTGGGGTATCATGTCTGGTGTTTTCAGCATACCATTCCAGTATATTAAGGCATCCCTATGAATATGTCAGTATTACTGGGACTGGCCGGATAAAAAAGCAGACTGGTAATACCAGCACGTATATCTTAGACTTTACTCATTAACAGTAAAGTATGAAGATTCATCCATTGATATCAGGAGCGTAGCTACAAGGAAACACTGTCAAACAATAGCAAGTGAAGAAATTACACATATATAAACTCAACAATAATACACACGCAAATAGCAATTTTATATTGTTTTCTCAAAGTATTGAATAATGTGTTAACTCAACAAGTAAGTATTCATTATCAGGTGTGGCTTCAAAGCCTGAGAACAGATTGGTCAGTAATCACAGTTCATGCTCTTCACAATGCTAAACTTTCGTGTTGTGAACTGTGATTACCGACCACTCACGCTACCATAGATCCTGGATTACTGCCCTAAAATCGGAAAATCTGGTGGAAATTGAAGCCACAATTGATAGTAATACCTACACTTGTAAGGGGGTATTGTTGAGTTAACACGTTATAAAATTCAAACTCAAAAACGATATAAAATTGCTTTGTGCATGTATATTTTTGTAGAGTATGCTTAAAAGGACAGTGACTATGAACATTTTCTGAAATCAAAGTGCACGTAGATCTATTAAAGTAATTTTCTATGCTTTGGAAATAAATGCAAGTCAAAGTGTAAAGGTCAGTGTTATTGTCTTTTTATTTAGACTGTAAGCATTACGACTAGGGGAAGCTGTAGTCACAGGAAAAGACTGACTCCAGAAAGAAATGGATAAGAGAGTGAATATGCAGTATGTCATTTGCAGAGTCCCACATAGTGGACAGAGGAACACATGATACAAAGAGCAACATGTCCAATCACTGAGGCATGTTCAGGTCACTGACACCTGCCATTCCAAATCAGATGGGTTGTCTGTTCTGACCTTTAAAATTTTCCCTCAAGGATGTAACAAATAATCTTCTTCATACACACACTGTATCCATCTGCAAAATTTAACCGTAAAATCAATGTCACATATTTAACACAATTCCTTGGTTGAAAACCCATTTCATTTTCCATTGTAAAAAAAAAATGTTACTTCACGATCACCACACTTTAAGTAAATAGCTCTGACATTACCTTCTTTCCTCAACCTTATCGCATATGAAAGAGCAACTTTCAGTGCAATTTATGCATGCTTTTAACTCAAATTTGGAGACAAAAGTACATTAGTTGGATTGACCAATTTCAGGGCTTCACAAAAAGTATAAGTTTATCAGTCTACACAGAATAATGCGCTCAGAATTTGCTTGCATATACACCTTGCAAACGTGCGCTCATGGCAAATGATAGCAGGTGTGGCTATTTACTGAGATCATGATATTTCACAAGTTTCCCCTGCCAGTCACACACTGCATATCCATCGAAATCGACTTAAGCTGCAGTCACACAGCATCTTTGATCAAAATTACAGGTTAAGGATAAACATGCTTCTTTATTCGAAAAAAAAAAATATCTAGACTGGATTCATTGACAAAACATAAGGCAGATCTGATCTTGTTTCAGAGTAGCATGATGTCTTCACTCAGACTTGGAACTTGATTTTAAATCACTATGAAAACTCCAATGAGTGGTATCTGACTGCAGCTTTAACAGCCAACTGTTCTCCTCAGTCTTTCATCACTAAGCAGACCAAGATACAATTTGCTAAGGATGCAGTAACCAAATGCTTATGAATATGTAATACATGACCATTATTTGAAAACAGTGTTTAATATTAAATACTGTATAAATCCTAAAGCTGCAGAATTTCCCTAATACACATATGTACTACTTCTTAAAATGACGGTTCATAAAATGGTGAAAATGGTTGCATACACAAAATTTAAAAAAAAAAAACAAAACAATACTTTTGTAATTTGGACAGACGTATTGGTAATTTTATCTCATGGCATGGACAGGACTAAAATCTTTAGAAACCAAAAATTATATACATACATGTATCGAGCAATATTTATGACTAGAGGCTGGCCAGTCAAAGAGGCTAGGTCACTTAAACAGTAGACATCTGACAGGTCAGGGGTTGATTCTAGGAAGCAACAGCAGCATTATCAGTAACACAGTGACCAGTACTGAAGGCATAGAATTGTGATGGCTGCATCAGTGCTTGAACCAGAACTTTGAGACAAGTCAAACCTAGTCTTTCTGTTATTGAGGAGTCCGTGTTCATTGTATTCCATACATGCGTGCAACCAAAATAATACTTATATAACAAGTACAGGTGTATACATGTACATAAAGAAAGTCACTTTCTGTGTGACAGTAGTTTTAATTGGAGCATGTATAAAACACACATGGACACAAATGTGAAATGATAGTAAATACACAAATCCTGAAAAAATGATGTTACTCAAAATAAAATTACATGTTAATCAGGGCTTTAGTTTACGACTAATTACATAGATTATGGCTTGTACACGTGTACATCAAGATTTATATAAGAAAACAAAAATGGTAACATAATGATTAAATGCCTTTCAAGGTCTTCCAAAAATTACTTGGTTTAGTACATGTACACACAGTTACATTATCAGCACACTACAAATAGGAATTCTAATGCTGAATTACAGGAAAAATGTCAAGGGCTATCTGTACATGTACAAACACTGCACTATTGACAATCTATAGGTACATGTACATTTCTGAGATAAACTTGTACCTCTGCCATGTAGGCCTACGTACATTATACAAGACAAAACTAATTTAGTAACCTTACATATGGCTTGACAACATGTAAAGGATAGAAATTTGCCTACAGGAGACTGATTCAGAGTGGTCCGCAACAAAGAGGAAATGTGACCATCGAATATACTACTCTACAAGAGGTCTGGAATATTCTGCTCTTAGCATGTTGAACTGATGTTTCTTAAAGATTCGATTTTATAAATGTGATTGAACAAGGAGTACATTCTGGATGTTCACAATACGTCGTGATAAATTAATCTTTGTACATGTCGCAACTCTGAAAATTTTTGAAAAAACTTGCCTCTGACTTTGGATGGGGTGCATTTTAAAATGATATTGGCTCCTTTCTATAGAATATCCCTACCTTTGTTTTGAATAGTATACTTATATCTAACGTCTTACCTCCAAACATTTTACTAGTGCATTAAACAGCTCAACGAAACTTTCACACATCAGTCAGGAAGCATTTGTTTGTACACCTAGAGATTAGACGATCTACATGTATGTATATATAGTAATACTAATAGAAGTATTTATAACACTGCTTATTTGTAATATGACAAATCTACTCTACATGTACACGCTAGTGGACATAAAGGTGAGATTTCAGACACAGAGATATGCACGTACATGTAGATTGCAGTTCAACTTAAAATATCATGGCAGTGAAATAATAAACAGTTCAAAGCTTAAATACATAACATGATGTCCACAGAGCAATTAAATAATGTCAATATATGTTATCACAAAAAGTTCTCATTTCATTAATATATTGCACATAAAATGAAGGATGATGAAGATCACAAAAGAACAGACTTGGTCATGAAGATGCTGTAATGCCAATCGTCCCATGTAATGTGTAATTCAGCTGGCAAAATCTGCAGAAAAAAAAAATCAGTACATAAGTAATAACGGACATGTTTTCTTTTTAGATTTTGAAAGCTGTACCCATCATGCTCGTGAATTTTTAACTTGTAAGGTGGTGAACAGGTTTGCCTAGAGGAAAGTGAAGCAAACCACCATGCTTTGTTCCGCAAATCCTCACTGTATAACCAGAGCTAGTATTTATCAATCAAGACCCGAGCCATAAATTACAAGTGCTTAGAAAGGACAAGAAGAACAAGAAAAAAGGTCATATTGTGGTTGATACATTGTTCTGCAGTAAAGGGTCAGTGCACTTATTTTTAACTACATGGAAAAAACCATTTTAATTGCAGCTCTGATTGAATTTTTTTCCAACCTGCAACATCATTTAGGGGCCAATAATTTGATGAAGCCAGGCTCTGAAGTTCTGCACATCGTCAAGAATAAAACCATTTCTCATAAGTGAAACAAGGAATATTTCCCTGCACATCAGAGCAGGGTTTGTGCACATGGAGACTGCTAAGTGTTTTATTCTCCACTTTATATTGCTATCGACCAGTACACGTATACACGTATACACGTACAACTCTCAAGTCTATTTATAGGGTATAGAAGCTTTGGTATACGAGACTTGTATGCAAATGTGATGTCTACATTCACATCTTGCCAAGAGCGTCTGCTGATTTCTGAATTATACAATACAGCTCGCTATAATGTAATAATAAATGAAAGCAGAGTACCCATGTGAAGAAAAAAAAAAAAGCATCAACACAAAATGGCTTGTTCAGTAATGGAGAAAAATGTATTTGCAGATGATCAAAACAAACGTATATGTGATATTTAGACTGTATATATCCAACGCACAAACTATTCCAGCAATATGGATTATTAAAGTTATCCTGTATGGGTTAATGCTGATCTCCTATATCAGTCTGGCATCGTTAGCCAAAGACATGTCATTACATATATCCTGAAACATAATTATGCATTATTGCTGTAATTTCAATTTTTTTACGTGTACAGACGGAAGGCCATGCATATAAGCATCTTTATGATACGATTTTGGTGATAAAACTACATGGACAACTTCCAAGTGTTACAGTACACTGTAAGTGTAAGACAGAACTATGTATGAAAATATATGTATGGAAAAGATGGACATTGCGTCAAGTAAAGAGGTTTAAGAATTGTACAAAACTGATAAAATACTTCTCTTTAGTAGTTATTTATGTGGGTATTTTATCAATAATTTCATATGTTATTTGACGGGTGTTTTACGCCATACTCTAAAGTATTCCCCGTTAATATAAGACAGTGACCAGCAGTATGGTGGCAAGAAACTGCAGCACCTGCGTGCAGAGGACATATTAATTTTACTTATTTATTTTGATTGGTGTTTTACGCCATACTCAAGAACATTTCACTGAAAACAGCCATCATTGAGGTGCGAAGAAACCAAGCCCATAGGAAACTCACAACCATCCGCAGTTTGTTGGAAGACCTTCCCACGTAGGTGCACAAATTCATCATCTACAGCATATGGTGCACACAGCAAAGGGCTTACTTAGCTATTATAAAATGTGCTTTATGAAATGTACTGGTCTCAGGTTTACAGGTGGACAATATTAGGCATTCAACTTGGGACAACCACTTAACCCAGGTACTTGTCAAACCTCCGGACACAAGCTGTGGCCACACCAGTAGAAAATGTATTCATATTAAATACAACCCCTTTGGTCAAAAGCTTCAGAGAAAACCTAGTAATGCCCCGAACAGGCAGGACCTTATTTCATCAGCATGATACCAGCCTTTGGGTGTCTATCAGTTACACTAATATCTAGAAATTCAATGGCACTATTACAAACTGGTACATATACCTGGAGGTACACCTTTGTATATAAAAGCACAATATGTCATACTGTGACAGCTGACGTAAAGTTACAATGCGACTGATGCTGCTCTGAAGCAATAAGCCAGTAGGCCTTCTGCAGAGTGGGCCTCTCAGATGGTTCAGACACACTTGACAGGAATCTAACACAATGATGAGTATAAAGCCTTCAAGAGGATCCAAATGGAAGGAAATAGAAATGGTAGGAGAGAGATTAAATCAGCAATAACCTGTGTCTCCTTTAAGAGAATCAATATCGTGCCTGGCATCTGTTACCGACTGTCATTATATACAGTAATAACCTTGCCTTTCTGGTCTTCAGGTCATGACCTGTGTTTTGTCTACAAGACACTCCACAACACATGACAGTGAACAGGCCCTATGCACCCAATGCCAGTCCCACAAGATTCAATATAACTGATGTTCACGTCTGCTTCTGGATAGGCACCCTGTGAGAGCACATACATGTACTTTCACATTATCTTCACTAATTATTAGGTGCGTGTATTAATTCACAACCACCACAGAAATGAAGTATTGATAGATTCAGGGTATGGCATACGTGTGTTAATAAAAGTGGAACATGACTTTTTTTGGCTTAATGTTTTTCCTATTTTCTTTTAGAAGGAACATGAAAGAATAGAAATTTAGCTCCACAATTTTGTAAAATCAGATAACCTGCATAAATCACTTCACTGGAATATTAAAGGCAACATCATTTAATGGACTTTAGATGAGATGATGACATCAAACCAAGTAACAAAAAGGGAAAACAGGTGATTTTAATACATAGCTTTAAAGCTTAACTTTGAAATACTTTACAGTAATTCAATGCAGTTGATTTTGTTTAAAATTAGCTTAACGTACAACCAAAATGATTACATACCAGGTCCGTTTGATAATTTACTGATAATATCAATTAATACATCTCTGTCCAACAGTTCAAAGGACTGGTCACAAGGGTAATACAGCTGCTTTAAAATAAGTGGGAGAAGTGGTTAATGCGGCAGCGCAGCGCAATGGCCCAGGAGCCTCTCACCACTGCGGTTGCCTTTATTTCAAGGGTAGCTCATGCTGGCTTCCTCTCCAGCCTTACATGGGAAGGTTTGAAACCTGCCAATGGTTGTGGGTTTCCCCCAGCTCTGCCTGGTTTTCTCCCACCATAATACTGGCCGCTGCTGTACAAGTGAAATATTCTTCAGTACAGCACAAAACACCAATCAAATAAATAAAACAAGAAACAAAACAGGTATCTAATAGATGATGCCGCATTTTCGATGAAAACATTTTTGTTCATCTGCCTGTGTTTTAAGTATTAAAGAAGCTTAGAGAAACATTAATTTCATTTAATTACTCAATTGTTTTCTTTAATTTTCAGTGGATTTGAAGAAATTTAAAGCCATGTGAGAAAAAGAGTGAGAAAAAAGATGATATATAGGAATCTGCTGGAAATGTCTGAAACTGATATTGTTATAATAATGGTGTGATGAGCAAAACTTGGGGAGTCTATACAGAGGGGAGAAAAAATCAATATTCTGTGGGTGAAGCTGTTATCAGAGTCAGAAAATGTGAGCAGTTCTATATTTGCTGATGGATATGTCAACTGATGAGTGGCATAAATGTGATGTCTTGCTCCGATATGATCTGTGTCCTGTTGATGCTGAACAATGATACATTTTGTGCTGCGGATCGTCTGACTTGTTGAGGACGTCACTAAATACACGGCTCTGATCAACGGAACATGCCACACAGGCTTATAATACACTTCCAAGGACCCAGGGGGCTTCTCCTTTGTCACACAGAGAAATGCCACATGATGAAAACATTACTTCAAATTTACCCAATGCCTTCAGGCCAACTAAACAGCTCTTTGATTTTGAAGCTCAATACAAATGTAACTTGAATGATAACCATAGACCTAGCTCACAACATGCTTGCATAATGGTTAAAGGTTTCAGGAACAGAAAGGCTGGGTGAGCTGTGCTATACACGTTTAACTTCACTCCTGGAAAGTGTACCCGGTTCCTGTTCTAAATGTCATGCTCCAGGCAGCTTTCAAACATGTCAAAGGTACATCTAATACCCTTGTCTGTTCTCAAAGAAACCCTAAGACACAACCAACCCACTGAATCTGGAAAAAATCATCTGGGAACCTAATACAGTTACTGTCACAAGAAGATCAAGATTCAGCTCTGAGCGTACTGGAAGTACTGTATTGCTACGGTTCACAGATTGTGCATGTACAGTACCCTACCTGACTGATCCAACAGAATATTCAATAATACAGCTTCAAGTATGGTTAAATTTACAACAGAACAAAAACTGATGTGATTTTGTTGAAAATGGACAAGATGACCAGAAACTCAAACCTGATTTGTAAATCATATTGGTGAAGCCCTGTACCAAGTTCTAACTCAACACAGTGTACTACCACAAAACTTATGCAAATGCAAAATAGGATTAAAAAAAACTTCCATAATAAAGTTAAAAACAACCCGAAATTCTTGCCTAACTTGTAACTAGTTATGTCCCATTTCAATATACTATGATGAAAAAAACGAAAAAAGTGTTTACAGGTGTTTTGTGACCGACTGATAGACTGACAAACACGCTGTGAGCCTTGTCCCTCATACCTAGATAGATATGTCATGAACAAAGCCACTAGTATGAATGAATGATTAGACCTTTACACCACACTGCCAGTACTTGAACCATACCATGGCGAGAACACACACCAGAGAGATAATATACCAGGGTACTGTCCATTATATGCTTGTGTTTGATGTTGGTGTCATGATTACATACCTACAGTGAGCTCATTAATGTGTGGGTTATTATCACCTGTAAGAGACATTAACCTTGAATTGACCTTGTTTCGTTTCATTAATGTTTCAAAAAGGCAAACTGTGCTGATGACAAAAGCTAAAGAAAAGTGAGTATATAATCACATGCAGACACATTGAGTGTCAGGATGATCTGACACGCCTGACTGAAGCTTGTCATCTTCTCAGATCACCCGAGCAGAAGACATAAATCAAATCTATCTGAACAGAGCACTAACAAACTACCCAGCAATAACAACCTTAATAGGAGGGCAGCTGCATGCAGCAAAAAATGTTAAATTTATTTATTCCATTGGTGTTTTATGCAATATTCAAGAATATAACCGCTGCCTGCATTATGGTGGGAAAAGGAACTGGAAAGGAAGCCAGGATGCGCAGGATTTGAACTCACAGCAGGAATTGGTGAGAAGCCCAGGCACTGTACTGTACTACCAAACTGTTCTAAGCCGATGCCATAGGAAATATTAAATGCTATACATGAAACATCTATACATTTTGCATGAACTTAAGTACAGTCATTTGATAATTGTGTGTTTAAAAGTCATGACCAGCATGTATCACTGGCTTTACACGGACATGTACATGGTGATTATGTAAACAGCTGGATTTAACTGTATATTTTGTCTTTGACCTGCAAAAATAAATTATAAGTCTGTCTTTTAAGTTTCATTTGAACATTGTGCCTGGAATTTCGGCAATGTCAACAATATCAATAAGGCGATTTTGGAAATTGGCTGGTTAAAATCTACTGTAATTGTTCAACCTTTTCGCATGTTTGCAAGGTGTTTATTCAAGCATATTCTGAAGGCATTATCTCTGTACACTCATAAAATTGTACTTTTTGTGAAGCCCCAAAATTGGCCAATCCAAAATCAACTTAAACATGTGCATAAATTGCACTAGATGTTGCTCTTTCATATGTGCAAAAGGTTCAGGAATTAGCACAGTCATATTGTCTCTGCTGAAAGGTGATGTTAGATGTATGTGTAAAGCTGGGACATTTTAATTTGAGCACAATGAGCTTCACGATATTGTGAAATTATGCACATTGCTATATGCATGTACATGCATTTAAATAGCTTGTATAAGTTTCACTTATATGACTACCCACATAACTAATCAGGAATGGTTAGGTTTAGGTGTCCTTCAAGGCTTAAAAAAACGATCTAATACATTTGAAGATAATTTCCACTTTATGTTAAACAATTCCTGTGTTTATACTGAAAATTATATGAAATTGTCCCAAAGGCTTCATTTCATGTGCATTGATGAATAACAACTACTTATCAGTATTCCACTCACAACTACATTTATTTTATTTTACTTGACTAGCACCCCCAATGTAACTACCAAACTCAACACTGAGTTGTTGCCACATTTCCATAACACCTCAATCCTCACCTAATAAAGCTAAACTTCTGCCACCCTGGAGATCTACTTCTTCTTGGTTTTGGGGGAGGTGGACTGGAACACACTGCTGGCCGCCATCAGGTTCTCAATGTACTGTCCCAGCACTTGGTTCTCAGATTTCAGCTTGAGGTTCTCTTCCTTCACAGAGTCCACTCGTGATGACAGGTCTGAAAATAGATGTAAACCATACAGGTTCTCTCAGACTGATGTATAGTGGATGTCAATTTTTTTTTTCATCTGTAAAGTTTTAATATAATTATGTAAAATGTATATTATATTATATTTTCATCCCGTGAAGACTGATACTGATTGATCATACTGATGCACTGTATATATCTAACTTCTTCAAATTTTCATATCCACTATTTTCACCAATTTCCAAAAAACAATTCTTAATCAGAAATGAAGTACTATAATACTGCTACTTTCAACCCACTGTTAAAATGAGTCGTGAAAACTTCCTTTGCTGAAAGAAAATGCTGTTTTCAGTGTATATTCTTGAGGAACTCTTCAGGCTGGGACTCTGAGATATTCTTTCTGTACACTGTGCTACTATATTGTAGTTGTTTATTCAAATAGTCACCTAGACCTTCATACATGTACTGCATCGCAGAATATTGTCCCATGATGGAAGCATGACAAGTCAGAGGATAATACTAACCATCCAGGGTGTTCTGCAATTCTAAAACCTGTGTAATCAGCCTGTGTTTCTCTTCTTCTTCATCTGGGTTAATATCTGGGTCTAGAACTGAAAGTGAAACAAAAGGGTTAATTATTACAGGCACATTAAAATAATGACTTTCTCGATATTAAACTATTTACCCAATTTACAAGCATAAATTAGCATTCGAAAAACCAAATTAATAAACAAATTGTGGGCGTAAATACAGAACTAATGGCTGTAATAGTGAAGCCAAATCACACTTTGATGAAAACATTATATACGGGTCAAATAAGAAAATTGCTGCATTAAGCTGAAACATATTGCTTTTTATCATTAATGTAGACACATGAACAAAAATTCCTGTAAATGATAAATACACATCCTGCCCACTACCATGCAAACCCAGCTAAATACAGGTAAAAAAAAGAGACATTTAATCCAGTTCATTCTCATGGGCACAGCTGGGCCTTTAGCTGACCTTTATCACCAGTTCTCTGCTGCCTCACATCTGATGTGTTATTAATGCCCTCCATATTTCATACTGCTAATGTCCTTTTCTTTAAACAAGTAAACTCAGTGAATAAAATAAACTTCACTACTAACCTTATCATGAGCATTCTTAAGTGCAAACTATCAATTAATGTTTCAAATGAGTAAAATTTAAGCTGATTGCACGCTGCACACCCGTTTTGAATTTTCAGATGTGCCAGCCAAAATGTGGGTGTGTATGTACTCTCATGTATCACTCATTTCTAACCCTATATACCCATATCTAGGCTTCTTAAAAGGAGTGGGGGCTCTGTGGCTCAGTTGGTTAGTGCCCTAGCACAGCGTAATGACTTCGAAGCCTCTCACCCATGCAGTTACTATGAGTTCAAGTCCGCTTCATGCTGGCTTCCTCTCCAGCTTTAAGAGGGAAGGTCTGTCATCAACCTGCGGATAGTCGTGGGTTTCCACTGGGCTCTGCTCGGTTTCCTCCCACCATAATGCTGGCCGTCGTCGTATGTGAAATATTCTTGAGCATGGCGTAAATCACCAATCAAATAAATAAATAAATAAATAAATCTTAAAAGGATGTTGCATCCAGCCCCAAAAATGTACACTCTGCCCTTTTTTGTTATCAGGTACGATAAGCAGGTTAACAGTAGGCGGTGGAAACTGCCCACTCTGCTGCTTTTTTGCTGTCCCTTTTGATTTGTATCTATGAGAAGTCTTCTTAGTATATGCTTATGGTAAAACATTTGCACAGAGACAGTACAGTTAAATGTATTTTAAACCCCTTGTAATAGACTCACTATGTCCACTGGTTCCATTGGTCAGACCCTCTAGCCTGTTACTATCAATGTCTCCTGGTCTCTGATGGACATCTCCTTCACCTGTTAACATCAGCAACGAGCAAATATGTATTACAGGCTCTAGATTTAGACAAAAATGAATCATAAAAGAGTTTGATTATACTCCCATTTATTCAATTGAAGGAGATAAGTAGATCTCACAGATCCTATTGACCACTGACATTTTGTTGTGTATTTGAACCCCTTTTGAATCATGAGAAGTTTGAACTGCTTTGATTCAAGGGCTGAAAGTCATCCCAGCAGGCATCCATGACAATGCACATTTAAGACATACATGCACACTGTATGACACTGCAGCTAATACATTCTAGTGATGCTGACATGCTTTTTAACATATCTGGCGCAATGACGTGGGTATTGGGTATATCTGTTATAAGTAGCAAAAACAATTTTGTGAGGCTTACAAGTCCTATTGCAAAAGTTTTGCACAAGAAGCCCCCAAAGCCAAGGCATATATACACTATGTACAGGTAGGTTAGCCCAGTCATTCACATACACTGTACATGTACCAGTATCAGAACATTTCTGCAATTAGTCTTAATTCTGCTTTAGCTCTGGTGCTGTGGAGCATGTAATTTGCTACTTTTTAGGTATGTACGTTAACAGTTGGAAAAAAAAACCTGAGGTTAATTGATTGAATAAATGAATGTTTGGGGTTTTAATGTAATACTTAACAATTTTTCAGTCATATGACAATGAGGAGTCATTAGGTGTGTGTACATATACTGTGTCTTCTTGTGGCAGAAGACACCAGACATGACACCCCACAAAGTCACATTATACGAACACTGGTTAACCAGTCATGTTTCCTTGCTGTAACTTCTCAGTGCTAAAGGTCCAGTGAGGCATCAAAAGTACCATTTTAAAAGACTTTGATACGGCCAGAACCGGTCTGATCCTAGGTCTCCAGATCACGCGAATGTTCTAACTATTAGGCCACCGAATCAGTCCCTAGCGCAAATTGACAAGAGGCCGTATTTCACCAGTAACGAGACCATTTGCTCACTATCACACTGTAGTTGCTGCTTTGATTTTATACCCTATGTTATTGTCATTATATACTGCGTATAATAAGGCTACTAACCTGATTCACTGTCACTAGTAAGAGGAATGTTGCTCAGTTCTTCTTTGTTTGACATCTTCATCAGGGTACCAACCAGAAATTGTTCTACAAAACATCAAAGTTACCATGGTTAGGAGGTTGATCGTGTCCAAGTGGTTCTGACTTGCTGTTGATTCCCAGATTCACAAATGTCCACTGTTTTCAGGGCATAAGCTTGGCGAGGAATAAGCCTCAACAGCATTAATTTGGATATTTAGGTGAAATGTGTAACATGAAGCTTAATGCCAACAGCATGCTTTCTAACACATATATAAATTCATTCTTTATGAAGAAGCAGCAGTCCGTGCAGGGACTGGCACATGCTCAACTTCCAAATAGGTCGGATACTGATTCAATCAAGGGGCATTCTGATTAGTACCACACTGCCACTTACTAACCTTGTTTGTGCTATGGTGTTTTGGACGAAGTAACAATCATTTAAACAACAGTTCTGAAACCAGTGGGAAGCATTCTCTTCATCCATGTTTTTATTTCATTCCTGGCACAGGTTTGAAATTTATAGTTAGCATACTTAAGCGAGCAAGTCGGCGGAACGAAAATACCTGCCAAAACTTTCATATTATGGGCAAAGGTCAGGTGACTTACATTTGCAGACCCCTCTGCGGTCTTTTGGGACAATTTTATTTCATTCCTCCGCATCTATATACGAGTGGAAATTCCATACTGATATCTCCCTTTTGTGCCCTACTCACAACTGTCAGAACAGCAACATTTTACACTTGAAGCTATTGTTTACGTGCGCTGCGCATGCATGTTAGATATTTCCTATCAGGGCACATCAACTCATTGTAAAAGTCTCAATTTTTTTGTCATTTTAAAAGCATCTGGTACTTCATACCTCTACTTCACTCTAGAATAATTATTCAACATAATTATTTAGCCTGGAAACACGGAGCCTGGTACCATCCTTAGCCCATAAGACGTGTACCCGATTATTACATTGTATATGTAGTTGGCTACCCCATCGGCAAAGCTTGCTGCATACATAATACTTAAAGTAGAACTCCAGCGTTGGGCCTGCCAAACTGCAGCTTTCATGTCCCATGATTTGATTCCGTATTGTTTAAAACATCAAAAACGGAAGAAAAACAGCAGAATTTGGTGATCAGAAAATCTACTCCACTACTATCGAGCCACCGTTGACCTTGTGACGCCACAGCAGTACATTCCCTGCAAGTGTGTGTTCAACACAGACAAGACGAGACAATCGCTATACTTTTACAATTAATTTTGAGATTATTCCATGCCCTAGTGTGGTTTAGCGACTGCGGTGACACATCGCAGAGCACTGCAACGTTAGTTACATTGACAGTGGGTAGATCTGAATGCACAGATTTGTCATGGGCTTTGCAGGGCTTTTTCAATAGCCTAAATAATCCTGGCAGGTCTTCACGACATGACATCCCCTGGCCAGGGCTCTGTGGCCGACAAGTTAGGCAGATGATCCAACATGAATGGTGTTTTTAAGTGGAACTAGTTAAAATAATATTTTTTTAAATGCAGTTTACATACGGACATAGCAAAATATTGTGTCTAGGGAACATTTAGTATGAAAATAAAGGCGTTGGAGTTCTCCTTTAATATCCAAATTCGCATAATACAGGGTCTGTCTGCCAGCTAAGACACTTATGTACCTTTTGCAACTACTGACACTGACCTTCATCTCATACATGTATTTCCCCAGAAAATCTCTGTCGAACTCGAAAGAAAGGTCTTGTTTAAGCTTCTCACTGCGTGATGCCATCTACCCGATTGACCTGAATTGGTATGTCAATCACGTTGATGTCTGTTGGGTGAGTGAGTGCTTGAGGTTTAATGTCATACTTAACAATTTTTCAGTCATATGAACCCCCTGCCATACGTGGCAATGGATCAAGGCACATATCGTAATACAGGTTTTGGTCCTTACACCATATAGTTGTATATCAATAGTTCAATGATGGCAAGGATACATAGAATACATGTACAATCAACCCTTTTTTTTTCGATCTTTTCACGATTATATTCAAATGTTTATCACATAGAGCAAACGTAAATAACAGCTCATTCCACAATTTCACAGATTATTTCTTCAACAGATCATGAAAAACTTTGTGTAATAAGTTCGTTGGTATTCATGCCACTAGGAAGATCAACTTGGGCAGTAACCCAAGGGGTCAAGCAGTACTACAGATAATTTTCAGAGGTGCAGTACTCCCTACTTTTCCAAGAGACAGAGTACTGTGTGTGCCTACCGCAGAACACATTTTTTGAAAATACCTAACAC
The DNA here is from genome assembly GCF_032854445.1 of Liolophura sinensis. NCBI lineage: Eukaryota > Metazoa > Mollusca > Polyplacophora > Chitonida > Chitonidae > Liolophura > Liolophura sinensis. The sequence continues at coordinate 37,165,584 of NC_088302.1, read as the reverse complement.
TTCACTATTTTGGACTTCCCAAGCAATACACCTGGGAAGTGTAACGTTGATTGAGTGAAGGGGGTTGAGAAAATCGAAAGACATACATGTGCATACATGTAAAAACCTACATATGCCTACCAATACAGAGATTCTTTTAGTTACATATCGAACTACAAGTATATGTATGTACATGTCAATTTCCTAGAATTATGGCTTGTCATAACATTCCATAATAAATTAATTATTTCAGCTCTTCCTCACAAGGAATGGAGCTGAATGACGCTCACAGGCCTACACTGATTTATTACACCTCAACCTGTAGGCCCACAAGGTTTATTCCAATAACTCACTCACTGACAACTTTACCTTCATTTTGTTTTAATAGCAGGTGTTGCAGTATAACTGAATTGATAAAATCCCAATAACGATCAATCAAAACCTCTACCAACAGATACTGTCATGGAACACACACTGTTTTTATGTGTGTTTAGTATTCCTTATTCCATATTTATAGCAGCCTATTTAGACTTTGAAGCCCCCACGTTTTTGTTAACCTTCGCAGGTGGGACTTTATAATTCGTCAAAAAGCATTCCATTGTAACTTAACAACCATGAAAGCAGCATATTCAACCACAAACGGAAGTACATTCTCCGAGAACAGTGAAATTCCGCCATGCTGTGTTACTGCAAGTGTATGTAGTGATACATTCCACAGATTACAACAATAACTAAAAATTTAGCCTATTTCTGGTTATTCTGACAGCCATTTTATTCAAAGGTTTGATTTGATTATGCCTAGGCGGATGATTTGCTACAACAAATTTATTTATTTATTTATTTCTTTATTAGATGCTTAGTACCAATCCCAAGAAATTTTGTTTCAGTAAATAAGGTGCTGGATACACTACTGATTGTACTTGCCTGGACGGGCAAACAAGTTGACAAGGTTGGCTGCGTGACACATTTTCTGCTTGTTCCGAGCAACAGCTAAGTTACACCACGGGTTGTGTGTGTGGGCTAGCTGAGCGATAAGAGCCACAGTTAACATCTGTTTTAGACTGATGAGATCAATTTGAAAAGATTTATAGAACTCGGCGTGAAACGGTGTACAGTTCACAATAGGCTCCCGCTGTGGCTATGATATTCTCCGCCAGCCCAGTGTACAAAGACGAGTTGAAACAACCACCTGGGTCCACATGTAAGACTAAGAAAATACATAGACAGGATAGGCTGTTGGATGTCGAATCCGTGATATACATAAGCAACTACCTCGTCACGCCATTAAACGCAGGCGCGGCAATGTATTTATCAGTAATTATATACATTATTCACTGAATCAGGACACCACTGTCGTTGTTGTTGTTCACTGCTTTCCAGTAGCATAACATAATACATTCTTGCTTAAAAATCGAGATTCCCTGTCTTTCCTCTCAACATATGTAACATTTATTCACACAGCATTCTAAAGGATATAACTACGCGAATGCTGTCGGTAAAATACGTACCAAAATTGGCAGAGATCGGTGTTAACTTTTCCCAAACGTCAAACCCAGGTACCGGAAACCTTCGTGTCAGAATGAGTCACGTGACAAGGATGACGTCAGTGGTTCTCCGCATACACGGCACAATCCAGCGAGGTCCCGAAATTCGGAGAGTGTATCGGGATTCCACTCAGCGGTGAATAGTGGAGACGAGCGAGAGGTGAGTGCATTCAACTGTGTAGTAGTAGCGACCGACGGCTGGGATACATGTGTCTGCCAGTGATATGGGGATCTACTCGGCCTAATATTTCTGACAGGTATGCACAATGGTTACAAAAGGCAACTTTATCTGCAAGCATGACATTTATTAGTGAGGCGGGAAAATTCACGTTGGTTGCAAGGAGTTTACTGACAGCCTCGCACGCCGGGACTGTCTGTTGATTTCAAGTTGGACTGCTATGAGATATACCGGTGTTTCTACCCGCGCTAAGGTAAGGTCTACTTTAAGGTGCGGTCGATCGGGCATGCGACGTACTCCACGCTGCTTAGTCGGTTTGACAGTTGGAGAAATGTCACCTGCATAGATTGTTTACTAGTGTCCTGTGTTTTCCTTCTCAGCTTTGTCAGGTTAAACTCCTAGCCCTTTAGGTGTACAGTACATCTACATCTCGGAACACACATGTGCGTCTATCTTTCCTCGCAGTCGCAGTTCGATCATGCTCCAGAGGTGCTACACTTATATCGTTGGAAACCGTGGTTTATCTCATAAGAAACCCTTATCTTGTGATAGTTGCATACTTATTTATTTTCTTGACTTCTTTACATCATAGTCCAACTCTGCAGTATACAATGCACTATGTAACCGCGTGTGAGAGATTGTAAAAGTGGGCTGTTTTGTTTGCATTACAATATCACAATACATCGTTTTATGTATGTTTCAATATTCTTTAAAATGTATTTCTTATACATTGATTTATTACTATTTATACTTTATGCTTGTGTACATCATGTCAGTTAGTGTATGTTAGTTAGGCACACTTTTCATATTTTTGGATTATTGTGTTGTTGTTTTTTTTATGAACATGTATTTCAGTATTTTTTAACAATGTTCCTCCACAAGGTACACTTATTTGATACAAATATAAAGATTATGATACATTGTACGGCTGCATGTCATTTGAAGGTTTTTTTGTCATAATTCATGGTATATTGGGTAGACTGCAACATTGTATTGTTTTTTTTGACTATCAAATCCAAAAATCTAGAAGATTTGTTTGATGCTTTTGTTCCTTGACATGGCAGGGTAAGCTGATGAATTAAAACATTGAATGCAGTTGACAGCCAAACTGTATCAGTAACTTAAATCATAGATGAATGCAAGATCTTTACAAGATCTTGGAAAGGCCTTAGGATGATAACATTGTTGCCAGCCCTTATATTTTTCTGATAAAAACTTAATTAAATTTCATAAAAAAAAACTCATAAGTGGCAATATAAGGTGAATATAATCAGTCAGAGTCTGGCCAAATGTGTCACCTGAAAAATGCTAAACTGAAATACAGTACTTATATTTATTTATTTATTCAATTGATGTTTTACACTATACTTAAGAATATTTTACTTATACGATGACGGCCACAGTACTTATAGAATGCCACAGCTACTTTCCTACAGGCTCAGCTGCATTCAAGCTTCGTTAATTTGACCCATATCATAGAAAGAAATTCAGAACATTCATAGAGCAGAATTTGTTTGTTGTCATATTTGGAAGCAATAAAAACTTTATTTTAACACATTTTACACTAATGTCTTAAAAACCCAAATGTGGACAAACTCATTGAGTTATGCCAATCAGAATGACCACACTAGATTCCTAGTTTCCCTCCACTGCATGCTTGCCTCTTTTGCATTAGAATTCATTATTTCCTCCTTTTTTTTCTTGTGAAAAAGGTGAAACTGTCATTGAGGATAGCCAAGATAATGATAATGAAAAATGAAACTTGATGCCACCTCCACCAATTTTCCAAAGTGTTCTGATGGGTCAACAAGGAATCAAGTATCATTGGCCTTAAAGTAAGTATAAGATACTAAAGACATAGCTAAGGCCTATTGCTGACTGAACTGTGTCTTAAACCCGGGCTCATTATTCAGCATTAGCTGAAGATTGCAATATGTGAGCTAGCTGACAGCTATAGGTCAACTGATTTCTTTTCAGTACGCTGCACAATACCTAAGCCTTATGGTGACCGACCTATCCAATATATGAAGATGGTAATACACAATACTGTGCTTAGTATTTGGGCTGCAGCTACTGTACTGTATCTTAATTATTTGACTATTTTATTACAGAAATACACTATTCATAAGTTGATTGTGCATAAGAAGTTCTTTATAGCTATGTATTAAGTCAGATGGTTTGTCAGGTTCCTGGGCAAGGGGAATGGCTGACTTGAGAGGACTTGGGTTTCTGCATGCAATACTACTGATAAACCTGATCATCATGGTACAGGTATCAGTTATAAAATTCTTGATCTATCAAATAAGCACGTACATGTTACTATGTTTACACTGAACCTGTATAGTGTTTATCACATCCATTTAGAAAATTTGATGTAAATTCTTGTTCTGTCCATATATAGAATAGTCATAGTATTTATATTAATGCTTAATGGGGCAGAGGGCTGAGTTAGGTAATGTACAGATTAAGATCATTTACAACAATATAAAAATCAGTTTTTTGATTGTTCCTTTACAGAACTACCTTTGTTCAGCTGAGCTATACCTAATTTAATTCCAACTCTTTTTCATACATTATTATTGTACATTTTTTTTTACCTATAATTTCCAACTGATTTGAGGGACCATTCATTCAAAAGTATAGAGCCTTAGAATCTGAAGTCTTTATGAATGTTCGGACTGGGAAAAAATGTACAGCTTTATTCTGATTTTGAGTTCAATTAGACACATGTAAATCTGGACAAGATGCAAAATGGTGACCATGCACAGCATGTTTATCACGGCTGAAATATTTTTCTCAGGCTTGAATGAATGAAGGTAACAATAAATAGTGGTTATAGTATGTTCTTCAGTGTATCTGTAAGGCATAGCTTTTTGCCAGGTATTTGTTGAATTCTTCTATTTTCAATTACCTGTGTTGACCCAGTGCAGCATGTCTCTAATGGCTAAGCTTGGGAGGCTGGTTGTATCAGTACAGGCATGCTAGAGATCCCTGTTTACCTGTGCATTTAGATCACCTATTGATTTTATCTTAGCCCAAGACCAACACAGCGAAATAAAAGACTGCAAATATGTATGTAATTGTCATCAGCCGATCGACAGGCACTTGTGTAAGGAAAAGTCACATCAGGTCGTTTTCCCCGATCGAGCCACTCCGTATGTATGTAAGATTAGAATTCTTTTATTTCAGGACTGTATGTAGCAGAATGTGGACAGGTGTACTTGAAGCATGTGCTGTCACATCGCGAGTTCGTGGTTCTGCCTTGAGCGGTTTAGAGCCTGGTCACAGGTTCATTTAAATGAGCAGATAATGTCCCTTGGGGTTCTACAGGGGTGGGACTATAAATGGATCATGCTGTTAATAATGGCATATCTATTTCTGTTCATAATACTTACAGTATAATATCAGATCTAATATTCAGTCGACTGTATCCAACATTTTTCACTAACTTGAAGGTATTGCATAGATATGCTATTAGTAATCTTAACTGTATAGCCTAGTTTTTGTCAATATTGAGAATAATTTACTTTCAGGTTTTTGCTGTTGAATTAATGTGTAATCCATTGCATTTAATGCTCCCATAATTTTGTGAGCTCATCATTGGGTGTGGCTTTTTTAATGTAATGTGCTATGATGGGCCATAAATGGAAATTTTCGTTCTTAAAATTTGATATGTTCCCTTCCATTATTTAATATTGCTGAAAGTTGTTGTACAATAAATTATCAAGAATTTACATTTTCAAACAATACTTTGACGATGTTACTTCAGTAATAACAATTATAAAGTGATTTTAAATTTTGACTTATGCCTAAGTTCGCTTTGTGATTCCAGGGCCAGGTCTTAAAGATAAACATAGATGTAGAATCAACAGATTCTAGACTGAATTTCATAAAATAATTAATTAGAGTACCAGTCCCCGAAAATATGGTTGTGTAAGTGAGAAGTCTGTCAGTTATTGATTATTAAAACGATATAAACGCATAAATATTAGCATAATTACTAAGCAGTGACTGTTGAAGGGTGGAATATGAATCCAAATCTGTATTGATGTATTTATGTATTTATTTATTTATTTATTTGATTGGTGCTTTACACCGTACTCAAGAATATTTCACTTATACGACGTCGGCCAGCATTATGGTGGGTGGAAACCGGGCACAGCCCGGGAGAAACCCACGACCATCCGCAGGTTGCTGACCTTCCCACTTGGGACCGGAGAGGAAGCCAGCATGAGCTGGACTTGAACTCACAGCAAACGCATTGGTGAGAGGCTCCTGGGTCATTACGCCGCGCTAGCGCGCTAACCGACTAAGCCACAGAGGCCCCTCAAATCTGTATACAGGTGCCTAGTTCTAATACATCTTGATACATATTTCACTGCAAAGTTATGACTTTTACCCTATAAAAGAAAAGAAGAGAAAGTCTGCCTTTATTTGTGTTTTTAGGATGTAATTTTCCAAAGGTTTCCAGAGTTTTCATGTTTGCTATACCTAATTGTATAGCTGGAATGATAGATGTATTACATTTGTACGTACTGGACTAAATATATATAAACATTAAAATTACCAATATATCCGTTTTGAAACGTTATAACTGTAAATTATTACTCAAGGCACTGTTCAGGAATCTTTGGAATGAATTTTTGTGTATATCTGGTGAGATTTTATGGATTTTTAAGTAGCTGATCACATGAATTGCCTGAAGGAACATCCATTTATTAGACATATGATCTGACACCCCCACATGTGACCCTCGAGTTTGTCATGCCTGACATCATATAGTTTTTTCACCCACCTGGCACATCTTCTTGTAAAACCACTCAACAAGGTGTAAAAGTGTTGTCAGAAAGAAGAAGAAAGACAATAAAAAAACAAAAGAATCCTCTCCCCCATTCCACATTAGTCTTATAGCTCTGACAATTAAAAATATATGTATGGCATGGTTTAATGTAAAAGTTAATATTTTGAAAGTCATATATAGGTTGGTAAGGTATATGTTTATTGAGTACTGTATATTTGTTTTAACCAATACAAAATTTACTTAAAGTTTCAAGTCTTTCAAGAATTGTGATTATATAATTGTGTGTTGGGTAAGTGTTTTAACTTCGGATGACAGTGTGGTTGCAGTAGGTGTTAGCTGTAATTTCTGTCATGTTCACCATGCAGTATGTGATGAATTTAACAGTTTATCAGATAGTAAATATTAATAAATTCTAATTATTGAGTGAAATTAGAATGAAGTTACATCCATGATCAGCTGTCACCCTTTGCTGGTGGATATTAAAAAATATACCACGTTCATGAAATTGTTAACATTTATCGTGTATAAAATTATGATTTGTTGACTTGAGTACAAGATTTATGTGTGCAGTCATAGTTAACCCCTGCTTATTAATTAATTATACATGCATGTAAATGAGATACATGTTCATGTAATTGTCACTGTTTGCTGCTTTGCATATATGCATATATATGATCACAGTAAATTATAGTCAAGTGATAAAGTGTTCTTATAGATGTATATGTATTGTAAATGTTCAAACATGTTTTACCTAATGCCCATTATCATGAACATGCATTACAAAGCATTGAAAGTGCATAAAATATGAGACTTTCAAGAAACAAAATGCATTAATTACATGGTGTCAGCATTGTTGCTTAACTTGCAGATTAACTGAATATAAATATATGACTATAATGTTATAATCAGCAATATCAGATCTTCATTTAATACTACATTATTGTGAGAGAGAAAAACACCATATAACATATTCTTATATTTATTCGTTTTTGCAGATTATGGAGATGGGGCTCGCACTTGTCATAAGGAGATTAACGGTCTACTTTCACACTACTGGATTACCATGATGTGATGTGAAATTTCTATAACAAAATACAGTGTCCAATGGGACCTCAGTGTTTTGAATCATTTGCATGTTGATGTTTTCTCATCCAATCCCACGTGGACATTAGGAAATGATTTAAGAATGGTGTGATCAGAATGCAGATCAGAAGTATTTAGTCTCACTTTTATAAAGCTATGTTGCCTTTGAAATATTATTTCCTAAATTAGTGCTCTCACATTCACCAATTTCGGGTCACACAGTTGATACAAATTTTAGCCGGGCTAAATTAAAAAACAAGATGGCTGCACATGGTAATGTTTTACAAAGGATTAACAATCAGCTGGCAGATGGATTAGAGGCTAAGCTGACTCAAGACGGGAGAATCTACTACATAAGGTGAGTTATTTTTCTCTCAGCATATGTATATACATGTACATCGTAAATTTGAAAAAGAGAAAAATTATAAACATGGAGATGGTGTCAGGCTCATTGACTGAGAGTAGACAAGCCAATATCTTGTTATTTACAGAACTGGAGGCATGCTGGGTTTATTAACATACAACATATAACTAAGAATCGATCAAGCAAAGTAAATCCTAAAAAGTAAGTCGCCAGTAGACATATATTAAATGGCGACTTCTGATGAAAAATGCACAGAGTATGTCTCATTTTTCTACACAGTTGGGTTTATTTGAAAGCAGTATTATTTGGATAAGAAGATCGAATATTTTTACTATAGTTGGTATTGAAATGAATGTTTAATGGTAATATTGTTTTAGTCCTATACCTATGTTTACATTAAGTGTTTGAACTGTTGACGTCTAATATCAGAATTGCATGTTACAATCTTGATTCTCAGGAATGCCTGGAGCTATATTGTACGTAGTCTTCAGAAGACAATCTGTATAAAGCTCCTCTGCTAGTGTGGAATCAATGAACCTATAGCATTCAAAGATTAAGTACCAAGGTTACATCTGGCTCAATATGAGATTTTCCCAGTACCTTTCAACCTTCATAATAGGGAGTTAGCCAGAAGTGTGGAGGAGAATGTCCTAATTGTCCATTGTCAGGCCATTTTGCATGTTTGAAGAGACCAGTGTCCAGATTTCATTTTTTCTTTATTCCCAATGATTAATAAAACGCTGGGATCAAGTTGTCCAACTATTACTATTTTCTGTTTCACCATCCACTTAGACAGGTAGCTGGCTCATAAAGCCTCTGCTTCATATGCCATCACTTTTCCCTGTCTGTTTATTGGCCACGCATATGCTGTTTATGTCATCGGACAGACGGGCAGTTGTCACTGCCTGGTGCTAGCTCTCAAAACAAACATCCGAACACAGATAGAGTTAGGTTGACCACAAGATGTTAAAGTTAACGTGCTGAGATCTCTGTACGCAGTACATGTTGTCTTTTATTTGTAACCTAGGTTAGCCTTGTTTACACCCTAGCATGATATATGTCCGACAATAAATACAGAACAGGAGCAAATAAAAAAATTACGGACTCTCATGACATTATTGTTAAGTTTATGACTGCGATATATTAACACCAGCTTGCACCTGGTTCACAATATATGTTGTTTACATGCTCAATAAATATACTGGTTTTTTGGGGGTTTTTAGGGGTTTTTTTGTGATCTCTGCATAGGAACATATTAGGAAGATCAAGTATTTCAAAATAATGGGTGTACTTCTATGTTGGGGGAAAAAAAGACTTATTATCTTTTCAGGGCAGGTTCTTCATGTCTGCATTCTATATGGACTGTTTACTTCTTTTGGCATGTTTTTGTTTTAGATTTGTGTGAGAATAAATATGAATAAATATTTATCTCGATCGTCCAGAATGGCAGGATTGACTACAATACTTTTCTTCAGGTTATGAGATCAAATCCAGCTCATGCTAGTTTGATTCTAGAGTACTCTATAGGTAGCTGTACCAGTAGAAAGCAGGGAGTGTTTTATTAATTTTTCCTTCATTACAGAGTAGGTTGAAATATATTCTTGAACAAGGATTTCTTATATTTACATGATTGTACAGTTATGTACATATATGTATATATATATATGTCTGTTTATATACATGTAGACATTCACATTCCATGATTTGTTCATTTTAGTAGCGGTCGGTGGCCGATATTGTGTTCTCAGAGTACATAATGCAAATAGAATTAATCTTTTGTGTTAGCCAACAAAAGAATTAATAATATTTTCTAGCTTCAGACATTTGTAAGATCAATCCCCCCTCCTCCCCACCCCCCCCCCCCCCCCCCCCCCCCCGTGGACCATGGTAATCCCTCTGAATAAAGGTTAGTTTTAGCTGCCTGTCATATTGGTTTAACAGCTCAGTTATTAAAACCTAGAATCTGATGGATATCTTGCATGTTTCTTTACGGAAAGGATTCTTGCAGTTCGTAAGACTCGTTAAAGAATATTGAAACTTCAAAGTGAATCTTGGATCTGTCGTAATTGTACCCTAATGCATAATTTGCTGGATTCATTGAATTTTTCAGTTGCAGCAAGCTGCTCTATAAGTTTTAACATTGGTCATTCACTTATCAAGGGGCAGAGCTAGTGCAAGATAATATTGACTTTTTGCGATAATTTGCTGTTGTTAAGAATTTTTTAATTTTTTTTTTTAAAGTGGAAGAAAGAATGGCAATATTATTTATAGATGCATACACATGTGGATACAAATATAACATGAAGTTAACTGCTTGCCGTTAAAAATGTGAAAGTTATACATTTGTATATACATGTATATATATATATATATATATATATATATATATATATATATATATATATATATATATACATGTATATCTTTCACATATCTTTTTTTTTTATCACTGTGGTATTACCACTATACCAAATGAATAACTAGGTTTCTGAACATGCTCAACACAGTCTTCAATATTTCCAAGGGCAAGATGGAAGGATGAATTAGTGTTGTGTAAAGCTTGGTATTGTAAGATTGTGGAGGGTTCTCTGCTGGAAATGAGGTTAGCTTCATGAAGTAGGACCTTTATCACATGACTGATTGAATTTATCAAACACAAGTTCCTCCGTTTTGTCAGCTTATATACATGTATACTGTATAGCCCTGTGAATTTAGCAAAAACTGTAGCCATGGGGCAAATAGAGTGGTCCACTAGTTTTTACATCACTACCAAGTCTCACTAAGCGAAGGCAATGAAGCTAGATGGCTATTTGACAAAGCAATTCCACTCGGATAATTAGAAAGGATTTTTTTTAAAGTTTGAGGTGTCAGCTTAGAGACGAATTAATTGTCAGTGAAACAGACAGATTATTCCTGGAAGGCGTCTTGGCTGGCACGCTGGGGGAATTTGTCCGTTTTTTTATTTCCTTCAGATTAAGGTTTTCTCCCAGGGCAGAGTTATAAATCCGCTGTAAATGAGAATTGCTGAGTCTGACCAACATTCGCTGATTTATTGAGAGAGGCTGGCAATATTTGAACAAATATGTACCCACAGATGGCATTTTGTTGATTGTGTACGCTGCCGTCTGTTCTTCCCTCTTCTTAATACTAAACCAAGAGCTGAACTTTTTTTAGAGTGTTTAATGTGGAGCAGCAAAGTTTAACTTTAAAACTGGAAGTCTCAGGTGGGAATCTGGAGTTAATTATGCCAGGAATTTGTTCAGCTTAGTTAATCTACTGTCAGATTAAGGAGTGACAGACAATTTAACAGCAAAGATGTTTTTTGTAACTCTGCTTCATTTTAAAGGAATGCAGGATCGACTAATTAAGTGTAGTTACCTAAAATGCCACAATCCTTGACAGATTGTGGTAATATTATATGCTAGAGAATTAAAGTAGAAAATTTCTGATTTTTCAGTTTCAATATCAGTTATTTGATAGTGCAAGTATTTATCTGCTATTTGAATTTAATGATTTCTTGCTGTTGTATAGGCCCGTTGATCAGATTATCCTCAATAAATGGCAGCCATATTGGAGACTGTGGCATCGAAGGTCTATAACCATTCACAGTATTGCGTCATGTTTTCTTTCAAAACAATTTTTAAGGTCATGAAAATTTAATTCACAAGTTTTGTACTTGAATTGATACTGTTGTTATATCATTATGAAAAAAATTCAAATTGGGTCAGTCAAATTTTATTCTTTACCAAAAGGGTACAAGGGTACATGTTTGATTTTTATTTCTTAGTATGCAGTTTAAGATGTGTCGTAAAACATGAAATATCAAAAAGCTTCTCACTTGTCTTTTGGGGGCAGGTAAGATTTGCTTTAAACTGCTGTTTTCCATTGGTTCCCTTTGCCGTTCCAGAAAAGTAGCCTGCAGCTGTGACATTAACGATGATTATATCTTTCAAAACAGTTCTGTGAGAAGAAGATTCTGAAAGGGTGCATGGGCTCTAAGCTTGTCCCGTTATCCCAGTAAGTTCGATGACGTCATTTCGAAAAATTTACAGCCATTGGTGGAAAACATGAATGAAATAGAGGGGTTAATTTTCATTATCGAGAGATATAAAATATGCCTCAAATTTTTATTTTTATTTTTTCATTTTTGGCATAGATGTCTTCATTTCTCTTTTCACCATTATTTTAGAGTTTTCTTTTCATATACCCTTTGGAGCTTAAAGATACATGTGGCGAAAGATGAGTTCCTCTGAATACTAAACTTTTTCTCTATAACCATTGGCCAGAATGACACATTTGAAGGATTACTTTGCATTATAAACATAAAAATTTATCCTGTCTTTCTGTCTCCCATCATTTTTTTGGGCACAAAAAATGGCTGATATATTGTCCAAGAAAATATCTGATAGGTTCATTACTAGAGCAGTTACATGAGAAAAATCTGGTGGACCGGTATAAAAATATACATGCACATACATGTATATTCAATTTTCAGATTTATTGTTTAAATATCATTTGTATAATAATATATGTATTTGTAGGTCTATGTTTGTTTATATTTATAAATAGGTACAAGTATATCACATTTTCTCATACTTATATACATGTATGTTGATGAAGGATGAGATCGCCTTCAGTCCATTCGCATCGGGTCAACCTCATTATTAGAAAACATAAAGAATTAAAGAAAGTTAAATGTTTAGAGCAATTGCCACAGTTGTAGAGAAGAAGTCTCTTCCTACATGGGAAGGTGTGTCAACAACCTGCAGGTGGTTGTGGGTTTTTCCCCGGTTGAGTGCCCACTTTCTTTTCATCATGATGGCCTCTGTCCCATAATTGAAGTATTCTTGAGTACCTAGTAAAACTCCTAACAAATAGATAAATAAACCAGTTTTGATACACATTTGAACAGGTATAAGTACACAAGAACATGATTGTAGAAAGCTACATTTAACTGGGTGACTTTAAAATATGTGTTAAATAAGGTGCTTTGCCAATGGTGAATCTGAGATATTATTCTGATGGCATTGTTCGAGAACGTTCACACTAGTTTGAATTCTGACATGCTTATATATATTAATTGATGGTTAGTGATAGAATTCATTTGGAAGCCTCATAAATTTAAGTATTATTAGAAGGAGTGCTGTTTTAACCCATTTAACCCATCTGTGTAATAATAACCATTTTGTCCTCTGTGGCTCAGTTGGTTAGCATGATAGCGCAGTGTAATGACCCAGGAGTCTCACCAATGCGGTCGCTGTGAGTTCAAGTCCAGCTCATGCTGGCTTCCTCTCCGGCCGTAAGTGGGAAGGGCTGCCAGCAACCTGCGGATGGTCGTGGCTTCCCCCCGAGCTCTGCCCAGTTTCCACCCACCATAATGCTGGCTGCCGTCGTATAAGTGAAATATTCTTGAGTACGGCGTTGAACACCAATCAGATAAATAAATAACCAATTTGTCTCCAGGGTCTGGATAACAACAATGTACCAGTTTGTCAGACAGGTGATGGAGCTGGCACTGGTACATTTCCAGTGTTTCCTCTAGCTGTCGCACCCCTTTTCCTGCTTCTCCCGATGTTGGCATGGTTGGTGTTTATTAAGGGGATGAGAGGCGCTCAACTCAGCCACTTTGGCTGCTGTGCTGACAACTGGTATTGATTATGTCAGAGAGCGGATAGGCTCTAACTAGACCATATTAACTGGTTGATTTCCTGCTCGCATCTGTTATGAAACAGATGGACAGTGCACTTCTTTCACAGTGTCTCCCCTTATCTTCTGTGTAAATATAGTGATCAAGCTCAGATGTAATATGTGTATTACAAATAGTTTATAATAAAACTTATTTTAGGAAGTCATGTATATGTTGTGGTTTCATGGAGATAGTCTTTCTAATACGGCTGATTTTTTTTATTTTTTATTTATTGATTACATGTTTTTTTTTAATGTTGTATCAGTTGATGTTTTCTGCTTGTGGAATACAATGTATATTTAAGACAGAAAAAGCAGTCCTGAATTTGACATATATTGTCATAATCATTTTTTGGAAATCTTATTTGAAACTTTTTGGGATTATGATTACATGAATTTAGTAAACTCATGTGTTATTGAGATCAACTGTAAATGTCTTGATGTTTAGACAAACAAAAATGTATACACAATTAGAGGTATGCGTGTTGTATGTTAAAACTACATGTATATGTATTTGACTGCAGATTGCACGAACGATAATTTGAGATATAGGAGTTTTATTTACTAGTACTTGTTTGCCTGTACATGTATGCGTGAACACCAACAGTCACTGATAGTTATACCTGACTCATCACTTGATGAGAACTGTGTCAAGCAGGATAAAGCTGTTTCTTGATAAGCAGGTGAAGTATCTGTCTGCCTAGTATACCATGCAGGTGCATGTGGACATTTAAGTCCTAATGGAGACTTAATTTATTCATAATCTCCAGGTTTGGTCTACAAGACACGGCATTCTGCAAGATCATTATACCATCAGAAATGTCACATTTAGTGTGTTGCACTCTTTGTTATGTAACCTTACGCCAATATTTCAACTCAGTTCTGTTGAGATGTACTGCAGGCTTGCTTATTATTTGCATAGATGAACAACATACCTATCACGTCAGTCTGCACAAAATGCGAAGAAAATCAGACCTATTGTCTCGATTAGACAGTGTCAGTCTGCTCAAAATGTGAAGAAGATCAGACCTATTGTCTTGATTAGACAATGTCAGTCTGCTCAAAATGTGAAGAAGATCAGACCTATTGTCTCGTTTAGACATTTCCACATGTTTCTACATAATAATTGGAAACTGATGTTGATTTATTTATTTGATTAGTGTTTTACACTGTACTTGAGAATATTTCACTTATACAATGGCGGCAAGCATTATGGTGGGAGGAAACTGGGCAGAGCCTGGGGGAAACCCACGACCATCTACAGGTTGCTGGCAGACATTCCCACGTACGGCCGGAGAGGAAGCCAGCATGAGCTTGGCTTGAACTCACAGTGGCCGCATTAGTGAGAGGCTCATGGGTCATTACGCTGCCGTAGCATGCTAACCAGCTGAGTCACAGAGGCCCCCGAAACTGATGTTGAAGATCAAATTCAACATGTCATATCCTTAAAGGTAATCATTTACCTAATTAAGAGCATCATAGGCAACGGTATCCATGTACCTTTAGGCTACTGCGGCCTATATGATGCTTATGATGTTTCAGGTAAATTTGGCATGTATAGGGCATAATGATAGATAATGGTCGGTTTTATGGGATTGCCTCCGACTATAAATGCACTTACATGATTCTTCAAATTCAACCTCACCACCTCCCACCCTGCCCTCAGGTATGATGACATGTGTTAGTCTTCTCGTTAGTGTCTCGTTTGAGCATTTCCATGCATGCAATCAACCAATCCACATCAAATTCAGACACTTACCTGCTTATGCTGAAGATTAGGAATTCTACATGACATTTAAATTAAATGATGACATCGTAGATGTAGATGGCGCCTGTGCTAACATAGCACAATACAATCCGGTATATACGTGTATCTGAGGGCTTGTTAACATTCTGTTACCCTGCTTCAAGCGAACTTGGCATACGTGTACATGTAAGTAATTCATAATGGTACATAGTGACTTGCATTATCGGACTGCCTCTAGCTTAAAACCTGATTGATTCCTCCAATACACATACCCCCGCCCCCCCCCCCCCCCCCCACCCATCTCCCCACACCCCCAACCCCAGCCCCTCCCTTCTAAAGCTGAGATTCCTTACATGCGGTAGCGGTATACGGTACGCGGTATGCGGTATGCGGTACGCGGCAAAAAATCGAAATAGTTAAAATAAGTTGCAATGATTCCATAGGTACGGTAGCGGTTCCGTTTTTTCATGCGGAAACGTATACGACAAAATCAATCGCACCATGTAGCGATCGGTGCGGTATGCGTTTTCAAAACCGGACAGGGTATCCCAAGAAATGACGTCACTGGTGGGGTGTTTCCCCGACACGTGGTCGGAACTTGTTTGAATTGTTCTCTGGTTAGACGAAAGTACTGTTGGAATTTTTCTCCATCCAGCTGCAATTCCGAGACCAAGTTTTCGGAAAGCTCCCTGCTGAGCTCTTTGCCGCAAAATACTGTGGACCCACCATCGGTGTTTTCTCTTTTTACGCTTCTTTAGTTGCAACAACTTATATGACATTGCTGTTATGGCAAGGTCTGAATCTTGCTCTAAAGCCACACGTCGTGAAATGGAGGAATGCGACATGTTTGCTCTGATAAAAACGCACCATGAATGAAAGAAAACGCATAGGTTACCGCATAAATGGAATCAGAGAAAGCGCATACCGCATGCCGTATCCGCGTGCCGTATACCGCAAACCGCATACCGCGTATATGGAATCTCAGCTTAAGGAATGTTTCCAGTACTTTTAGCTTCATGCATCCCTCCCTTCTCCCCAACCCTCGTCTTCCTTGTCAACACTGCCTGGGATATTCTGCCAATATGTGTTTTCTGAATGCAGATATTGTTACCATAACTGGCCTGTATATATAGAGTAAGGACATTTGAGATTATTGGGCCTCTAGCTAAAGAATATAGCCTTATATGAACACTCTCCCACACTGGAAACTCCAGTGATAATTGTACAGCCCTGATAGCCCTGCTTCATAATTGATATCATTATTGAGAGAAAATGTATTGTTTTTTACGATTCCCCAGAACTATTATGCTGAAGGATTGAGGTGCAAAAAATGTACATGCAACAGCTCGGAGCTATTTAGACAAATAGCAGGAGGCCTAGTTTTTGTGACATCCAGGTACTATCTTTTTATAGCGTACCCAGTAGCTACGGTGTTGACGAGCCGAGATTATATATCCATTGGCCATTATATTTTCTTTGAACTGCCCTCTAGTATATAGTTTTTTTTTTCTCACATTTTTTTCTTGTTGTTAAAAGCAGACCACTTTGTGGTTTCATCATAAAATGAAATTTGGCCAGAGTAGCCGTGGTAATGCTGTGTTTTAGTGTAGAATGATCTGAAGATTTTCAGATCGATATTACATGTTCAGAATTATGCGCTTATTATTATTACCAGGATATAGATGGCTTTTTTATGCGTCCATATTTTAATCCTGTGTTATTAGGATTCTTTTATGGTAAAGTGGCCATGAAAGCAACATAAGATGTATATAAAAAATATCGCTATATATCCCATCATTATACTTCTCTGTACACGAATACATATCAATAGTCCTGGATTTATGATTATGGTTGGGTACGACTTTCTCAAGCAGAGATAATGAAATGGAATTGCTTTTAGTGGTTAGAACATATATACACGTTACAGCTGAAAGGTTGCTGAATGTGGACAAACCTTCTTGTACTTTAAGCATATACTGGTCGGTCCGATGTCAGTACTCAGAATGGTGTGATTTAATAACTCATGAATTTAGGCTTTATATTTGTTATGTTTGGGATGATTTACTAGCTGGTAGGGCTGCTCTGCGTATATTACTGGAGAAGTTTGACTTTTTATATAGGTATGCAAGGATGGAGTGATTTTTATTGTGGAATAACCCTGGAAGTGACATTTAAATCAAGCAAATAATCAAATGGAAAAATATGGATTAAGTTTTAAGTTTTGGTGATGTTAAGACATGTTACCTTTATCTATCTTACAAACAGTTTTCGTGTCAGACCGTTTATTATTGCTGCAAATTATTGACCCCTGACGAATGAGATTGCAAGCTCTAATTCATCCCTGACTGATTTGGCTGTAGCTTTATGTCAGGAAGTTTGTGAGGTACCTGGCTTAAAGGGTTGTGGTTTACTCCAGATAAACATATTTTTGACTACACATGACAAGTCACATTCACCCTTTTTGCTTAGCCTCTACCTGTAGGTGGCCACGTTCATTCACACACTTGTTTTTGGCATCATGAGACTTTCATGAGAAGACATATGTACTATGTTTTATTGCTGAGGTCAGTAGAGGCCCTGGCTAGTCTGTTTAACAGTGACCATTACCTTCACCATCACCCAGAGCTCACTGATATCATTATAGCTTTTAATAGCTTTCCCCCCCTTCCTGAAAGCCCCTATCCGTTGGCCCAAGTCACACAGCCCTGATACAGCCAATAAAACTCAGTATTGTGTTGTAGAGGGATTAATTGGCCCTAGATCATCATTTACCCTGAAGATACCCTTTACACAAAAGGATTCCACCCTTAGAGAGTCATTATACTGTAACCCAGTCAAGGGCGGCCAGGTTTTCTTTCCAGACAGCCAATTTCCCAGATGCACTATTTCTTACGATGCCCTCGAGGATGTCAACTCCACCAGTCTGTCCAGTCTAAAATATTATAGTACCCATGGTTATATTAGTCTCCAATTATTCTCTTAGCATTTCGCCTACAGCCATTGAAGGCACAGGTACACATTTGGCTGAGGTCAATAATTTTTTTTCTGAGGTGAAGGCGAGGAAAAATATATATTAACGAACATCTACTTGTATACCCTCAGAAGGTCATCATATAAAGAATTTATCAACATAAAGAGCATTTTTGAGATGTAAAACTAAGGAAAACTGGTGCTCATCAGCCCAGCCCAACTGCCTCTCTGGAGTTGTCTCCCTCTGTGTCCCCTGTCCAATAAAATAAAATCATTAAATTTTTACAGTCCGTGTTGGTATTGAAGTTCAGAGCCTTCGACGTCGAAAGAAGGGTGTAATTGATGTCGTATTCTATTAGTATTATTGTTCACTGACTATGTGGCACAGTTGTTAAATGTCGGAGCTGTCATATGTTTCTGTCAGTGGCAGCGAAGCTATGTCATCATAGTCATTAATCAGCTGATCTAGATCAGGCAAGGTCAGGATTAGTGCTAATCAAATGAAACGCGCAAAGAAGATGAGACGCAACAGAATGCTGTGATTGATGCGATTCTGGAGATTTTGATTTCGGAAGAGAAGATTTGGATAACGATTCAGATGGTACAGTACTCAGTAGGGCCCAGAAGTCTCTGCACTCAATTTTCAGTCTTTGCCCATGTTAAATTTCTCTCACTCACAGCGAACATGGGGATGTTGTGATCAACAGGCAGGGATGAAACGGATTGATTTGTGACACACGAGCTTCTGGACAGTGATTTAACCACATGGAGGAATGACGAAGAATTCATAGGATAAAGGTGTATGTAGTCCCATCCTGTTTTCAGGCCTCAAACCAAGGCAAAAGTGTCGTAGGACTACCCCATCTTTCTGGAGGAAATTCTTCAACTGTTCTTTTCATCGCAGTAGGAACAAAAATTATCGCATTATGAGCATGCTCGTTAGATTTTTTCCATATTTCTGCGATCAAACTTGCTCATGTTGCCACATTCTTTTCATTAGTGCGAAACAAAAAATGTTTCCCTTTTTTCCGACGTCGGGCCATGATCAAAGCAGATGACAGATTCAAGCAGAGTTGTTTCCCTTTTTGTTTACATTTTACCTCTGCGCGTCTCGTCTTGCATGATGCCTTCACTCTGGCGGTATATGGAAACTGATGTTTGCCCAAAGTCCCTTCATATTCGGCCTCATATGTTTGGCATTTCAAGCAATCAGATGGATAGAATCTTCTCTGAATGGTGATAATAGTACATATAACCCGTTTCTAGTGTATTGTAAATTAGATATATTTTGGATGTGTTTATCTTAAAGGGGATATCCCGCTGGTCTTGGAGGAGGTGGGCATTGGGCTGATCCTCTTATTGTGAAGGTAGCCAGTGCACAAGGAGTGGCATTGTTTATCTGGACTTCATTGTTGGGAATGCTGCTTTCCTTCGGGTGTTCCCTATTGGGAGGATGGATGTTCTTCAAGTGTTCCCTTTTGAGAAGATAAGTGTTCTTCTGGTGTTCCAGATTGGGAATGTTGGTGTTCTTCTGGTGTTCCCCATTGGGAATTTGGATGCTCTTGTGGTGTTCCTTATTGGGGACATTGGTGTTCTTCTGGTGTTCCCTATTGGGAAGATGGATGTTCTTCTGGTGTTCCCCATTGAGAAGCTGGATGTTCTTCTGAACTTCATTGTTGGGAATGCTGCTTTCCTTCTGGTGTTCCCTATTGGGAAGATGGATGTTCTTCAGGTGTTCCCTTTTGAGAAGATGAATGTTCTTCTGGTGTT
Source organism: Liolophura sinensis (assembly GCF_032854445.1). Classification (NCBI taxonomy): domain Eukaryota; kingdom Metazoa; phylum Mollusca; class Polyplacophora; order Chitonida; family Chitonidae; genus Liolophura; species Liolophura sinensis. The sequence continues at coordinate 37,145,463 of NC_088302.1, read as the reverse complement.
CCAGATTGGGAATGTTGGTGTTCTTCTGGTGTTCCCCATTAAGAAGGTGGGTATTTTTCTGAACTTCATTGTTGGGAATGTTGGTATCCTTCTGGTGTTCCCTATTGGGAAGATGGATGTTCTTCTGGTGTTCCCCATTGAGAAGGTGGATGTTCTTCTGGTGCTCCCTGTTGGGAACATTGGTGTTCTTATGGTGTTCCCCATTAAGAATTTGGGTGTTCTTCTGGTCTTCCTCAAAGGGAAGATGGATGTACTACTGAGCATCCTTATAAGGAAGGAGGGTGTTCTTGTATTCTTTATTGGGAAGGGGAGTGTTCGTCTGGCCTTTCTTATTGATAATGTTGACATCCTTCTGGTCTTTCTTATTGGGAATGTTGGTATCCTTCTAGCCTTCCTCATTTGGAAAACAGGCTTACTGCTGATTATCCCTATCAGGAAGGTGGGTATTCTTGTATTCCTTATTGGGTAGGTGAGTGGTTTTCTGGTCTTTCTTATTGGGGAAGTTGGTATCCTTCTAGCCTTCCTCATTTGGAAAACAAGCTTACTGCTGCTCATCCATATCAGGAAGGTGGGTATTCTTGTATTCCTTATTGGGAAGGTGGGTGGTTCTCTGGTCTTTCTTATTGGGAATGTTGGTATCCTTATAGCCTTCCTCATTTGGAAAACAAGCTTACTGCTGCTCATCTCTATCAGGAAGGTGGGTAATCTTGTATTCCTTATTGGGTAGGTGGGTGGTCTTCTGGTCTTTTTTATTGGGAATGTTGGTATACTTCTAGCCTTCCTCATTTGGAAAACAGGCTTACTGCTGCTCATCCCTATCAGGAAGGTGGGTATTCTTGTATTCCTTATTGGGTAGGTGAGTGGTTTTCTGGTCTTTCTTATTGGGAATGTTGGTATACTTCTAGCCTTCCTCTTTTGGAAAACAAGCTTACTGCTGCTCATCCCTATCAGGAAGGTGGGTATTCTTGTATTCCTTATTGGGTAGGTGGGTGGTCTTCTGGTCTTTCTTATTGGGAATGTTGGTATCCGGGTGGTCTTCCCTAGTGGGAAGGTGAATATCTTTCTGGTCTTTTTCATTGGAGAAAAAGGGTGTACTACTGCTCATCCCTTTCAGGAAGGTGGGTGTTATTGTATATCATATTATAAAAACTTAAGGCCTTCAATATTTACAGGGAAGTTGGGTGCCCTACAAGCTGATCCTACCCGTGGATATCTGTCATCTTACTCAAAATTAATTACGAATACCACATTGTTAAGTTTGTCTCGTGTTGAGAGTGGATATATATATATATATACTTTCAATCTTGTTCATTGGAATGTGAAAGAATACAATCACCCAGTTTTGTTCTATTTACATCTGCATGTATCTGCTCTAGTTCAGTGTTGGTTGTAGTCTTTCTGTAGTTTTGTTCAAAGCTAGAATGGTCACCAGGATGTCTTTTTTCATATAGTTCCATATAGCTGGTGTCTTTTGCTTTCTAAAGTCACAATAATAATGTTAAATGAGCATCATCTTCATGTTACACAAGTGCTATATTGATGGCGTTTTTTTTTGTGATGTTCAACTGAATGTTTTTTGAATGTCCTTTTGACTTGCATGTATCTAGCCTAATTGTGCAAGTTTTTTTATACAAGTTTGATGAGATACTTTCTGATGATACAGCACTTTATTTTAATAATGGAATACAATGTAGTACTAAAGGTAATGAAACCTTGAATACCTGAAATATCATAACAGTGCTGTACACGTACATATATTGCCTTAGGTGTTGAGTTTGTTTGCTTGATCTGACCTTATTGAACGAATTGAGAGAGCCTCTTGAAAGCTTATTAGACTACTGAGATGAATTCCTCAACAACCAGGAACCATTGTGTACCTAGCAGCCATGTTTGTTTACCTTCTGTTAGCAGCTGTTGGCTTACACTTAGATCAGGCCCTGGGATCATGACAGGATTTTAGACTTAAGTCAAAATTTCAGATCACTTTATGGCTGTTATTTCTTACATAATAAGATCAAACTGTGGCTTGACTATATAAGTTCTGGGTAATTTATTGTAAAACAAATTTCAGCTAAACTGAGGGAAAGGAACATACCAAGTTTAACAATTTTGACGTCAGTCTAAGATGGTTTTCTGATCCCGGGGCCAGATATTTGTCTTTTCTCTTCTGGGGGATCATCATGGTTTAAGGTCACATGCAGAAACAATGGGAATTAAATACAAAAATATATACAAGAAGTGTGCATTATACATGTAGTACACCAATAATACTCAACCATTGTGAATTATTCTTGTACCTGTAGCTATAATTATGTCTACTACTTATAGATTTTAAATGTGTTCATATCTGTTTGTTTGCAGAACATATGATTAAGCGGAATTAAACAGAATGTTACAATCAACAAATGTAGTTTGTAATGAAATATAATAGCATTAATTCCCAGCCAGATTGCTTGATGCAAAGAGGAAGCAGTTATATTGTAAATGCTTGAGTATAGTTACCATGTATTTTTGTTAGTTAATAGTTCCAGTGTGTGTGAAAAAGATAGTAATATTCCTGCTCCCAGGATGACAAAGTGATATTACACTTAAGTCAAAATTTCAGTCGTTAAATTTGATATATTCCTTCACATTATTTTAGCTGAAAATTGTTTTTACTAAAACGTACACAGAATTTACATTGTCAAGCAGTATTTTGATCTCGTTACGCAACAGATAACATTTTTAAAGTCTTTTGAACTTTTGACTTAAGTCTAACATCATTTTTTTGATCCCGGAGCCAGTAGTTCAGCCATCATCTTCCAAGAATTTGAATGTTTGGAACAGCAAGGATGCTGACCAAACACTATTATGCTACCAGGATCTCTTTGGTATAATATATAACTGTTGGCCTGTCATTGGAAGCTAGGGTTTGGCACAAGATCGAGTGACAGATTGGCTCTGTACCAAAGTGTTGGTACTGAGAATAAAGACCTGTGGCACATTTCACTTAGTATGTCTCCCCGTACCATTTGCTCAAGCCCCAAACCCTCCATTATCCTGCGGTAATGAACAATCATCCGTCGGCCGTGTGTTCAGGTAATGATTTATTTCAAACTTTGCCATATGTGTCTGGAGGAAGCATTCCAAAGTCATAAATTCTTGGGATCTTGTCATCCTTGATCATCCATAGGAGGTCATATTTCATTCTTTATGGCCGTCCGTGTACAGTGAACTGTGGCAGTAAAGATTTTGTAGTGAAATACTTGTCAGTGATGTTGTTGAGGGTTCCATAGATGTCTGCAGAGGGAAAAACCATTCTCTACTTCATTAATATAAATATCCCACAATGCATCTTCATTTTGTTAACAGAAAGATTATATAAACATAAAGGTTATATAAAGGTTTCATTCAGTTACTCAAGTATTGTAGTATCATTATATATGAATTTTGAAAAGCCAGGAACAATTGTAAATGTTTGTTGGGAGAAGGTTTTTAAGCCTTTCACATTGCCATTGAATATTAAGTACAACTGATTGTGATTAAACTGTATTAGATATGTATTTTGCAGGGACTTAAACATTTATACTGAAAACAGGTTTTAAGTTACTACCAGGCATATTGGCTCTACTACCTTTCTTAATTTGTGCTGAAAGTTCTTCCTTGTTGGGAAGGTGGGTGTTCCTCTATAGTCTTCCTTATTGGCAGGGTGGCATGTAAAACATATAAGAGCTTGGTGTCCATAATTCCCAGTACACAAATGAACCTGATAGGTGATAATTTGTAATTTGAACAATGTATGAGGCAACCTCAGCAATTGATACAATTTACTTTACCTGACAAAGTGAAAGGATTAAACGAAAGAGAAATTCTACTGTAAGTTCATGAGGACAGATCATTGAGAAGAATGCACCTGTATGTTTGTTGGTCATCAGTAAACTGTCATGAGTGCATGTGTTCCCTGGCAGAAACTAGCAGTGGTTCTCTGTCCAGCCTGTGAAGAATGCTCTGTGAAGATTTGAGCTACTTAATGGCAGTTGAGAGCACATGTGAACCGTTTTTGTGAGTGGTTTAATAAAAGAGAGTGGTAGAGAAAAGCAGAGGAACATATATGTACTTCAAAGACATTTGGTTTGAAGTTCCAACTCCAGCAAGCCTCTCTCTGATGGGAGAAGTGCCAGTAGATGAACCTCGGGGGGAGAAGCCTCCACAAGAAACTCAATAAAGAGTTGGTGCGTAACAAGTAACTGGGTAGAGAATCGTTGTCATTCATGGGCTTTGTGTGCAAGAGAGTGACGATCTCTTCATGATGTAATTGAATTATACAACACTCTTTGTGCGTGTCTTTTGACCAAACTCTCAGATTGCCACGGTAACCCATTGGTCAGGCCGCATGTTTATGTGAAGAGACAGGAAATTGGTTTTAAATGCACCGGGCAGTGGAAAGTGTGGATAGGCTGGGCTGTCCTCGTCTTTTTTCATTATTTTACAAGCGTACTTTCCACAGTGATGTTGAACACAGACAGCCATGGTAATGAACTTCTCTGATAGATCTCGCGCTCCTTTTGTAAATCCGCTGAAACTTTTACCGAGAGATGTAACAGAGACAATAAGGTGTGTGTTTCAACCATTATTTCCCCAGATTAGTCAGTGACCAACTGGTACAAAGAATTGCGTGCTGCACAACTTCAACAGAACACAAGGTGGGCAGGTGCTTGGTCACAGCAGCAGCAGAGGTTGGAATGAAATTAAGTGCTGACCGAGACACACATCCTAGCTCGATCATGCTTAAATACTGTATAGGTTATCAGCTATTCACTCTTCAGTGCTCATTGCTTTATCCTCAAGTGGCCACAAAAAGGTTAAACCAATTATGCCGACAAAATTACTGCATCAGACGCTTTTCCTCTTGTAAGAGTTTGGTAATTGGGATGACTGCATTTATGTGGAACTTATCAGGGTGAACAAGACACATTGCATACATGCGGTGACATTGGCTCAGTCTGACGTTTTTGATGAAATGAAATTTAATGTCTATATATACAGAGGATGAGTGCCACATATTCTTGTATTAAAGACAACTTGGTTTACAGAATGTGTGAGCTGTGGTACTATAACATGACTAAAACTATGTCAGGGGGATAATTGAATTAAACGGGTACCCCCCCTCCCCATCCCCACCACCACCACCCCCACCACCCCCTTAGCAACACTACGGTTAAGGTAACTTTCTTCAGGTCCTTCTTTACTTGTGAAAGAGGATTTTAAGTGGCGATCTGATCAAACCCTAATTGCAACATGAGAAACTGTTACTTCTGTTTTTAGTCTGTGAACTTCACAAAACCGGGGCAGAGGCTTATTTAAGATCGATCCACGCATCATCCTGATAATGTTTATACCCTAGCTCACAGCTTTACATCTTCAGAACATACTGCTAAGGCTTTGAACTGGTTAATGTACCAGTGCATGGTTAATTGGTACATTTTACAATCAGGCCAAGCTTCCGAGCTCATGATGTCCTGGCTAACCAGGTTGTAATACTTGGACGGTATAATGCGCAAAGAACGGAAGAACCATTAGGTTCATTTTTATTGTCATAGATTTATCCCTTCTTCCATCGGAATGCCATTGGTGGAGTAAGGGCGGTCATTAAAACGTAGAGCGACAAGCACCGAATTACTGATCACTGAGCCAAGTCCCCAGAGAGCACATAAGATATTAGTTAACAGTCGACTGAGCAGAAAGGGCAGAGTTATTAGAGGCTGCCTTAAAGAGATCAGCCAGCCCTTGATCAATCTGTGGAGATCAAACTTAACCCCTGCCGACTCGTGACTGGCCTGCCTTAAAGCATGGTTCTCGGACCCAGTTTGGTGTGAGTATCTGCACCCTACCTTCTCACCCCTTTGCTGTGCCTTTGAGAGAATATTAAGTAAATTAAGTGGCACGATTGTCACCCTACATTCTGCTTGGTTATGCATGTATTCGGTGTAGGCTGGACTGTATTAACCTGCGGCATTGATAATCAGCTGGATAATCGAGTATCTGGATTATGCTGCACTCCGTTCATGACCTTTGTTGACTGGCCAGAGAGCGCATGTCATTTGCATAAGGCAACACAGTATATGATGCATGCTATACTATCCTGTAAGATGACATAAAATCATTTCTCTTTCACATTGTTTGGTTTAACATGTGTTAGACAACTGGTTGCATATTTACATCATTTCAGCTCAATAATCATTGGCCAACATGTAAAAGTTAAACACATGCATATTTTCTTTTTCATCCTGTCTCTGTCATATATCACTAATGAAGTTGCTAATATTTTTTGTATTTATGGTTGATCTAAGGCTTGTGGTTGCCATAGTATATGGCTAAAATACTGCCACTGAATATGGTGTTTAACTGGAATCATTTTTTCATCTTGGACGTTTGTACTAGTCCTAATTGCCCGTTCATCATTAAGTTTTAATCATGGGTTTTTTTGTTTGTTTTTATGTATTGAATTGGATGATCATCAATAAACATCCAGTTGACAAATGTAAGATGCATGCAGGCAGTATATAAACAATGTAAACTAGACCATGAAGCACGGTTATAGCCCACAGTTCCTTTTGTTCTATTATTTATCAAACTTCGTTTTTAGTTCGTGTTTGTAATACATGTATTTATATATATGTTTGGGATACTAATGAAATGTTTTTCAGAAATGTAAAATTAAACTTAATGAAATCATTATTCTGATATTTCTTATTAAAGGAAATCAGTGACATCATTTTTTCACAAAACATCAAACATGTACAAAGAACATAAAAATTAATATAACTGGTTGACAAAATTAAATGTTTTATAGAGAAACCAACATGCAGTTATTGTGTGTATACAATCTGTCATGCTTCATGCTTGTATACAGTGAAAAGTTTAAACAACATTTGAAAAGATTTTTAAGTTTGAGTTATTTCTCCACACTCCTGTACAAATATGAACTGGAGTTCTGCGGACCTGACAGCAGATTAAACAGAATTATCTAGGAGCTGCTGTTTCGCGGCGACTCTTGGCCATTAGCACATCAGTGGCTGAAGTCACACCTGCTGGTTGCTAATTAGCTTTGACAAGTGTGTGGTCAGAGATTCCACCTGAGTACCCATGCCTGAGAGCTCGTTTAGAAAAGCCGTTAGACTGATCCTTGTGGTTCGTTATGACAACTCTGTATTATAGTGTGAGTTGGTTCAGTTGTAGTGTACTATAGTAAAACCAAGTACATGTAGGCCTACATGTGTTCATGTACTATCTTTGTAATTCCCCTCACTTTGTGTACATTTGTATGCAAATGTGTATTGTTTTGAATTGCAATGAAATTAAACCATGAATGCATGATAGAGCAGACATTGCTTGATATTTTGTACTTTAAATTAATGCATAGTGAATGCATATTAGTAAGTTTACCATGTGTGTATATGTATATGTATACGTGTACATGTTAATTTACACATGTAAATATTCATCTATTTACACATGTCTATTCACGGATCTCAGATTTACTCCCTGTGGTTGGAAAATGTATATACATGTACCGGTATGTGTGAATTTGTAGCGAATTAAACAATAACTGCGCGAACATTTCTGTGAATGCAGTGTCTTCAGTATGTGATAACAGTGTACATGTACTTCATGATTTCAAAAGCAAAACTGAACGTTTAGCCAACTTTCAAGAAACTTCAAGTATTTGTCAACTAAACAAGGGATAGTGAACAGGTGAAGGATAACTCCCTGTACATGCATGGCTACAAACAATGTATGTACAATAGTTTTTTCATACTAAGTACATTACCACATGGATGATTGTGTAACGTATGTAGTACTACCAATAATTAAAATAGATATGATAAGAACACATGCATGTTATCTAGATGAGGTCTACATATACATGCAGGTCAGAAAGCTGCGAATTACTAAACTGTGCATTAAGAGCTAACAATTTCGTAACAAGAGTATTCCCCTTCAAGTGGATAGTAATAAATAATGAATTCTTTTTATCTTTCGTGATTATACGTTCAATAATTTACCAGGTCTAAAAATCCTCCATTATCAAAGACACATATTCTCTTAATTTCTAAATGTCAGACAAGCCCAGGCGTGTTGTTGAGTATAATTACATTGTATGTCTATACACATGTAAGTCCCGCAATGATTGTTGTGGGCTAATAACTGAGTGTTACTGCTTTATCAGTGCTCAAACATCATATGTGTCAGCCATTCATGCCTAAAACGATCGTCTTTATTAGGCCTGTTTGCTGACCAGATTCCGTTCTCTGGTAATTCAATTTGACCCTGGACAACGGCCAGTCCAGTGGTCAGCTAGAAATGCCACTTGTGGACAGAATGCTTTAACATGTTCCTTTACCCTGATGTTTGCTATTGACCAATGGGTTAGACTTGTTTGCTCATCTCATTACTGACATGACTGACTGGAACAGGCCTTGACTTGCTCTGTCTGTCTCACAAGTCATGGAGCGTTATGTTCAGAAAAACAGAAAAAGACTTTCAGCCATGCATACATGGACCCATGCAATATATGTTAATATCTTGCCTTGGAATTTCATTTTCTTAAAGGATATCCTTGCAAATTAAGCAGTACATGCATATGATTTCATACCATAACTTTTCTTTTTACACTTTCTATCACAAGTTTGCAAAAAAAGACTTTCAAGACTGACTCGTCATTATTATACTTAGAGGGAATTACAGCAGGCCGTTTCCAGAATTAAGATATGCTGCTTCACTGGAGTGCCATGCTACAACCATGACACCGCACACACACACATACTGATCGAGCCAGGTCATATACTGACCCTGGCCAACCAGTATTCATCCATTCCATTTGCTTATCTAAAGTCACATGTGTAGGAATAAAGCAGTGTGTGTGTGTATATAATGAAGTACGACACTACAATGTGAGGTAAAGTCTATTTTATGGACATCTTTGGTTTCACATCATCTACATTTACTCACTGTTTGGAATGGAGGCCGTTCAGTGGAATTTTTCTTCCTTTAATATATTTCAAGCCTAAACTAATGTACAGTGTACTTTAATGAAGGTGATGTTCTTTATACTTAAATATATTTTATGTCAACTTTTTTTTTTAAGAATGTTAATGATGCTTGTTTTTTTTTTCTACGGACTTGATATACAAATGAAACTATTCTATGAATAAAAATTTCTGTGAATTTGTTCCCCGGGACTTGCCTTCCCAGTTTGTGTCCAGCACCAGCCTAATAGGGAGGATATATATGAACTGATGTGGTCAGGGATGAAAAGCTGCTGAAACCCTGCAGACTTCTTTTAACTGACAATTACTTTAACCTAATGGTGATGAAAGAGACGCCTGATAATGATGTATTGGGTTCACCGGCATGGAAACTCTGTTACCTTGTTCATCAAACTGGGGCTAGGATCAGTGAAAGATATGTTCGCTGTAGGCTCACCCGAGGTCGAGCGCTGGCAGAATCGCCCAAATCATCCTTTACTGACAGCTTCCCTCGTCTTACAACATAGTCGCCTTTGTTGCGCATTTTTAATGGGTTTCCAGGGCTATCAGTATTATTCTGCCAGTGTCAAAGCAGATCCACATTTTCAGACCCCCAAAACTCAATCACAGTCATATCCAAGTGTTAAGCAACTTTCAAAGGTTTCTGCCAGTATTTCGTTTTCAAGGAATATTCCTTGTTATGTGAAAAGAAATGTTATTTGCATCTGTTATGATATTGCCAGACACGTCACCTAATAAAATTGATATTAGGCTTCCCAACCTGCATTTTGGTTTAGTATTATTGTCTGGATATGTTCTTTTACAACAAATCAGTTGTAGATATGGGTTGGATGTTACATTGCACTCATTTGTTTTTGCCTTGTCTTTGAACAAGAATGCATACATGTAAGCCACATGAAGTTTGTTGATGATTTTATTTTCTTTCAACACGGTACACAAGCAAAGTTTTCTCTTCATTTTTACTTGGATAGATTTTCATCCACATGTGGGTGAAAACAAAATGGTCACTAGCTGTGTCCATCTTAACTGCTTCTATTGAGGTCATTTAACACTAAATTTGTCCAGATGATAAATGAAGAACTTTTTCACTGATTGCCTTGAGACAGTAATTGGACATAATGGTGATATGTTTCACTTTGCCTGGACAAAAACTTTATCACTGATTGCTTTGACATACATTTGCATATTTGAGTGGGGGAGGGGGGTAAATAGGCAAGGATAGTACATATGTATTTTGGCACTAAATTTGATGCATGTTAATCTTTTTGGTAAAAACTTGTCACGACAGTAATTGATTTGCAACCAAAATAGATACGTTTTTTCCGCTGTTGTACATGTACTAGTAACCTACTGTAATTCTTCCAACCTCTTCACATGTTTGCAAGGTTCTTTTTTTATGCATATTCCAGAGTCATTATTTTAATGTGAAACGGTAAAATTACACTTTTGTAAAGCCCTGAAATTGACCAATTTATAAACATTAGAAATGTGTATAAATTGGAAAAGTTGCTCTTTCATAAGCAAAAAGATTGAGGAAAAAAAGATATTATTATGTAGATGACAGTAGTTGTACACATACTTTGTGCATGTGCATTATTGGTATAAATTAATTTAATATGAAGTTGACATATTTGATACATATGTGCAATTTAATGTCTTCAAGGAGTGGTCTGATATTAATCTTTGGGCATGTATTAGAAGCTTGTCTTAGGTTTGGAATGTTATCTTCAGGTTATATGAACTGCATTCTTGTAGTATAATTAGAACTTTAGCTGAAGAAAGGGAACATACAAAGAATATCCTGAGACTTTTTCTACAGATCGAGGTTCAAGATTGTACAGTTCTTATGAATCAAGACAGCCAGGTGTGCTGATCCTTTTTTTTTTTTCCTTATCCAGTATTACAAATGAATTTATCGATAACAGTGCAGTTATACTGTCATAGGGTTGGAAAACTTTAGTGTGATTTCTGTGGTTAACTGTGTACACATGTCAGTGAGCATAATGTAGGAAGGATGGAAATGTTTTGCTGCTGGCAAAGAAAATGCTGTTTCACCTACAGCTGGACTCTAAGGTATGGGCTGTTTAAGAGAAGCTTCAATATTTCTTAATCTAATTACATATAAAGTGTATATACCGTTATATAATCCTCTTTTGGAATCATTTGGTCTTTCATGTTAATTGCACGTGCCAAGTTTTGAGCTAAAGCTGTCACGTTTTCTTCCTTGCATGGTGTCAGTCTTCACCTGACCTTGCATGGCTATATTAAAATTTATGTGGTTTACATTTCTGAACTGAGTCGGGTCATGTCAAAGACTTTTGGTACTTGCTGCTGCCTCGCTTGGTGCTGACAGCATTGAGAGGTTAGAGCAAGGAAACATGACTGGTTGGCCTAGGTGTTAAAATAATGTGACTGGGTGTGGTGTTCTGGAATAATTAACTACATGTGTATTAATTTTCGAGGATATATGGTTGGAGTCTCTACAAGTCTATTTTATATAATATGAATATAATTATGAATGTATTAAACGTAACTTTGCAAATTAAATATTCATTGTATTTATAAAGTGGATCCAGGGCCAATTCCTCCAAGCCAGGTCTGACATAGACCAGTATCTGAAATATGATTTGACAGTTTATTTACAAGTCATGTGACTATAATATGGACCACCTCATCAATGTTAACATAAGACAAATGTACCCAAATTTCACCTTCCATAACCACAAACGAACCTTTGTGACAACATTTAAAATTTTGACGTCAGAATTGTCTTTGTGGGATCGACCCCTGACACAGTATTATATATATATATATATATATATATATATATATATATATATATATATATATACATGTGTCATTTAATTAATTATTCAATCTACATGTATCATGGCTTCCAACAAACTGCTGATCTTGTATTATGCTTATGTAGCGAAGTGTTTAATTGACATATTTAATCAGCTATGTCAGCTTCATATTTGCTATATGTATGATATGAGACTATATGTGTGGCAGCATACAGAGTCATGTACCACAGGTGTATATAGGTAGCTGTGACAGAGAGAAAGGACTTGTACGCTTTTTTCAAATATTATTGCACAATTAGATTATATACATGTATCTGACAGTGACTTTTACCTTTAAATACTTAATTATAAATGTAATAGAAAAAAAATTGCTGGAATTAATTCATGTTCTAGGAAATTATGAGGTCAGAGAAAGTGAAATATGGCAGAGGAATAAAAAATGGAAAGTTGTGTATTAATAGTAAGGTAGACATAAGCCGGACATGAATTCTGTCAAAGTATGGGATTTATGACTGAGGTGAGTTAGGGTCAAAACCACAGCACAGAGCTGGCTGTCTACCCTGACCACCATTGGCTTAAAAAAGGCTGTCAGATGCAGGTCGGGATCACGGAGGAAATTTACATATTTGCACACACATGAACAAATGCCAGTTTTCCAAGTTCATGGAAACGGCAATGTCAGTCCCGTTTGATGTGAAGTACTGGAACAGTGGACGTATCAAGGAGAGGACTGTCTGCTTGTGGAATCATATCTTGTAAGTCACAGAATTAAGTTTTTCTGACTGGAAAATGGAAACTTTTTCTTGCAGTGTATATTTAGACACAAAGTGTTTATGCTAGACTATTAAAATATCGCGTTTGTGTCATCAGTATGTTGTAGACACCCTATTCTACATGCATGTAATTAAATTAGCTTGGGGGTATAGGGAAAGTGACTAGAATGAAAATTTGATTTAAGATGTAACCATTACTCTATGTTCGGTACAACTACCATCCATAATTTTAATTTGCTTGTACCTTTTGTCATTCTATATTATCATGTACCAGCAAATTTGGATTTGCTGAAACTGGTAAATGTATGTGTTTAAAACATAGATCAAGTACTGGAGTTCCAAATTCTCTGTTCTGTTCCGTCTTCCAACAACCTGCTGGTGGTCATGGGTTCCCCACGGGCTTTGCCCGGTTTCTACCCACCATAATGCTGGCTGCTGTCATATAAGTGAAATGTTCTTGAGCACAGCGTAAAATACCAATGAAATAAATAAATAAATAAATCTGTTCTGTTTCTAAGATGTAAAATATGCATGAATTGCATTTTTTATCATAAAACTGGGTTCACACCTGCTAATGACACCAGGCAGCGCACATTTACAGGTACTTGAGTGGTATATATTTTAATATACAAACCTCGTTAACAAACTAGACAGGAAGTAGGTATAGCTAAATTAGCATATATGTACATGTATACATAAAGTCGTCCCAACAGGTACTTTATACTGACACCTGGCCGCATGGCCTCTAATTACCACACACCATACCTGCCTCTATATCCATGTAGGTATGTACATATTAACACTAACTTGAGCACAGAGGTGAAAACATGAATATTCCATTTTGTGGGGTTTTTTTACATACTAGATTGTTTCAGTGCACATGTCGGTACTAAAATATATGTATTTATGTACATATGCTAATCAGTACAATGTTGAACATGAATTTTGCACTCTGAGGTGTTATATTATTCAGATATACTGTAGGTGTGTGTGTGTGTGTGTATATATATATATATATATATATATGTATGTATGTATGTACTTCAAATGTTACACAACTAGCATTGACTTCATCTTCAGCATGTGATAAAAAAATATAGCGTAATTATAGTAGGGGCAATATTTCTTTTAATTCTGTATACATGAAATTCTCATACTTGATCGCTTGACATTAATTTATTTATTTATTGGATTGATGTTTTACGCTATTTCATTCATACGATGGCGGCCAGCATTATGGTGGGTGGAAACCCACAACCATCCGCAGGTTGCTGACAGACCTTCCCACGTACGGCCGGAGAGGAAGCCAGCATGAGCTGGACTTGAACTCATAGCAACCGCATTGGTGAGAGGCTTCTGGGTCAATATGCTGCTCTAGCACGCTAACCAACTGAGCCACGGAGGCCCCCGTTTGACATTAAAACGATTAAAATGATAAATTATGCTTTAACGTGCCATGGAGGTATTTTATGTCGATGTTGCACATCTGATCAAGTTTTTATGAATTAAGTATCACATAATATTGCATGTACATCATACACCATGTATCATGTGGATTGCAGTAATTAAGATCTATAAATTATCTTGCTATATTACGTGAAAATTGCTTGTGATACATATCAACATGATGTATGATATTGTCATACCTACATGTTATATAATATGCTACCTGATTGGTGGGGGGGGGGGGGGGACAGATTTCATCTAGCACTGGTAACCAATTTCACATTGTCTTTGCATGTATTGTTTTTTTTTCACATTGTTGTTAGCAGGTTTTTTTTCTTCAAAGAGTATCCTGCAGAAGTACATGTATGTCAGGTGTAAAAAAGGAACCTGTCGTGTCTTAAAGTTTGCTTGGGGTATTTAACCTTAACTCCACACAATACCTGTCTACTATGCATTTACCAAGGCCTCCCAGTCTTGATTATGTACCGTAAAACTGATAATAGGTTAGCCTCTTCATTCTTTGTAAACCAAAAGATACTTGGGTGAAGCCAGTATTCTGTAATCACCTGTTTGTAGATTGGCGGTGATCCGGAACATTGTAATTGATCCTTTTCAAAAGGAAAATGAAAAAAAATCCAGAATTATTTGTTATTCTTTGAACAGGTGAGAAAACAGTGTGTTGTGTCTGCCTGGTAACAGACACCTGAGGCTATATATCTTGCCTGTATACCTGTGTGTACAGGTATGCGGGTACCTGAAATTGGCTAAATTCTCAGGTGGATATAAACCCCCCAAAATGCTGCTACTGGGTAACCAATATATCACACATATACACAGTCGTTAATATCTACCTGTCCAGGGCCACATCTAGAAAAACATTAAAGGTTCTGATCCTAAACTTTAATGTTGACATTGTGACTGTGCATAATGAAATTTTAAAAATGCAACTCAAAATGATGCTTTTTAAGAGCTTTCAAGTCTGTGATTACAAGAAATTTATATGAAAACTTAACTTATTATTGGTAAGCCGTCATATTTTTGTTTAATATTCTTGTTAATTTGAATACATGCAGCTTGTTTAGTTTGGGGGGGCAGACATTTCAGGAGCCCAAAAGTTTTCCAGTATCAAAGTGACCTTAGATATGGCCATGCCTTCTAATATAGAAGACGGCAGAATTTCCAAGTTTGTGGAACGTGTGATATTGAAAAGTGTGCATCACTGAGTTGGAGAAAAGGATGGTGGTCAATAAAACTTTGTTGAAGTAGTAAAAGTAAGTTTTTCTCAGTTCGTTTGGAGTACAAGGTCTTCGGATTGGAATTTAAATATGCTATATTGCGCTTTGTAAGAGAGGTCAAGTATCTTTTTGACTTCTGTGTAGAATTCAAACTGCTCTTTTTCTTAATCATGTGGTCAGGCAAGCTAGCTATTACAGTTGATTTTTACTGTCATGTCAACATTTTGTTTTCATGGTAGTTCGCTCGATTGGTTTAATAATAGTGATTTGATAATAATCTTTATTAACAGGATGCTATACACACTCAGTAAACACAATCCCTGAGGCCCTCTCACTCACACATCAACACAAACCTTCAACCTGTATATACAAGTACGTAAAAAAAGTATATAAATAGCTTTTGGAGAAGGAGCCTTTTCTGATGTTCATGGTATCTATTCCTGTAATTAGCGGCCTCTTCTTGAACCACTTCCGACGTGTATGATAGGACCGAATGTCCGACTCTTTGAGTTATTATGGCTATGTATGTATATACATGTATAACAAGTTGAGTAAAATACCTTTGCTGTCAGGTTTACCTAACACAGGTTTAAACATGTTTTGAAGAACAATGCAGATCAAAAAGCTAAACTAACTGATTGTCAAGTAAATGCCATGTCCATGTGTGATCATAGGCGATCAAGCGCATCAACAATGTGACTCTCCATGAATGGGAGGGTACCGTGGACCACAATTGTAACAAAATCTTCTGTGTTGAGTTATCAGTGAATGAACACTCCTACAGTGGTAGAGAACATAGAGGAATGCGGTCTGTGGATGACCATGACAATGCATGACTCATTTTATTTCGTGTGTCTGTAACCAAAACCATGAATGTTTGAATAACCCTTGACCATAAAATGTAAAGTCAGCTGGTCCGTGACAATCCAGAGCTACGAATAGTATACCTAATGTATGCTGGCACAGTTCAAAGCATTGAGACCAACTTGATAGAAGCTCTGGGACACACTATCGATTTGACCAAGATAATGATGATAAAAAGAACAAAAGAAGCCAACACTCCAAATGTATGGCACTATATGTTCTTTTTAATAATGCAACACATATTGGGGATCTGGTGCAGTATACTTAACTCTGCATTGATCAGTCTATCATGTTGAACTTTGTTGTCTCCGGTAGAGCACCTGTACACGTAGTTAGTACTTTACTTGATGGATGCTTAATCTGTTTTCCTCATTATATATATGTAAGCAGTTTCTTTGATCCATCAATCTGACTGATATCACAAAAAATGTACATACACGCACATAATGTCCAGATATTTTATAAAAGAAAATCCAACAGGAATGATGAATAAATCAAATGATTATATTAAGGCATATTTTATGTCTGTAAATCATTGTACCTTGATGGTCTTATTTGTAATGGTTTGAATATGAGATATAACAACTGTTATGTGCATGTATATCATTTTTATAGTGGTAAATAATGTAAGATTAGGTTTTATATTTAGCAAGGACTGTTGAGTGAGTGAGCTTTACACCTACTGTAGATTTGCTTTAATATAACTAAAAATATGTTATATTAGACTAAAACTGATTGATAGTTCATGATACCAGTTCGTTGGAATATGCACAGTTAAATTTATATATGTACAGTGTTTTTGAAATATTATGCGACTTTTGTTCTGTTGACAAAATGTCAAGATGTAAGATAAAAGACTTAAGCTATGACAGAAGTACAGTATTTGTAGTAGCTCAGTAAAGTGTACATTGTACATGTATGAATTAAGAGTCGTCAGTTTTCTGCACGACAGACCATTTAACCAAGCACCTTAGGGGATCATTTCAGTTGGGACAGTGCCAGATGGCAAGTATTTCAGTGTCAACTCAGGTCCCTGCCCTGCCCTGCTGGCTGGCATAATCTTACATGTACACCTGACCCATAAGCTATCAGATTTACAGGCCAAATTGGCTGTAGAATTGTTAACTGACCTGTAGCTGCCTGTGACTAACACTTTTCAGTATGGTGAAGCTGTCCCTGTATGACACACTTAACTCATATATCTCACCTTGAGGTGTGTTAGGGACAAAATGTAGATTTCCCACTTTTCCATTATTTCTCATTGTTCAAAGATGGAATTTGGACTTACATGAAATGAGACAAAAGTTGTCAACAGATTTTTATGAAAGTTTCTGTGTTACATGGACAATTAAGGGCAGTATGTATAGATTTGCACAAGTACATGTTTTTATACTAGGTTTAGGATAGCTTTAGTAGGCTTGCCGTTTGTGAACCATCGTCCTGAAAACAGGTAAATTCTTGCAGAAAAGCATATGACTTACTGGTGCAGGGCCACAGGTGGAATACATGTCACCTTCTGATGTCTCTGCATGGTTTAAGCTTTGTATAGCCCTTTAATAAGTTGAGTAGCTAATCTTGATAAGTTAAAAATTTTTTTCCCCTAAAAAGTTAATGTATATCTTTATCTGTCTACTAACTAAGTGTGACTAAAAGGCTACAAAATTAGCCTCACTTTATCTACGCTTTTCAAATGATGTAATAATAATACCTAATAATTTCACATGAATCAATTTGATCAACATGATCGATTTACGCAATTTTACCTCAGACAAAGAAATGAGGAAGTTGGTTTCTGTGTACCTGTACAAGTGTGCGATCTGGCTGTCAGCGTACTGAGCTGAAGGCTGGCAGAGGTGACATCTGGATGACCTATTATGGCACTTTAGTTGCATTACCTACCTATTTGACCACATCCACTGGCTGATTGCCTAAACACACACTCCTCCTTTGTGCGAAACTGAATGTACTTCAGACTCTCCCCAAGTCAATCAAGTGTCATTAAGTTCAAAGAGGGTGTACTAAAGAAATATGGTTATAATGTAAACTAGATTTGAATGGTGTTAGACACGTAAAACTCACAAGGTGTGTATGCACATATAGTTTCCAGACTTATGTAAGTGGCTTTCCAAGACGTCGTCTCTGTGTGTATTTAGGTTTTCATTGATCCACTTTTGTGCATTACTTAAAGCACTCTGGACGTTGCTCATTAAGTGTATATGGTGATATAAGCATTATGTGTATGTATGTATAATGTATATCAAGTTGTCAAAAACTTTTTATCTCTTGGAAGATTTAAAACTATGTACATTATGTGTATAGGGTTAAATACATAGTTTATAAAGGGTTAGTGCACTAGAAAATAAAACAATAATTGTCACTACATGTACCTTGCCACTCATTTGGTGACGCCATTTTGCCATGTTATAGCCATTAGAGTGACGTCACAGAGCCTAGGAGCTCTCCCGTACCATCAATATTAAACATTGTGACAAGGACAGAATACAAACAAGAAATCAAAGAGTATCAGCTCAGTTCCGTGTTCAAAGGGCTGAAGTTTCTTGTAGTTTGGGACTCGGTCAGGGAGATTTTTCTGGACACAAGCGTCATGGTTTAGCTGTCCTGCTCGTCCTTGTCCGGCTTGGGTGTAAGAACTTGGCTCATCTTGGTGTACCGACTTCAGGGAATTTACCGACTATGGCAGGACTTTCTGATTGATAACTGACCCTTTCATTCAGATCTTTGGGAAATATTTTCGTGATAAATCTGAATTTGCTAAGGGAAAATAATGCAAGGTTGCAATATTTTTCTTCAAGCAATGGTTCTCCCTAGGCGTTACCCTTTGCCAGCTCACCCTGACAAGTGACCGGAGTCTCCTGCCCAACAGGTTCGCATTGTGACAGGGGCAGTCGTTCTCAGTTCCCTGCTCCTGTGCGGTTCAAAATGTATCAGTGTAACAGTTAAACTAAGCACAAAATTCAATTATTACATCTGTCTATTCACTATAAGAAACCACACTGACAATCAAGAGCTAATAGGTTTTTTGACTTGACAGCCAATTATCACGTGACGCTTTCAGTGCTATTGATTGGCCAAGTTTATAAGGGCTTCTTTCATGTCAGTCAGTGTCATAGCCCAATGCTGAACTTCATCTTCTCGGCTTTCAAAACTTTATATAATTTTTTACATATTTTTTCTGTAATAAATATGTCCTAAGTCATTTTTTCTATATATATATATATATATATATATATATAGTGGCAGACTTTATGGTCATTTTAAAGATTATGCCAAAGTATTTAATAGTAAATGGAACAAAGTTAATTTAGGTAAACTAAAACTATAATCATGGCATGATAAATTGACATATGAAGTAAGGTGAAAGATTAAGGCAAATCTGGTTTTTAGGTGGAATTAAAATGGATCATTTTAATAAGTGCAGACATGTAGGCCTTTTTACAAAGTTATTCGATATTTTATAAGTGCTATCAGTAAATAATTCTTGCCTATAGATATTGTGTCAGGAATGAGATCTCATCCAAGACTCCGGTATATATTACATATTAAAGCAATAGACAATAGAAAATAAGGAGTACACTTAAGTGGGCATTGAGCACCACTCACTGCTGATAGGTCAAGAGAGTGTTAACAGATAATTGTAGATGTTTCAGGTACACTTTTCAGTGATATGTATGGAGGTTCCACATGGCAACTTCTCTGTTGTGTTTTCCTGTAAGCAGTACACATATGTACAATTTACAGTACTGTAGTTTAAATATTAACAGCTGTTTATACATCCTAATGTATTGGCAACTAAATCTCTCACCTGATTGTTGATAGCAGGAAGAATGTATGTATGAAAGACAGAGGACCAAGATTCTAGTGGCTTATGTTAGAGAACTCTTAAATGTCAATGCTCAGGTTATCGTGTATAGTTGGTTATCTGCTAGCTGCTGGTCACTGAGCGTGGTCATTCTTCCCAGGCAGACCCATGGAACTGCTGGCAATCTGTTGGGGGCAGATTGAGTGTTCCAAGGCTGGGTATTAATCCCACTGCGCGGCTAGAGAGACTTACGGTGAGATTGAGGGTAAGGGCCTGCGTGTCATTTCCCCTCCATGGATGCTTTGTCTCCCTGCCCCAAGGCCAGTGATCAGATGAGACCTATAGTTCTCTTGAGAGTTTGGACCCAGGTACTGTTGTGGATGTCCTATTGTTCTCTGGAGACTTATATAGGCATATATTGGTTTTACACAGCAGATACAGGCATGTAGTATTGCGTTGACATAAATATGTTCATCAGCATAGTGATTCGCAATATAGATATAATGAAAAGAAAACTAATGGTGTAAAGAACTTATCAAAACATAGTAAGAATTTGAAGCTAATGGTCAGATGTGATAATTTATATCTATTTGGATTTGTTTTTTATTAATTTTTTGCTTTTTTTATATGTAGATAATTTATGGATTTGTTTGATTTGTACTTTAAAGGTGATGTTATGATCAACGTTATTTATTATAACAGATATTAGTTCGTGAAATACATGTGTAGCACAAATTAAACCTCTGATAATAAAATTTAAACAGATGTTCATTACATAGAGGTTAAATGATATGTTTTGCCTTGTTTTCATCTTATGTTTCTTTATTTGTGGTGAATTTGTTTTTGGAAGGTAAAGTATAGATTCAGAAGTTTGCTTCCAGATAGGAGATCTTCTGTTTTCAGGGGCAGGGGGAGTCTTGTTTTTCTATTTATTTTTTTTTAGTAAAAATAGTTCCGTGTGAGAATTTTAAATTGAACGAGTTAATCATAGGGAGATCTGAACGTGTCAAACAAACTGACAGTGGTATTCTCTCATCCGTGTGACCTGTAACAAATCTGCCTGTTGTAGCCGTCAATTTCAAGGATTCGGAGCACCCAATCGATGGAGAAATGTCAAGATGCCGTGCTGATATAACTTATCATCCTTGATAATACCAAATAAACCAGCTGAGTTAAAAACTTCATCTTTGCCGGTGTTTTGATGTTTGTGTTCTGATCGAGCTCTCTTTAATTTTTTTTTTTTTTTTTTTTTTTTTTTCGCTTCACCTTCGGTCCTCAGTTGGATTATTGCCATCTCTGTGATATATATATCCATATATATTTATCTACGTGTCTCTCATCTTTCTTTCCAAGATGAACCAATTCCATACGACCCTCCTTTCAGTTTGTCAACCATCAAGTCACTAATCTTAAGCGGATGATAGCCTCGTTGTATATCATCTAATCAGTGACTAATATCTGACATAATTAGCCAGAGCGGCTGCGGAGAATGATGGCACAAAGCTATTGAAATGACTTGAAAGACTAGGAGGTAATGGGTTTTGTTGATTCCGCATCATTCCAATCCTGTACAAAATTTCTGTGAGGATCGAATAAATCAATTCAAAACTAATCGCCTTGTGCCATATGTCACAGCCTGTTTGTCGTCTTGGAAACCTCAAACCTTACACCTTTTTATTGGCTTTTACACCGTGACAAGGTGTCAGTAAAGAATCACATTAGAGTTTCCG
This sequence comes from Liolophura sinensis, assembly GCF_032854445.1. Lineage (NCBI taxonomy): Eukaryota > Metazoa > Mollusca > Polyplacophora > Chitonida > Chitonidae > Liolophura > Liolophura sinensis. Next base: position 37,123,759 of record NC_088302.1, on the reverse strand, counting down.
TAACTTATCACAGATCAGGGGAGACAATTTCCTCCGCAAATTACTGTTTATTGCATTGCTTCACAAAACCTGTCTTTCACAGTGCTTTTTTTTTGTTGTTTTTTTTGTTATTATTTGTACAACTATTTCTGGCTGTTTCCTCTTACGGCTGATACTTGTATGCAGAGCCTGTGCCGGAATTCTTGTAGCGTTGCCATTAAATCATTAATCATTGGTAATGATGAAGGTGGTTTTATCATGACACAACAGAATATGGCCTCTTTTGTTTTTTTTTTTCAATCCTCAACACATTTATTTTTCTTCCCCTGTAGTTATTGCTGACTAGAAGTTTAAATTGTTATGGCTCTCCAGGCTTTTCCCACCCCGAGTACAGCAAGTTGCAATATCATTAAAATGCGAAAAGTGGGAATTAAGAAATAATCCATCAAAGCCCACCAAGGTTTTTTTTTTCACATCCTGTGCCCCTGATAATGTAACACATTCTTGAGAAAATGGCTCAGACGTGGTCTAAATACCAAACACCCTGCTCAGAAAGCTGTCAAACCTGATGCTCTGACATGATTAGATATTGAATTTCTTTCAGCTACAAATCCATTTGGGGAGCAGCAGTAAATTATGAAAACTGATCTTTAACCATTTCAACATTTGCACAAACAAATTTATCTCTAGAATGCAATAGATAGAGAAATCAGAATCAGAAGGTAAGAATTTGGATGAAGCATTCAAAATACCTCAAGTTATCAAGGTTTCTTCATCAATATCTTACACACAGGCATTTATGCCCAATCTGACAATGGTGGCTTTCTTATCTCTTAGGGATCAGAAATATGATAGTGTTCATCGCTCTCTTTTGATACAATTTTCAAAAATCATTTCTAACTTTATGCACAGAAATTTTCAATACAAGCCTGGATGTGTCTGTTGTATTCTTCTCCTTTACAAACTGCACGACTATAGTGCCCTTCTCCTGCTTGTCGATATAACCTTTCTGCCCCGTCACTCTAACTTCCCTGATCACAGTTTCGTAAAATACGGTGTGATTGCTGCGGTGGACTGAGGCATGAAGATAACAGTGTGTACGGAGCGGTCATTTAGTGGGTCTGCACCGCGGCTTCCAGCCACTAGCCATTAATCAGGCTCTTCATCCTCTGTCATTGTACAGCCATTTTAAAACAGACCCCTAATCTTGTCTGTTGAAGCCCCGCAGTCAGCCCAGACGATATTGTACACGCCTACATTGACAGCACTGATCAAAGGCGTTTTCATCAAAGACTTTTTTTTTCTCTCTCTATTTTTCAGCCATTTATTTTTTCTGCCAAGTGTAGCAAACACATACTCTTCCGTGGACATTATTTTCAGTTAACTTCTGTGAGCAAGAAGCTGGCTATGTTTTAAATGAACTTGTGAAGAAAGAGCCGATGGTGGAGGACTTCAAGTGAATGCCATACACCACTCTATGATATAATATAGCAGGCTATGTCATTGTTAGAATGATACATCTGCGGGAAGTTTCTTTTCGTAACAGATTTGATTTGAAAATCAGAATAAAATGTCATAATAATCTATGTTCATACCAGACCAACAGCCATACTTATTACAAGAAAGGATAAAAAACATCATCAAAGTTGGAGCACTTTTAAATTCAACAATTATAGCTTTTTCTTTCATTGCCATTGTTTCGTTCTGCATATATCTACATATACATTACATTGTCTGTATTTGGAGATAAAGTTTTCATCAAATGATAAGTGTTATAATATATTCTTTGTGCTGCACTTAGATGCACATTCATTCGTGATTGACTTTTAGCGCAAAATAGTATCACTGTAAGCAACTCCATGTGAGAATCTTATTGTTGCTTTTAAATCAAACTTGATCGCATTTCTAAAATCAGTTACATGTAATAAACACACATGTACAAAATAATAGAGGTGAATTTCATTAATGGCTGAATAATTTATTTATTTATTTGATTGCTGTTTTACGCTGTACTCAAGAATATTTCACTTATACAGTGGTGGCAAGCTTATGGTCAGAGGAAACCGGGTACAGCATGAGGGAAACCCACAACTATCTGCACTCTGCTGGCAGACCTTTACACCTGCTGACTGAAAAAGGGAAGACTCCTTTCAGATAGTCGGATAAACATTACCTTTGTAAATTCACTTTGTTAATGAGTTTTTTCATTTGACCATAATTCTTGATTTATGTAAGATGAACACTAAACATTGATCTACTGTCCACTAGTCCTTGATTGATGTACTGGTATAATGGTGAATGCAACCTGTTCTGTCTTGTCTGCAGGTTTCCTTTACAGCTCTGCCCGCATGCATCTGTATGATACAGCTTCTGTATCCATAAACCTTATATAACAGAGTAAAAAGGCCTTTCATACATGCATGGTGTAAAACAGCAGTCAGATAAATAAATAATTCAATGGCAAGTACATGTATGGTGTAGAACAAGCTCACATGTGGCCAATAAATTGAAGGTCTCAGTCGCCCCACTTTGATTACCCAATGAGGAAATAGCATTCAAGATTAGACTGAATTCAGACGGGAAGCAAAAAACTAAATGTGATCAGATTAAACTTTCATTTCTACAATTTACAAAGAATTATATGCAAACAGAACATTTTCTAATCCTGATTAGTAAAATGACATTTTTTTTATTTTATTCGTTTTTGCTTTTTGATAACCGCACAACTTAATTATCTAAGCTAACAGGTTTGCTGAGCCTGCATGGAGTAATGTAGGTGGGTTAACTTTCGGGTCAAATGTCTTGACTGCATATATATGTGCATTTTCAATAAAAGTCACTTTCATTAGATTTGCATAAATTTTACATAGTGCAGATTTGTCTGCCTGGGATTGAAGATGCGCAGAATTGTATGACCAATATTTCAGGACAAACTTACTGATACTAAAGGAATATATTGATACATAAGCTTAATTACAGTTGCTCCAGACATGCTAAAAATATAGTGAAGACATATAAATGTTCATCTAGATATATATATGGAAACATCACAATTACTGGGTAGAAATAAGAGCAATGTAAGTGCATAATTGATGAAAAAAAGAAGGATTGTCTTTAAGGAGCTTCGCTAATCTGTCTGGCTGGTTAATTATGTACGCAAAAAAGCCATCTTATCTTCGCAAGTGAAATAAAGAATTTGTGTGGCCTCTATTAGTGTTGCCACACAAGCACTTGACCATGTTGCTGGCCTGACAAAGTTTCAAGCTTAATCCCAGGAGATCTGCTGTTTAATTCCAGCTGATAGCCCTGTACAGGCCATTGATTACCAATGGTCGGAGGCCAAACGTGCCTTGATCAGTCCTGATTGAGCCGCAACGAGGTAAACACATTTCCACCTGCTGATACGCCGAGATAGATGAGGAAGGAATGGTGGAGAGTCGGTCTGGAACAGACCTGTTACAGCCGTAACGCATGTAAACAACGTCACTTTAAGCGGCTTCATTCTGCCAATTCCTTCTATGCTCCGCTGAAAAGTTAATGTCATTTTACCTCAGAGGTTGTTGATCAGGTGGCGTATTAGCCAGCTTATTACAGCTAGTGTGGTTTAAATTAGCATGCCTAGTATTACGAATATTACATGTACATGGAAGTTGATCAGTCTGTTTTATTTTTCAGGAGGGGGGAATACCTGATTTATAAATATATTTTGAATACAATTATAGTATATTTGTGATTGTTGCAATGTACATTTAAAGTTTTTTTTATTAAAGGGCATATATTCATATATATATATATATATATATATATATATATAAGATTTTTCATTTGATGTAGATCACCTGAAATTGCACCCATATTAAAAGTTAAGCTAAAGCAACTTTTTTAGCACAATCCTCATTAGGCACATTGACCGCTTCAAATTCCAGGAGACAATTACTCCTGCCTAAACATAAGCTTGGTCCAAAATAGGCCTTATCTTGTGGATTCTTTCTTGCCACTTATAAAAAAAGTTGACAATCTTTGATATTCCTTGGAGGTATCTAGGGGTGACTAGTAATTTTATCTGAGGGCTAATATTTAGAATTGAGAGTAATGGATATCAATAAATCCTTTGATGACCAATATATGATGTTGAATCTGATTAGAACATGGATTATTAGATTTTGTATATTTGCATCTTTGTGATGAAGAACACAGGAAGGGGAGAAAAATTTGAAGTTTCTTTTGATTTGTAAAGTGATTTACAGCATGTTCCAAGGCAGTATATATCCTTCCTCTTTGCTCTTGAATATCCATTATGGATTTTTAATGCAATTTGGAACAACATGTTCAGATCATAAACCCAGTATAAGATTGCAAGTAATAGAAAAGTGTTCATGATAGAAAAGTGAACACTGGACAGAACGTTTTGTTACTGATAACTTCATGGTTCATTAGCACAACTTTACAGTGTAGATTTTGATCAACATCCATTTCAGGTTGATCCCTTAACTAATGCAGTGTTGAAATGTGATGAACGAATGATGGGTTTGAATTAGGTAGTGGATGATCTTCATACAAATGTATATAGGCCAGGTCAGCAGATAAAATCAATTCTGTATAGATAGCATGGCCCACAGTGTCACTCTGTGTTCCTGCAGTGCAAATTTAACCATCTTCAGTATGGTTTATAGAATTGAAGGCGCCATCTGTCTTGATCAGACCCAACGCCTGTGAAGCATATATCAGAGAACGGACGGCGGACAATGGTTCAGCCTTCAACCTGGACACAACAACTCCAATGAAATACGAGGCTAATTCTGGTAATGAGCGGCCGTGGAGGAGGGTGTCCATCAGAGACCAGAACACACACAGCTGTCAGTGGGCGACTTTTATTCTGTAAAGTGACGAAGTGCCAAGTTCCAAAACACGACGGCTCTGTGTAAAGGTTACCGCTGAGGGCTCTGAACCTCAGCTCTCATGTTAGTCAGCCCATACGGATCAACAAGTGTTGAACCCTAATGGCTGTAAAGTGTTACAAAATCCGAAGAGAATTTTGGAGCCTTTCGACTTTATAATTAAGTGATGGTGTTAGGCCAAAGTATTAAGGGTTCCCTGAGACTTTCAACATTTGGTTTGTCAGTATTGGGTTCGTTTGTATATTGAAGATGACCAATTTTGCAGAAAAAAGCTGACCTTGGCAAGAGGCTGTCATGACACGTACGTGTAATATGGAGCCACAAGTTGTAAAAATTTTATAAATTAGAAGAATGTAAACATGTATGTTTAAAGCACCAAATCAGAATTTAAGAGTCAATGTTTGTTTATTCCTGTACTTGGATATAAGTGAAGTTGTAAATGGCACGGTCAAGAATGAATTCTCTATATGAATACACCAAAACAAGTGCATGTATGTATGAGTTATATGTATAATTGTCCTAAAATATCTTCAGCCTTGGTTTTCTTGATACAATAAACTAGATAAATGCTGCCACAATTAAGTGAAAACTTATTGAATATGGCATAATGCAACAGTGGAAGAAATAAATAAAATACCAACACTAGATTACTAAATACAATGTGTAGACTGAAGTCTTAGTCAAGTCACTCCTTCTGATACAATAAGTTTTGATAACTCAGAAAGTGGATGCTGTATTTATGTTCTTACGTGTATGTGAATAATGTAGAGTTTTACGTAATTGGGTTTAGTTTGAAATCCTGCTAAATGTTTACTGTCACTTTGTGTAAACCCTGGATAGTGGTTTGCCTAACATGTTACAGAACACCTACTATATGTAGTAATGGGTGACTCTAATCAGGTCTCACACTACCTTGTTTATCCTGACTGGTTGGAACAGCACCATTGGTTGTTCTGTTGTTTGCGTTATTTAGGTTCACCTTTCCCATTACATGATGCTTTATGTTGTTTCCTATATATTGTTTTCTCTGTGAAGGACTTGGGGAAGAACAGTTTCATTGTAAACTGGTCGAGCCGTCTTTGATAAATAGAGATATTTCTATTATTATAAACACTGAATACTCTGTGTTAAGAAAGGTCACTGACACTGGTGTTGGTATATCTTTGAGTTGTATTATTGGTCAGCTAGTGCTTGGTGGGTCTCTGGATGACAATGACTGATGGTTTGGAGCAGCTGTTGTTATGGAGGGTTGAAAGAATTGTGCTCTGACTTATGCAAACAAACAAGAGTATTTAGAATAAAATGTATTTAGTGCCCACAACTTTTAGTCATCAACAAAATTGATAAATAGTATATATAATATACATTAAATCCATCAGCACACATTTAATGTCATGCTGCTCACATTTTGAGTTCATAGGGCCAAGAAAAAGCTCACGGCCTTGAAACCGGAGCTATGAATTTTAAATGAATTTCTCCTGGG